>NW_024062657.1:0-1200000 GCF_006381635.1 Hibiscus syriacus
TACCAAAAATTCTTATCCATAGATCATCTTTGGAATTATCGCTGAATAGATCTTAAGGATACTAACAGATATTCTAATGCTCTTTATTTCATTTTTCTACTTTCACAATATCATGAAATGATGGCGTCCTTGATTCGTAGTTCATGACCCATAAGAACATTACATCATGTATGTTTATTAGCGTTTCTAGACTCATCAAAATCACTTATTTAATCCTTAGTCCTTGAGGTTACTTAATTCATTTTGCAGTCAAGTCTATTTCAGTTACTTCGGGGTTTTCCAGGGTAATTTGTACATTTCTAAATTTCGTATACATATTGTACTCCTGTTCCGTTCAATTTGGTATTGATGGTTGATTTGTCTAACGAATATTCATTTCTTATTACCGAATGCGATCTAGAGTTGAGTTGAATACTTCCAAAATTATCATCGAGCCAAACTTGAGAAGACGAACATGCATTCAAGTAATATCTATGCCGTTTAGGTATTGACCTATCATTAAGGTTGTTCGGCTCACTTAAGCTGTGTTCCATAACTTTTAAAGGTAGTCCAACACCTATGCTTATTTGGATTCCTTAATTAATCCAAGTCATTTACTTAGTATAAGCCATAAGGGCATTTTAGTCATTTTGGTGTTCAATTTTATTCTATTCATTTCAGAGCTCGAGCATATCCAATCATTTATGAGCTCGGTGATATTCTTGGGTCATTTCCATTCCAGGGGTATTTTGGTTATTTTACAGATCCATTGTATTACAATCATTTCCTTCCATCCGATTTTATTATCGAATTCAAACTTATCATTTATTTCAGTCATTTCGAACAATTCTGTCAAAAGAACATCCCCGATAATATGTTCTTCAGGTATTTACTCATAACTCGGATATTTTTGGGTCAAGTGCCTTCTTAGATTTTTACCAACGGAATATCAGGAATTTTCTTCACTAAGTCAGGATCTTAACAATCAAATCCGTACTTAATCGATTTAAATACGAATCCTCAAAGTATTTTTCTCATTCAGGGTCAACTCAGACTATTTTACCTCTCCAGGGCATTTTCATAATTTCTTAACCAGATAATTTCAATATTAGCTCTTAACGAAAATAATTATAATTTAAAGATCCTATGGTTAATTGCTTTCCCGAACATTCTCTGATCTTGAAATGATTCCTTAACAGACTTCTAGCATCTTGCTCAAACCCACTTGGGGTTAAAAACTGATTATCCGCATTTCCTAAGCAAAACTAACATTTCTTATGCACATCTGTAATTTTTATCGGATCAATATTTCTTTTCAGAGTTATTAACCAACTTCTAGGGACAATTCTTGTCATCTTACAATATAAGGGTATTTTCGTAATTTTACCCAACCAGAGTATTCTCATAATTTCTCATCCGAATACCTTTAATATTTAACCTTTTTTGATATAAAATATAAGTCACAAATCCAGGGTTGATTCCTTTACCACTAATCACAAAACTTGTAATTTAATTATAACAATCTCTCAATCTTCTATATTAATCATCTGAACCATAATCAGTTGCCAAATTTCTACTATGTTCGGATCGAGTGTAGAAATTCATTAACTACATAGATGAGACCAACATTATCTTATTCATGCATTTACCAATATTCACATATTCCATAAAACATAAAGAGGTAGTAAAGTATTACCTCAATTTCTGTGCCATACTGATCGACCATTAAATTCCATTCGAACGCCCTCGATCTTGAAATCATCTTCCAATAATTCCTCAGATGCATATCAACAGAAATTACATAAAACCGAAGCTTAATTCTGTAAAACGGATTGAATCGGGTGATAAATCAGTGAAAACTTACTTACCGGGTTCGAATTTGGTGAAACGGACCCCAAAAATGGATTCAGGACGTTTAAAAACGCCATAATAGGTATACTCGGTCGAAGTCAAAGGTCGTTTAACGCCCGGTCAACGCCGGTCAAAGTTCTTGTCAATAGTGGTCAACGCTAGTCAACGGTCAACAGTCGACCATTTTACACAAATATCACCATAACCGAAATTAATTACAAAATTAGCCACATTCTGTAAATATTTACATAACTAACACCTGAATTTTATATAAATAACACCCAAACAGAAATTTATTACAAAACTAACACCCTACGACCATACGATGCCCACTCTCGGGAGGTGGCGCGTGGGGCGCGTGAACAGTGATACAGTGGCGGGAAATTCCCGGAAAAATTCTTAAATATTATTTTAAGGCATTTTGAGACACTTATCGAGCTCGGTTCACAATTTTGAACGGCGGAGAGCTCGATTCCGAAACGTCGAAAACTTGACGGTCTCACCCCTCCACGCGCCGGCGACGACGGAGAAACGGAGGACATCGGTGGACTCGGAACGATGCAAGGAACACAATTGTGTGAGAGGTGTCGAAAACGGATGGCCGGATCGGCGTGAATCGATGAAAAACCAACGAAAATCGAGTTAAACCCGACGATACTTCTGACTGAAATTAACGGCGAACGACGATGATTCACGATGAAAGGTTTGAGGGGTTTTGTTCATCGGTCGACAATGAACACGATGGTGGTTTCGGTTCGTCGATCGGAGGCCGAACGACGAGTAGATCAGAGTTAAAAGGGGGTTGAGGGGAAAAGGAAAACTGGGAAAATATCTCTGGAAAACTAACAGGGGAGAGTTTATAATTCTCTCCTATAGAAAATTGGCTAAATTAATAGTTTATCCACTGAATTTCATGCACTTTATAAAATAATCTTCCAACTTTGAAATTTTACAATTTAATCCTTATTTTCTTCCAAAATACTAATTAAATCCAATACTTTATAATTTTAAAATTAAGCCCCTAAATTAGGGTGTGACATGAAACACCAAACACCACCAAATGCATCCAAAATATAAAAACAAAACAATTCAAATAGACAAATATAATGACAACGACTAATAATATAATGTTTCAACTTTATATATTTTTTAACTTTATATATGTTTCAACTTTATATAATGACAACGACGAGTAGGTCAAGATGTGTTCTCCTAAATCCTAATCTCCTTTATATATTTTTTAATTTAAATTAAATTTAATAATATTATATATGTATATAATAATTATTTTTAATAATTATCGGGTCGGGTATTCGGGTAATTGGGGTGGGGATTACCAAACTCGTCCCCATCCCCGTTTAAAAATTTTGGTTTTTCCTCGTCCCCGTTTATCATCCTCGAACCCGACTCGTTTAATTTAGTTTTCGGTTTTCTCCGACGGGTTCGATTTTTTTTGCCATCCCTAGTGGTTATGATTAAAAAAGGTATTTAATGACAATTTAATAGTTAATATGAGTAATTTTATTATAAATATTAAGTTTTTTTGTGATAAAATTTTTGTACAACATTATTACTAAAAGTAAAGTATTTTTATTTTATCATATAGTAGTAATTGTGACGATTAATTTTTTTTAAATTAAATTCTTATCATAGGTATATAATTGTAACAAAAAATTGTCACTAAAATTTGGACAATAATGAAATATGAAAATGACGTCGATTTTTTCTTGATGGGAAATGGTATGACAGTTGCGACATATAATGTAATATAAATGATTAAATTGGATTAGGAGAGCTATCCCATAATGATCTATGTAAAATTTGATTTAGATTAATCGATCAACATATCGAATACATGTAATTTATTCAAAAAATTAATGTCAAATAGATGTTATCGCAATAATAAATTTATTTTTATAATTATTGTAATAATAATAAATATAAAAATTGTAGTTATCATAAACTAATTTGTTAAAAGATAAAATTTTATCATTATATTCTAATTAGATCAATTTTAATCTTTATAATTTTAAAATTTCAATCATAATCTAAACGGTACAACTATAATGTGACTAATATACACTGTCAATATGTCAAATAATGATCATATAGGACCATTCTATTGAATTTAATTAAGTTAATTTATATCATCATTATAAAATATACTAGTTCTGCAAATTTATTGAATCGAGATTTGAAATCTTTCAAAGTAAAGTTCTGCAAATTCTTGCATTATATGCAGAAAACTAGAAACATTATTTCCCCCTTCCATATTGGAATATACATTTCAAGGACTATCATCACTTGAACTAAATAGGTCAGAGTCATAAAATCCCAGAGGTCCCACTGTATCAAAGCTCATATGATCATCAATTGCATCGTCATCACAAAGTCATTCGTAGTAATTAACAGTTGTAGAATCACTCTGATTATCAACTTGGGTTTCTCCTGTTACAACGCTTTCGTTGTTGTTTTTCCAATTAATAAGCCCATCAACGCAACTCAATGAAGAAAATTCGGAAGCCATAATATCGTTTAAAACACCTTCATCAAGAGATTTTCCAGTTTCCGGTGTTGAGAGCGAATCAGTGAAATTATTATCTGACGATGATGGTGGTACCGTACAACTCGAAAAGGGTTGGAATGACATTGATTGTAGTGTCTGAGGAACTCGTAGAGGGCCGACGAATTGGGTAACCCTAGTGGCTAACTTATTGAGTAGCAATGCCGAAGCTGAGCGTTGCGTTTTGGTTTCGGATGGTTGTGGTTTTGCACATTCTGTGATCTTCTTGGGACCGGTGGCAGTGACGGTGGTACCGCTTGATGAGCTTCCGCCTGTTGTCGTCGGATCTATACGTGTTTTAGGTAAGCGTTTCTTGAGATGAGTGTGCCAATGGTTTTTAATTTCGTGATCTGTTCTCCTTGGAAAGTGCTTGGCTATTGTTGCCCACCTTCATGAAAATAAAAATATCAATATATACGTGAGATTAATTAGATTAGTGAACCATTTTAATTTTACAAATTGGTTAGATGAGTGAAAATATAGACATTAAGAGAATATATTCTCTAAGATAAATACCTACGGCATTCTAAGAAAACTGAAGTCGATGAATTGATTTAAAAGCAAATTCTAGCTGTAGATTGACCTGACCTGTTGCCTAATTGAGCATGAAGTTTAACAACGGTTTCATCTTCCTCAGGTGTGAAGTCTCCTCTCTTAATTCCAGGTTTTAGATAATTAGTCCATCTAAATCTACAGCTCTTCCCACATCTTTGAAGACCTGCAAAACTAACATTATATCACCACTTGCACTTCCCACTTGATTCCAAATAATAAAGAAGATGTGATGAACTACCAGCTTTCTGAGGCAGGAAACGCCAGCCACCCTCGCCATGTTTCTGAACGTAAGAAATGAGCTTCTGGTCTTCTTCAGGAGTCCAGGCTCCTTTCTTCAGACCATCTGAAGTGCATGATGGAGTTCTTCCCATTCTGTATAACTCTAAACAATCAAATTGTATGTAAGTTTCTTTGTTAATTTTGTGAATGCTTCAAAAGGGGAAATGCATGGACCAATCCAAAGATGGAAACTTTGGCAAGGTCTTAATAAAAAGGGAGAAACTGAGAGGGACAAACAAATCCAGAGAGGTTGATAGAAAAAGAATCCAAGAGAAGGTCGTGTGACGTGATGCGACATGATACAACTTGCTTTTTTATTTTTCCCATAGATTTCATGTTTAGATCTGTTAGGTTGTTAGCTTTTCCTATGTTTTTAGCCAATGAAGACAAAAGGTAGTAATATTTCGAATAAACTATAGGAAGCAATGCTCAATTTTCAGATCACAATGCTTGAAATTTTTTAATCCTTTTAATTGTTTCTCATTGCTCCATTTTGAAATTAACATGCATTATTTTAAAAAATTTACAATTAAAGTCAAACAAAATTTTGTTATCAATTAAAAATAAATCCTAGTTGAGTAGGATAAGTTTGAGTTACAAATTATATTCTATTTGAAGACACAGATGGTAGATGCCTTTAAAAACTTCAATAACATTTGTATATTTTTTTTAATTTGAACTTATATTCATTTTTAAAAATTATATAGTTATTTGTATTTTTAAAAATTGTCTCAGTGATTAAAAAAAATATTGTTGTTCCTAAATGTCATGGGTTCGAACACCAACGACTACGAAAGTAATTGAACGCTGATTATCAAATGGTGAATAGCTTTCCGAGGCAACCACCATCTAATAGCATCCTTTATATGGTCAATTTGAACTTGCTCTTAAGTCTACCTCCCCCGAATAATCCTCGCATTTTCTCCTTCCAAACCATTTAGACAACCGAGGTCCATGTAAGCTGGACAGACCTCCCCTTAAGCTTGCTAACAGTCACAAAACGTCTTAACCTGGAAGCCTAAAGAAACAACCTTATTTCTCGCGGGCAATCTATTCAAAATAATCATCCATGATATCACCGAATGTCTAGAAATATGGTAGGCATGCCAGACCAACCTGTACCAAAAAACTCTCTCCTTCCTTACCCTAAACCATCTCCCAAAACTTAGCAGCATCAAAGCTCAGATTAGGAAACTTACATGTTTCAGTAGCCTCTTCCAATTTCAGTTGCTATCACCCTTGGTCTTCATTGGCCAAAAATCAGTCCCCTTCGTCATAAAATTTTTATTTAACTAAAATTTTAAAATAAAAATAAAAATTAAATATTTATACTCCTTAATGTTTTATATTATCGATATGATAAAAATTATTATTTCAATAATCGTTTTATAATAGATTGATATATTAATGATTGTAATTTAACTTAAAAAATTAAATGTTCACAATAAAAGAAGTTAAACAAAAGTTTGGATAAGGCAATCCTTATATTTTACCAATCAATTTATTTTAATCATTCACAACAAGACAAACTATATAACTAAAATTAATTAAAATATCGTAAAGGTTGTCAATTTTCAAGTATTCTTATTGTTGTTAGACAAAAGAATCTGTTCACACTGCTTCATGAACATAATAATAAATTCCGTGAACTGCGTTGTTTTGGTATTTTTAGAAAATCAAGATTATTGTAATCCATGATTATCTTATCACAGTTGGCTATAAAATATAATAATATTAATTCACAGTTATAAATTATAAAAGTATATTTTTAACAAATTTTCAATTGGATTAAAAATCAGTTAATCAATAATTTAATTATATATTTAAATAATATTATAATTTTAGTGGTTTCACATGAAATCAGAGAAAACGAAAAAAATTGTATTCAATTATTTCCTTCTTAAATTACTAATTTAATATTGAGATAATGTCATCTATGATTTTCATTACTCACATTTTATCTTTATATTCATTCAGAAAACTAACTCACCTCTCATATAATATTTGTATAGATCATATCGTTGAACATATTTTATTTCTGCAACATTTTTTTGCTAAATTTAAATGACAATAGTACATGAAAAATCCAAAACACAGATGAAGTCACATGAGAATTTGAGAAAGGTATAGCAATACAATATAGTATTTATATGGAGTAAATAAATTTTAAAGATGAAATTCTTTTAAAGGGAGTGAAGCTGTCACATTCCCAAATAGAACTAGGAGTTTAGAAGTTAAAATTAAAAGATTAAGTTCAGGAAAAGTTAAATTGGTATATATTAATTATTAGAGCTAACAAAAGAGAAAAATAATATATTCAAAATAAAATAAATATGAACCCATTAAGTGATCTCAGTGATTAAGGAAAGTATTGTTCTTCTTTGAGATCCTAATTCAAGTATATATGTATGAAGGATGTAGGTGTTATTAATGATTAAAAAAGATCATGAACATATACTATTTTAATTTTGAGAACACAAAGATTTGAAGTTTTTCTTTCTCGATGAATAACCGAAGTTATTCGTGTAGACTCCAAGCTCCTTTCTCATTTCATTGTTGCTCAGAATTTCATTATTTTCTCTCAATCCAAACCATTTAAAACTTTGAAAATCAAAACAGTTATTTAAAGTTTGCCCAGTTTCTCTTATTTTTTTCACTTTCTGCCTCATAATTTTAAAGTTCGAAAATCATGTTTTTCATTTAAAAGAAAAACACGTACCAATTGGATTTATACAAATAATGTATTGTGTGCCTATTGATGATTTTGTGTAAAGCGAATGATGTATGTTAATGTTACATAGTGCTAGGCAAGTAAGGTGAGTGTGGTTAAATGCAAATATGTTTTTGTGGTTTCTTAACAAGAATTTACATGAGCTTTATGAGTAGATGACACGATAGTATGCCTAAAATGAGTAGAAGGCCATGATTTCGTAGGAAAGGATGTGTATGTTAACCTTCAATTTTCATTTGCACTAGTACGATAAATGATTATATATGTAAAAAGATTTTAATTTAAATGACTACGAATATAAATGTCCCAGTAAAGCTTATAGAATGGTTGAATATAATTGTCAAAGAATTGAGAAATCTCTCATGATTCGATGATGGTTACCAGATGATCGAGTAACTCAAGAGTTATATGTTTAATATATTTAAATTTGTTTTACTGAGGAGTTTATGTGATGTCGTCGTTAGGGGGAGAAATTAATTTATGGATTCAAATCACCATATCATCCATGGTTTTAGGGAATTATATCTATTAATTTTAAAATAAATTTCAAATAATTGTTCACACCTGTTTACACAAAGGAAAGAGATGGAGATTCACCTTAAAAATGAGATGAAAAAAATATTATTGGTTGAGACTACAGATGATATGATTAGTCGGGTCCATCTAATAATTTTTTCATTAGGGGAGTAATACTCTTTTCTATTAATCAATATTTTATTTTAATAGGTTTTCTTGGTAAGATTTATGATGAGACATGCTACGCGAATTAAATATATTTGTATTTGTTTGGTTCACTAAGATTTTTTCTTACAAGATTTTATTTAGTTAGGTTTTAACGAGACACAATGTTTTCATGGACATCTAAGGAAAAATGTTATGAATATTTACTTATGTGGGTGATGATTATATTAGAACATTATATATCAAATAAAACTTTAATATCTATTAGAATTAAATTTCTATCTAATATCTACTCTTTACATTTACCAATAAAAAATAAAAAAAAATATATTGTATAACAATAATACCATTCATATTAAAAGAAATAATATTGATTCCTCTCCATATTCTCATCTCCTCTGCTTTTTATTATTGCAATATTTTATTTTTAACTTAGACATATATGAAATGTAAATAACTACATGTAACATGTTGAATGTACCCATAAATATTATATAATTTTTCCCACTTTAAGGGTTATAATCACCATTTTTTCTCCAAACTAATACATATATTACAAGGCCACCCCATTTACAGGCTTCAAGCCCAATCAAATAACCATAACCCAACCTAAACCTAAAACCCGACCCAAAACCTAAGCTAGGACCCGACTCGAGGTCCAAACCAAGCCACCTAAACCACCAATCAACTGTAGCCGCCCCAATCCCCTATCAGCTACTGTCTCAATGAGCAGTCGCCGCTCTCTTTACCAAACAGTGGAATACTACCCCAACACTCCACTCTCCACCACCTGCAGAAAGCAACGGGGAAGACAACAAAAATAGGAATCATTTCATTTTCCTTGTAATGGGTATAAAACCGAAACAAAAATATGTAAAAAAGGTCTCTCAGTTCTGAATAGACTCAGAAGCAATAAACAAAGATTAAAAGGTTATTTTTTATTTTTTATTTCGAACAATAAATTCCTTTTAGTTTCTTTTGTTAAGTTTTGAATATCAGTGAAATTGTTTTCTAGTTTTTGAATAATAAAAAAGAACTTTTTAGTCTTAAAAAACAATATATCCGAATAAACGCATAAAAATTCCTATTTAGTTCAAAACAAGTGAAAGTTTTTTTTTCTTTTTTCGAGTAGCATTAAACGCAAAAATATACATATTTCAGTTTTCTAAACAATAACAACAATCAAGGTCATTTTACAGTAAACAAACGAAAAGAAAATAAAAAAAAATAGTAGATCGAGGCTTACCTTGGTCGTCGGGGTGCGGGGAGCCGAAAAGTTGAGGGATCTGCCCTCGATTTGGAGATTGATTTTGGTGTTTTTAGCCCCTAAAAAGCCCTAGGTGGATAGATCTCATTTTTTTAGCCTTTGGGACATTTTGGGTTTTCTGACCGCCGTGTGTGGCGGCTAGAGCGGCGGCCGGAAGGGATTCGGGATGGTCGGTAGGGGACCGTTTTCTAAAGTGGTCACCTATCAGGGACCGTTTTATAATTTTCCCAATTCTGTTTATACTATTTTTTTGGTATATTTACTTTTTGATCCCCGAGATCTTAGCACGTTTTGCATTATGGTCCTGAAGGGTTTGAAATTGTAATTTTCCCTTTTACTTGCCTAATTTTATATATTTTGGTAAAATTGTTGTTTGGTCCCAGTATGTTAACCGTGTTTTTGCATTTTAGTCATGTATAGTGACCTTTTAATTTTTTTTAAAATGCATGTGGATTGATTTTGTAATTTTTTCTTTTTATTTAAATAGATTATTTTTAAGCTTAAATGAAATGAATAATTGCCATTAGGTCCCTCGGCGTGTTTTTTGTATTTTGGTCCCTAATATATTTATTTTTATTTTGTTTCGATTTAGCGTTCAAATTTTGATTTATTTTAATTTAGCCCTCGTTGCATGTCTAATTTATTTGTTTTGAGCTTGGTAATTTAATATTTATGTAATTGGGTCCTTGTTTTTATGTGTATTTTATTTTTATTTTATGTTTTTACTATTTTTTATTATTTGTTATTTTATTTTTTTTAAATTAGGTTTATTAATTTTTTTGATTATCTCATAGTAAACCTTTAGACTCAGTTCTTAGATTATGTTAACATTCGAATCGGACTTAGAAATTAAGACGACACATTATTTATTAATTAGAGAACAATTCGAGACAAGTTTTCGCATAAAATTTCCAATTACTCGAATCGATTGCTCGACTTTTAAAAATTATTAATAAGTAATATTTTCTAAAAAAATAAACTTTAGGTTTAATTCCCTTTTAATAGATTAATTTAGATTATAATTAAGTTTTTCCTGTTTATTAATTAGTCCTCAACTTTAGAAATTATTGATTTAGGTCCTTAAACTTTTAGTCTTTTAGAACTCGACATTTTAGATCTTTAATCCCCGAACTTCAATTAAACCTTTAAGATTGACATAATTAAATAGGTTAAATAGAGCCTCCACTTTTAGCTAGATTTCAATACATTCCCCTTAATTTAGGAAATAATCCGAGTTGGCCCTTGCGTAAATGCCCAAGAGGCCACCTCGTTTATTCAATTCAATAATTGGTCTAAAATCAAATAGGGTTAATATTAGAACCTACACTTCTAGGTTTGTGCCTTTAGGTCCTTTAATTTTCACAATTTGACACTTTAAGCTAGAAAAAGCCTTAATTTACCCTTAGCATAATTAGGACGAATAAAAGTTTGTTTGAATTCATTTTATTTTTAAACCTAAGGCAATGTTCACTTATTAGGGAATTAATGGTATATCTCCCGCAAGTATGCTCTGGGGTGACTACTGGTGATTCTCGAAATAGGTCGACATCCTTTTCAAAAATTGAATCATGATTTTCTAAAATTAAGGCAATATCTTGTTATTAGGCGCAATAGTTGATCTCCCACATTCATGCTAGGTGGCGAATGCTATCGGCCTTAATAAACAAATACCCTTTCAACTTTTTGCATCCGTAATGATTTTCAAATTAAATAAAGATCAAACTCAAAATTTCCAATTTTAAATATAGGGTAATCAATTAGGTACCAATTTTTGAGTGCTTGTGGGGGTGCAAATCCTTCCCCACGCGTAACTGACTCCCAAACCCGATTTCTGGATTTTCAGAGACCTTAAAACTCTATATTTTGGTAAAAATAAAATGTTCTATTAAAATCACTCAGTTTTTGTGGTGTCCCAATCGCACCTTAAATGATTGGTGACAACTCCTCACATTTTGAAAAAAAAAATTCAAAGAGAAAACCCCCGAGTTAGTATCGTTCTTTCTTCGCCCGGGCGAAGAACGGTGTCGACAAGGGTTTTATCTTGAATAATTCAGATCAATCTGCGTCGCAAACCTGACTTTGGTGGGTGAGTTTCCCAACGGAAATTTTCTATATATACAAAGACTCGAACTCAAGACATACTTAAGCGATATCAAACAGCTTACCACTTGAACCAACCCTTATCAGTTATTATATAATATATTTAATAAAGGATTGTTTTCGTATTTTTAGTATATTAATTATTACATATTAAATTTTATAAATAATGTTAAGAAATCGTTATATAAAAATAATAGTAAATTAATATGACACATGATAAACTTTAATATTTTTATTAGAATTAAAGATTCCATCGTCATGATAAATTCTCTTAAATAATGAGATGAAAAAAGATTAATGGTTGATATGGGATGAAATATAATTATTTTTTCAATTAGAGTGATATGGATAATACATAGAAAAAGACACTTAGATCGTTTGATGTCTTTGGAAAGACACCAGAAAAATATAATATCTTCTAAGTTGATATGATATTAAGGTTTATCTTTACACTATATGTAGTTTAAGAAAAGTATGGCGTCTTTCCGACGTTTTTTCAAAAATTCTAATGATTTATGCGTCTTTTCTCACCTATTGTTCACACCACCTTAATTTAAAAAATAACTTTTTTTCACCCCATCTTGACATTAATTTTTTCAACACATTCATGATTATATAACGAATAATAAATTTTTATTTTTATAAAATATGATCATAAATATAATATATAAACTATTAATATTATGCATTTTGAAAAAATCATATAAATTAAAATTGAGGATTATTAAATATTAAGATAAATTATGTATTTATTTCATCTGTTGTTAAAAAGTAAATAGTGACGATGGTGTTTCATCATAAGTTAATGTTATATCATAATTGAAAAAAATAAAAATATCATGTCAATAATTTTATTTAGTTTTTACTTGCAGATAACTAAAATAAAACAAAAACGTAAATTTATATATGATTTAAAGAAATAATCAGATAACTAAATACATAATTTACCTTATTTTTTTACATTAGTTTACCCTAAATATTTTAATAAATAAATATAAAAGAAATGCATACATGATACATTATTTTAAAAAAATGTTGCCATATATGTAAATGCAGAAAGCCTACCTTATCCGAGTAGGTCTTAGACAAGACAAAAGAAACATGGTTTAGTGTATAAATATGATGCCGCTTGTCAAAATATATCCCAGTTGGGAGTGGTAGAAGACAAAATTTTATTCGTATGCATCAATTTTTCAATAATAAAATACAATATTTTTATTTAAATTTAAGTATGAATATTACATAAAATACTTTATATTTTAATTTAGGATAAAATATACAAATCATCCATAGATTATAAGATATTACTTTGTTAAGTTCTTCAACTATTAAAAGTTAAAAATGATCTCTCGATTGTAGGATACTGTTTTGTTGAGTCTCACGATTATTGAAAGTTACAAAATGACCATCTAACTATTTATATATTCTAAGCTCGTACTTTTATGTTAAAATTGACACTCGACTGAGTCAGACGTTAACCTACTAACTGAGATATGATAGAATCATATTTTAATGATGTCCATAAAAGACAATTCAAACAGTTCTAGAATCATATTTTACCATATCCTAATGAGTAGATTAACGTCTAACTCAAACGACCGTCAAATTTTTAACGGAAAATGACATGTTAGAACATATGAATATTCAAATGACTAATTTGTAACTTGTAATAGTCAGAGACTCAATAAAACAATACGCTATAATCATATGACTATTTTATAATTATTAATAGTTGAAAGACTTAACAAAATAACACCACATAATCAGAGGACCAATTATATATTTTACCCTACATTTTATTGTTACAACTCCTATACCCATTTTAGCAGAGCATATCCACGCCACTTGCGCGCCGATAAATGAAGAGTTCATTACAATATGAACTTCATTTGATTCAAAACAAAAAATAATTGAAAATTGACACCACATCCAAAATATCATATCTTAAACATTCTTTTTCTCTTAAAATCCAAGGCCCAGCAGCTTTTTTATATGTTTGAAGTTTGTTATTTTATATTTAAGTTATAATTATTTTTCTATTTTTTAATAATTAAAATAATTAATATTTTTTAAAATATATTGTATCTTAACATTATTGTCAAAATTTATTAGCAAGCAACAAAATATATACTTTGATAATTTATATAAAATCGTTTAATATGATTTACATACTTTTAAAATGTCTAATGTTATACTTATACTTTGTGAAGAAAAATTCTATGATGGACATCGTAAACTAAAATACATTATTAATGTGATACACTAATATATACCATAAATTAAATTGTCTTTATTAAATAACTATTAAAAGTTATAATGATTTATTCACGATTAATCTTTATTATAATCTAATTTTAATTTTAATCGAAACATAATTAAATCATTTTTATTAAAAATTATGATTAAGAGTTTATTGCATCATATGTCTCCAAACCATAATCTTCATTTTAAATTAATCTTTAATTTTTTAAATATTTCAATTTCATCCACTCTCATTCTAAATAAGTCCTAAAACAATTAAAATTTCTAATTTCATCCCTAAACTATGACCCTCTTTCTAAATTAGATCCCAAACTTTTAAATATTCCAATTTCAACCCCAAATTCATATAAATATGTAATTAGTTTCATCCATGGTTTAACATAAAAAAATTCAAACATATAATTATGTAACTCGACCTAACGATTGTATTAATAAATAATTTGATTAGTATATGTATATAGTTTGAGATGAAATTGAAATGTTCAAAACCTTTAGGGACCAATTTAGAATGAAAGTCATAGTTTAAGGATGAAATTGAAATGTTCAAAAGTTTAAGGTGCAAAACGATAGTCATGGTTTAGGGATGAAATTGGAACATTTGAAAGTTTAGAGACCAATTTAAAATGAGGGTCATACTTAGAGGACATGTAATGCCATTAACTCTATAATTAATATAGTAAGTTTTATTTGTCTAGGTTTGAAACACCTAATTTATATAAGTTTGCAATTGCGTCCCAGCAACCATCAATACCATCCGTTGGCGACTACTGTTCATAGCCGAAAAACCGTACTCTTCAACAAACACTTCCGCTGGAGAGCTGTATCAAGAGGAAACCGGAGAACTATTTGGTTCTAGGTTTTGAATTCAAAATCCATGGCAAGGTGGTTGGTGAGAGTTGCCTATAGGTCTTCATTAGATTGCGCTAAATCCCTAGAAAAGCTCGAGCCCTTTTCTGAAGGGTTGTTTTTGAAATCTGAAACTGATAAACTTAGGTTATGGCTTAACAAGTTTCTTGGGTTGTTTTTGAAAAAGATTTGTGCCCAAGGTTAATTTTGGCCTCCTCCTCCATTGCTTGCAGATGGACGACCCGTGGATCCGTGTAAACTTTTCTTGATCGTAAGACAGAACGATGGATACAATGTTGTTTCAGAAAGTGGGTAACGGGATTCAGTTGCTAAAGAATATGGGTTGGGTTTAAATGTAGCTTCATCGATTTAGTTGGTTTACGTTAAGTACTTAGTTTTCCGGCGATGAATGGCGGTCGCTGGCTGTTGATTTTGATGGATGCTGGGATGCAATTGCAAACTTATATAAATTAGATGTTTCAAACCTAAACAAATAAAAATTATTATATTAATTATGTTTTTTTAATAAAAATGATTTAATATACTTCTACTAAAATTAAAATTAAATTATAATAAATGATTTATTGTGTAGGTCATTAGAACTTTTTAATATTTATTTAACATGCACAATTTAGTTTGTAGTGTGTAATAGTGTGTCACATTAATCTATGTTTTCGTATGCAACATTCTCTCTAAACTCATCCTGCTTTTAAAATATCTAATCTGATATATATATATATATATATATATATATATATATATATATATATATAACTTGACACTTACTAATAGTATTAACACATGCACTATAATAATATACAAAATAATGGTTCATGAATGACATCTAATAATGATATTAATCCAGGTGTAACAATAATACAAAAAATCATAGTTTAGATGCCTGAACATTTTTTTTTACAAAATATAGGTACCGCATTAGGCATTTGAAAAGTACAAGAACTACATTAAACATTTTATCAAGTTAAAAATACAATATTCGATGTTTTTATCAAAGTACAAGTATTACATTTGACATTTTTAAAGTACATGAATCATATTTTTTAAATTACATTTACCAAGTGTGATATTATTCCAATTATTAATCTGAATGACATGAGTTAGCTGCTTAACGTTAAAGGCTATTTTAGTATTGCTTTTGAAATATTGATTTGAAAAGTACTATAAAAGAGTACTTTTAATAATCTTTTTTAGAAGTATAACTTAAATTTTAATTGTTTGAGATTGTTGTTAAAATGTGGTTTTGAAAAGATAAGATATTCATTGTAGATGCTATGTGTAAATTCATAATTGCCCGTCCAGCTCAGTTGGTAGAGCACAAGGCTCTTAACCTTGTGGTCGTGGGATCGAGTCTCACGGTGGGTATAATTGCCGGAAGTCTTCCACGAAAGTTGCTCTCAATCTAGCGTTGGGGGACAGCCTACTACCCTACCTCCCCATACCCCATTACATATTGGAATAGGGTCAGCTTAGGTTGTAAATTAAAATTAAATAATTAAAGATAAAAATAATTTCATCCAAAAATAACTTTTTACAGCAAAAACTAAAATTTTGAACTTTCTGATGTTAAGTTGAAAATCACTTTCTTAAATTTTAAATCAGTTTTAGGTGTGTAACATTGATTATGAGTAAAAAACCAATTTTTCATCGCAAGTAGCATCTCCAAAAACAAAAAAGAAACATACTGTTCTAAATGAAATTGTTATTTATTGAATCTTTCAAATTAAAGTTCTGCAAATAATTGCATAATATGCAGAAAGCTAGAAAGATTATTTCCCCCTTTCATACTCTGAATATACATTTCAAGGACTATCATCACTTGAACTAAATAGGTTAGAGTCATAAAATCCCAGAGATCTCACGGTATCAAAGATCATATGATCATCAATTGCATCGTCATCCCAAAGTCCTTCATGGTAGTTAACAGTTGTAGAATCAGTATGATTAGCAACTTGGATTGCTCCTGGTACAACGCTTTCGTTGTTGTTTTGCCAATTATTAAGCTCATCAAAGCAACTCAATGAAGAAAATTCGCAAGCCATAATGTCGTTTAAAACACCTTCATCATTGGCATTTCCAGATTCCGGTGTTGTGAGCGAATCAGTGATATTATTATTATCTGATGATTGTGGTGCCGTACAACCTGGAAAGAGGTGGAAAAAGGTACCGTTACCGTTGAATGGACGTGGAGGGCCGACACATTGGGTTACCCTAGTGGCTAACTTATTGAGTAGCAATGCCGTAGCGGAGCGTTGCGTTTTGGGTTCGGATGGTTGTTGTTTAGCACATTCTGTGTCCGTCTTGGTACCGCCGGCAGTGACGGTAGTACTGCTGGATGAGCTGCCGCCTGTTGTCATAGTCGGATCTATACGTGTTTTAGGTAAGCGTTTCTTGAGATGAGCGTGCCAATAGTTTTTAATTTCCTGATCTGTTCTCCTTGGAAAGTGCTGGGCTATTGTTGCCCACCTTCATGAAAAATAAAATTATAAAGGTTTAACTATATGATTTATCACTTATATTTGTATTTTATTCACTTTTCCTTTTTCTTAATTTAATCTATGGTTATTTTAGATTTTATATAATTAATTTATGATCACTTCGAGTTAACTATCGTTAAATATTTTAGTATAATCACATTTTTGGTCCTTGTTATTTACACATTCTTTTAGTTTAGTCTTACATTTAATAAATTAAAATAAATTTAATATTTCAATCGAATGATGTCACGTGTGACTGGTACTATTTGTCATGCCATGTGCAACCATTCAGTTGGAGGACTAATTTTAATTTTAATATATTTGTTTTAAGTTAATGTATTTGAAGTTAGTCCTCCAACAAAATAATGACACATGGCACCAATGACTGGAGTATTAAATTTATTTTAATTTATTAAAAGTAAGACTAAATTGAGAGAATATACAAATAATAGTGACTAAATGTGTAATTATACCAAAATATCACATTATCTAATTTGTTAACTATCAATGGTTGTTAACATTAACTATTAACGGTTGTTAACATGTGGTGATCATATCTTAATTAAATAAAATTGAAAGTGATCATATCTTAATTGAGGAAAAACCTAAAATGACACTATATTATGTTTTTTGAAATCAATAAAAGAAACTGGACAAAACACAAACATAAATGAATAATCATGTAGTTAACCCAAATATAAATACATACGTGTGATTGAGTACAATGAATTGATTTAAAAGCAAGTTGTAGCTGTACAGTGAGCTAACCTGTTGCCTAATTGAGCATGAAGTTTAATAATGGTTTCATCTTCCTCAGGCGTGAAGTCTCCTCTCTTAATTCCAGGTTTTAGATAATTAGTCCATCTAAATCTACAGCTCTTCCCACATCTTTGAAGACCTGCAAAACTAACATTATATCATCACTTGCACTTCCCACTTGATTCCAAATAATAAAGAAGATGTGATGAATTACCAGCGTTCTGGGGCAGGGAACGCCAGCCACCCTCGCCATGTTTCTGAACGTAAGAAATGAGCTTCTGGTCTTCTTCAGGAGTCCAGGCTCCTTTCTTCAGACCATCTGAAGTGCATGATGGAGTTCTTCTCATTCTGAACAACTCAAAACAAATAAATTGTATGTATATACGCCAGTTTCTTTGTTAATTTATTGAATGCTTCAAAAGGGGAAATTAATGGATAAGGCGTGGCGACAGGTTTGAAAATGGTGGTGGGGTTTCACATTAAAATAGAAATTTTAGCAACATCTTACTGAAAAGGACATTGAATACAGAAGGCATCGATGTTAAGAATATGGAAAATTCATATTTTATTTGATTGAATCATAAATTACAACCTATCTATAAACTAGAATCATTAAGTGACCTGTTAGAAAGGAAATTTATTCTCTTTAAAAATTCTGAATTCAAACAGTTATATTTGTAATTTGTATTATCAATAAATTAAGAAAGTGTGTTATCTTCTAATCCAATTTACTCTATTTACACGGTCAGAATTTGAAGCATAATTTTATTTACAAAATATATTGTCTTATCTCAGGTTAACTGGTTGTTGATATAAATACTATTTTTTAATAAACCGAAAATTAAAGTTTTTTATATAACGACATGATTGTGTCTTCTCTTTTTCTTTTTTCCCCTTATCAATATAATAGCAATTTAGGAATGTAAAGGAAAGTAACAAATAAACTATGGTAAGAAAGGCTCAATTTTCATATCAACGTTCCTTTCAATTGTTTCTCATTGCTTCATATTGAAATTAACATCAACTAAAATTTTGTTATCAATTAAAAATAATTCCTAGTTGAGTAGGATAAGTTTGAGTTATAAATTACTTTCT
Organism: Hibiscus syriacus; assembly: GCF_006381635.1. Lineage (NCBI taxonomy): Eukaryota > Viridiplantae > Streptophyta > Magnoliopsida > Malvales > Malvaceae > Hibiscus > Hibiscus syriacus. The sequence goes on from NW_024062657.1 coordinate 19,464, forward strand.
ATTTGAAAATATAGATGATAGATGTCTTCCAAAACTTGAGTAACCTTTTTGTAGACACTCATTTTCATCCGGAGTTATTTTTTATTTATTTTTAAATGCTTTTGGAATGATATAATGTATAATTTCCAGAAAACGGTTTTCGAAAATGTATATATTATATAGTTTTTGAAAATATTTTGAAAATATATATAATATATAATTTTAAAAACGGTTTCTTGGAAATATATATATATATATATATATTATATACTTTTTTAAACATTTTGAAAATAAGTATATAATATATAATTTTTGAAAAACATATATAATATATAATTTTTAAAGCATTTTTGAAAACCTATATATAATATATAATTTTTTAAAAAAACATTTTTAAAAATTATATAGTTTTTTTAAAAAATAATTTTGAAAATTATATAGTTTTTAAAAAAACATTTTTGAAAATTTATATATAGTATATAGTTTTTTTTAAAAAAAGAAACAGTTTTAAAAATGTATATTATATAGCTTTTATGTTTATTTATTATTAATATTATTTTTATTACTTATTTTATTTTCCCGTTTCAGGTCCAAATGGGTCAACTGTCCAGTCCAACAAGTCACGGTCAGAGTCCAAACACAGATTGGCCTGATCTAGCCTGTTAAGTTTAGGGTTTAGGAAACCCTAAATGATATGAGTTTCAACAACATCGCATAACCAGGAGCTGAACGGTAAACAGTGCTAACGACCAGCCGAAATCCCCGGGATTGACCTATCCCGGGGTGACATGCCACAACGGCCACGATTCCGTCCCATTCGGGACCCCAAAAATAGCCCGTGGAGGGCGAAGCAGATAGTTTCAGTGGTGGGTATAAATACCCACCAAACCACAGCGAGGAGGAACACAGAACACAGGAATAGAACTCACAACGCCAACAATCGGTACCAAAACACAAAAAAACAGAGGGCACAGAGACAACCATCGACACAACCAACGACAGTAAGCCAACCATCGAAAACACAGAATCGTCGAGTAGAGGGAAATAACCAAATACAACACAACAGATAACAACATAGCCAAGAACCCACATCAAATAACGAGAACAAAAACCATCTAAACAAACCAACACCGAACCATCATAAACCCACCAGCCCTTAGCAAAACTCGACAAAACAAAACCAGAGCAAGAGAAAAAGAGAGTTCACCACCGTGTGAAGCGTCGGGAACGCCAAAGGTCACCGGTGGCTCATTTTTTTTTCCGAAAGGTATTTCCTAGATCTATATGTTTAGGGTCGATTTTTGGGAAAACCAACTTGATTTTCAGGTTAAGGGTGAGAAAGAGCGCCGTTTGGGTGTATTTGAGTTAGTGCCGGTGGCTGGCGCCGCCATTTGCCGCCGCAGCTTGGCCACTATTCCCTCTCTCTGGCGAGGGTGCCTTAGAGAGAGACGAGAGAAAGTCATTTCTCTTATTTTTAAAGAAATGAGGGAAAACACATAAATGGAGGGTCAGTGGCCATTTTTGGCCTAAAACACCGTATATATAACGGTCGTAGAACGACGCCGTATTAAGAGGGACTAGGTATGTACTTTAGCGCTTGGTAGAATCTCGGTAATGGTCCCTCTGACCTGGTAATTTTGTCTATCAGTCATTAAATGAAATGATTTTATTTTTTAAATACTAGTTATTTTTTAAATATTTATATTTAAGCCCTATTTCGTATATCATGTTATTTTCGTTCATGTTTGACTTTGGTTTTGATGTTTGTTAATATTTCATTTCAGTCATCATTTTACATCGGGTTTAATTATAATTTGGATCCTTTAAATATTTTATTTCTTTTATTTTTATTTTATTGTTTCTCTTTGATTTTTTTGTGTATTTTTCTCACTTTTGATTTATTGATTTATTTTTCATTTTTTGTACATTTTTATTTGTTTAATATTTTTATATAACATTTTTGACTTTTTTCTTTTTTAGAATAATTACAACTAATCAAAGGTAAGCAATTCAAATCGGATATTTAAATTTTAATTTAGATTCCTAATTTTCACAATTAAAGACAACCGATAAATTAATTGGTACCGAAAGGGCGGTTCAAGGGTGTTAATCCTTCATTGACCGTAACCGACTCCCAAACTCGACACGTTTCTGGTAAAACGCAGATCAGGTAAAATGGTGTTCGACCCACTTAAATTCGTTTTAAAATGGTCGGTGGCGACTCTAACCCACTCATTTCAAGTCGAAGCCCAATTCTGGGCCCAAACGAAAGACGGTCGCGACAGCTTGGCGACTCTGCTGGGGACAGGCAAGTGAGTCATGCCGAAATTAATTTCCGATTGTCTTTTTAGCAAAAATTACAATTTTAAATTTTAATTTATTTATCAGATTCTAATTATTTATCTATGATTATTTTTCAAATAAATAGTTGTACTGACATTTTTTCAATGATTTCAGATTTCTAAAAAGTTTTCATCTCTGGCTCTATACCTGAGCTCCGAACCCTTTTTAAGTGGGGGTGAAAGCGACGCATTCGTGAGAATTTATTCTCCGTGCGGGCCTAGAAAGTAACCTTCGGGATTCATATACCTTATGTCTTCGTGTAAATTTATTCACCGTGTGGGCATAAGGGAATGTTTCCTCTCGAGTTTAACTTAGTCCACATGAGCTTGTAATGGGCTTAGCACCAAGGGTTTTGCAAGCCCAAGGGGGCACCGACAAGGAGAACTCGGGTACCTTTTTTTTAAAACCTAAATCGGGAGAGTACATGGAATTAGAGCCCACCCCAAAACCTCATTCCAAACCCTAGACTTCTTTGATTTTATTTTCTGCTTTACTTTCTGTTCAAAGCATGCGAACTAGACAATTATGCGGTTTAGGATTTGTTTGAAATTAGCATGCGGGATAGAGATCATGTCCGGGTAGGAATCATAAGCATGTGGGGTAGATACCATGTGGGGTAGGATTTTTCATTTTTATTATTGTTTTGATTTACCTCACTAACTCTTTTTATTTTTTGTTCTCTTTTATTTTATTTTCATCATTCGCATCATTTAAAAAAGGTATTGATCCACCAAAAACGTGTTTGTTAAACATGAATAATCTGTATTAATGGATAAAGGGGTTGTAATACAAGAGATGAAAATGCAGAGGACAGTCTTCAAGGCGATTATGTGTCATATTCAATCCAGAAGACGTGGTGCCCACAATTAAAGAGTATATCACTCTACTGCATTATAAATGACTCAGAATGAACCGGGTCTGCATCAAGCACAATGAAAGTCTATCTTTAAAGAACTGACTGACAGAGGTTGCAAGGGCAAGATGAAGGTTAATGATCTTGGGAGTCCCTTCAAAGACAATAAATGGCAAAACGATGACTGAAATTGGAGACCATTGCTGAGGAATTCAAGAAACAGACAAATGAACTTCACATAGTTTCTATCAATTGAGGGCTCCAATGACGTATTCGTTAGGAACATGTTCAACAAAAGATAAATGCCAGAGATGCAGTTATTCGAGACTTCTTAAGCCAATACAAAAAGCAACTCAACATTTACACGGTTCATCCAGAGAAGCCATAACGGTTCGACAGGTTATTCAACCGGTGACAGAAAAAGGCAGAAGACTGGTCAACATGTCAGAAGCTGTCAGGATATTTTTGTCTCTTAAAAGATAAAACATTTTTGTCCCCAATAAGGATTATTTATAATAACAGACACATTTTTTGGATCAATGCCTCGAACATTGCATGCATTATGCATTTAAACATATTTTGCATTTTGTTATTTTCATTTCTTTACATACACATTATTTTTCTCTTTTTTATTCACATGTCTCATAAAAAATGATAACATTTCTATCATATTCCCATGACTTACAAGGAACTTTACCAACACTCACGTAGTGTCGTCATACCCGGTGAAGCCCCAAACCCCAGGCGGTATGATGAGAATACTCATTGCGAATATCATAGCAGTGTCCCAGGGCACACTATCAAGAACTGCTTCACATTCAAGAGAATCGTGCAGAAGATGCGTAACAAGAATCAGATTGACTTCAACAACTCGGGGGCATCCAAGTGAAGAAGATCATTTCATCATTTGAGGCATTTTGTTTGAATTTGTTTTTTCATTTTTTTCTCAAGTTTTTGTAAGCACTTTTAAAGAAATTTATGTTACTTTAAAGATGTTAAACAATGAATAACATTTGCAAACTTACAATTCTTTAAATATCATTTGAATTAAGAAACTCTGTAAATGGTTCAAAGTTACAGATCTTTGATGAAGTAACATGATTTAAAACAAGGACTTTGACCTTACCCGGAATATACACTCAAACACAGTACCCTACTCTTGCAGTTAACCAATGTAACATTTTCCTTTCATAAGGTGCGAACAACATGGGGCATCATTTGCATATGACAATTACTATACTTTTTGTTTAAGATGTTCAATGATGATCATTATCTTTACAGATGGAATAGTCAAGTAAGTGAATCTAGTTTAGGTCAGTTGCTTGAAAATTGAACTCTAAAGATGAAATTTTTAACTTTCAACAACACCTAGACTATAACAGGTTCTTCTTGATAATCTTAAGAAATTAAATCCGTAAAGCTGAGCTATTCCACTAAGGCAATTGGTTATAGAGGAAACTTGAAAGCCCTGGCCTTATGAGTAAATTACGTTCAAACCATGACATTGCTCGAACACTTGGTAATTCAGTGTTTTCTCCACTGCTATTGTCTGGCCGAAAACTTTGTGATGAGATGAACCCTTCAGTTAACTTGATAAAACTGATTATAATGTTAAGTTATCCCTCTAAAGCAATTGGTTAAACGCTCCGGCTTTATGGATTCAACTAGCCAAATAACGGCAAATTAAATCAAATTTATCTAAGCAAGAAATTTTCGGTAATGATGGACTAAGGGAGTTAAGGAACACCTGTTATAGTCAATTTCACACGAGCACTCAAGAATTTCATTTTTAGACAATATTTCTGCACTACCTTTGTTAGAGGAGCTTACAAAACTTAAACAAATGGAAGATTTCAGAGGACCGAAATAAAAGGTATAGTAATTGATCATGCTAGTTGCGTCATTTTGTCCACACCCAATTAAAATGCCAAACAAAAAAAAAACATGTTGCGATATTTCAAAAAATGACATTTTGGATGACCAAAACCTTAGAAAGGAGGCCAACCTAAAGCCAACTCATCCATTTGAACATTTGTCAAAAAGCTGTAACTTTGAAAGCATTAAAAGAGCTATTGATTCCTTTGATATACTTTGAACTCATGTTTATAATTTGATTCAATTGTGAGCATGAATTAAGAGCAATATTTTACAATATTTTTTTATCATTTTCCCTCCTAAAACATGAAAAAGGAGAAAAACATTTTCAAACAGAACATTCTCAAATATGAAATGTCTGTAAAGCCAAAGCTCGAGAAGCAAATGGGGCACGATCGATCCCAAGGACCATATTGGCGGACATAACACGGGACACCAATACAAGAGACAAAACATAACTCATTCATGTTGCATGCATCTTATGCATACTTAAGAGCATCACATTTATTATCTTTCGCATACATAATTTTTTTACAACTTTTAGAGTCAAGTTTCAACTTCAAGATGAAGGATACTCGATTCAAAAGCACCTTTAAGGATTGATGGTGGTTGCTTAACTCAGCAGCAGGAAGCTACACCTCAACCAATTCGACAAACTGAATGATCGATAATAAATTTCAGATGAGATCGAGAACCAGTTCAGAAAGTGTCAAGTTCAAATTAACTCAACGATGAGTGGCTAGTTCCCTATTGACGTTTGGAAGCCAGATTTCAATTCCACGACGGAAGATATATGGCTGGCAGAATTTATCAGTGGACTTTCCTTTGAAGGGGAGTCATCCAAAAATCACATTACTTGGTTTAGACCCACTCAGAGAAACCACCTGAAGAACTATGATCGGCTTAGACCTGTAAAGGGAAGCCATTTTTTTAAAAGACAACATTTGCAGCATAACTCAAGGCTAGAAGGGTTATCTGCCAACAAAGACCTTCGAGTTCAACTACGCTCAGCTCAAAGGCATATCATTTGCTGCATATCTTAAGTCGAGAAGGGCTATCTGCCAACCAAAGAGCTTCAGGTTCGATTACACTCAGCTTCGAAGGCATATCATTTGTAGCATAACTTAAGTCGAGAAGGGTTATATGCCAACAAAAGACCTTCGAGTTCGACTACGCTCAGCTCCAAGGCACATCATTTGTAACATAGCTCAAGGCAAGAAGGGTTATTTGCCAACAAAAGACCTTCAAGTTCGACTACGCTCAGTTCTAAGGCATATCATTTGCAGCATAACTTAAGTCGAGAAGGGTTATCTGCCAACCAAAGACCTTCAAGTTCGACTACGATCAGCTCCAAGGCACATCATTTGCAGCATAACTTAAGTCGAGAAGGGCTATCTGCCAAAGACCCTCGAATTCGATTACACTCAGCTTCGAGGGCATGTCATTTACAGCATAAATCAAGGCTAGAAGGGCTATCTGCCAAAGAACCTCGAGTTCGATTACACTCAGCTTCGATGGCACATCATTTCAGCATAACTTAAGTCGAGAAGGGTTATCTGCCAACCAAAGACCTTCGAGTTCGACTACGCTCAGCTCCAAGGCACATCATCTGCAACATAACTTAAGTCGAGAAGAGTTATCTGCCAACCAAATACCTTCGAGTTCGACTACGCTCAGCTCCAAGGCACATCATTTGCAGCATAGCTTAAGTTAAAAAGGGTTATCTGCCAAATACCCTCGAGTTCGATTACACTCAGCTTCGAGGGCACATCATTTATAGCATAACTCAAGGCTAGAAGGGTTATCTGTCACCAAAAGACCTTCGAGTTCGACTACGCTCAGCTCTAAGGCATATCATTTGCAGCATAGCTTAAGTCGAGAAGGGCTATCTGCCAAAGACCTTCGAGTTCGATTACACTCAGCTTCGAAGGCATATCATTTACAGCATAACTCAAGGCTAGAAGGGTTATCTGTCACCAAAAGATATTCGAGTTCGACTACGCTCAACTCCAAGGCACACCATTTGTAACATAGCTTAAGTCGAGAAGGGCTATCTGTCAGCCGAAGACCTTTGAGTTCAACTACACTCAGCTCAGAGGCAAACCAAATTTACAGCATAGCTCAAGGAGAGAAGGGATATTTGTCAATTAAATGGTCGAGTTCGATTCCATTCAGCTCGATAACACCTCAAACACACTATTGTCCGGTTATAATCGAGGTTTTCAAGTCAAGAAGAAGACCTGGGTTAGTCGTGCCTTAGTGACAAGATACCATCTTCCAGCAGCATAACTTAAGTCGAGAAAGCTATATGTCAACGAAGATTTTCAAGCTCGATTTCATTCAACTCGAGGGCCTATCAACAACATAGTGGAGTCAAGGAACTACTTTATAGTCGAATTTTTAACCAAGGTCTTTAAACCGAGAAGAAGATCGAGGTTGACTACAATTGGGCAATGAGAAGCCACACCTCGATTCAAATTCCGAACTACAGCTTCAATTCTATGCCATTGCAAGATGGACTCAACTTCGCGACGAAGGGGTCATTCGCAACTCAAATTCGACAGGGAGTTATTCCTAATTCAAATCAATTTTTAGCTCTACAGAGCAAAAATTTGTGTCCTTTTAACTTTGTCCTATTTTTCGTTCCACGAGAAAGGACAAAGAGGGGCAGCTGTAGACACTCATTTTCACCCAGAGTTATTTTTTATTTATTTTTTAAATGCTTTTGAAATGATATAATGTATAATTTCCAGAAAACGGTTTTCGAAAATGTATATATTATATAGTTTTTGAAAACATTTTTAATATATATATATATATAATATAATTTTGAAAACGGTTTCTTGGATATATATATATATATATATATATATATATATAATTTTTAAAACATTTTGAAAATAAGTATATAATTTATAATTTTTGAAAAACATTTTGAAAACATATATAATATATAATTTTTAAAGCATTTTTGAAAACCTATATATAATATATAATTTTTTTAAAAAACATTTTTAAAAATTATATAGATTTTAAAAAAACATTTTTGAAATTATATAGTTTTTTTAAAAAAGCATTTTTGAAAATTTATATATAGTATATAGTTTTTTTTAAAGAAACAATTTAAAAAATGTATATTATATAGTTTTTATGTTTATTTATTATTATTATTATTACTTATTTTATTTTATTTTTTCCCGTTTCATGTCCAAATGGGTCAAATATCCAGTCCAACAAGTCACGGTCAGAGTCCAAACACAGATGGGCCTGATCCAACCTAATAAGTTTAGGGTTTAAGAAACCCTAAATGATATCAATTTCAACATCGTCGCAAAACTAGGAGCTAAACGGTCAACAGTACCAACAACCGATCGAAATCCCTAGGACTGACCCATCCCGAGGTGACAGGCCACAACGGCCACGATTTCGTCCCATTCGGGACCCCAAAACAGCCTGTAGAGGGCAGAGCAGATAGTTTCAGTGGTGGATATAAATACCCACCAAACCATGGTGAGGAGAAACACAAAACACATGAACATAACTCACAACGGCAACAATCGGTACCAAAACACAAAAAAACAGAGGGCACAGTGACAACCATCGACACAACCAACGACAGTAAGCCAACCATCGAAAACACATAATCATCGAGTGGAGGGAAACAACCAAATACAACACATCAAGAGAAAAAGAGAGTTCACTACCGTGCGAAGCGTCGGGAACGCCAAAGGTCATCGGTGGCTCGTTTTTTTTTCCGAATGGTATTTCTTAGATCTATATGTTTAGGGTCGATTTTTGGGAAAATTAACTTGGTTTTCAGGTTAAGGGTGAGAAAGAGTGTTGTTTGGGTGTATTTGGGTTAGTGCCGGTGGCCGGCGCCGCCATTTGCCACCGCAGCTCGGCCACTGTTCCCTCTCTCCGGCGAGGTGGCCTTAGAGAGAGACGAGAGAAAGTTATTTCTCTCATTTTTAGAGAAATGAGGGAAAACGCACAAATGGAGGGTTAGTGGCCATTTTTGGCCTAAAACACCGTATATATAACGGGCGTAAAACGATGCCATATTAAGAGAGACTAGGTCTGTATTATAGCGCTTGGTAGAATCTCAGTAATGGTCCCTCTGACCTGGTAATTTTGTCTATCAGTCATTAAATGAAATGGTTTTATTTTGTGAACACTGGTTATTTTTTAAAATATTTATATTTAAGCCCTATTTCGTATATCATGTTATTTTCGTTTATGTTTGACTTTGGTTTTGATGTTTGTTAATATTTCATTTCAGTCATCATTTTACATCGGGTTTAATTATAATTTGGATCCTTTAAATATTTTATTTCTTTTATTTTTATTTTATTGTTTCTCTTTGTTTTTTTGTGTATTTTTCTCACTTTTGATTTATTGATTTATTTTTCATTTTTTGTACATTTTTATTTATTTAATATTTTTATATAACATTTTCGACTTTTTTTCTTTTTTAGAATAATTACAATTAATCAAAGGTAAGCAATTCGAATCGGATATTTAAATTTTAATTTAAATTCTTAATTTTCACAATTAAAGACAACCGATAAATTAATTGGTACCAAAGGGCGGTTCAAGGGTGCTAATCCTTCCTTGACCGTAACTGACTCCCGAACTCGACACGTTTCTGGTAAAACGCAGATTATGTAAAATGGTGTTCGACCCACCTAAATTCGTTTTAAAATGGTCGGTGGCGACTCTAACCCACTCATTTCAAGTCGAAGCCCAATTCCGGGCCCAACCGAAAGACCGTCGCGACACTTTTATAGATTTTCTTTAACTTATAACTACTTTTACATAGAATTTTCTTTATAAATTTATATAATTTTATATTCGTTTAGTAAATTACATAGTTATTTAATTTTTAAAATTTAAAATTTTATACATATTTTTCTTGATATTTTTTTAGAATTACAGTTTAAAAAAACTTATAGGAATCTTAGATTTATATTTTAACTGAAATTTAAAAATCAAAATAAATTTAAAATATAATTTTATTAATGTAGCGAAAATTAAAATTCAAAGAATTGTTTTATAATAAACTAATATGTTAATAATTGTAACGCAAGTTTGAAAAATTATATCATTAGAACAAAAGAAAAAAAAATTGACAAAAGTTTTTGACAAATTTTAAATGTGATCCTAATCCTATTTATAGATTAAGAGAACGGAAGTCTTTAAGGAAGGAAAAAGAGTGTTATTTATGAGTCTATAACTTATGACTTAAAAATTATAAAAATAAAAAATAAAGATAAACAATTCGATAATCAATCAATTATTCTTGCTCTGAATACATAAAGTTAAAACAAAAATTTGGATAAGATAATCCTTGTATTTTCCCAGTCAATTCACTATAATCATTCCCAAGTCAAATTATACAACTAAGACTAGTAAAAATATCGCAAAATAACTCTTATTGTTGTTAGGGGAAAAAACCTGTTCACATTGTTTCATGAACACAATAATAAATTCCAAGAACATCGTCGTTTTGGTATTTAAAAAAATCACCACTATTATGATTCATAATTATTTTATCACATTTAACTATAAAACATAAATATTTTTAAAATAAATAAATAAATTTTAAAATAATAATATTGTTGATAGGAAAATCATGATTGTAGTTTTTATGTGGTTCATCATTTCTGATTTAAGCATAGAGTTACGATCGATGATTCAAGTGAATTAAAGAATATAATATATCATGTAGAGGAAATCGGATGAGAGAGAGATTTTTGGATCCTTTCTCTAGCCTTATATGGTGATTTAAATTCAAACTTTAAATTATGGTTGTGATGGCTTCCAACTAGAGATGCACAGAAGCCAGATTTCAATTCGATCCGGATCGGATAAAAATCGATCCGGTTTTTTCTCCCAACCCAAAAACCGGATTTTAAAAAAACCGGTTCGGATCCTAACCGGTTTGGAGGGTCGGATGGTGTAACCGGTGTAATCGGTTTCGGTTTTCAAAAAACCGGTTTTTTAAAAAAAACCTGTTTTTTTCGGATAAAAATCCAGTTTTTTAAAAAAACCGGTTTTTTATCTGGATAAAAAACCGGTTTTTTATCCAGTTTGAAAAAAAACCGGTTTTTAATCCGGTAAAAAAACCGGTCGTTCAATTTTTTCCCAAACCGGTTATACTATCCGGTTTTTAAATATCCGATCCGGTTTAAAAAAAACCGATTTTTCCAAAATCCGGTTTCGGATATTTTTTACCCAAAATCGGATATTCGGATTTTTTGTGCACCTCTACTTCCAACAGTTTATCCCCCTTTAGTTTGGGCAAAGAGTCGCGATCGATGGTTCAAGTGAGTTGAAGAAGATAATATATTGTGTAGAGATATCGAAACAGAGAAAGAGAATTCAGTATCCCTTCTCTAGTCTTGCACGTGAGTTTATATACATACCCTTAGTGTCGATATTAAGTGTAGGATCATGACGATTATTTATATGCTACTAAGACAAATAGATATGTATGTCATATAGCATATTTGATTTTAGCAGGTCACATGGACTTGCCATGGTCATGTCAAGACATTGTGGCTGGACAAAGGATGTGAAACTCTGAAGACTTCCAGGAACTCTGGAGGCTTCGATCAACAAAGTTCAATCAGAGGCATCGATAGGCGAAGAAATGGTAACGGAAAAGATCCATATGAGGTACAACACTTGTCTCTCGTTGATTGAGGAGATGCCATAAATTTTCTTGAACAAAAACTCTCATATAAAAATAATTATTGTGTTTAATGAATCATCTCTTGAGGACTATCGTGTTGATTATTTTTAAGAAATTAGAAACCTATACACGTGTCACTCTATGATTAGTGTAGTTTGACATTTTGGGAATAAATTGCATTCTTCAAATGTTTAAGGGAAATTTATATGTAATTTTATATTGATTCTTTTATAAATTTATATAAATTTTAAAATTTATATTTGAAATTTTAAAAACTAAAATTAAAATTATAAATGGTTATATCTGCTTATTTTTTTAAAAAGGTACCGTTTAAAAGAATTATTAAAATCTTATATTTCTATTTTGACTAAAATTTATAAGTTAAATTAATTTCTTTGATTAATTTGGGTAAATACAAACCATTATTTGTTATAAGAAAACTTTCAACCTTTCGACATTGAAGGTTTACATATTTGGTATTTATGGTGCTCAAACTCGAGTCTTCAAGGAATAACAGCAATTCATTTACCATGAAGAGTACTTGATTTGTGTATAAATCAAATTAAAATTAATTTGTTTGATAACGTATTATATTATTAATGCAATGAAAATTAGTATTTAAATAGTTATTTCATAATAAATTGATATATTATAATATTAATGATTATAGTGTAACTTTAAAAAACAAATGACCGGAATAAAAGAAAGATATATAAGACAAAATTTCGTAAGGTTCTTATAATTTGCCATCGAATTCACTTTATTCATTCGCATGACAAACTTTATTCATTCACATGACAAAATATTGTAAATATTGTGAATTTTTTTTATTGTTGTTAGACAAGAAAAAACGGTTCACATTGTTTCGTGAACACGTGAGACCTTTGTCCACCAGTAATCTGTTCACAATGGTAGTGTCCAAGCTCCTTTCGCATTTATTGTCCCTCGATTCTACCAACCCAAACAATTTCAAACTTTGAAAATTCACCGAATTATTTATGGTTCGTACAATTTCTCTATTTTTTTCACCTTTTTTTTCATGATTTTAAAGTCCGAAAATCAAGGTTTCCTTTGAAGAAATTCGTACAACTTAGATATGTACATATATATATTTTTAATTATGTAACATTGAACTATCGCATTCAACTGTCGAGATAATTTTTAAAATTCAAAATCTTTAGACTTTTTATAGTACATATTTGTCAAAATAGAAATCCATATCAATTGTAAAATACATATACAAATCAAAACTCCATAATACAAAATTTAGAACCAAAACAATAATAACTCTAAGGTTATAATACAAATACATGAATAAAGGTCGTATAAATACATATATGGTTCGTACAATTTCTCTATGGTTCGTACAATTCCTCTATGGTTCGTACAATTATTTATGGTTCGTACAATTTCTCTATTTTTTTTCACTTTTTTTTCATGATTTTAAAGTCCAAAAATCAAGGTTTCCTTTGAAGAAATTCGTACGAAAATATCTTATAATATACGATTTTGATCAATTTTTTTTTTATTTGTCAAAATGACCAACAAAATCGCAATGCGATCTCTAAATCGCAACGCGATCTCCAGTATCGCAACGCGATAATACAAAATCGCAATGCGATAATACAAAATCGCAACGCGATCTCCAGTATCGCAACACAGTTCCAAGTTCGCAATGCGAATCTAACTATCGCAACGCGATAATACAAAATCGCAATGCGATTTTCAAAGCGCCATTAGTATCGCAACGCGTATTTTATTTTCAAATTTCAAACACGACTATTAATATATCGCAACACAAATGTAAACAGCATATCCCGTAATTGCAACTCATAACCTAAAACCCTAAATCACAACTCAGACCTATCTCTCACTCTCTACGGCGACATCTGTCCCCATCTCCGACGAAATCTGTCACCATCTCCGGCGAAATCCGTCTATCTCTATCTCTCAGAGCCACCCTTACAATCATTCACGGTCAGAAATAGAAAATCAACCACCGAGGGTTAGTTTTTTTAATTATTTTTATTTTGAAATTTTTGCACTATTATTAGGTTTTTCATATTGAAATTGATGATAAGTTTACTGGTAATTTCAATAATAGATTAACCATTTCACTTAGATTGCTTATTAAATTCATTCGATTGCTGCCAATACTGCTAAACTGTTTAGACTTTAACCCTGTGAAGTTAGTATTTGTCTTTGTTTTGTCTTTTGGTTGAAGTAATGCAATTCATTCAAGTTTCAATTTTAGACAATGACTATTTGAAACCGAGAATCGCAACGAGAAATGAAAATCGCAACGACAAAATTGCAACGCGATTTTAGTTTCGCGTTGCGATTTTCTCGATGCGATTTTCATTTCGTGTTGCGATTTTCATTTCGTGTTGCGATTTTCATTTCGCGTTGCGATAGTCAAATTCGCGTTGCGATAGTCAAATTCGCGTTGCGATAGTCATTTTCGTGTTGCGATTTTCATTTTCGTATTGCGATTTTAAGTTTCAGAAACTATTCTTCTTCTGCAAATTGAAACTTTAATGAATTGCATTACTTCAACCAAAAAATAAAGACAAATACGAAATTCACAGTATTGCAAATTTAAGTTTGAAGAATAAACTACTACTCTTTATGTTTATTATTGTTTTTGGTATATATTCACAGTGTAGTTTTTGGTATATCTAACTTGGTATGTTTATTGTTTTTGTAGAACTTTTTTTCGTCTCAATTGACCTTAAGGAATAAAATAAGCCTAGTCACTACAATTGCGTCGAAGCTTTCACCTGTACAAAGAAAATTGTTTGAGGATACTTGCTTCGGGCCATGGTTGAAAGTACAACATCCAGGTGGAGATGCTATGTTGACCCATTTGTGGCTTCAGACCATGACTAGCGATCTACTCGAGAGTATAAAATGTGGTAATGAAGAGATATAGTTTCATTTTCCACCAGCGTATACGTGTTTTGGGCGGGAGGAGTTTTGCTTAATCACTAGTCTACGCTTTGGACACGATGATGTAGGCCGATACACTAGTCATATTACCCGCCCATCATGGTTATCTCGGGTTTTTCCTGAGCTGTCAATGGAAAAGCCGAATTTACACGTCGACGACTTGAAGAGATTATTTAATAAGAAAGATGGTTTTACTCGGATGGATGACGTTGATGTTGTCCGAGTATGCCTTTTAGTACTTTTGCATGCTGACGTTTTAGGCAGATAGGCCAGACAACCTATTCCTAAGGACCTAATATTATTGGTAGAGGACCTAAATGCATGGAACATGTTTCCGTGGGGTTCATATCTATGGAAAGCTACCTGGAATAAGTTGTCACCTGCCTTTGATGACCGAAAAAGTTTGCGTGGCGATGGTTCTAAATATACTTTGTCAGGCTTTATTTGGGGCTTTAAGGTAAGAATTTCTATATAATGTTTCCAAAATTATAATTAATTATTTAACAATTACTAATGTTTGTGTATTATATTGTTTGTAGATTTGGATATTTGAGGCTTTTCCCGGCATGCAGACATATGCATTAAAAACTTCAAATGATATTCCTAGGGCTATTTCCTGGAAGAGGAAATGGTGGTTATTGGATTGGGAAGAGTTACTACGGTATACGACAATAAATGATATAAGTTAACACAAATACTACCATATATAAACAAGTTATTACTAGTACACGTTTAACTTTGTTTGAGCTTTTATATTGTTAGGAGGCAAACACTCCATTACAGAGGCTGACACCCACGGAGGCTGAGCTTGCCACTGATTGGTGGCAAGCTAGTAAGCGTTTTTTTGATGGCACGGATGATGAGCAACCTCTACTTCGAGAGCCATCACCTCACCTAGAGCCATCACCTGATCGACCATACTATACACCTCTACAATGAGAGCCATCACCTATTCCGTCACATCATCGAGCCTCTTCTCCACCATCACCTCATGATAGGCGACCGCCAAAGATGCCACGACATTTATATCCCTGTTCTCCACCTCCACCTCCACGGGATGAGTTAGGGGAGTTACGTGATGAGGTTAATGCCTTACGTGAGGAGGTCGGTACTTTACGAGATGAGAATGGTGCATGACGTGATGAGGTATCTACTTTACGTGGTGAGGTAGCCGCTCTACGTGAGATGGTAGTATCGTTGTAGAATGAGGTTCATACTCTACGCAACGAGGTAAGTTTAAGATTTTTCATATTTAACTTAATTTACTCGTAATTTCACTTAAATTAACCATTTCACTTAGATTGCTTAGTAAATTCATTCGGTTGCTGCCAATACTGCTAAACAGTTCTAAAAAAACCCTGTGAAGTTAGTATTTGTCTTTGTTTTGTCTTTTGGTTGAAGTAATGCAATCTATTCAAGTTTTAATTTGCAGAAGAAGAATAGTCGCAACACGAAACTTAAAATCGCAACGCGAAAATGACTATCGCAACGGGAGAATCGCAATGCGAAATAAAAATCGCAACGTGAAAATCGCAATGCGAAAATGAAAATCGCAACGCGAATTTAGTTTCGCGTTGCGATTTTGGTTTCGCGTTGCGATTTTTATTTTGCATTGTGATTATCCCGTTGCGATAGTCAAATTCGCGTTGCGATAGTCATTTTCGCGTTGCGATTTTAAGTTTCGTGTTGCGATTTTAAGTTTCAGAAACTATTCTTCTTCTACAAATTGAAACTTGAATGGATTGCATTACTTCAACCAAAAGACAAAGACAAATACTAACTTCACAGTGTTGCAAATTTAAGTTTCAAGAATAAACTACTACTCTTTATGTTGTCCTTGAACATGCACTAAACCTATATGTTGTCCTTTTAAATGTTTATATAAGTGCTTACTTCTGGAATGTTATCTGATTCATTTTGTGAATTATGATAGAATAATGACTTGGGTGAATACCGTGCAAGTTTGAAACATATTTGTCTTTGTTTTCACTGTTTAATATCATGTCTGTTTATTTACTGATTTATGTATTAGTTTATTTTTAGCGGCCCGATAAGGTGGATGCTTTACGTCGGGTTTTTCTTGCACGACAGGGTTCATGCATCAGACAGCGTGTACGTGCCATTACGTCTCCATTCACCCCAATAGTGTGAAGACTCCGTAAGAAGAATCTCGACTCACCTGTCATCGTTCAAGAGGCCCCTATCATCCCTCAAGAGTCCCCTCCCACCGTTCAAGAGGCCCCTGTCATCGTTGAAGAGGTTCATCCGACCATTCAAGAGCCTGATTCACATGGCGTAATGTGTCGAATTATTGAGAAACCCTCTCACGTATCGGACATGATGGATGAGTGTTGGCTTTCGTATGAGTTACCGGCCAGTACCATTCCGGTATCTGAAGTGGAGAGGAGAAAACTACCGGAAACAATTCTAGATAATACCCTTTGGGCTAAGACCGCAGTTGATTTTTATCTACATGAGTTGAGCTAGGGGTATTACACTGACATATACAAACTCAACGATGATATGCATTTGTTGCTTGATCGGTCTTGGTGGGGTGTGTTATTAGGGGTTGAAGACAATGGCTATTTCGATGGGGGGTAAGTCTTATATTTTTCTTATATTTCATTTTGATTAATTTTTTTAAAATTTATGTAATTCACTAATATATGTCTTTTTTTGTAAAACAACATATTGATGCATGGGTGTCACGTCTTCTAATAATAAGGAAAAATAAAAAAAAATACGCGATATACAATTATGCCGACGTCCTTTCACGTAGTTCACTTGAAGAATCAATGAGATGAATCATATATGTTGGGTAATGGACAAGCTAAACTTTATCCTGCATGGTGGGAGGTCGATAAGGTTAGTATTTATTTTTTAAATATTTTAAAGGTGTTCATAAATAAGTGCGCAATTGAATTATTACTTATGATTGTAGGTGTTTATCCCTGTTTTGGAACGTCGTCATTGGCTTATCGTCGAGCTTCAGCTCCCATCCCTGAAGACAATAGTATATGACAGCATGTTAAATTACATATCATTGTCTGATTTGAGAGATATTAGTAAGGGATAGAGCTCTCATTTGGCTAAATTCTTAGACGCGATTAATTATTGGACTTATTCTGGAAACAAGAAGCCAAAGAAGTTCAATGTTACAGTTATCAGAGACGAGACCGCGCCACAAAAAATGCAGGGAGCCAGAGGGGATTGAGGTCCTCTCGTATGTATGCGCTTGGAGCGTTTGACGACAGGAAGTACACAGTTTCTACCTCCCACCGATAGAGATAGATGTGCAGTAGGCTTGTGATTTTGACATTTTATGGCTAGAGCGATATATGCGAGACGCTGCCTACCTACATCCGCGTTATGAAAGTGTCCATAAACAATTGGTAAGTCAAATGCAAGTGTTGTTAAGTACATAGAATTCAATAATTTGTTGTTTGTTGGTTTTAGATGTGTAGAAAGTGTTGTTTGAGCAAATGTTTGGTTTCTGCAGGTTAATCCTGAAGTGAGCTGCGTGAAATTGATGTATGGGTGCATAAACAACTGTATGGGGTACACTTTTTTTGATTGTTTAATTGATTCTTAAAAGTTGATTTTTGTTTAATTGATGAGGAAAATAAGAATTATTATTATTTTTTGCTTGTTTAATTGATTTGTAAAAGTTGATTTGTTTAATTGATGTGTAAATAATTCTTATTTGTGCTTGTTTAATTGATTGAAATGTAAAAGTTGATTTGTTGATTTCAATCTGCATCATATTTGTTGATTTCGCGTTGCGAAAGTCAATTCGCGTTGCGATAGTCAAATACGCTTTGCGATTTTCTCGTTGCGATAGTCAAATTCCCGTTGCGATAATCAAATTCACGTTGCGATAGTCAAATTCGCGTTGCGATTTTTGCGTTGCGATAATCAAATTCACGTTGCGATAGTCAAATTCGCGTTGCGATATTCAAATGAATGTGTAATAAGTGATAACAACTGAACAGATCATAGCAATGTTCAAACTCAAGTTACTAATACATGCCTAACTGAAAATGTTAAAAGTTTACACATAAAATACACATAATACAACGTTTGCATTTAAAAATCACCTAAGTTAATAGTCCCAAAAGGTGAAGCCAGTTGTGATTGGGATTTTGATTTTGATTGCAATTTTGATTGCCTTTTGCTTGACACCATATGAGCTTTGGATTTTGATGAGGATCCATATTTTGGTAGAGGAAAAGATGATTGTGATGACACTGGTGATCCACATGTCAACCTTGTATGACCACTTTCCTTGCAACGACTACATGTTGATCTCTTCTTCTCTTCACCCTTAGACGGTATACGATCGTGACTTTTTGGTCGGCCAGGTAGCCTTCTGTCTATGGTTGGTGGCAAAACTGTTTGTAAGTCATCTGGTATGTCCCACTCAGAAGGATGTGGAATAGGGTAGATAATCTCGGCATAAGTCTGTCAATATACTTCTGTAGTGTAGCAATCCATAGCGTATGCGTTTAAATCATCTTGGTTTAGATGAAGAGCAACTTTTATAACATGGCCACACGGATAACCAGATGTTTGCCATTTCATACAACTACACATATTTGTATTTAAATCGACAAGCCCATTTAAGTTATTATCCAGTACTTCAAACAAAGTGTTTGAACATGGTTCAACTCTCCATGACGTTGACTTCACAACACGTTTCGTTATCTTTTTTTTTCAATCCATGGTGTAACACGATGTTCCAATGTTCCTGTAAATTTAAATAAATAATACTCAGTAAAATATATGATAAGTTACGAATTTAAAGAAATAATACATGCATGGTTTCTTTTCTTATAGTACCACTGTTGAATAGAGGCTCGAAAAAACTCCATTAACATAGTAATGGGTAATTTCTGGGAATGACGACTTAGAGCGTTGATTGATTCTGCACTATTAGACGTCATGAAACCATATCTTGCTCCAAGTTGATGTACTCTTGACCATCTTTCAAACCCGACATCTTCTAATGTTTGAGCACACTGAGGCAAAACACGTCTTAAACAATTTATATGCTTATTAAAATCCACTTCCCGATAAGCTTTTACAGCCTTCTAGTATGTCCATTTGTGATTTTTTATACCAGCAGACCTTGATTTTAGATTTCTATACAAATGAACACCATAAAGTCCATGAAAAACATCTGAGAAACACCTTCTAATAGCGTTATCAATTGAGTTTGCCCTATCATATATGATTGTCAGATTGCTAATAGGACCTATGCAATCCCTAAGATGCCCCATAAACCATGTCCATGAATCAGAGGTTTCAGATTTGCCAACCCCGTAAGCTATTGACAATATCCTATTGTTAGCATCCATGACTACTGTTAATAAGTTTACTCCAAGGTATCGACCTTTCAAATGTGCTCCATCAACTATAATAATTGGGCGCATGCAAGTAATAAACGAACGAATCTACAAAATAATATACACAAGAAATATAATCATTTAAATGTGAAATGCATGTAACTAATAAAAATTAGTCAACAAAATTATATTGATTTACTAACCGCAGCACCAATGGCGATAAAAAGCAACTCAAAGCGTCCATCTCTATCTGTTTTGATATGAGTTACCGACCCAGGATTTTTTAGCTTTAAATTGTGACAATAAGCCGGCAGTTGGGCAAACGATCCTTCTGGCGACCCCTCAACAATTCCAAGGCATAACATTTGGCTCTCCAAGCTTGAGAATATGAGATACTAATCTTGAACCAAGCATTCATGTCAGTCATAATTTCATGTCCCCGATATACCCTTCATTCAAAAACATTAACTCAGCCAGAAAACCACCCAACACCTTTTTGTTTGCCTGTCTATGGTAAGGAAAAACTTGGGTTATTGAACATGTATGTTTATCAATAAAAGTCCTAACTTGAAACATTTCGTAATCTTTTATCCTCTTTGCAATCATACACCACGTAGAGTTTTTTTCAATCATACACTTTGTTTCGAAACGATCTTTGCTTGATTTGTTAACTTTTAGTTGATAGCCATCTTCCACACATTTCGTATACAAAGCTATCTTCAAGTCTTCCTTCGTATCAAAACAATCATCTTTCTTGATACGAATAATTTTTATGTAACAATCAACTGCTATCTTTACCAACTCTTCTTCCAGTATCTGAAGTAATTCTGGCATATTCCAGTTATACTCCCGTGGCATTTTCTTCGGGGACTTTTCTTCGAGGATTTCTTCTTCTTCTTTTTCTTCTTCAGGGTTATATAAATTACAGAATGGATGTTCAACATGTTCATTCACAGTCGTAACTTCCTCCTCATTATCATCAACAACATCTTCCTCGGCAGCGGCTGTTCATCATCAAAATTCGGGTATTGACCAATATCAAAATCATTACACGCAGGGTCTGTTTCTTCTTCTGAAACATCATCAAAATCCGAGTATTGACCAAGATCAAAGTCCGGGTATTGACCAAGATCAAATTTCGAATACTGACTAGTACTCACAATTTTTTCTGTTGGCTCATCATCGTCTAACTGGTCAATACGAAAACCGAAATTTGGTGCTGAAAGTTGATTGGGATTTGGATTAGGGAAATGTTGTGGGTTTTGAGATTGTGTTTGGTATTGGAAATATGGTGAAACAAAATTTGCTTGGTGATGAAATTGTGGTGGAACCATTAAATTTTGAGTACCATAAACTGGGGTTGAAAAACTTAGTTGATTACTACCCGCTACTGACCCAACTTCACTACTTCTAGGTTCAACAACATACAATGTAACATCATCTTGCGAAACACTAATGTAAGCAATGAATCGTTCAACATCTTTATTGTTGGTTAACAAATAAACTTTACCTTTTCTCTGATAAGATAGCCTAAATCCACTTAGGGGCTCTAAATTCAATTTATTTGCAACACCTAACATTAGAGTTTCATAAGTTAACTTTTTTAATGACAGTTTTAGTTGAAGATTCATGGGTAAAGACATATATTGTAAAACACCATGAACATTCTCCCATGACCCTCCAAAACACAAATCTATCCAAACATGATCAACATTAGATGATTTCATTATTATAAATTAATTTTCTAAACAAACGAGCTGCGAAACTAAAACATGTTGTGTAACAACCCGATTTTCAAAATAATATTTAATTAAAATTTGAGGGTTTAATTGTGAAAATTTGGGACTGAATTGAATGATTTTAAAACTTGGAGCTTGTTTTAAAGTTAAAGAAAATTCAGGGACCAAGCCCTGAATTTAACCATGGAGTGTCGGCAGACAATTGATATATGCGTGATTTCTGTTTTGAAAAACAGAAATCAATTTCACAAATTCTTCCTCATGCACACAACTTCCAAACTCGATTCCGACGCCGTCCGAATTCCGATCGTTGTTTTGAAACCACCGTTGTGTTCATCATCGAGCGAGGAGCAAAACCTTCAAATTAATTGAAGCGAAACGCGGCCAAACGTCGGGAATTTCCAGTCAAAGTAGCGACGGTTTTGTTAGCTCTATCGCCGAGAAAATCTTAAATTCACCGCTGATCGTTGCTCTGTTTACGACACCTCCCGCACCATTGTGTTCCTTGTGCCGTTCCGAGTTCACCGGTGTCAATCTTGTCCGCCGTAGACGGCGGCGCGTGAGGAGGTGGTGCAGTCAAAGATTCGACCGATTTGAAATCGAGCTCTCCGCCGTTCAAAAATTTGAACCGATCGTTGTAAGTATCTCGAAATCGCTCAAAATAATTTTTAGAAATTTTTTCGGGATTTTTAGGGCCCCGGAGGACGTCTCACGCGCCACACGCGCCGCCGCAGGGCGAGTGGCTGCTGGAAACCGGTTTAACCGGTTTTCAACCGGTTCTGACCGGTTTGACCGGTTTCAATCGGTTCGAACCGGTTTGACCGGTCTGAATCGGTTTGACCGGTCTGACCCGACCCGACCGTTGACCCGACCCGACCCGATCGTTGACCCGACCCGACCCGACCGTTGACCGTTGACCGTTGACCGTTGACTTTCTTTGACCAAAACTTAAAATGGCTTTGACCGAGCATTAAACGACCGTTAATCTTTTCCGAGTATACCTATCCTGATAGTTTTCGACGTGCCGAATCCGTTTCCGTGGTCTGTTTTATCAAATTCGAATCCGAAGGTCTCCAAATCTACGGTCAAAGTGGTTGACTTTGACTTTGACCAAGAATCTGAATTTTCAAAAAGTCATACTTTATGTTTTTCGACGTCCTGATTCCGATTCCGCAGTCCGTTTAGCCAAATTCAGACTCGAAATACCCCAAAATGATAGTCAAACCCAAAAAATGCTTATATACTTAAGAATTCTAGCTTTGAACAATTAAGTAAGATTTGGGGCTGATTAATTATTATTGTTTGAAGGTACAAGAGACTCTCCGGATCGTTCGATAGCTCGACCCAACTCTTCTAGATCAGTTAAACCACGTATACCAGTATTCACTCGTAAGACTCGTAAATTTTATGATTTTAGAGATTTATTTATGTTACCCATTAGTAATATAGTGATATTATAAATTAGGTTCGAAAACTGTAGCAGAGCGTGGTGAAACCAACAATCAGTAGATCCACGATTTGAACATATTATCGAGGTGTGTTCCCTATTTATTACTGAATTGTTTTATTTGTTTTAATATGTGGTACACTGAATTCTTTGGTTACCGTATTGTTGATGCACCGATTTAATGTGATTATTTATAGATTATGACTTTTATCTGATATTTGTTTTGAAATGGTATATGATTACCATGTTTATGGATTTATGGAATTTATAACACGGTGCAATTGAATTTTTGGAATACGAATTTATAAAGTACAGCTCTGATCAAGCTGGAAAATTTTACGGACCTAATGTGACTCTTAGGTAGGCTCTACGGCCCTGAGATCATTCTCGGGTAGGCCCTGCGGCCCTAAGATGTGTTCTTAGGTAGGCCCCACAGCCCCGAAATCTATCTTGGGTAGGCTCTCAGGCCCTAAGATGTTCCCTTAGGGTAACACTTTTTAAAGAGATTTACTGCAGTATAATTTTATGAGACTTATTGGACTATGATTTGTTTAGTGTACCTATAGTGATTTTATGGTAATATTGGGACACACTGAGCCTAGCTCACTTTTCGAAAATATTTTTCCCCTTTCAGATACTGTTGGTTAGATACCCTGGATTGAGCACTTGGAGGATCAACATATCTCTTGAAGTATATCTGATTGTAATGTTTTTACCTTGCAAGTTGACTTTATTTTGTTGACATGGACCTTATTTTAAAGTATGGGATTTTAATATGATGACACTTTTGCTATTACTATTCGGGTTATCGTGATTTGATTTTTTTAAGATATGTTTTAAATTAATTTATTACTTATTGATATTATATTTACA
This sequence comes from Hibiscus syriacus, assembly GCF_006381635.1. Classification (NCBI taxonomy): domain Eukaryota; kingdom Viridiplantae; phylum Streptophyta; class Magnoliopsida; order Malvales; family Malvaceae; genus Hibiscus; species Hibiscus syriacus. The sequence continues at coordinate 43,561 of NW_024062657.1, forward strand.
AGTTGGATTTTGATAGTATAATTTGTTTATAATTTCATGTTATTTATAATGTGATTTTATATTGATGGAATAACGGTTTCGAAAATTGTCTTTAATAATCATAATGTGATCCACTAGACTTAGTCGAAACGCATAGGCCGGGTCTAGGGGGTTACATTTATTGGTATCAGAGCTTTTGGTTTTTAAACCTCGGACTGTGTATGAGTCCACATTGAAAATACGATTTTGAAATATTTACAAAACGAGTTACTAAGGCCATGTCACAAAGTTATTAAAATTTTTAACTGTGTTCGAGACTCCAAGTGCTTATCTAACCCTAAGTTTTATCTTCTGTAGTAAACTTGAGATCCATCAAAATGAGTGCTAGACGTGGTCGTCGAACTAGCCGTGGACGAGGTCGAGTGGCTAGATTTGCAGATCCGATCGATGAGATACGAGTAGATCCCCCACCTCCGATAGGTGATCCTGCTCCTACGACCCCAACGAATCTGCCTCCTACCGATGGTATTGGCATGACTACACCGATCATAGGAGCGACAGATATTGAGTCAGAATCTACCGGAGTTGCTTTGGATGAGACTTTTGGTAGACAATTTCTGCAGTTGATACAGGGAGCAGTCAGAGCTGCTGGTGTTGTATCTGAGGTTCCTATTTCGCAGACTCTAATTGCTAATGGGGTCAGGACTTTTGGAGGACAGCTTGGAGGAATTCCTACTGAAGCAGAAGATTGGCTACAGGATACAGAAAGACGCATGGATCAGTTGGGTTTGGACTCAGCAAAGAGATATTTGGGGGCAGTAGCGATGTTAGATGGAAATGCCCACACATGGTGGGAGTCAGTGACCAGTAGTGTTTCTACTGATCGGTTGACATGGGATTTCTTCAAGGAGCGCTTTCGGAGCCGATTCTTGGGTGAGCGCTACTTAGTCCAGAGACGACAGCAGTTTCAGGACTTGGTTCAGGGTGACATGACTGTTTCAGAGTATGAGATAGAGTTCTTGAAATTGTTAAAGTATGGAATCAGTCTGGTGCCTACCGAAAGAGATCGATGTCGTAAATTTGCCTTTGGACTCAGATACGAGCTACGTAGGCAGGTGGTAGCCCTTCAAGATGAGATTTTTGATGTGCTGGTAAGCAGAGCCAAGGATGCTGAGGAGATGGAGGCGTTAGCTTCTGGTAGAGAGCGTGTTGATCAGGAGCGATCTAGGAAATCTTTTGGCCCTACTGAATCATCCGCACATTCCGGTAAGAGGACTCGTACTTCAGCCCCTCAGAGGAGCAATACACGCTTCAGGCCTACTGTATCATCACCTTCAGCTGTTAGTAGAGGTGGTTCTTCGGTTCCGGTTCTAGTGCCTCAGTATGACTTTTGTGGGAAACGGCACACGGAGAGTGTTATAGGAAGACCGGAGCATGTTTTCATTGTGGATCTAGTGGACATTTTCGGAGGGATTGTCCTCAGCTAGCTTCGTCTGAGCGGATCGCTACCCAGACTCCTGTGCGTTCTCAGACTACAGTACATACTCCAATTAGAGATCGTAGCCAAGTAAAGGCTCGTGGTTCAGCGTCCAGGACAGACAGTAGAGCTCGACCTCAGCAAAATAGAGGGCCAACAGTTTCTGAGGCTAGACAGCCAGCCTTGGTTTATGCCACTAGACGTCGGGATGACAGAGATGAGCCTGAGGTTATTGCAGGTACATTTACTATTTATTCTATCCCATACTTTGCATTACTGGACAATGGCTCCACTCACTCCTATGTATCGAGCTCAGTATCTCGAAACCTTCAGATTCCGATAGAGAACACTGAAAATACTGTTACAGTTACGAGTCCAGTAGGACAAGCGGTATTAGTGAATAAAGTATTTCGGCGTTGCCCTCTCGAGGTTCAGGGAGAAATTTTTCTCGCTGATCTTATGGAGCTTCCTCTAGAGGAGTTCGATCTAATTCTTGGAATGGATTGGTTGAATAAACACAAGGTAAAGCTGGATTGCGAATACAAGCGGGCTACTCTGAAGACTTCAGATGGTCGGACTGTTGTGTTAATTGGTGAACGGCGTGGCTATCTCTCCAATATAGTTTCAGCGATGGAAATTGATCGTATGATCCGAAAGGGATATGAGACCTTCATTGCTTGTATTTTGAACACCAAAGGTGCATTGTCCACAATCGAGGAGATTCGTACAGTTAGCGAGTTTCCTGATGTTTTTCCTGAGGAGTTGCCTGGGTTACCTCCTGATAGAGAGGTAGAGTTCGAGATTGAGACTTATCCGGATCTTCACCTATTTCTATGGCACCTTATCGCATGGCTCCAAAGGAACTTAAGGAGTTGAAGGTCCAATTGCAAGAATTATTCGATCGAGGATTTATCCGACATAGTACTTCACCATGGGGAGCTCCAGTTCTATTCGTGAAAAAGAAGGATGGGTCGCTAAGATTATGTATTGACTATCGGAAATTGAACAAGATGACGGTCAAGAATAAATACCCATTACCCAGGATTGATGACTTATTTGATCAATTGCGAGGAGCTACTGTATTCTCTAAGATTGATCTTCGTTCGGGGTATTATCAATTGAAAGTTAAAGGATCTGATGTTGCAAAAACGGCCATTCGCACTAGATATGGTCATTATGAATTTTTAGTGATGCCTTTTGGTTTGACGAACGCTCCTGCATCTTTTATGGATTTGATGAATCGGGTGTTCCGACCATATTTGGATCAATTTGTGGTGGTCTTCATTGACGATATTCTGATCTATTCTCGTACTGAGGCAGAGCATGACGAGCATTTGAAGATCGTTCTGCGGACTTTGAGAGAGCATCGTCTATATGCCAAACTAAGCAAGTGTGAGTTTTGGCTTCAAGAAGTGTCATTTCTGGGGCATATTATTTCTGCGCGAGGTGTTCAGGTTGATCCCAGCAAGATAGAGGCTATTATGAATTGGAAACGACCTAAGAACGTATCTGAAATCCGCAGTTTCTTGGGCTTGGCTGGTTATTATCGACGTTTTGTTGAGGGCTTCTCGATCATTGCTTCTTCTTTGACAAAGTTGTTAAGGAAGAATGTGTTGTTTGACTGGGGCGAGGCACAACAGGAGAGCTTTGAGAAATTAAAGGCGGTTTTGACTCAAGCACCGGTGTTGATTCAACCGGAGTCCGGGAAGGATTTTACAGTGTATAGTGATGCTTCACATTCAGGACTTGGTTGTGTTTTAATGCACGAAAGTAAGGTGGTGGCTTATGCATCCCGTCAGCTGCGGCCGCATGAGAGTAATTATCCTACTCACGATTTAGAGTTGGCAGTAGTAATTTTTGCCTTGAAGATTTGGAGACACTATCTTTATGGAGAGAAGTGTTACATCTTCACAGATCATAAGAGCTTAAAGTATCTTCTGACCCAGAAGGAACTTAATTTGAGACAGCGTCGCTGGTTAGAGCTTCTAAAGGATTATGATTGCGTGATTGATTACCACCCTGGTAAAGCTAACATTGTAGCAGATGCTTTGAGTCGAAAGACGGTATCGGAGTTGAGGTCTTTAATGGCCAAGATGAATTTATATGACGATGGCACTTTGTTAGCAGAATTGCAAGTTAAGCCGACCTTGGTTGATGAGATCAAAGCTAAGCAGCCCCTTGATAGCTCCTTGCTTTCCATCTTTGAGCAAGTAGAGCAGGGGACAAACACAGATTACGCAATTGATCAGGATAAAGTTTTATGCTTTAAAGGTAGATATTGTGTGCCTGATGACGCTGAATTGAGGCAGACTATCCTTACTGAGGCTCACAGTAGTCCATATGCTATGCACCCCGGAGGAGATAAGATGTACCGGAATTTGAGAGAGGGGTATTATTGGACTGGTATGAAGAAAGACATATCTGACTTTGTGGCTAGGTGTTTGACTTGTCAGCAAGTTAAGGCAGAACATCAACATCCATCAGGTTTGTTACAGCCTATCAAGATTCCTGAATGGAAATGGGAATGTATTACTATGGATTTTGTTACTGGCTTGCCTATGACTCCTTTGAAAAAAGATTCAGTTTGGGTGATTGTTGACAGACTTACAAAGTCAGCTCACTTCATTCCTGTGCGAGTAAATTATACTTTGGATAAGCTGGCAAGATTGTATATTTCAGAGATTGTCAGATTGCATGGTATTCCATTGTCTATTATTTCTGATCGAGATCCGAGATTTACTTCGAGATTTTGGAAGGCGTTACATACGGCTTTGGGAACAAGATTGGATTATAGTACATCCTTTCATCCACAAACTGATGGTCAATCTGAGAGAGTAATTCAGATTCTGGAGGATATGTTGCGGGGTTGCGTAATCGATTTTCATGGTAGTTGGGAGAACTTTTTGCCGTTGGCTGAATTTGCTTACAATAACAGTTATCAGACCAGTATTCGTATGGCACCCTATGAAGCACTCTATGGGCGTAAATGTCGCACTCCGATCTGTTGGACTGAGTTGCGTGATAGGAAAACGTTGGGACCTGAGTTAGTGCGAGAGACGGAGGACACAGTCAGATTAATTCGTGACCGTTTGAAAGAGGCATTTGATAGGCAGAAATCTTATGCAGATCAAAGAAGGAAGGATATACAGTTTGAAGTGGGAGATCGGGTCTTTTTGAAAGTTTCACCCTGGAAGAAAGTATTAAGATTCGGGCGTAAGGTAAATTGAGTCCAAGATTTATTGGACCATTTCGTATCTTGAAGAGGGTAGGACCTGTTGCATATCAGCTTGAGTTGCCTTCTGAGCTAAGTCGTATTCATGATGTCTTTCATGTATCAATGTTGAGGAGATACCGTCCAGATCCAAGTCACATTATTCAGGTTGAAGAAGTAGAGCTGAGACCTGATTTGTCATATGAAGAGGAGCCCATTCAGATCTTGGAGAGAGATGAACGAGTTCTTCGGAATAGACGAATTCCAATGGTCAAAGTTCAGTGGAGGAATCGAGGCCCCTCAGAAGCTACTTGGGAGACATTGGAGTCAATGGAGGCTCAGTTTCCTCAACTATTCTCATAAGGTAAATTTCGAGGACGAAATTTCTTGTAGAGGGGGAGAATTGTAACAACCCGATTTTCAAAATAATATTTAATTAAAATTTGAGGGTTTAATTATGAAAATTTGGGACTGAATTGAAAGATTTTAAAACTTGGAGCTTGTTTTAAAGTTAAAGAAAATTCAGGGACCAAGCTCTGAATTTAACCATGGAGTGTCGGCAGACAATTGATATATGCGTGATTTCTGTTTTGAAAAACAGAAATCAATTTCACAAATTCTTCCTCACGCACACAACTTCCAAACTCGATTCCGATGCCGTCCGAATTCCGATCGTTGTTTTGAAACCACCGTTGTGTTCATCATCGAGCGAGGAGCAAAACCTTCAAATTAATTGAAGCGAAACGCGGCCAAACGTCGGGAATTTCCAGTCAAAGTAGCGACGGTTTTGTTAGCTCTATCGCCGAGAAAATCTTAAATTCACCGCTGATCGTTGCTCTGTTTACGACACCTCCCGCACCATTGTGTTCCTTGTGCCGTTCCGAGTACACCGGTGTCAATCTTGTCCGCCGTAGACGGCGGCGCGTGAGGAGGTGGTGCAGTCAAAGATTCGGCCGATTTGAAATCGAGCTCTCCGCCGTTCAAAAATTTGAACCGATCGTTGTAAGTATCTCGAAATCGCTCAAAATAATTTTTAGAAATTTTTTCGGGATTTTTAGGGCCCCGGAGGACGTCTCACGCGCCACACGCGCCGCCGCAGGGCGAGTGGCTGCTGGAAACCGGTTTAACCGGTTTTCAACCGGTTCTGACCGGTTTGACCGGTTTCAACCGGTTCGAACCGGTTTGACCGGTCTGAATCGGTTTGACCGGTCTGACCCGACTCGACCGTTGACCCGACCCGACCCGATCGTTGACCCGACCCGACCCGACCGTTGACCGTTGACCGTTGACTTTCTTTGACCAAAACTTAAAATGGCTTTGACCGAGCATTAAACGACCGTTAATCTTTTCCGAGTATACCTATCCTGATAGTTTTCGACGTGCCGAATCCGTTTCCGTGGTTTGTTTTGTCAAATTCGAATCCGAAGGTCTCCAAATCTACGGTCAAAGTGGTTGACTTTGACTTTGACCAAGAATCTGAATTTTCAAAAAGTCATACTTTATGTTTTTCGACGTCCTGATTCCGATTCCGCAGTCCGTTTGACCAAATTCAGACTCGAAATACCCCAAAATGATAGTCAAACCCGAAAAATGCTTATATACTTAAGAATTCTAGCTTTGAACAATTAAGTAAGATTTGGGGCTGATTAATTATTATTGTTTGAAGGTACAAGAGACTCTTCGGATCGTTCGATAGCTCGACCCAACTCTTCTAGATCAGTTAAACCACGTATACCAGTATTCACTCGTAAGACTCGTAAATTTTATGATTTTAGAGATTTATTTATGTTACCCATTAGTAATATAGTGATATTATAAATTAGGTTCGAAAACTGTAGCAGAGCGTGGTGAAACCAGCAATCAGTAGATCCACGATTTGAACATATTATCGAGGTGTGTTCCCTATTTATTACTGAATTGTTTTATTTGTTTTAATATGTGGTACACTGAATTCTTTGGTTACCGTATTGTTGATGCACCGATTTAATGTGATTATTTATAGATTATGACTTTTATCTGATATTTGTTTTGAAATGGTATATGATTACCATGTTTATGGATTTATGGAATTTATAACACGGTGCAATTGAATTTTTGGAATACGAATTTATAAAGTACAGCTCTGATCAAGCTGGAAAATTTTACGGACCTAATGTGACTCTTAGGTAGGCTCTGCGGCCCTGAGATCATTCTCGGGTAGGCCCTGCGGCCCTAAGATGTGTTCTTAGATAGGCTCCACGGCCCCGAAATCTATCTTGGGTAGGCTCTCAGGCCCTAAGATGTTCCCTTAGGGTAACGATTTTTAAAGAGATTTACTGCAGTATAATTTTATGAGACTTATTGGACTATGATTTGTTTAGTGTACCTATAGTGATTTTATGGTAATATTGGGACACACTGAGCCTAGCTCACTTTTCGAAAATATTTTTCCCCTTTCAGATACTGTTGGTTAGATACCCTGGATTGAGCACTTGGAGGATCAACATATCTCTTGAAGTATATCTGATTGTAATGTTTTTACCTTGCAAGTTGACTTTATTTTGTTGACATGGACCTTATTTTAAAGTATGGGATTTTAATATGATGACACTTTTGCTATTACTATTCGGGTTATCGTGATTTGATTTTTTTAAGATATGTTTTAAATTAATTTATTACTTATTGATATTATATTTACAAGTTGGATTTTGATAGTATAATTTGTTTATAATTTCATGTTATTTATAATGTGATTTTATATTGATGGAATAACGGTTTCGAAAATTGTCTTTAATAATCATAATGTGATCCACTAGACTTAGTCGAAACGCATAGGCCGGGTCTAGGGGGTTACATGTTGCCGCATGGGGAAGGATGTCGTTGGATATAGGAACGGATGTCGCCGGAGAGAGTGATAGATGGAGATGGAATGAGTTGTGATTTAGGGATTTAGGTTATGAGTTGCTGCTGCTGCGTAGTTATATACCCAAAATATTTGTGTTGCGAAACTAAAACCTGTTGCGAATTCAGAAATCGAGTTGCGAATTTGAAATTCAGTGTTGCGATAGTCAGAATCGCGTTGCGATAGTCATAATCGCGTTGCGATAGTCAGAATCGCGTTGCGATTTACATATTCGCGTTGCGATTTACATATTCGCATTGCGGTTTTGGAAAATCGCAATGCGATAGTCAAAATCGCGTTGCGAATCTGGAAACTGATTTGCGATACTGGAGATCGCGTTGCGATTTAGAGATCGCATTGCGATTTTGTTGGTCATTTTGGAAAATCGAAAAAAAGTTGGTCAAAATCGTATATTATAAGGCATTTTCGGTCAAAGAGGTTATTTTCTCTTTTTTTAATTATGTAACATTGAACTATCGCATTCAACTGTCGAGATAATTTTTAAAATTCAAAATCTTTAGACTTTTTATAGTACATATTTGTCAAAATAGAAATCCATAACAATTGTAAAATACATATACAAATCAAAACTCCATAATACAAAATTTAGAACCAAAACAATAATAACTCTAAGGTTATAATATGAATACATGAATAAAGGTCGTATAAATACATATATCCACTAAAAGTAATAATAAAATACTCTGGAAAAAATAAGCTCAAACTATTAATCTATGAATGAAAATATTTGAACTTAAATTTTAAATAACTCAATAATATTCCACTAATCTAAAATAACGTTATAAGTCTCATAAAAATAAGTATGCTAGTAGATATAACAATAAACAATAAGTGTATACATATTTGATTCATAAGTCCAAAATCGCATTCTTTAGGTTCATCAATTATCTCAAATAGCATGGTAGTGTCATACTATCCTTAGCCCATAACAAAGACATGAACATAATTTGACCTCGTATCTCAATACATACAACTCATTCATCATCATATATAAAATCATAATATAATTTAATGATATCACCAGTTGTCACCATAGTAACCGTGTATTAATCATTAATAGGAAATTCAATGCCACATGTTTTAATAGAATTTTCACCAACCATTTGTCAGTACAAATGATCTCTTGGTTTGAAACATAACTATTGGTCATAGAGAGAAACATGGTATCACATATGTCTCAGTAAATTCCCTCTCATAATACGTACCATTGTCATTATAACTAGAGCTGGGTATATGGGCTAAAGCCCGCGGGCTATCCGTTTAACCCGCGATCCGTGCGAGTTTCGGACCTCAAAAATTAAAGATCGTTTAAATTACAGGCTTTTTAGCCCAGATCGTTAAACCCACGGGTTTAATGAGTATAACCGCGGGCTACCCGTGAAACCCGCTAAAGCCCGCTTAATTTAAAATTCATAAAATTTTAGATAAAATAAACTTAAAGAATTTTATAGAAAAAGAAAATAAATTACCTATAAATATGATGTTACTTATAATTATTGTAGTTCTTAAATTTATTAGGGTGTTTGTCATAATTTTACCGCTGTTTGGTATTTTTTTCATTTAAATATACATCATTATCATTTTGGTATTTAAAGATTTTTTTATTTAATTTTGACCTTTATTTTTTTCATGAAGTATGTTATCCATTTTGTTCTTTAATTATAAAAAGTCACGTGATATTCTAATAATATATCACATGACACGTAATATTTGGATTAAAAATAAGAAAGAAAAGTAAAAGAAAAAATTGAAAACATACTTTTTCAACATTTAAAGATTTTTACAAAATAAATATATTTTAACAAATTAATTACTTATATTTTATCAATTTTAGTATAATTGTATCTTTCAAATTTACTCTTATACTGTAAGTATTTTATTTTATATTTTCATATTATGTTTTAGTCTTTCTCTAAAGTATCCATAAAATACAATTATTAGGATCACTTGACAACTTTCTTGTTAGATTTGTATAATGTTTGACTTTGTTGAATTTTTATGTTTGAATTTCTGCTTTCAGAATTCAGACACTTCTGTGTCTTCATATTATAGCATTGAATAATCGTGTTTTATAAAAGTGTAATGTGGTTATTGTTTTATTTGTTTTTCAATTTGGTGATATAAGTGAATATTGTTTTTTTAATTTGAGTTTAAATAATTATATCATTATATATATATGTGTATTAATGATTAAAAAATTTAAAAAAATATTATTTTATAATCATTTCCGGCTATTTAAAATAAAAATTAAATATTATTTATTATTTTGACGGTACTACCTTCCTTTTCAAGTTATTCGATCATTTTTGAAAGGTGTAGTAAGTTAAAACATTATTTTTTATTGCATTTAAAGCATTTAAAATTATTTTTATTAAGCGGGCCGCAGGTAAGCCTGTTTAGCCCGCGGGTTAAATGGACGGGCCGCGGGCCTTAAAATTCAAAACCGTTTATGAATGCGGACTTTTTAACCCGCTCCATTTAAGCCTGCACCGTCAAAACCCGTGGGCTAAACGGACGGGTAGCCCCCTATACTCACCTCTAATTATAACAGTCAAGTCAAATATCATGGATATCCGACATTCATTATCACATACAATCACAACATGCATAGGGTTTTATAGGCTACACATACCAACCATTACATCATAAGGCCAATCAATGTAGCTAGCGAGTTCATTCTCTCTTTCTCTCGTTACTACTTTACTCGTTCTCTCGTATAGAACATTATGTAATGGTAATTTAATCTTTTAATTTTTTATGTATGTATAAGGCATTAAATATTATCTCTATCTATATGATACACTACTCCCTTAGAACATTACTCAATTTGATATTAATTATTCATTAATAAATTGCTACACGCATTTGTTTTCACTTTCCCACAACCTACGAAAAGGCTTGGAGATTTGGCTCACAAATCATTGCTTATTCAATATTCACATGGTAAGCGGTTCCTCTAGTACATTATTCGTGTAGTACATCATCTTACTTATTAGTATCCAGTCTATAATGATCCATCATCGATTTATCACTCTTTTTTATACGAGTACATTTAAGGGTACTTTTATAGTTTCTTACTCATCAAGGATATTTTGATTATTTTATAAATTAGGACCCTTTTCCAAACTTTTTTTTGTACACTTCATAAAAATCTATAGGTATTCAGATGCAATGAGATATGTTTCTAATCTTTCGATGCTAGAGACTATGGATACTCAATCGAGGAGTATGAATGCTCAATAGAGAGTATATGTACTTGGGTATCGATATCAAGCTAAGAGTATTGATAATGAATGATGGTATTGGTACCAAAAAAGGCCTTGAAGTTTCCTGATATTGATACCCAACCCTCAATAACGATATCATATGAACAATATCGATACTACATGCATATTTTAACTAATCTTTTTCACAAATTCATCCGATATTAATATTGTTTATCAAGTATCGATGCATAAACCTAGAAATATCTATTTCTAAGCTCAAGAATCACTCTAGTTTAAGCCTAAATTGATTCTTAAAGCTTAAAGGAGTTTTCTAGGATCATTTAGCACCCTAAAAACACTTGTTGCAACACCAAAATATTACACAAGGCATAAATCATGCAAAAACATCCAACATGCTTAAATTCTCAAATTCACAATAATGCATCACATTTATAGCAGGTGTAACATAAAAAAAGCTAAAAGTACAGTACTTAGAAGCTAGAATCATGAAATGAAACTCATTTCTCAACTACACTTACTTTATTCTTCAAAAAGGTCACAATCTTCAACCTCTTTATCATTAACAAATGGTTTACCCATAAACGAATCTAGCTTCTCCACCTGTTTAATGGGGTTTCTTTAATATCTTCTTATTTCAAAGACAAATCCTTGTCTGTTTAATGGGGTTTCTTTAATATCTTCTTATTTCAAAGACAAATCCTTGTCGGGGATTCAAAACTCTAGTTCCAGTATTTTAAAACGTAGTCGAAGAATGACCCGAAGTGGAAAACACTATTCACTACAGCAAAACAGGGTTTTAGAGGCATTTTTTAGTCCTATAGCAGCATTTTTAAGCGCCGCTAAAAGCACTGTGGCGATAGGAAAAGCGTAGCAAGAAGCGCCGGCTATACCAACGCCGTTAAAGTTAGCGGCGTTTGAGAACAAAAAACGCCGCAATAGGTTAAGATCTATCGTGGCATTTTTGGAACAAATGCCTCAAAATGTCGATATCTATAGCGGCGTTTTGGAACAAACCCCGCAAAAGTTCGATATATATAGCGGCATTTTTGGAACAAACGTCGCAAAAGGTCGAGATATATAGCGGTGTTTCAAAAAACGTCGTAAAATATCATATCTATAGCGGTGTTTTTAGAATAAACACCGCAAAAAGTCGAGATCTATAACGGCATTTTCGGAATAAACGCCGCAAAAGGGCTCATGATAGGAAAAAAAGAACCATTAATATTGAAGACTAGATGACAAAACATTTTTGATTCTAACACTACATTCAAAATAAGTGTTCAAATCAGAAAATAAAAAATGATAAGTAATTCATGTCAAGCTTTTATAGGCTTCAATAATAAATTATAAAGAAAATTAGGAAATATTTACAGTGGAGTATTCCATGGAAAATATTAGATTATCAATACAATAAGAATAACAAAAACTATTAACCAATTTCCGCACTTCTGCTGCAGATGGGCATAGTTGCAGAGGAATGCCAAGTCTTGTATTGTTGATAGTGCATTCTCTTCTTGCAATCTAAATGAATTAAAGCCAATATCATAGCACACATGATATTAAATTCAACGTTTTGGACACCCTCTTGCTCCATATTCTCTTAACCTGCTGCAGCCACTTCATATAATGATAAATCTATTCATTAAACACCAAAAAGCCTTCCTGGAAAAGTATTGTCCGTCTCTCAATTGCTAAGAAACCCTACTCATACTCAACCACTGTACACACAGAACCAAGTTCTTATCGGAAACTCCTGGAGAAACTTTAACCGAGTTCTTAATGGTGCACACCATTACCATTGCTGTACACACCATTTAATGATCCATTGGCAAACTTGAAACAGTTCACGTTTTGCCAGACATTTAGATTTGCTTTTCCGGTATTTACCCCGTTTGTCACTCCGTTGCTTACATGATCAGACTTGTTTAAGAACAATTCCAATTGCCCACATGATGCGGCGATGAGTAGGGATGTTCATTTTTCGGTTTTAACCGAATTAACCGATCGAATCGAATTAGTTCGGTTAATTTGGTCAGTCACCGAATTAGTTAATTTTTTTAGAATTCGGTTAACGGTTAATTCGGTTCGAAATCGGTTAATTAACCAAAATTAAATTTTAAATATTAAATATATTATATATAACATATGGGCTCAGCCCAAACTATTTAAAACCCAATTAATAATTTATGATCCAATAACTTTTCAACCTAAATCAATATTAATTAATTAAAAAATCCATATAAATTTTTTATTTTATAATTATATATTATTTAAATTAATTGTAATTTTTTTTGAATTAAAATTTTTTCAATTTTTATATAATTTAGAAAATTTTAAAAAAAATCGGTTAATTCTAAAATTAACCGAAATTTATTCGGCTCGGTTAATATTTAAAAAAAAGTTCGGTTGGATTAACGGTTAAAAGAAAAAAAGTTCGATTAATTCGGTTAATGATAATTCGATTCAGTCGGTCACCGTTTTAACCTAATGAACACCCGATGAGTCCTGGACATTTACGAAAATACATATAGTGAGCTTGACAGGCAAAGTTCAATGGATGATTTTTAGGTGTCACTTCATAAAATAAAAGAATAATCATAAGATATAAAACAAGCATAAGCAATCCAACATGCTAGAGAAGTGCCATTATCACAACCCAACAATTCTCTAACCATGTTTTCTGTACTTCAATGCAGATAACGGACTTCAAAAGTCGATTACCTAACATGTTATTCAGAATTAATCCAGGCAACCCTCCATGCTAATAGAGATAAAATAATCTAAATACTAAGCAATTATGCTGCAACCAATATAAACCCTTAATGCCAGATTTTATGGATAAGAACCGGAGAAAAGAGCAGAAGGTTTTCCTGGTCTGGACTTGAATTCAGGATGGAACTGAACACCAATAAAATATGGATGGCTTGGTAGTTCTACAATCTGTATAGTCAACAGACAATGCCCATAACAATCATGAACTAAATATAGAAGTAATGATCAGTGAAACTGTTGAGTGGAGTCTGGGTTTTCATATAGAGATGCTACATTGTAACTTACCTCCATCCTCCTACCAGTTTCATCCCTGCCAACAAACGAGAGACCAGCTGCTTCAAGTTTTGATATCATATCAGGATTGACCTACAAAGGACGAACGTCATTCTTAATAACTTAACATAAACTGTCACTGACAAATAGCATCTAATAGTCCCTTGGATAGTAGACTACCTCGTATCTATGCCGATGTCGTTCATCAACAAAGTTTGCATCACCATACCTAGAATAAACAACCATTAAGAAAATGAAATGCCGCTTAGAATATAACCCCTTAACAATTTCAAGAAGTTTGTAACATCATATATAGGAATTAAGCTTAGAGAGTCGTGTTCTTACAGCTTGGCATATTTGCAGTCAGGAACCTTGAAGTAAGTCCTCCTCGACCCCATACGTATTGTGTTGCAGAAGACGACTATCGAATAGAGCAAAATCACAACTGATAATTTGAGAAAATAAAAATGAAGATAAAAGAGACACAAAATTTACGTGGAAAACCCCTAAATAATATAGGGTAAAAACCACGGGCAACGATAGAAGAATTTCACTATGAGAAAATAGGAATTACAACTCCTCTCGATCTACCAAGGAGAAAACAATGATAATTTTCTCTTGATAAAAAGGAGAAAACAACTCTCAAGAAACTCTCTAAATTCTCTAGTATTGGAAGAAACCTAGAATGCTTTGGGATGATTTTGAAGCTAAATGAGCTAGGGTATTTATAGTTGAAGCTTAAGGACTAATTTGTAAATACCCTAAATTACAATGACTAAAATTGAGATTTTACCATTCAACTTTTTCAACCAAACTTTCGGTGGAATTAATTTGTTTTGTTTTTTCCTTTAATTCTCCACCGAAAGTGGCCATCAATTTGGCCACTTGATGTATTTTCAACAATATCCCACTTGAAGATTTGATTGGACCAATCATATCTTCACACTATTCTTTCTACCTTGTACCTTCATGTTGCTTACGTTTCTGTCAGGCCACAAGAGGATCGACACCAAGTAAATTTATCACCATTGATCGCTTTTGTCATGAAATCTGCTATGTTGTCTTTGGTATGGATTTTCTACATATCTACCGTCCCTTTTTCCACATTTTCACGAATAAAATGGTATTGAACTCGTATGTGCTTAGTCCTTGAATGAAATGCTGGATTCCTTGCTAAATGCAAGGCGCTTTTACTGTTACAAAAACATAGATACATACTCTTGATTGTGCCAAAGCTCCTCCAATAGCATCTTCAACCAAATTGCTTCTTTACTGGCTTGTGTAGCTGCTACATATTCTGCTTCTGTTGTGGATGTAGCCACAACTGACTGCAATTTTGAAACCCAACTTACAGCTCCACCAGTAACTTTGAACACATATCCTGTAGTAGATTTACTTTTATCCAAATCCCCTGCATAGTCAGAATCGACATACCCATTGATAAGTAAGTTTGATCCTCCGTAACATAATGCAACATTTGAGGTCCCTTTAATGTATCTCAGGATCCTCTTTACCGTATTCCAATGTTCTTTGCCTGGATTCGCCATGTACCGACTAGTCACTCCCACTGCTTGTGCAATGTCTGGTCTTGTGCATATCATAACAAACATTAAACTTCCCACTGCTGATGCATACGGTACTCGAGACATCTCCATCCTCTCTTCTTCACTGCTAGGACTTATACTGGAGGATAATTTGAAGTTAATAGGAAGGGGGTAGAAATTGGCTTACAATCTTGCATGCTAAATCGTGACAAGATCTTCTTCAAGTAATTATTTTGTGATAGCCAAATCTTTCTATTACTTCTATCTCAGTGAATATGCATCCCTAGAATCTTGTTTGCTGATCCCAAGTCCTTCATTTCAAATTCTCTAGCCAGTTGTGCCTTCAATTCTTCAATATGATCTTTGTTGGGTCCTGCAACCAACATGTCATCCACATACAACAACAATATAACAAAATCGTTATCACCAGACCTCTTGAAATAAGCACAAGGGTCTACATTAAGTCTGTTGTATCCAAGGCACATAATGAAGGAATCAAATCTCTTATACCAACACCTCGGTGCCTGCTTTAGACCGTACAGAGATTTGTTCAACCTGCAAACCACGTTCATTTTTTCGTCTTCTTCAAAACCTTCAGGCTGGAGCATGTAAATCTCTTCTTCAAGATTTCCATGAAGAAAAGTTGTTTTAACATCTAGCTGCTCTAGATGTAAGTTCAATGTAGCACACATTGCCAAAACTACTCGAACTGTTGTTAGTCGAACCACAGGAGAAAATATTTCATTGAAATCAATACCTTCTTTTTTAGCATATCCTTTGACCACCAGTCTTGCCCGATACCTCTCCACTTGATCATCGCCATTTCGTTTGATTTTGAAGACCCATTTGTTACCAATTGGCTTCCTTCCTTGTGGTAGTGACACAAGGTCCCATGTATTATTTTTATGAAGGGCTTAAATTTCTTCTTGCATCGCCATCATCCACAGTGAAGCATATGAGTTGTTTATTGCCTCCTCGTATGTTGATGGCTCACCGTCCTCTGTTAAAAGGCAGTATGCAATATTACCTTCTATAACATAATCTGAGTGACAATTAGGACGTCTTCTCACACGATCTGATTGACGAGTTGTTGGAGCTTCAGAACTCTCTGGTTCTTGTTCATCATGTACTTGTTCTGCTTCAGAAGAATCTCTTTGTTCAAACTTCTTTTCTACATGTATCTGTGTAGTCTCTGACTTTTCAGCGCTACCATCTTCTTCTTTTCTTTGTAGCTTATCTTCTACAAAGATAACATCCCTGCTAATGATCACTTTGCGGGCAATGGGATCCCACAAACGATACCCCTTTACACCATCAGCATACCCCAAGAATTTGCATTTCCTGGATTTTGGATCTAGCTTTGAAATTTCTTGGGAGTTGTACATCACGTACACAATACTTCCAAATACATGGAGGTTTGAATAATCAGCTGGTTTACCAGTCCACATCTCCATTGGTTTCTTCAGCTCTATTGCAGTTGATGGAGCTCGATTCACCAAATAACAGAGACAGTATTGAATGCTTCTGCCAAGAATGATTTTTCTAGGCCTACATCCCTCAACATTGCTCTTGTTCTTTCTAACAAGGTTTTGTTCATCCGCTCTGCCATTCTATTTTTGTTGAGGAGTGTTTGCCACTGTGAACTGTCTTTTGATGCATTATTTCCTCCAAAAGTCATCAAATTCTTCGCTTGTGTATTCTCCTCCATTATCTGTTCTGAAACACTTGATCTTATTTCCAGAATCAAGTTCCACCCGCGCTTTGAAGTTTTTGAAAGTTGAAAACACGTCTGACTTCTTCGTAATAGGGTACACCCAACATCTCCTGTAGTAATCATCAATAAATGAGAGAAAGTATTTTGCTCAGCCTAGGGATATAACTGGTGCTTGCCATACGTCAGAGTGAACCAATTCTAGAACACTTTTTCCTCTAGAATTTGATGTATTGAATTTTAACCGGTGCTGCTTACTTGTTATGCAATGCTCACAAAACGTAAGTGATATATTCGTTAAGCCTGGAAGTAGTTTTTGCTCCACAAGGACTTGCATTCCTTGTTCTGATATGTGTCCAAGTTTCTGATGCCATAGCATTGCAAAATCTGAACTACATGAGGCAACAGAGGCTTATGCTTCTAGTAATGTCTCTCCCTTCAGCATGTACAAGTTTGCATCTATATTTTTTCCTTTCAGCACCACAAGCGCTCCACGGAACACCTTAATGATTCATTTCCATGTTTCAATCTTGCTTGAATTATTATCCAACAATCCGTAGGATAATAAATTTTTCTTCAGGCCTTTCACGTGCCGCACATCTCGAACAACTTTAATTGTTCCATTATACATCTTCAATTCGATGGTTCCCACACCAACGATCTCTAAGACATGATCATTGCAACTATACACAGATCCTCTTGAGACAAGTTCATAATAATGGAACCATTCTCTTCTTGAGGTCATGTGATATGTTGCTCCCGAATTAATGAGCCATATATCTGCATATCTCTTTCTACCTTCCACAGTGGTTGACGCTTCATAGCATAGTGCATCTCTATCATCTGAAGTGTTTGCGATATTGCCTTGTGGATTAGAGTTTTTATTTAGACTCAAACAATCATTCTTTAGTGACCATTCTTTCCACAGTTGTAGCACTTTAAATTCTTCTTGCTTCTCGACTTTGATCTATCATGTTTGTGACTGCTGCTTTGGCCACATTCCGTTGATCTCCTTCTCATCGTTGTCAACGCTTCTGCTTGTTGCAGATTTACTTGTCTGTCTTCCTTGTTCTTGCGACGATTTTCTTCTTGTAGAACAGCAGCTGTAACATCATCGAAGACTAGACTGGTGACATTACTGTTTATCAAGTTGATGATGAGTTGATCATACGAATCAGGTAGACTTTGACGTATAAGTTCAACACGTTCTTGTTCTCCTATTGTATATCTTAGGGATGTAAGATGAGAAAATAAAGTGTTCAGCGTGTTTAAGTGCTCCGTCACTGAAGTAGATTCTAGCATCCGGAGAGTGTACAATTTCCTCTTAAGGAAAAATTTATTGTGCAACGATGTGACCTCGTACAATTTGGTGAGATGATCCCATATCTCCTTAGCTGTCTTCTTCTCCTCGATGCTTGACAATACTTCATCTGCTAATGCTAGATGAAAGTTCGACATAGAATTCCTGTCCATTTCGATCCATTTGTTGTCATCTGTGAAATCTACCGGCCTTTCATTGATAGCTGCTAGACAACCGTCTTTCCTCAGGATGGCCTTCATCTTCAATTTCCACAATGAGAAATTTCTCCCATTGAACTTTTCAATATCAAATTTTGTTGCCATAACTTCTATTACGGATAGCTCACACTATTTCACTATCGTGAATAGTTCTCTGGAACCTTCAAAGAATGGGTAATACCTTCTTACTTTCTTATGTTGAAGGATCCACCTTTTGGTGGCAACCACAAAGACAATAAGCAGATATTACATACTCAAATCTTGCTCAGATACCAATTGTTGCGGAAGACGACTATCGAATAGAGCAAAATCACAACTGATAATTTGAGAAAATAAAAATGAAGATAAAAGAGACACAAAATTTACGTAATATAGGGTAAAAACCACGAGCAACAGTAGAAGAATTTCACTATGATAAAATAGGAATTACAACTTTTCTCGATCTACCAATGAGAAAACAATAATAATTATCTCTTGATAAAAATGAGAAAACAACTCTCAAGAAACTTTCTAAATTCTCTAGTATTGGAAGAAAGCTAGAATGCTTTGGGATGATTTTGAAGCTAAATGAGCTAGGGTATTTATAGTTGAAGCTTAAGGACTAATTTGTAAATACCTTAAATTATAATGACTAAAATTGTAATTTTACCATTCAACTTTTTCAACCAAACTTTCGGTGGAATTAATTTGTTTTGTTTTTCCTTTAATTCTCCACCGAAAATGGCCATCAATTTGGCCACTTGATATATTTTCAACATATTGTTCCTCCCATATGAGTTTTCGATCCGTGTGATAAAATCACACATATAATTCACTTAATGTGACAAGACATATATTTTTTTCAAATGTAATATGTTTACAAACCTCTGGCATAAATATTAGTAGTAAAGGAATGTGCCAAATATTCATGATCAGTAAAATAAACAAATGAATCATGGAACAAATATTTTCAGTAATGTAACACCCCAATTCAGTGGCTAAATTCTTGGTTTAACTATTTTTAATTATGAGATGATATAACCCCCAATTTCCCGTATGTTTCTGGAAATTTTTCCAGTTTTCCCTCTCCCGTCAACCCCTCTTTCAACTCCGATCTACTAGTCGTCCGACCTCCGATCGACGAGCCGAAATCACCATCGTGTTCGTTGTCAACCAATGAACAAAACCCCTCAAACCTTTCGTCTTGAATCATCGTTGTTCGTCGTTAATTTCAGTCGGAAGTATCTTCGATAATAACTCAGTTTTAGTTGGTTTTTAATTGATTCATGACGATTTGGTCATCCTTTTACGACACCTCCCGCACCATCGTGTTCCTTGCATCGTTCCGAGTCCGCCAGTGTCATCCTTGGTCTCCGTCGACGGTGGCGCGTGAGGAGGTGAAGCGGTCAAAGTTTCCGATTTGTTGAAATCGAGCTCTCCGCCGTTCAAAATTGTGAACCGAGCTTTGTAAGTATCTCGAAATCGCTTAAAATAATTTTTAGGAATTTTTCCGGGAATTTAGCACTGTTCACGCACCCCCACGCGCCGCCACTGCGCGTGGGGAAGAAAAAATGACCGGTTTTGTTCCTATTTTGACCGGTCATAACCCGACCCGTTTACCCGTTTACCGGACTCGTTGACCCTTTGACCGTTGACTGTTGACCGGCGTTGACCACTGTTGACCAAAACTTTGACTGGCTTTGACCGGGCATTAAACGACCTTTGACTTTGACCAAGTATACATATCCTGATATTTTTCGACGTTCCAAATCCGATTCGCAGCCTGTTTTTCGAAATTCGAACCCGAAGGCCTCGAAATTGCCAGTCAATCGTTGACTTTGATTTTGACCGAAAATTCCAAATTTTCGAAAAGTCATATTTTATGCTTTCGACGTCCTGAATCCGAATTCGAAGCCTGTTTCGCCAAATTCGAACCTGGTAAGCTGTTTTTCATTGATTTATCACCCGATTCGATCCGTTTATCGCAATTAAGCTCCGTTTTTTATATAATTTATGTTAAAATGTATCTGAGGAATTATTGGAAGTTGAATTGAAGATCAAAGGCGTTCGAATGGAATTTTTATGGTCGATCTGTATTACACAGAAATCGAGGTAATACTTCACCACCTCTTTATGCTTTATGGAACATGTGAATATTTGTAAATGCATGATTAATATAATGTTGGTCTCATTTGTGTAGTTAATTAGTTTCTACACTCGATCTGAATACGGTAAAAGGGTTCATTAATTGATTATGGTTCAGATGATTTTTATAAGAAATTGAGGGATTATTAGAATTAAATTACAAGTTATGTGCTTAGGATAAAGAAATCAACATGGATTTGTAACTTATAGTTTATTTCATCAAAGATTAAATGTTAAAGGTATTTGGATGGGAAATTATGATAATACTCCGGTAGGGTAAAATTACGAAAATACCCTTAAGTTGTAAGATGTCAAGAATTATCCCTGGAAGTTGATTAATAACTCTGAAAGGATATATTGATATGATAAAACTACAGACCTGCTTAAGAAATGCTAGATTTTGCTTATGAAATACGGATAACCGGTTTTTAACCACTAGAGGGTTTGTGCAAGATATTATAATTCTATTAAGTAATCATTTCAAGATAAGAGAATGTTCAAGAAAGCAATTGATCATAGGATCTCTAAATTATATTATTTTCGTTAAGAGCTAATATTGAAATTATCTGGTTAAGAAATTACGGAAATGCCCTTGAGAGGTAAAATAGTCCGAGTTAACCCTGAATGAGAAAATACTTTGAGGATTTGTACTTAACTTGATTAAGTACGAATTTAATTGTTAAGATCCTGTCTTTGTACAGAAAAATTCATGATATTCCGTTTGTAAAATCTGAGAAGACACTTGACCCAAAAATATTCGAATAATGAGTAAATACTTTGAGAGTAATTTATCGGTGGTATTCTACTGTCAGAATTGTTCGGAAGGACTAGAATAAATGATAAGATTGAATTTAATAGTAAGATCGGACGGAAGGAAATGATTGAAATACACTGAATTTGTAAAATGACCAAAATACCCCTATAATGGAAATGACCCAAGAATATCACCAAGCTCAAGAATGATTGGATATCCTCGAACTCTTAAATGAATAGAATAAATATGAACACCAAAATAATCGTATGGCCTAAATTAAGTAAATGTCTTGGATTAATTAAGGAATCCAAGCATAGGTATTGGACTACCTTTAAAGGTAATGAAAAACAATTTAAGTGAGTAGATCAACCCTAAAGCTATGTCAATACCTGAATGGCATAGATATTACTGGAACATGTGTTCGTCTTCTCAAGTTTGGCTCGATAATAAATTTTGGAAGTATTCAGCTCAGCTCAGCTCTAGATCGTATTCAGTACTAAGAATTGGACGTTTTTTCGACAAATCAACCATGAAGACCAAATTGAATGGAATGGAAGTACAACATGTATCTGAAATTCAGGAACGTTTGAATTACTCTGGAAAATCCTGAAGTAACTGGAATGGACATGACTGCTAAATGAACTAGGTAACCTCAATGACTGAGGATTTAATAAGTGATTTGGATAAGTTTGGAAACTTTGATGAGTTTACGTAGTGTATAATTACAATGGGTTATGAACAAATTAATCAAGTACGTCAGCATTTCATGATATTGTGGAAGCGTGGAAATGAAATAAAGACATTGGAAGATTTATTCAGTGATGATTCCGAAAATGGTTTACGGACAAGAATTTGTGGTATTAAAGAGTAAATACCCTGGAAGAAACAATGAATTGACTAATCGACAGACATTAGTTCTGGGAACTATTCATCTAAGAGTTGTCCGATAATCCGATCAATCGATATATAATATAAATGTCCTGAACCTTCATTTCTTCCTTATCAGCTCAAGTTATATTCTGAATAACTGATGATTTCGTTAGTTATTAAACTATTCCTATAGTGATTCTAAATACCGACATTCTATCGGTAAACTGAAGATTCGTGTTTCTCTACCTTATAAGATTATCCAGTCCCTCTAAATAATGTCCATAAACTCTGTTGTGTTCCCTACTCACATGAATATTTTATCTGATTTTCGATTTGAATTCTGATCTGATACTTGACATGGATTCTGATCTGATATCTGACATGGATTCTGATCTGATACTTGACTTGGATTCTGATCTGATACTTGACCTGGATTTTGATATGATACTTGACATGATTTATGTGTTGATTTTTGATATATCCGTTTACGGACAGACTTATTTTACTTGGGCGGTAATGTTGGAGGAAGAATACCTGGAGGCTCCTCGGTTGTGTGCTCAGGGCCTTACTTACCGGTTCCTCGGCTGTGTGCTCAGAACCTTACTGGACGTGACGGGGTTGTATGGTTCTGGGAAACTACACATTTTTTACGTGACGGATGGGGGTATATATATATATATGTTTTAAAAGATCTGTATCTTTTTACTGGTTTTATGGGAACACACTAGATAACCTATTCTGATCTCCTGAACTCGGTCATCCGAAATATTTCTCTCTGAACTGAAAGCTCATTGTCCGTTACCACCTGAAATATCAGTAGGATCTCTGCTCAGCATAAAATTCTGTAAATGTTCGAAAACAATAAGGAAATATATATTTATCTGTATCTGCACGTTCATCAGCATCATCTGGTAGTTCTGTATTACTGAGCTTTCCAAAGCTCACTCTATTACTCACTTTTTTAGGTTAAAAGAATTGTACCAGTGCATCTATCGACTTCAGTAAGGGAGTTCTTCCGGCGTTATTGCAGAGTATGGTACATGTGATTAGGGGGCATGTAATTGTATTTTGATTTATATACGAGTCTGGAAATCTGTTTTATTTTTAAATAGTGACAACTGATTTTATATGTTACACGTTTCAATAAAAGTTTTAAATTTTCCGCTATTTTTATAGTGGGTCGCTCCGGTGGCCCTAATGTGACTTCCCGGATCGGATCGGGTTACCCGCATCGGTCTGGGGGGTTGCATTTAGTGGTATCAGAGCTATAGTTTGAGTCAAAATTTTCAAGTTAGACCGGCCGGTCGAATGTCAAAAATATGTCTGATCAGTACATGCCCCTAGACTGCAACGTACCTCTCTGAGCCGGAACTCCAGGGCTGAGTTCCTATCTGTAACGAGTAAACCAAAATTTCTATCCGTTAAGGTAATATTTGTACAAAAAGAAATACCAGTAACATTTTTTTAACGTTGTAAAGTACCTCACGAGCCATGTGAGAGTTAATTATCCGAGAAATGCTGACCCGACTCCAGAAATGATATTGGGATATGCTACTGCTTTATGAGCCTATTGTCGTAACCAAGGCTGAATTGATTTCACAAGGATAAAGTTGTTTTGATTATTTACTTGGAATGAGAGGGATTTCTGATAAGAAGGTATACTCAACTGGTTAAAGATTAGTGGAGGATTCATATTTCTATAAGAGCTACATAAAAGATATGAAAAAAACTGATGGAAGTTTCATTTCTGCAATAATGTGACATGAATGAATTTCGACGACGAAATTCTTTTAAGGAGGGGAGAATTGTAACACCCCAATTTAAGGGCTAAATTTAAGAAATTATAAAGTGGTGAATTTAATTTGTATTTTTGGAAGAAAGTGGGGATTAAATTGTAAAATTTTAAAGTTGGCATACCGTTTTAAGAAGTACAGGAAATTTAGTGGCTAAATTCTTGGTTTATCCATTTTTAATTATGAGATGATATAAACCCCCAATTTCCCGTATGTTTCTGGAAATTTTTCCAGTTTTCCCTCTCCCGTCAACCCCTCTTTCAACTCCGATCTACTAGCCGTCCGACCTCTGATCGATGAGCCAAAACCACCATCGTGTTTGTTGTCAACCAAAGAACAAAAACCCCTCAAACCTTTCATCGTGAATCGTCGCCGTTCGTCGTTAATTTCAGTCGAAAGTATCGTCGGTAATAACTCAATTTTAGTTGATTTTTCATCGATTCACGATGATTCGGTCATCCTTTTACGACACCTCCCGCACCATCGTGTTCCTTGCATCGTTTCGAGTCCGCCGGTGTCATCTTTGGTCTCCGTCGACGGCGGCGCGTAAGGAGGTGAAGCGGTTAAAGTTTCCAATTTGTTGAAATCGAGCTCTCTGCCGTTCAAAATTGTGAACCGAGCTTTGTAAGTATCTCGAAATCTCTTAAAATAATTTTTAGGAATTTTTCCGGGAATTTAGCACTGTTCACGCACCCCCACGCGCCGCCACTGCTCGTGGGGAAGAAAAAATGATCGGTTTGACCGGTTTTGTTCCTATTTTGACCGGTTTGACCGGTCATAACCCGACCTATTTACCTGACCCGACCCGTTTACCCAACCCGTTTACCCTTTGACCGTTGACCGGCGTTGACCACTGTTAACCAAAACCTTGACTGGCTTTGACCGGGCATTAAACGACCTTTGACTTTGACCGAGTATACCTATCATGACATTTTTCGACGTTCCAAATCCGATTCCGCAGTCTGTTTTTCGAAATTTGAACCCAAAGGCCTCGAAATTGCCAGTCAAACCCGTTGACTTTGATTTTGACTGAAAATTCCAAATTTCCGAAAAGTCATATTTTATGCTTTCGACATCCTGAATCTGAATCCGAAGATCGTTTCACCAAATTCGAACCCGGTAAGCTATTTTTCATTGATTTATCACCCGATTCGATCCGTTTATCGCAATTAAGCTCCATTTTTTTATATAATTTATGTTAATATGTATCTGAGGAATTATTGGAAGTTGAATTGAAGATCAAAGGCGTTCGAATAAAATTTTTATGGTCGATCAGTATTGCACGGAAATCGAGGTAATACTTTACTACCTCTTTATGCTTTATGGAACATGTGAATATTGGTAAATGCATGATTAAGATAATGTTGGTCTCATTTGTGTTGTTAATTAGTTTCTACACTCGATCTGAATACGGTAACAGGGTTCAATAATTGATTATGGTTCAGATGATTTTTATAAGAAATTGAGGGATTGTTAGAATTAAATTATAAGTTCTGTGCTTAGTGATAAAGAAATCAACATGGATTTGTAACTTATAGTTTATTTCATCAAAGATTAAATGTTAAAGGTATTTGGACGAGAAATTATGATAATACTCCGGTAGGGTAAAATTACGAAAATACCCTTAAGTTGTAAGATGTCAAGAATTATCCCTGGAAGTTGATTAATAACTCTGAAAGGATATATTGATATGATAAAACTAAAGATGTGCTTAAGAAATGCTAGATTTTGCTTATGAAATATGGATAACCGGTTTTTAACCACTAGAGGGTTTGTGCAAGATATTAGAATTCTATTAAGTAATCATTTCAAGATAAGAGAATGTTCGGGAAAGCAATTGATCATAGGATTTCTAAATTATATTATTTTCGTTAAGAGCTAATATTGAAATTATCTGGTTAAACAATTACGAAAATGCCCTTGAGAGGTAAAATAGTCCGAGTTAACCCCAAATGAGAAAATACTTTGAGGATTTGTACTTAACTTGATTAAGTACGAATTTAATTGTTAAGATCCTGTCTTTTTACAGAAAAATTCATGATATTCCGTTTGTAAAATCTGAGAAGACACTTGACCCGAAAATATTCGAATAATGAGTAAATACTTGAAGAGTAATTTATCGGGGTATTCTGCTGTCAGAATTGTTCGGAATGACTAGAATAAATGATAAGATTGAATTTAATAGTAAGATTGGACGGAAGAAAATGATTGAAATACATTGAATTTGTAAAATGACCAAAATACCCCTATAATGGAAATGACCCAAGAATATCACCAAGCTCAAAAATGATTGGATATCCTCGAACTCTGAAATGAATGGAATAAAATTGAACACCAAAATAACCTTATGGCCTAAATTAAGTAAATGTCTTGGATTAATTAAGGAATCCAAGTAAGCATAGGTATTGGACTACCTTTAAAGGTAATGAAAAACAATTTAAGTGAGTAGATCAACCCTAAAGCTATGTCAATACCTGAATGACATAGATATTACTGGAACATATGTTCGTCTTCTCAAGTTTGGCTCGATGATAAATTTTGGAAGTATTCAGCTCAGCTCAACTCTAGATCGTATTCAGTACTAAGAATTGGATGTTTGTTCGACAAATCAACCACGAAGACCAAATTGAATTGAATGGAAGTACAACATGTATCTGAAATTCAGGAACGTTTGAATTACTCTGGAAAATCCTGAAGTAACTGGAATGGACATGACTGCTAAATGAACTAGGTAACCTCAATGACTGAGGATTTAATAAGTGATTTGGATAAGTTTGGAAACTCTGATGAGCTTACGTAGTGTACAATTACAATGGGTTATGAACAAATTAATCAAGTACGTCAACATTTCATGATATTGTGGAAGCGTGGAAATGAAATAAAGACATTGGAAGATTTATTCAGCGATGATTCCGAAAATGGTCTACGAACAAGAATTTGTGGTATTAAAGAGTAAATACCCTGGAAGAACAATGAATTGACCAATCGACAGGCATTAGTTCTGGGAACTATTCATCTAAGAGTTGTCCGATAATCCGATCAATCGATATATAATATAAATGTCCTAAACTTTCATTTCTTCCTTATCAGCTCAAGTTATATTATGAATAACTGATGATTCCGTTAGTTATTAAACTATTCCTATAGTGATTCTAAATACCGACATTCTATCGGTAAACTGAAGATTCGTGTTTCTCTACCTTATAAGATTATCCAGTCCCTCTAAATAATGTCCATAAACTCTGGTGTGTTCCCTACTCACATGAATATTTTATCTGATTTTCGATTTGAATTCTGATCTGATGCTTGACATGGATTCTGATCTGATATCTGACATGGATTCTGATCTGATACTTGACTTGGATTCTGATCTGATACTTGACCCGGATTTTGATATGATACTTGACCTGATTTATGTGTTGATTTTTGATATATCCGTTTACGGACAGACTTATTTTACTTGGGGGGTAATGTTGGAGGAAGAATACCTGGAGGCTCCTCGGTTGTGTGCTCAGGGCCTTATTTACCGGTTCCTCGGCTGTGTGCTCAGGACCTTACTGGACGTGACGGGGTTGTATGGTTCTGGGGAACCTACACATTTTGATCTGTATCTTTTTACTGGTTTTATGGGAACACACTAGATAACCTATTCTGATCTCCTGAACTCAGTCATCCGAAATATTTCTCTGAACTGAAAGCTCATTGTCCGTTACCACATGAAATATCAGTAGGATCTCTGCTCAGCATAAAATTCTGTAAATGTTCGGAATCAATAAGGAAATATATATTTATCTGTATCTGCACGTTCATCAGTATCATCTGGTAGTTCTGTATTATTGAGCTTTCCAAAGCTCACTCTATTACTCACTTTTTCAGGTTAAAAGAATTTGACGCCAGACAGAATAGTGATTATCCTGTAGGCTAGCTCCGACAGACGATTCACAAGAGAAAATTCGCCCAAAAACCAGAGAAAAAAGTCTCTAGGGTTTAATAAAATATTATAAAATCAAAACAATCCAAAAAGCAGTCCACAAGCTGGACTATTATAGCCAAAAATCGTCTTTATTCGAATTTTGCCAAAAATAGCAAAATCCCGAAAATCACTCTAAATTGAAATTCGAAATAAAATAAGCAATCTCCCAAAAATCCGACCTAAATCGGATTTAAATTGACTTCCTAATTAACAATCGAAATATTACCATAAATAGTAAAAAATAACTAAATCTAGTGATCCGGAGGGGAAAACGGCAGAATTTGAGGTTGAAAAAAAGGTCACATGGAGCATAGCTCAATTTGGAGAGTGTGCGCGTCGAAAATAGATTTCCGGATTGGGGTCTTATGTGCGATTCTGACACCTGTAGCCAAAGTTATGGCCAAAAGACTGAAACATACTCAAAACGACCCCAATGAGGAACATGTCACAATCAATTCCCGCCTTTGCGCTGATCTGCCAACTCATGGTATCTCAGCGCCATCAACGTGCAATCTGACAGCTCAGCATCATCTGTCTCGGATCCCCCTGCATCAGTCACCCCGGGTTGGAAAGAACTCGTCCTCGAGTTCAGAGTAGTGTCATCAGGATCCACAAAACAATGACTCAGGTGCTTCACATTAAAGACATCAGAAGTCTTCAAGTGACTGGGAAGTCGCAACCTGTAAGCATTATCATTGATCTTCTGCACGACCTCACAAGGTCCAATCTTCCGATCCTTAAGCTTATTATACTCACCAACAAGAAAACGATCACGAGTTAATACAGCCCAAACAAAATCACCAACATAAAAAAGTATCTGACGACGATGATTGTCGACCCGAGTCTTGTACTTGGTATTGCTCTCATGAATGGTCTGTTTCACCTGCTCATGGATACCCCGAAGATACTTTGCCATCTCATCTGCTTTAGGACTGAAACGTCCTATACGTGGAATAGGGGCTAAGTCCAACACCCCGGATGGGTTCTGACCATAGACAATCTCAAATGGGCTTAAACCTGTGGTTCTATTTTTTGATCTGTTGTAGGCAAATTCTGCCTGAGGCAATGCCAAATCCCACTGCTTCGGCTTCGTTCATGCCAAACACCTCAAAAGGTTTCCCAAACTTCGGTTCACCACCTCAGTCTGGCCATCCGTCTGGGGTGGTAGGCGCTACTGAAATTCAATTGCGTTCCCAGTTTCCCCCACAGGCTCTTCCAGAAATGACTGATGAACTTAGTATCACGATCTGAAGTGATGGATCGAGGAACACTATGTAAACGCACAATCTCCTTGAAATAGAGATGGGCAATCCGGTCAGCATCCATAGTCTTTCTGCAAGCTACAAAATGAGCCATCTTGGAAAACCTGTCAACCACAACAAAGATAGAATCAGAGGCCCTTTGGGTGCGGGGTAAGCCTAGTACAAAATCCATGCTGACATCGAACCAAGGAGCTTCAGGAACAGGTAAGGGAGTGTACAATCCCGCATTGGTGAGAACTCCCTTAGACCGCTGGCACACATAACAACGGTCCACATAATGGGCCACATCACTAGTCAACTTGGGCCAATAAAATTCAGAAGAGATAAGGGCCAATGTCTTATCTCGGCCAAAGTGTCCCTCATTATGGAGTTCACTTATAATTTGCTGCCTCAATGAACAATCTGGAATGCACAATTGTAATCCACGAAACAGATACCCATTATGCAAAACAAAATCATGACGGTGACCCTCATTTACCTCCTAAAATATCCTTCCAAAGGAAGGATCAGCTGCATACATATCTGTGAACGTCTCAAATCCTGCAACTTTAGTACTCATGGTGGTGAGAAGTAAGGTACGACGGATCAGGGCATCTGCGACGCAGTTCAAACTCCCTGCTTGGTGCCTCAGCGTAAAAGTGAATTCTTGCAAGTATGCTACCCACTTGGCATGACGTCTACTCAGCTTGTGTTGGCCATTGATGTACTTCAAGGCCTCATGATCGGTAAACAGAATAAACTCCTTTTGTACTAGGTAGTGACGCCAATGCTTCAGGGACTGAACTATGGCATAGAACTCCAGATCATAAGTGGAATAATTTTTCTTTGATCCCGATAGCTTCTCACTGAAAAAAGCAACCGGACGACCTGCCTGACTCAGAACGCCACCAATGCCAACGCCAGATGCATCACAATTTACCTCGAACACTTTGTCAAAATCTGGAAGTGCCAAAACTGGAGCCTCGGTCATCTTCTGCTTGACCAGTTGAAAACTGGCCTCTGCCTCCTCAGACCACTGGAAATCATGCCCCTTGAGGAACTCTGTGATAGGGGCGATCAGAGTACTGAAATTTCTAATGAATCGACGGTAAAAAAGACGCCAAGCCATGGAAACTTCGGATGTCATGTAAGGTTCTTGGTCTGGGCCACTCCAAGACTGCATCTATCTTTGACTGATCTGCATGAACACCATCAGTAGACACAACAAAACCAAGAAAAGTCACAGAAGTAGTGAAGAAATAACACTTCTTTTGATTGACAAACAAGCACTCCGTTTTCAGCATCTCAAAAACAGCACGAAGGTGATCGAAGTGTGAAGTCCATGTCGGACTATAAACGAGGATATCATCGAAGTAAACTACAACAAATTTCCCCATAAAAGGCCGCAAGACCTGATGCATAAATCTCATGAACGTACTGGGCGCATTGGATAACCCAAAAGGCATGACCATCCACTCATACAACCCTTGTGGCGTTTTAAACGCCGTCTTCCACTCATCTCCAGGCCTTATTTTGATTTGGTGGTAACCGCTCTTAAGGTCAATTTTTGAGAAGACCTTAGAACCAGATAGCTGATCCAACATATCATCTAGACGGGGAATTGGAAACCAGTACTTCACTGTAATTATATTGATCGCTCGGCTGTCAACACACATACACCAAGAACCATCTTTCTTTGGCACTAACAGAGCAGGGACTGTACATGGGGCTCATACTCTCTCGGATATAGCCCCTCTCCAACAACTCTTCCACCTGTCGCTGCAAATCTTCGACCTCCTTGGGACTGAGGCGATATGCTGGTCGATTTGGCAAACTTGGCCCAGGAACAAGGTCAATTTGATGCTGAATATCCCTCATAGGTGGTAGTCCAGGAGGAAGATCCTCTGGCATCAAGTTAGAGAATTCTGTTAGCAGCCGCTGCACCTCTACTGGTAAATCTGTATCCACGTCTACTGCATTGTTCTCGCAAGGTAGCAAGGCATAGACCACGCCGCCATGCTCAATCTCATCTAAAAACCTGGACATAGAAAGCAGATTAGTATTATGGGTTACTGGGTAGGAGTAAGTCCTTCCCGCCGGGGTGCCAACACAATCTTTTTTCCCTTGATGCTAAGGGAATATGTATTCTTCCGTCCATCATGAATGACACTGCGATCATACTGCCAAGGTCGACCCAACAATATATGACACGCATCCATAGACACAACATCACACCAGGCATTATCAAAATATTTTCTACCAATTGAAAAAGACACGAGGCATCGCCTATCAACTGTTACCTCACTGTCTTTATTTAGCCATGACAACTTGTATGGCTTAGGATGACGGTCTGTCTTCAACTGAAATTTCTGGACAACCTCCTCGGACACTACATTCTCACAACTGCCGCTGTCAATGATCATTTTGCAGACTTTATCTGCAACTGTGCAAGTCGTGTGGAAAATATTAGTTCTCAACCAATCGTCCCCTGAATCGCCCTTGGGGGTAAGTAGACTCTTGCGAACGACCAGAGTCTCATGACCATCTCCATACAGCACATCATCAGTCTCATCATCGTCATACACTGGTTCGCCAATCTCCTCAGTCTCGTCTTCCACGTTTTCCTCAATCAACAAATTTTTGCCCTTTTGACTAGCAGGCTTCCTGCAATCAGTCGCCCTATGCCCTTGTTCACCACAACGAAAACATCTAATAGTAGGGTTAGAATTACCCTGCGGTGCTGCTGAGCAGGACGGAACTCTTGAGGGCGAACTGGTCGACTGTTGTGATCGCTCCTGATCACTGGTCTCCTGTTTTGCTGTTTTTCAACAGCAAGTGCACGCTGGTATGCTTCCGAAACACTCCACAATGAATGAAGGCTGAGGATATCTTGCAAGGGCTAGCGTAAACCCCCCAAATATCGCGCCACCATCTGCTTCTCCATCTCAGATAAATCGTTCCGGGCGACCAATTGGTAAAACTCCTCCGTGTAATCATCGACTGATCGCGCGCCCTGCCTCAATGCATGAAGTCGCTGAAATAAGGTTTGCGTGTAACCGAAGGGAAGGAAGTGGCCCTTCATCTTCTTTTTCATCTTCTCCCAATCAATGATCTTGGATTTGCCCTGTCTTTCTCGTGAACGTCGTAACTGTTCCCACCACGCAGATGCTCTGCCCTTGAGTTTGATGGCGATCAATTTCACTTTCACACGATCGGGGACTTCCTTATATTCAAAAATACGCTCCACTTCATTAATCCAATCCACGAATCCCTCGGCCTGTAACGTACCAGAAAACTCAGGGAGATCGACCTGAAAACCGAGGTCTCCATGACGCTCCTCCCGACCACGGTGCTCCCGGAATCCTGCGCGATTGTGATATGGGTTTTCGAAAGTGGAATTGGTATCGTGATCAGAGGCCTCACGATCCTCGAAATCCTGCACCGCCAGGCGCTGGGTTAATTCTGCGACTTGCCTCTGCAAATCCGCAATCATCACATCCTGAACGCTGCGATCACGGCGTTGGGCTTCCTCATTCGGAACCTGCTCACGACGACCACGACCACGACCTCCAGCCATTGAAACTGGTGAAATTTCCCAAGAAGATGTTGAAGCTCTGATACCAACCGACGCCAGACAGAATAGTGATTATCCTGTAGGCTAGCTCCGACAGACGATTCACAAGAGAAAATTCGCCCAAAAACCAGAGAAAAAAGTCTCTAGGGTTTAATAAAATATTATAAAATCAAAACAATCCAAAAAGCAGTCCACAAGCCGGACTGTTATAGCCAAAAATCGTCTTTATTCGAATTTTGCCAAAAATAGCAAAATCCCGAAAATCACTCTAAATTGAAATTCGAAATAAAATAAGCAATCTCCCAAAAATCCGGCCTAAATCAGATTTAAATTGACTTCCTAATTAACAATCGAAATATTACCATAAATAGTAAAAAATAACTAAATCTAGTGATCCGGAGGGGAAAACGGCAGAATATGAGGTTGAAAAAAAGGTCACATGGAGCATAGCTCAATTTGGAGAGAGTGCGCGTCGAAAAGAGCTTTCCGGATTGGGGTCTTATGCGCGATTCTGACACCTGTAGCCAAAGTTATGGCCAAAAGACTGAAACATACTCAAAACGACCCCAATGAGGAACATGTCACAATCAATTCCCGCCTTTGCACTGATCTGCCAACTCATGGTATCTCAGCGCCATCAACGTGCAATCTGACAGCTCAGCATCATCTGTCTCGGATCCCCCTGCATCAGAATTGTACCAGTGCATCTATCGACTTCAGTAAGGGAGTTCTTCCGGCGTTGTTGCAGAGTATGGTACATGTGATTAGGGGGCATGTAATTGTATTTTGATTTATATACGAGTCTGGAAATCTGTTTTATTTTTAAATAGTGACAACTGATTTTATAAGTTACACATTTCAATAAAAGTTTTAAATTTTCCGCTATTTTTACAGTGGGTCGCTCCGGTGGCCCTAATGTGACTTTCCGGATCGATCGGGTTTCCTGCATCGATCTAGGAGGTTACAAGTAAAATAAACAAATGAATCAGGGAATATATATTTTTCATTTCTAACTTTGTACTAAGAATGTTAGACGATAAAAAGAACTAAAAAAGTGAACTACTTACTCTTAGTAGTAAAGGAATGTGCCAAATATTTGGAACGTCATAGAGAGTGACAATATTTTCGGCCTGGAAAGAAGTCACATTTCTTAATAACATTAGGGGCAAGTGAATGAATAAGAAATATCAAATTAGCACTGGTAAATACAGTTGAAAAAGATAAATAAGGGTAAAACCATTGTACTGCGACAAGCAAGAATATTTGGTGTCAAGCCAAGTCCTTTAAGTCCCCAAACACTGTGTTGGGTAGGCTTTGTTTTCTGTCATTTGAATTTGTTGCAAGCATAATTAGAAATAATGACCCATCAAAGCAGAGAAGATTTCATGCGTCATATGCTTCTTTTAGCTTCATACACATGAGCTATGATCTACTGTACACAAGAGAAATTTTTTTAGCAAGATATACATGTTCACCAACAACGTTGAGAACAGGACCAAGGCTGACATGAACCAAACAGAAATTTCCAGGGCCTAAGACAAGAAACGCAAAAAAATGAAAATATAATCATGCCAGAAGAACATTCCAAAGGAAATTAGCATAAGCCAATTACATAAGTAAGCACAACATAATATTCTTACCTACACGGTAAGAGAATTGCCCAAGTGCCTCAATAAATGGCATAGATTCAATGTCCTCTGGATCCAGAAGAGATACAATTAAGAAAAAAAAAGGGACATTGTACCCACATCAGTATTGAGATAAGGATCTACAAATTATATCATAACAAAAATGTTTGTTCCATAATCGAAAGCATTGGGATAATGAGATTTCAAAGAAGAACAAGGAGAAGAAGTACCAATCTTAATGGAAGTGACACGAAAGCTGCAAGATTTAAGAAGAAGACCGATACTGCTAGCGGTAACTACTTTTCCCAGACCGCTAACACCACCACCAGTAACAAGCACATACTTCATTTTTCTCTCCTGATTCTGCCTTCTTTGAAACTAAATGGAAATGGAAAAAGAAAGGAGCAAAGAGAGTCGTTATTTATAGTAGTGAGAAATAAGCAGCAAAGAAAATGGTGGCCTTGCACTGATAAAACCAAACTCCAAAGCAGAACCAAAAGCCACGAAATCAAAATCAAAATAAAAAGAACAACAACAACTGATGACGGTGTTTACAATAAATTTCGCAGAATGAAAAACGAGGATTTGAAAGTTGGGGGAAATGTGGATATGGGAATCAAAATCAAAGATAGAATAAAAATGACAGTAAAGTAGATGGGTTTGGGTAAACGACGGGATTGAAAAATGGGTGAAGGGGAAAAATGAAAAAAGGTTAAAGGGTGCGGGACTTAAAAATTGTAAACTTGCGGCGTTTGTGTTTACAAACGCCACTAAAGTACAAGTCTATAGCGGTGTACGTATATAAACGCCACTAAAGTACAAGTGTATAGTGGCGTTTGTATATAAACGCCACTAAAGTACCAGTCTATAGCGGTTTTTATAGAAAAATGCCACTAAAGTACGAGTCTTTAGTGGCGTTTGTAAACACAAATGCCACTAAAATACGAGTCTATAGCGGCGTTTGTATAAAAACGACACTAAAGTATTACTCTATTACGGCATTTGTTGAAAAACGCCACTATGGATGAATCTATTGCGGCGTTTGTATAAAAACGCCGCTAAAGTACTACTCTATCGCAGTATTTTTATAAAAAAAACACCGCTAAAGTTACCATTTTGTGGCGTTTACAGTAAACGCCACTATATGTTTAAATTAGTGGCGTTTACTCCCAAAACGCCGCTAAAAACACCGATGTAGAAAATTTTGCTGTTGTGATTGATGAACAACTCGAATGTTTTTCCAAACGGGTACGAACTTGCTTCTTCTTCTCCTTCTTCCAATAACCAGCTTGCTGCCATCTGCTTGCTGCCATGTAAGTCAAAAGAGATGTCCCACCTTTTATTTGCTACCAAACCTATAGAGCAACACAAATATCATATGTTACTCCACAAGCCAGGGTGACCGTTTATGTATTTCACCCATTTCAAAGCTCATGTCTTTTTCTCATGTCTTCACTTTCCATATTTTTGATCATTTTCAGCTTGTCCTTTCTTTAACTAGTTTACTTCATTTGCTGAAGCTCTCAACCACTAAGGATGTCTCTTGTCCGAGGAAGTCGAAACTCAGCATTGAACATTAAGGTTTCCTCCAATACGACAGTGGCCGTGCTTTCATCCTTCGTCGCAAGAAACCAGACATCGCCATTTTGTGAGGAACCTTTACACTGTAAGTAGGGTTGTTAAAGGAAATAACGAATGGTATCAATTGTATCTCGGTGACATTGACGAGGACTTTATAGATTAGAGTTTCGTCGCCGGTATCTTCTTTCCGTGCATCACCGACGTGTTAAAGACTTGAAGTAATTAGCCAAGACTCCGGGAAACTCTCACGACGATTGAAAATTCACCAGCGATAAGATCCAAAGAGTTAAAAAAATGGGGATTAATTATTAGTTTCGTCAGAAATTAAATATGTTTCCAGGGACAATAGTAGACATCATGGTACAGTAGACATCATGGTACAATAGACATCATGGTACAGTAGACATCATGGTACAATAGACATCATGGTACAGTAGACATCATGGTACAGTAGACATCATGAGTTTAGAGTGAAGAAGAAGAAGAAGAAAGAAACGTGGGGTTTTCTATTTATTTTTATTTTTTAAAGAAGAAGAGAAGAAAAACACGTGAGTTTTTTTTTTCATTTGCCAACTCAGAATTCTGTTAATGAGTTGACGGAAGTTAATGACCGAAGGATTTAAATCGAACGGATCAATAATGTAAGAGACCATGTGCACTTAATTAAAAAATTGGTGATTAAAGTTGATAATACCGAAAATAAAGGGGACTATTGGCATTGTTTACCCGTAATTATACAACACTGTACTGAAAAATGTTTAGAATTCTCATCAATCATTTGAATGAAATACATTTTTGAATTATCAATCTTGCTACAATCCTTCTTAACCTTAACCTAGAATTTTAGTCTCTTAGTCACAAACCGTGACAAATTGGTATCATGAGTCAACAATTATGAAACATCAAGACGAATAATCCTAAAAAGAATCAATGGCAAATAACACCAACTTAGTTGTTATGCAGCAACAAAATGATGATTTAGTGATGGTTATAGTCATAGATGAGAAAGATAAATACTGCTACCAAACGAATGAACCTAGAATTTTAACAGCTAAAGCACCCACATCCGTACACTATATGACCAAAACTAAAATTCCACAACACTAAAACCAACAGAAGTTTAGAATGGGAAACATCATCCTAGCACTAGAGAAATTGTAATGAAAGTGGAGGACGATACAAATGAATAGAACATACAAACTTTAACTTTTGGTAATGCAAGTACTATTATGCCTAGACCAAAGGTTCAGCTCCAGTGCTTTGATGGTAACAAACCTTGGGGGTGACTCAAGAAATACTTCAAATCTTTGGTGTTCCAAGTGAACAGAGATTGGAAAATGACCTCAATGAACCTCACTAGAAATGAAGAAACATGATTTGATGACTATATCATGTAGAATCATAGGATTATTTGACATGAGTTTGAAACTGAGTGTAATAGGTTTTGTGATCAAACCCGTGCAGATATTATCGAAAAGTTTAATAAGCTCAATAAAAAATCCTCAGTGGAGGACTACCAAGAGACATTTGAAGAGCTTAAATCCTACATACTCCATAATAAATACTTATTTAAAAGAGGAGTATTTTGTTTCAAGTTTTATAAGAAGATTAAAGAGCTCAAGCACCAAGTAAAAGTCCTAAACCTAAGTCATATTCTAAAGTCTACAGATAGGCCAAGCTCTATGAACTCACATTGAAGATTGAAAACAGAAAATATAGACCAATTTTCAAAGGCTATTCTAGTACACCACCGACTGTTTTTGCAAAGAATGTTAACCCTACCTCTATTGCTCAAAGAACCAACACAAACCCCACCCCAAATAGATCAAACCTTATTGAATACAGAGGGGTGAATAACCTTTGTTTCATATGTGGAGAGAAATTTAGTCATGCTTATCGATGTAAGGTAAGGCAAGTGAATATTATGGAAGATGTGGAACGAGAAGAGCAGGAAAAAGCAGTGAAAGATACATAAATATTTTTTAGGCTGAAAACACATATGTCAGCAATACAAATTTTTTGAATGGGGTAGACTTGAATAAAATTTCAGCTAGGTACTATCAATAAAATATGTAACTAACCAAAAGAAATTTGATTTCAGGATAAGCACGTGTCCAACTCGAATGCATGTGGATCCGTCACTAAGAAAAAGAAATTGTGAAAGTGGAAGAAACATGTACTAAGGAGGAAGAAACATTGAAAATTCCAATGAATACGTTAACAGGATGTGTAGGATACACCACCTTAAAAATACAAGGCCTTCTTAAGGGAAACCTATGAACATCCTCGTATATAGTAGCAATACCCATAGTTTTGTGAATCCTAGATTAGCCAAAGAAGAAATAAGTTTAGTCTCAACTAATCCATTAGCCATCAAAGTAGCTTGTAACACCCAAGTTTGAGTCCGATCCAAATATGAAAGATAACACTCAAGTTTGAGTCCTATCCAAATATGAAAGATCTAAGTGTTACACGGAATCACTGAGGTAGTTAACCATTTTTTTAGATCGATATTCATGTTCATTGTAAAGCATCTCTAAAATCCTCAGTTGGCAGCAATAAAGTTTATAAAATGCAGAGCTATAATAATATATCCCAAAATATATTGAGTTTAATCAAATAGAGTTACAACTCGAATAACACAAGGTTTATGATTAATAAATGTCCACTAAAATATTTGAGACGTACTCAGATAGCTCGATCAAGTCTGGAATCCTCAATTTGGTGATGTGCTCCTCGAATTAGCACTTAAGAACCTACGAACGAAACCACATTTCAAATGCCGGACTCACAAGCTTAGTGTAACACAAATAACTCTACTATACGACATGCATCACCATATAAGCATACTAACAAGTATAGTAATGAATAAGCATAGATGCACCAACATACAAACAAAAGTAAGCATCAAGGTGTAGTTTAGGGTCACATCAATATCAAAGAATTCACATCGTTTTTTTGCTTATGAAAGGTGTAACACCCAAGCCCGACCTCACCCAAAATCTAGAAGATTCAAAAGTCACACAGAACCACCAAAGTGACTAACCATTTTTTTCATTTAAAACACCATTGTTGCGTGTTTCTTTAAATATACTTCACTTATATATACAAAAATATATTTACATAGAATTTAAAAATTTTAAAACTAAATAACTTAATTAATAATTATATATGTATAATTAAAAAATTAAAAAAATGATAAAAAATTAAATTAAATTTTAAAATATAAGTTCTTTTGTCAACGAACTAAATATTATTTTCACCCATCATATTCAAAATTATCGAATTTTAGTAAGAAATGGACAGAAAATTAACCCATCCAGAGATGCTGCTATTTAGCAAAAAGCTTAAAGCTAAAGTTGTAGAAATTACAGAAGTCTACGAGACTAGTTTACGTTTCATTGCATGATCCATTAACAATGATTATTATATAACAAACGTTTCATTGCATGATCCATTAACAATGATTATTATATAACAAAGCATTAAGCAAAATAAATTTAAAAAATAAATCAGAGACGCAATTTGGGATAATTCCAATTATGCATCCGAATATCACAATGCATTTGTACACCACAGCTGATCAAGTTAGAGAAACTGCAAATTGGAGCAGCAAGCATAGTGTTGACATATAACCACAAGATATAGCATGCCTCTCCCTATTCTTTCAGACGATAACTCGATACCATACATCCGTTTTCACCAATCCGACCTCGGTTACAACTAGTTTTCGCCTGATCTCAGCACCAGCAATATGGAAATGAACAAGTTCAGGATGTCCAAATAGAGAGTGGCAGAGGCCAATATGTAATCATCGTATGTGAAGCGCTTGATCAGGTTGTCGGTGTTGAAGACTATGTACCCACAGAAAATGAAGGCACTAATTCCGCCATAGACGGCAGTTAATGTTGAGCCAAGTGGAAAGAACATCCGCATGACAATAATACAAACAGTGTGCGGATTCAGATAACTGTAAATATCATTTGCATTTTTTGAGAATTCAAGCAGTGTGTGTGTCTGCACATATTATAAACAATGCTTTGCAGGGAATTAAATCTCGAGTATCAATTATCTGAATTATAATCCTAATGAGGGTAAATGATTCGGATATGGGATCTGCTATCCAAATCTGTTTTTCTTTTGTGGGTTACGAATTCAGTTATCCAAATTGTTTATTTAAATCCGGAAGATAGTATTATTTAATTCAGACTAAAGTTCACATATTAATTCTCAAATCAGCTTCCATCCCTACAAGTAAGCCATATAAATATAGGTGACTGAGAAATCTCACCTGGATCAAACCAGTTAAGATGAGAATTATAAGGCTGGTGAACAAAATTGGCCCAAGAAAGCTAAAGCCTTGCCCTTCTTAGAAGCCCAGAAAGTGTACCCAGTAAGGGATGCAACCACACCTGCTGTCAAAATTAGTGCTTCAAGCGCAATTCTCCCTTAAATCATTTGATGAAAAAGCAGTTGGCATAATTCTAGATTTAGAAGTCAACATAAGATTGTTAACCGTAAGCACAGAGTACGATACTAACCGTCAGTGTTGGCGCAGCTCACACCAACTGTGAGACTCAGAGACACAGTGAAAAGGCCAAGTATGATCAAGTTTACCGAGTGCTTTCTGTGTTTTAAAAAGCGTGCCTGAGGCACTTTGAGACGCTAGACGAGGCGTTTAGAAGAAAGCCTCTAATTATCAAGGCGGCGGCGAGTACATGAGGCGGCGATTCAGCCGTCGGAGACGACGAAAGGCGACGAGGCGATGCTTTTAGCGATTCACATACAATGATCCATTTCAGATTGGGCTTTAGATTTCCTGAACATGTTTGGCTCGAACGTCTGTTCCTAGGAGGAAGCTTGTGAAGGACGTGGTAAGGAGGCTCTTCCATCTGTTTTTTCTCTCTCATTTCTTCTGAGGAAATAGAGAAATGGAAGATTTCGGTGATGTTTAAAGGAATTTTTAATTTTTTCTTTCTTCTTTCAATGGCAGAAGTGGAGGAGACAAATGAGATTTTAAATAAATGAGATGGTATGGGGAACAAGAGATGTACCTGGACACGTTATCCGCCAGATTCATTTTGTTTAGGACTTGATTTGGGTTAGCCCATGTTACGGGCTTTCTTTTAATATTTTATTAAAATATTTTATTAAATTTCAAAGATTTTGCTAAATGTCATAGTTATACAATAACTTTTAGGGTAAACTCATATTTAGTCACTCATATATTCCTGCAATTCCTTTTTAGTCACTCAACTATTTTTTTCCTTTCAAAATCATATCTAACATTAGGGGTGAGCAAAACCTTGACTCGAGTAAAAAAATTATTTTTTGAATCTACTTGAATTGACTTCGAGTTGTAATTTCACAAACACGACTTAAAAAAATTTCAAATTCAAATGGAGTTATAAAATACAACTTGAAAACCTCGAATGGTAGTTCAAATTTTTTAATAATTAGTGGATTGATTTTTAAGTATGAGTCGAATCTCTCAACTCTGTATGATAGATGTATATCACATATAAAAATATATGAAGAAATATATAT
The DNA here is from genome assembly GCF_006381635.1 of Hibiscus syriacus. Taxonomy (NCBI): domain Eukaryota; kingdom Viridiplantae; phylum Streptophyta; class Magnoliopsida; order Malvales; family Malvaceae; genus Hibiscus; species Hibiscus syriacus. The sequence continues at coordinate 85,260 of NW_024062657.1, forward strand.
GTATTGTAAATGAGTATAAAAAAGCCATTTAAATTGGAATCATACAATATCATATTATTATGAATATTTACAATTAAATTTAAATAGAAACTCAAAAACTCAATTCGACTCGATAAAAATTTAAGTCAAGTTCGAGTTATAAAATAGGTCTCATCAACTCGAATAACTTAAAAAAAATTTCTTAACTCGACTCGATCGAACGTGTAACCCTATCTAATACTACTTTTGACTTTTCGACAGAGGATTCTTCAACCAAAACACCCACCACTCCAAACATCACCAAAACACCCACCACTCCAAACATCACCAAAGCATAGCTAACCAGTAGCCATCAAAACCACCTCTACAATATTGTCTCTTAAAAGTAGCAGCCAATAGCAGAGTCATCACACCGACAATGTGATACAATGACATTTTAAGCATTTTGATTATTGATGATGTTTTTTATTTGTCTTTTTGAGATACAATATAAGATATGCTACTTGGTGTTTTTGCTTATTAAGTTAATTATTAAATTGTTTTGTGTTTGAGGTATGGTTATAAAATATTTACAAATGTTTTGTAAAATTAAACGCTTCGCGTATATGAATCCATCGCCTCAAAAATTGAGGCTCTCGGGTAGCTAATCGCCTTGGAGCGCCTCGCGCCTTTTAAAACACAGGGTGCTTCTGGTGATAAATGTGCAGGGGCCACAACACTATATGGAATAAGTTTATTGTTAAGATTGAAGATAAAGCACAGTAAAGTGATAAAACAGATGAAACAGAGTTCGTTGTAATCTGAAGTAAATACTTGAGAACAAGGACACTTATAACTCAACCCAAAAAAAGAGATTAGGTATAAAGTCTGGGAAGTTTCTAACTTGTCTGTCTTAAATTCTTAATCACATTAAAAAAGATAGTTCCTTTTTTATTTATTTGTTTATAGCATCTAATAGCAATCTGAAAATAAGGTTGAAACCAAAACAAAAACTAAGACTTCATGACTACCAAAGCATTGGATATCTATCTTCGATTTTATAAGAATTCGAAGAAAGAAAATCAACATAAAACTAATAACTTCCTAATATCTTGAATGCATTGCAAGTTTATAGTCAACCCAAAAGAAAGGTAAACAGGTAAACATTTCATGAAAGTTAAAAAGGCAAAAATGAGATCACAATGACTAGTCAGTGCCATTATCGCATTAATGACTGAAACCTACAGCAAGAAAGACAAAAGGCAGTTAACTATTTCACACGAAGTTAAGGTTATCATGGGAATCCAACAAAGTTCACAAACAAAACACCCAAAAGGATAGGCTATTGATTCTATATATCTCCGATTCTTTTTTTCTTTTGTTGAAGTACCTGCGTTTGTACGTGAACATGTGTATTAGGATATGAACTTTCAAGGACCCTCCAAATACATGAAAAACAGAGACAAGGATTTAAAATATTCACATCTGAGGCTCACACTATTGAAAATAAGTTTTCCAACCATCAAAGCAAACATGAAGATCTCCAGCATTTTATTAGGTTAGGGACAGTAAAGATCTCTTTATTAAAATACCCAATATAACATAAAAATGGCACCAAATGAGACAGCAATAAGATCTAAACCCTCAACTTTCCCATGGAAATCATCCTGAAAAAGAGAATAGATCAAAATACAATATAGAAGCAATGGCAAAAAATATGTCGTTTAGGGAACCTATCTTTTATCAATTTCTCTACCCAATCTATACTTGAGAATCTTTTCTAAACACAAACTCAATCACTGGATTCTCTATGTTACTTTCAGGGATAATATATACTATCAATTATATTTTAGTACTTTAGTAACCGAAATTTATGTTCATCCGACAAAAATGTCGACTATAGATACAAATTGGTTTGAAAACTAAGGTCAAACACTGGATTTATTAACTGATTGAACTCTACACTCAACCTAACGCTAGAAAGAGATTTAACTTCATAATTAACATTTATAAGTGAACTAATCAACATGAAGGAGGTCTAAGAAATAGTAGTATTTCTATCATAACAACCTCTAATTTACTAGGTTTAAAGGGCTTCGAAAAGAAAGAATCAAGATTGAAAATTTGAAGGAAAGACGTGAAGGAGACGATTTTACAGATCAAAGGGACTAAACAGAGGAAGAGCAAGAGGCCAGAGTTTCCACGGTGGAGCTCGTTCACCGGAGTCGACAACACCACGAAGGCAGAGACCACGGTGGTCGGCACCAGCTGTGCGGCAAGGATGCCGTACACCTTCCGGATAAAGCCCCATCGGAGCTGGTTCTCGCCGTAGCTCAGTCCCGGGTACAGAGTATCCCGACTCTAGATCTACTTCTACTTTGTCCGCCTTACTGGCGCTTGTGCTGCTCACGCGCTCGTATCGGTACATCTCTTTTTCTCTCCGGTTTCTTTTCTTTTGTGTTTCCGGGAAATGAGAGCGTAAGGAACATACAATGGGAGAAATTATTGTGATTTACTTTTATCACGCGCTATAGTGGATTTCACGCGTTTTAGCAGCTAATATCATATCCATAAATCATTGCTTTTTTTAAGTGGATAAATCATGGTGATTTTTCTCAAAAATCAACGGTGATCGGTATATATATCGATCTAATACCGATCAGATTATATTTTTTGATCTAACACCTATAGCAGTAAAGCGTGTCCCCTGAACCGCGTTATATGCTGATTTGGCGTCACGTAGAGTATAGCGCGCCCCCTGTACAACGCTATACACTGATTGGGTTACACGTGGGGTGTAGAGCGCCCCCTGCTTCGCGCTATACGCCACGTAGGGGTATAGCGTGGATCAGGGCCGCGCTATACGTCGTACCAAAATTATATTTAGCGCGGTCCTGATCCGCGCTATATAATAATTACATGTAACGCGGTGCAGGTAATAATATAAAATTATATTATTTAAATTATTTACGTTGATGTGTAAAAAACATTTTGTGTTATATTTTCGTTCATATATAATTTATTTAATCATGTTTGTTTAAGTTATTTTTTTTGCATATATAATATTGCCGTACTTTTAAACTCAAAGAATGGCACGACTTTCAGCTATTGTTTATTATGATGGTGAAATTCGAGAAGATGAAACCGACGTTGTTTTCGTATCAAATGAGCATGTTAAAATATCATTCAAGAGAAACATAACTCTTAAGGAGCTGATAACGAAGATTTCAAGGAAGATTCATGTTGGAAGTAACAGAAGAATGTCGTCGTTGCAGTACAGATTTCCAACATCATTGTTGCCATTAACTTATACAGCATTCGAACTTTCGAACAATGATGATGTTCAAATGATGGTTGAAGCTCAAAGTAATTATTCAGATGTCGCTATTGAGATGTATGCACATTTTGTTCAAGTGCGTGCTGTTCGGGGTCAATCTTTAAGCTCACACTATGGGCTGACTGAACAAGTTGATCAAGTTGACAGACCGACTACAGTAATGTGTAATGATTTTAATGCCATAATGATTTTAATGCCGTATGGCAACATCACGTACAGTTCAAGGGGAAGGCATTCATCTGCAAATTTCTTTGACCATATGGCGAGCCCCAACTGAATGATACGGCGAGACGAAAGTCGCTAAGATGTCGCAACCACATGCAGTGAACTAGGTTGCGCGATTTGTCCGGTGTCAGCAACACTCCTATCAATTGCAATATGCATGCTCGTGCATACATCTGAACCTCATCCTCAGAGGCGTCTGCGCTCAACTCCTGAAAATTGGCATCTAACCAATTTAACGGTATCCTACCTCCGATAAAATTTTCTGGGACACGTCCTAGACTATCCCGACACAAAGTAGTCCAAGAACCGGAAGCTATCCCCGATATCACATCTCCATCCACCGGAAGCCCTAGGTGCATAGAAACATCCTCAAGCGTGATCGTGAACTCTCCGCACGGAAGATGAAATGTGTGGGTCTCCGGCCTCCACCGCTCTACTAAGGCAGAAATCAGGTCTGGCTGTATCTTACAGTGACCCTGATATCTACCAATGTAACCGAATCCAGCCTCTACTAAATACGCTAAGACACGGCTGGGTATCACTAACTTAAGATTCCTAATAAAAAGATCTAATACACGGTCCTTCTCCTAAAAATAAATAATTACAAAAATTAATTCCTACTCTAAAAATCATGCATTAAATAAATCAACTAATTATTACTAATAATTTAATTTAAATTAAAACGTTAAAATGTTACCGTATCAGCAAAGTGTCGAGATATTTAATTCTTAATCTAATAATCATGCATTAAATAAATCAACTAATTATTACTAATAATTTAAAGTAAATTAAAACGTTAAAATGTTACCGTATCAGCAAAGTGTCGAGTTATTTAATTCTTAATCTAATAATCATGCATTAAATAAATCAACTAAATATTACTAATAATTTAAATTAAATTAAAACTCTAAAATGTTACCGTATCAGCAAAGTGTAGAGATATATGATTTCCATCCGAGCGAAGTAGACTGTCTTCCATTATATATCTGCAAAAGAATTATATTAGTAAAATATTAAATAAAGTAAATACATAATAGTAAAAATATTATAAAATATACTTTAAAAAGATAGAGTATTTGAGAGAAATTTAAAGAATTTGATGTGATAAAAGTGATTGAGGATGGGGTATATATAGAGAGGATGTGGACGTGAAGGGTTGGGTATTTAGGGGTATAGCGCGCCCCCTGCACCGCGCTATACCCCACGTGTCAGATACCCAGGTATAGCGCGGATCAGGGGGCGCGCTATACCCACGTGGCGCCAGATCACCGTATATCGCGGGACAGAGGGCGCGCTATACCCACGTGGCGCCAAATCAGCATATAGCGCAGTTCAGGGGGCGCGCTTTACTGCTACGGGTGTTAGATCGGGAAATATAATCTGACCGGTATTAGATCAATAAATATACCGATCACCGGTGATTTATTGAGAAAATCACCATAAATCATAGCTTTTGATTATTTTTTTTAGATTTTCAATTTCTTTTTAGGGTAAACTACGATTGAATTCAACTATTTCGTTTTACTCACTCAATTGTTATTTTTTAAAATATTTAATATCAAATTGTAGTTATTTTTTATTAAAAAATTAATAATAATGTTAACGAGTCATCGTATAATAATATTATATCATCATTAAAAAAATAAAAAATACTATATAGTAATTCTATTTATTTTTTAATTACATGTGATCAAAACATGATCAAAACAAAATTTTAGGTATGAATTTGAAAAAAAATAATTGAATAACTAAAATAGAACCGTAAATATAAGTAAGTGATTAAATACGTAATTTAAACTTTTTTTAAGATTAATTCTAATTTAAATTTTAAGATAATCTAGTCGGTGGCGTAATAGTTAAAGTTTTTTCCTTGGTAATACAGAAGCAAAAGCAAAGATTATGCTAGTTGAGCATGCTCATTGGCCACAATGGAATCTACCTCTGTTGGGATATCGCGAAACAAAACAGTTCCAATCGGACAACCTCTGGCCATTGCAGCTAGCTTTATCTGCTACCTTATTAGCTTTACAATAAATGTGAACTATTTTAACCTTCCATTCTTTGTTGATGACTGTACGGAGCATGGAAATAAACGCTCTGCTATCATTTGCTTAGACAAACCTATTGATGAAATCCGCAGCAACCGCATAGCCCGTTTCCACTAGTATTTTCTTGAAACCAAGATTCCATGCATGCAAAACAATATCGTATATTGCCCATAATTCAACATTCAAAGCCGAGCAACTACTGGTGCTTCGAAAAAAAATCAAAAAACCACTCACCTTGAGAATCCCGTATAATTCCTCCTGCCACAACTATATTCTTCCACCCTCCGACGGCGCCATCTAGCCTTGACCCAATCGGCTAGGGGACATCGCCAGCAAGAGTCTTCTCTAATAAGCTAACGATTCCTTTGGGACACTGCCTCTGCAGCCACAATTTCATCCCTAGGTTGTAAAATTTGAGTTATCAAGTTATCATGTTCAATAAAGTCAGGTTGAAACACCATACAACGTTGTTTTCATATTTTCCAGCATAGTAGCGCAAGGAGTTGCTCCCAGTGAGTATCGTTGATTGAAAATTTTCTGTCCCTTCAAATTTGTAAGGATCCATTCTTCAGTGGGAAACGTCATAAAACTTTGAAACTTTTCAGGCTTTATCAGTCTACTTCAAGCATTAAGAGCAATAGGACATCTGCGTAATACATGAGACATATCCTCCTGCTCAGTATGGCATAAACAGCAGTGATCATTCGTGGCGAGTTGTCTTCGCTGTCGTTCAAAGTTCGTCATTAGTATGCAACGCTAACCAGAGGAAAGTTTTAATCCTTTGCGGATTATTAGGGAAATGGCCTTTTGATGAAGGGCAGTGGCCTTTTGGTGAAGTAAAATATTATATCATTAGGGCTGCTCTATGAACGGATTAGAGATAGTGGACCACCAAGAGGGTGAATAATAGAAAATGTGGAAGATTAGGCGATGGAGGAGGAGGACAACGAGATGATAAGAAAGACGATCAGATTCTGGATAAGGCGACTGCTAGGGATAAAACCTAGAGGGAGGGCTGCACTGTTTTCATCAGATGACGATGAAATAACCTTAGGAAAGCATGATGTAGAGATCGCGAGGGGTTATCCATTTCTTGAGAAAGTTGCATGAGCTTATTGACAAAAGCATAGAAAAAAATTATTATTGTACGAATGTTGGGAAGAACAATCGGATATCGGGCGTTGGTGAATAGAGTTCAGGTCCTATGAAAGCCGTTAGGTACATGCAAGTTTGCTCAATGAGGTTCTTACAGCTGGGGACACTACTTGACAGTTCAGCATTAGAGTATAAACTTATTGACGGAGGACGTGATCCAATCTAAGATGGTGGCATGGATTCGATTACCTAGACTTTCTTCAAGATTTTATACTAAATGTATGAAGATGAATAATACTGACGTTGTCGATATCAATGTGGGTTCCCAGCATTAGCATGATGAATGATATGTGAAAAATAATAAATCTAAAGGTGTCTAATCAACAATCTCACCGAGAATGAAAAAATCTGACAAATGACATCGATGAAAATGGCATCATTGATTGGTTGGTTTTATTGGATTAGTTGTGGTTGTTTTGTTAGAGGAGTAACTCCCACCAAATATAATACGAGTGACACCCACCAAATATAATACGAGTGAAACAAATATCACGTTTGATAGTACAAGTGTATAATAATCTTGTGGTTGACTCAAAAAATAGGTGGAACATAATATGTTGAATATTGCATCAACGGCATAGATGGTGTATCATGTTTTGTTTTGAATAGTATTGCGGAGGACAAGTTGGAAGGATTCACTCTTTCCCAATTAATAGAGAGACGATGATATTGTATTTCCTATATTGATGAATAGATTTGATTCATTCCTCGTTAGATAGTAGACAAGACTTTATGTGTTACATGACTAATCTCATGTAATCACTTGATACTATCATATTATGACTCAGAAAATGACAATCAAGAATGCAATCGTTTTGTGTCCTCCAAATCGATAATCACTCTGTCATGATGAAGGTTGAATTAGGATTTGAGAAAGACGAATTGAGGAAGAGTCGACAATAATTAGGGATTGAAAAGGAATTAGGAAAACAATTAGGGTTTGGAAAGGAATTAGGGATGGAAATGTCAAAGAAACATGAAGTAAAGATGGAGAGGCCAGGAGAATTAACTTTGGTTGGGTTGAAGGGAGCATGTGAGGATTATGGGTATGATTGGGTCAACCAATTGAAGGCCTAGGTGCAAGGCATCTTAGCAAAGGTGGTTGCATCAGGTTTTATTGGATTTGTAACACCCCAACCCGTATCCAAGTCTGAGGTGTCACATTGACTTTTCAAGACTCTGTTCTTTACAAATCCACTAAAATCTTAATTTCTTCATTTAAAGAAATTGGTACTTTACATTAATAATTACAATCAAATTGTTTCTTTAAAACGATCAGAGCATATTTAATTTAAAATCTTGTAACTACATGCCAACTAGCTCCATAAACAAAATACATATGTTCAATATGTTTCTGATCTGATCCTCGTAAGGAAAATACTGACCTGTCTTGCTCCTCGCTACTTCCATTCTCGCTTCTCATACCTACGTGTGAAACATTCTCACGCTAAGTCTATGACTTAGTGAGACAAATAAACATATAATCTAAACTCTAACTTGTAATCATGCAAGAACAACTATTATTATCATATCATACACATCATGTCAAATCATATCACTCATATACTTTCATATAACAATTACATACATCTCATCATTTATGTTTTTATCCTGCTCCTATACTATTATCCTTCATACCTCTTATATCTTATTCATACAATCTTTTATGTTCATATTCTATATCTTATATAAGTCATTCACATATACATTAACATATATTCATGTATATCATATAACAGGTGCACTCGACATATAACACACATATCATGTAATATTATTCCTATCACACATCATATATATATATATATTGTATTTAAAGTTATCTTTTTGTTAGCCCATGTACATATATGAGAACTATAGATATGTGAGTCTATGGAGGTAGTGCACTAATGTTGTCACCACAGCTCGTATAAATGCACTGAAGTGCCACGTAGAATTGCACCGAAGTGCCGCGTAGAATTGCACCGAAGTGCCATATAAGATGTCCCTAAGGATCACGTAGAAAATTCCTTTAGATCCATATACATATTCCAAGGACCAAGTATGTGTCTCAAAAGACTTCATAGATGTTCCAAAGGATACATATATGTCCCGAATGACCGCGTAGACCCTCGACTCTTGGCATGCCAACTATACCCCTAGCTCTTATGACACAAATCATGGGCATTATCTTTTATATCCTTTTTTATATTCATGTAAACTCATAGCTTTATTTACATATACATGTAATCACGTAGTTCATGAAAATTCTCATATCATTTTGTATTTATATATCTCATGGCATATAACACTTCTCATGTATTCTTATAAACATGTCATATCCTATGACTTATATCTTTTCATATAATTTATGTTTTAATCTCTTATATTCTCATACATGTAATACATATCAGGCATGTTTACACAACTCATTTCTATATAACTTACATGAATCTATATTCTTTTTCATATACTCACATAATCATATAGTATAATATTTCATATAACCTCATGTATCACATCACATAGATACATACTCAAGTACTCATAGTTACATAATTCATGGTCATATAGCTTCTATCACCAAGTCACTTATCTTATCTCTTATTCTCATATGTTCATATTTATTATATAACACATAAGATTTATTGCATATTTATCTCGCATTCCTACATCACTAATTCATAATATAATTTATATCGTATCATAATTTTATTTAAGCATATGAATCATTCCCATCTATCTTATCATATATGTTCGTATTATCACTTAATTGATCATACTTCTATGTACTTTCCCAACTCACCTTCTTATTATTTATGTAACCTTTACCTTTGCTTACTTAGTTCATATCATTTCTCATAAACTCATTTTTACCATATTCTCATATTATTACTTAAATTATCTCATATCATGTATTCACGTAGTTATATTTCATTTATATATATCTCAAAGATCTTATCTTTTATATTCATATGATTTATTATCATATCATATGGTTTATATCATCATAACATAGCATATATTCACATCAACCATATAATACATATATACAATAACATGTCAACACATATAATTCATACACACATATACTTCTATTTATGAATTCATGCATTTTACTATTGGAAATAGACTTATCGCAAGTCTTATTTCCATTTAACATCATATACTACTAATATGCACTCACCTTGACCTCACTAAGTTCCAATCCACTTTTATGATTTCCTTTCTTTCGATCAAATCTTAACTTGGTAATCGTTCTGGAACTTACTCGTGCTCGATATGTACACAATCATGTATTGATACTTATCAGTATCCAATTGATATGCTATAATCTATAATTTCATAAACTGAAATAAAGATTTATCCCATTTCCCATTAAAGTGCATCGGTACATTCTACAGTGCATCGATGCATTCTTTAACATATGCATCGATGCACTACTCATGCATCGGTACACAAATCACCTTCGATATTTTAATCTTAAGGGGGGTGCATCGATGCACTAATTACATTCGATGTTTATTTATTTGAGAGTTCATCGATGCACATTGAATATGTATCGATGCACACTACCCAGAATTACATTTTAAGCACGAAAATGTCTTGTTTTGACCCCAAATTCTACTTATTAATCCCTCCTTATACCTTAAAACTTATCTATACATATTTAAACCTTCTTATAATATTATAACACTTCACCATATCTCATAATTCACCATAATTCTTGAATCAAAGAATCTCATCAAATTTTCCATGTGTTCTAAATTCAATTCTATCACCTCTAACTTCTTAATTAACCCTTTGACAAGTCAAATCCACCTTTAGAACTTCAAAAACCTTTCTATAACAAAAGTTCATTTCTACACCCTTCATATAATTTCCTTTTTAATTCTCTATTCTTGATGTTTAAAGCTTATATAAGCTTTCCTTAAGCTTATATAATACTCAAAGAACCAAAATCAACTTATAAATCCAAGAATTAAACAGCTGAAATTAAACTCACCTTTAACTAAGGCTTACGGGGAGAAGAAGAAGCTGAAGAAGAAGACTCTGGATAGGTTTCCTCATTTCCCACGTTTTTATATTCCTTAAAAAGAGAGAATAAAAATCTTCTCTTAGAAAAGACCATAATACCCTTGTTACTTTCCAACTTTACTATTAAATCCATGAACTTTTAACTTATTTCGAAATCAAGCACATAGTTTTCAAATTTTACAATTTAGTCACTGACCCTAAATTTCGGGATATTACAGGATTAGTTGTGGTTGTTTTGTTAGAGGAGTAACTCCTACCAAATATAATACGAGTGACACCCACCAAATATAATACGAGTGAAACAAATATCACGTTTGATAATACAAGTGTATAATAATCTTGTGGTTGACTCAAAAAATATGTGGAACATAATATGTTGAATATTGCATCAGTGGCATAGATGGTGTATCATGCTTTGTTTGGAATATTATTGACGAGAACAAGTTGGAAGGATTCACTTTTTTCCCAATTAATAGAGAGACGATGATATTGTATTTCCTAAATTGATGAATATATTTGATTCATTCCTCGTTAGATAGTAGACAAGACTTTATGTGTTACATGTCTAATCTCATGTAATCACTTGATACTATCATATTATGACTCAGAAAATGACAATCAAGAATGCAATCATTTTGTGTCCTCCAAATCGATAATCACTCTGTCATGATGAAGGTTGAAATAGGATTTGAGAAAGACGAATTAGGGAAGATTCGACAATAATTAGGGATTGAAAAGGAATTAGGAAAACAATTAGGGATTTGAAAGGAATTAGGGATGAACATGTCAAAGAAACATGAAGTAAAGATGGAGAGGTCAAGAGAATTAACTTTGGTTGGGTTGAATGGAGCATGTGAGGATTATGGGTATGATTGGGTCAACCAATTGAAGGCCTAGGTGCAAGGAATCTTAGAAAAGGTGGTTGCATCAGAATTTGCAAATATTGGGCTAAAAAGGGGACATGCATGAGTCAACAAATCAATCGTTAGAATTGTTAGATTGTAGTACGATTTTACAACTGTTAGGGTACATGTGAATGTATACTTTTGTATCACAATTCATTGGATTATACTTTATAAAATAAAATGAATTCCTTTTTCTCAATTTTCTTCTTCTTCTAAAATATTAATTCTTATCATTATCATTCATAATTTTACCTCGAACACATGACAATTGGTATTAAAGCCAAGTTACTAAGAGGGCTTTGAGGAATTAAGACCTTTCTTTGCTACCACAGAATATGTATTTAGGGGAGGATTACTTTAATCCAACTTCATACGTGAACTTAAAGAGGAACTGAAACACAGAGTGAGGGTGTTGGGACCGAAAACACTTTCTGAAGCATACAAACAAGCTAAATTATATGAGTTGGCAAATAAGCTTGAAAATAAAAAGTATAAACCTCTTAATAGGAAATTCCCATACTCACCTCAAAATAGTATGGTTAAAAATGTGAGTATTGCTCCAATCAACAAGCAGTTTTTCTCAACCATAATGCTAAACAAAGCTTAGTGGAGTACAAGAGAGTTCATAACTTGTGTTTCAAGTGTTGGGAAAAATTTACACTTTAGAATCAATGCAAATGAAGGCAATTATATTGCATGGAAGATGAGGATTAATCAGGTGAGAAGGAATCTGAGGAAGAAAAGGCAGTTGTGGAAGAGAAAAAAGATGCTCCCGAAATTTTCACTAGAAACATGGGACATAACACCTTAAGGATATAGGGATTCATTCGAGGAAAACCACTCAATATACTTACAAATAGTGAAAGCAACCATATCTTTATAACTCTTAAATGGGCCAAGGAATGAGTAAAATTAGTTAATACACAATCTATAGTGATCCCAATAGCTAATTGGGAGAAATTATATAACACTACTAGAAGTAACAAGATAAACTGGAACATATAGGGGTATGAATTTCAACATGACTTTAGGGTGTTGTCTTTGGGGCGTAATGGCATGGTGCTTGGGGTGGATTGGAAGGAAAAATTCATTCACATCTTGATAGACTTCAAAACTCGAACACTAAACCTTAATAAGGTAGGTGAAAGAGTTATCATCAAAGGAACCTAGAAGTTAATAGCATTTTAGCCTATGTCATGTGAAAAATTTTAGAAGTTAGTAAAAATGAACAATGGATTCCAAGGGGAAATCTACTAGTTGAGTGCAGAAGTAACAAACAAAATAGTTCCTAAACAACTTAAACCCTTGCTAGAAGAATTCAAAGAAGTGTTTTTAATAACCTAAAGGGATGCCCCATCCAAAGAAGCAGGATCATGCAATTGTGCTAAAACAGGATGCTCCACCTATCAACCTTAGACTATACAAGTTTGCACATCACCACAAAACTGATGTAAAGAAGTAAATTGATGAGATGTCACTACAATAAATTTATCAATTTATGATGAAATTTCTATATGTCATTGCATATAACGTCACAAAATATACTAGAAGCGTGATATTTTTTTTCATCACATTTAGTGATTAATGATATATATTTTATGACAATTTTAAAAAATGTCATTGATTTTCGTCACTACATGTTTGGAGCCAAAATTTTCCTCCAATAAATTTGATGGAAAATCTTTCAATGACGTTTAAAAGAAATGGTGACGATGTAAATTCGTCTCTAATAAAATGAAAGTATTAGTGACAATTTATTATTATGACGATTCAATTTGAGTTATCAACGTTACAAATTGGTCATCAATATATTTTATTCGTGACAATTTGATTTGTCATATTTTATTATATAAAAGGTGACATTTTATTTGTGTCACAAAAAATAGGTTTATTGTGACAAAAGCAAGTATTTTCCACTCATTATTATATTTTTTTCTATTTTATGTGACAGTTTACAAGTCATTATATGATTGTGTCATTAAATGTTTTACGCCAAAAATTAACAAAAAAAAAATTTATGTTGTAATGTTGGATATATCACCAATTTAAAATATTATAATGAAAATTTTTAAATATTTTTTATTTTATCCTATTAGTTTTCTCGAAATTTTCTTCCACAAAATATTAATTATTATTAAAATTATAAAAAAAATTTAAAATTATAAAAAATATATAATTATTTTAAAATAATAAAAATATTACATAATTATTCTATAGTATTAAAAATATTTAAAATTTAAAAATATAGAGAAACATTTAAAATGTCTAAAATTTCATATGAGACAATATAATTTTTGTGTGAGTTACATATGACTTGATATGATGCATATATTTTGTCAATGAATTTATGTAAGTACAATCAGGGAACGAGCTATCAAGGAGGTGTGAGGGGTTGTTGCCCCTCCCAAATTTTTTGTTGTAATAGTATTTTAAGTAATTTTTAGTTTAAATATTAATTAAATAAAACTTTTGTCCCTACCTATTTCTATATCTAAATACTTCATTGAACCTTGTTCTTTCATTGTAAAGAAAATTAGCCCCTCCCAGTGTTTGATCCTAGCTTCGTCCCTGGTTACAATTTGGATTATAATTTAAGATTTCAAGGATGACTAAAAAATATTTTTAAAATATATATTATAAAAAACATATAAGATATTAAAAAATATTAAACATTTGTTAAAAATATTGATGTGAGATGAATCATTGTCGTACGACATCGTTTGAAAATTATTAAAAATTTATTAAAAATATTAAAAAAGTATTTAAAAAAGATTTAAATGATTTTGAAAATTATCTATTTCTCCAACATATAGAGAAACAATAAAACTTTTCAAATTTAATATGCATAAGAAAATAAGTTCAAGGACTTAATTTCATTTGAATAATGTAAAGTGAGGATTAAATTGAATAATCTTAAAGCTAGGAAGGGAGTTTGAGAAGATTAGTGACAATAATGAACGTAGACTAAAAATGGGAGGCCAAAATGTGAATCCTAAAATAATATAGAGTCATGTCTAAAAATTACCCTTAAGTTAGAGTATAAATCATATATATGTTTTGTTTTGTTTTGTTTTGTTTAGTTTAGTTTTTTTTTTTTTTTTTTTTTGCATCTTCTGCCTCCGTTTGCTTTAACCCCTTTTATCTCCCCCATTTTCCATCGACGAAGCTCCGTTTGATTTGCTCTATCGTCGTTTAGTCGTGTTTCATGTGAAGAGAACTATTAAGTTACTGCTCAGCCAGTTTTACCATCTAATTGACGTTGTCCTTCATCAGAAACAGATATTATCCAAGGCTCTTCATATTACTTCCGCGGCGGCTGCCGAGTATGCTTGCACTGTGGTTTTTATTGTATAAAGATTATTTTACAAGTACTTATTCTAGTAGAGTAAATCAGAAAATTATTAGTGTTCAACACTTTTTGAACTTGCAGCGTTTCTATAAAGTTATGGTGTTGCAACCTCAACTCACAGCTAGGAAAAGCTCTGATTATTGAAGGTGACTACCAAAATTCAATCTCCAATTTCGAATCAGGTTACGTAAACGCTACTCAGATATGTTATCTGTAGCTTCAAATGTTCTTCTTGGCTTTTGTTATGAATGTCCATCTCCTTATGCAATAGGATGATCAAACTATGAACAATTTTGAACCATCTTTTACACAACAATCTCTTTTGCATTTGAACAGTACTTGAGCAACCTTTAACTTTCGATTCTCCCTTAACAATATGTTATTTTCTGTCATAACTTCGATAAGAATGTCTTTCTTGTCTTTTTATACAACATCTTCATTAATCCAATGAAAGAAGCTACATCCATCCTCCTACACCACATTCAATAAATTCATTAAAAAATATGCAACTAAAGAATTAACCATTATAAAAAATTTCAGGATAGTGTCACATTTTATCATTCCATGAAGAAGAATTAATTTGGAACCAATTTGGGCAACCAAAGAATCAGTGGCATTTGCTTGCTTCTTTTCTAGAAGTATGAATTACAGTTTTCTTCCCACAATCGCAGAAAAAATTTGGACAATTTCTTCCCTTTGAGTTTGAGGAATATGATGACATTCTTTAAACAACTGAATGAAATAAAAATTCAAAACGAATAAGCAAAAACCCCAAATGAAATGGAAAGAAACCCTAAAAACATATTTATAAGTAAGACAAAACAAGTTTATATGTTTTAAAATATTTTTATTATGCACAACTAAGGAAAAACATGTTTATAAGTATAACATTATAGATAATGCCTTTTTTAATTATCAACCATTTATATTATATGTTTGAAACCTTTTATATTATCCAAAAGTAAGACAAAATAAATTTATAAGTATGCTATTGTAGGTTGCACTTTTTTTAATTGTCAACCATTAAGATTATTTGTTTAAACTTGTTTTTATTATGCAACAGTAAGACAAAACAAGTTTATAAGACATTATAGGTTTTTACTTCTGTAATAATAGTTATTTTACTATTTTATGAATTACTGTTTATTTTTTAAAATTTATAATAATATTTATATGTTAAAGATATAAAATATATTGTAAAATAAAAAAACTTTACACATATAATAATAATAATAATAATGCGAAATAAAAATTTCTTCAAAACAAAAGTTGCATCATTGTAATAAATAGACAATATTTATTGAAATTAAAACTCATTTGGTTGTAACATATTACAAAATAAAGTTGCTTCATGGTCCCAAAAACAAGAACCATAACAAGTGCATAGGTTGATCATTGGTTGCCAAAATTGGTCGACTGAAATACGACAATTCTTATCACAATTGCAGTCGATTAGTTTTGGATTAGAAACCTTGATATTATTGTGAAACCAAGACATTAAGCATTCAAATCTTTCAATCTCTGCAATGCCTCAAACATCAGGTTAGTAACTAAAGTGTAAGAGATTAAATTTAGTGGTTTGATTTTGATAAATTGAAAAGTTAAAGGATTAATTTTTGGAAATTTTATTAGGAATTATTATCAAAGATTGAAGGATTGAAGGGCAAAGTGGTATTTTGACGAGAAATGAATTTAAAATTCATTTTAAATGGTTATATAACATGTGGGGAATTAGAGGAAAAGGAAAGAAAAGTCTGGAAGCTTGCTCTTCTCTTCTTCCTCTCTACTGTGAAGCTCCATAGATAAGGTGAGATATTTTAAAGTTGATTGTATCTTGAAATTTTGAATTAGTTTTGATTTTTTGGGTGATATAGAAGCTTAAGGAAGCTTAAAGATAACTAAAAACTATTGGATTGATTAGTTAATGGTATATTGGTAAAATGGGTTTTTAAGGGAATTGTTGAAAAATGATTAATATTTGGATTCTAAAGGTATATTTGACTTGTCAAGGGTTTAAATAAGATGTTAGAAGTGTTAGAAAGGATTGATATCATGTTTGAATGATTGGTATGATTTTACTTTCAAGAGTTCTATAGAGAATTTTAAATGTTAAAGGGGTCTTAATGGATATAAATTGGTTATGATAAGTGTTGGTGAGTTTAAGGGTTTGATTTGGGTAAAAAGTATGAGATTTATATGAGTTTTGGATAAAATTCGAAGTGAAATAGGTGAATTCTGGGTAAGGGTATCGATATTGGAAGAACAATAACGATATCATATGAATCGAATGAACATCATCGGTACTGAAGGTGTAGTATCGATACTGGGGGTATCGATACCGATAGTAGGGTATAAATACTTAAGTAAGTATCAATACCATAAAAGGGAAGTGTAACATCCCAAAAGTCAGGTAAGTGACTAAAATAGAAGTTTTGAAAACTTAGTGACCAATCTCAGAAAAGATTAAAAGTTCAAGGACTTAATTGGAAAATTTTGTGTGCGAGATTAATTAGTAAAGATGGAAAGAAATAAGGGTAAAAGGGTCATTTGACAAGAAATATTTTTATCTTTCTTTTTGTAGGCTATAAAACTTGGGGATTAAGAGGGAAATAAAAGATTTCTCCAGAAACTTTCTTCTTCTTCCTTCAACATGAGAGCCAAAGCAAAGGTGAGTTCCTAGTTAGTTGCTTAATTATTGAATTTAATAATGTTTTATGATCCTTGGATAATACTTAAGGTTAAGGAAATCTTAAGTCATCTTAAAAACAAAGAATGAAAGAGTTAGGAGAGATTAAAGTTAAAGAGTTTTTAAATGAAATCTTGAAGAAGAGTTGATAAGATAAATTGGAGGCTCAATTTGACTTTTCAATGGTTCAATTAAGAGATATGAAGTGATAGAATTGAATTTAGAACAAGTAGAAAATTTGGTATAATTCTTGAATTTCATATGGAGGATGAGATGAAGTAATTTTCGGGCTTAACAAGTGATTTCTGGGCAAGGGGTATCGGTACCCATTCATCAGGTACTGATACCTCAAGAGTAAATTTTAGAAAGATATTCAAAGGGTATCGATACCTTAAGGATGGTATCGATACCCCTTTAAATAAAAAGTATCGAATGTAATTTGGGTATCGATACCTAGGTAGTGTACTGATACCTCAGTTAAGGGATGTATCGATACCCTATAGGGGGTACCGATACCTACTTTAAATAGAAAATGAATTTTGCATTTCTTTTAGTTTAAGAAATGAATGATTAAAGTATGCTATTTAGAATACTGATATGTATAAATGTATGATTATGTAGACATCAAGCGTAAGCAAGTTCCAGAACGACTGAAAGGTTAGAATTGATCAAGAAGAGAAAGTAAGCCATAGGAGTAATTGATAGCAAGTGAGGTACAAGTGAGTGCATATTAAATAGTATATGGATATTTAATGGCAATAAGACTTGTGACAAATCTATTTCCTATAGTATTATGCATGAATTCATGAGCATGAACATGTGTTTGTTAGAAGTATATGAATTATATGTTATTGCATGTGCGACATGATTGGTATGAATACATGACTAGGGTGATAAGACATAGGAACGGTATAAGTGATATATATATGTTTATATAAGTTATATGATATTAACATAATGAATGATATGAATATGTGATAGGTATTATAGGATAATGATCTGTGAAACAATACAAGAATATTAATTGAGCTACTTGATAATAAGTCATAAGGTCACATGCATAGGTAATATAAGTTATAAGATAAGATATAGAATAACATAAATAAGCCAGATCATATGTGAATATGAAAACTTGACATGAGTTACCCGATAATAAGCCATGTGATTAAATGAGAGATGATATGAGTACCTGTATATATGATGATTTGATTGCATATGCGAAATAAGTGATGTGCTTACGTGATCATAGAATATAAGATAGAACATGAGATATATGAAGAGAAAGTATAGGTGATACGTGAAAGTGAATCATATGTCTATATAAATATGAGAAATGATATGAAAGAGAATGCCCATATTATATGAAATGAGAGCTAAATGTATAGTTGGCATGCCAAGAGTCGAGGGTTTACCTATGTCCTTGGGGACATATGGACAGATTACCTATGTCCTTTAGGACATATAGACAGGATTACCTATGTCCTTCGGGACATATGGACAGGTTACCTATGTTCTTCGGAACATATGAATAGGTCATTCGGGACACAAATTTCATATGCCACTTAGTGGATTTTATACGAGCTGTGGTGATAGCATATGTGTGCATAACCTCATAATACTCACATACCTTGTGCAACACCCCCAACCCGTATCCGACCCATATCCGAGTCCGAAGTTTCACAATGACTTTTCAAAAACCTTTACTTGTATAAAATAGTGAGTAATTAAAATTTATAATTACATATAACTTATTCAAAACCTTTATCAAACTATTCAGAGCTTATACAATATATTATTTTGAATACATGCCAACTAGAACTTTATGTATTAAAATACATATTATTCATCTTTCTTCTGATCTGACCTTTGGTAAGGAGAACTGACCTGTCTTGCTCCACATTGCTCTTTACTCTTCTCACTTCGGTAACCTACGTGTGAAATAATCACACGCTAAGTCGATGACTTAGTGAGGCAATAAACTTAAAATATAACTATAGCTTGTAATCATGCATGAACAATTACTACTATCACTCATACCCTTATTCACGTAACAAATCCCTATAACATATGCAATATATATCATTACATATAAAACATATATACACATATATTCATCACTCATCATTTCCATCATTAGCCTTATTTCATTATCAATATTATTATCGTTTATATCACTTAATACATATCCTCTTAAACCTAACATTTTAACCAACATTTGCCTCATTTAATCATACAATCCACGTATCATCATATAAATCATATAATACCATTCATATCACAAAAGCATACAAATCACATGTAATATATTTGTTGTTTTTCTTATTAGCCCATGTACACATGTGAGAACTATAGATATATGAGTCTAGAGGTTGTGCACTAATGTTGTCACCACAGCTCGTATAAATGCACCGAAGTGCCGCATAGAATTGCACCGTAGTGCCGCATAAAATGCACCGAAGTGCCATATAAGGTTGTCCCTAAGGACCACATATCATTTCTTAAGAATCATATACATATGCCAAGGATCAAGTATGTGTCTCAAAAGACCTCACACATGTTCCAAAGAATACATATATGTCCCGAAGGACCGCGTAGACCCTCGACTCTTGGCATGCCAACTATACCCTAGCTCTCATGACACATAACATGGGCATCATCATTTATGTCATTTCACATTTTCACATAAACACGTAGTTCACTTTCACATAGCATGTAGATTATGTCACATAAGTTGAATCACATATACGTATAAACATGTAAATCACTTTCACATATCACGTAACTCATATTCACTTTTCATACTATTTCACATTTCTTGTCACATTGCTTATATCTTATTTTTATGTCTTATCCTATCTATATATAGATATTCACATGTTCATATAATCCATCATTTCATCATCTAAATGTGTATTCATATAATTCATTTTCCTATATATATATATCATTTTTCCTATACTTGTATTCACATCATTTATATTATCCTTCTCCATAATCTCATATGTCCTGATTAATAGCTTATATCATATATGTATAAAATAACTTATCTCATATCATATAGCTTATACCTCATTCTATGATATTCACCTAGATCATATCACATTTGTCACACTCATAAACATATGTCACTTTTATTATTTCATTTATATACTAATTTATTTACCTAATTCAATTCATATAGTACATATAACTTTCTAATATGACTACGTAGATTTCAATCATACAACCCATATATCATAATTTTATTTAAGCATATGCATCTTTCCCATCTAACTCATCTTATATGTTCCTATTATCACTTATGTTCAAGTCTCACATCATCATATATGTCAATAATATCTATCTTGTTTCAATTCTCATTTAATGATATAATTTTATTTTACTATTTCACATAAATGTTCATACCACTATTCACTTACTCAACTCACATTCTTATTGTTTATATAACCTTTACACTTGAGTACTCCATTCCCATCATTTCTTCTAAACTCGATTTTTACCATATTCCCATATTATTACCTAATCTATCCATATCATGTATTCACGTAATCTTATATTCCATTTCTATATATCTCAAAGATCTTATCACATAACTTCTCTTTTATATTCATATAATTTCTTATCATATCATCATAACATAGCATATATTCACATCAACCATGAAATACATATACAATAACATATCAACACATACCTTAATATATAACTCAGACACTCATAACAAACACATGTTCATGTTCATGCTTCATGCACAATACTATAGAAATTAGACTTGTCACAATTCTTATTTCCCATTAAACATCATATATAAAATAATACGCACTCACCTTGGCCTCACTAAGTTTCAATCCATTTTTATGATTTTCTCTCTTGCGATCGAATCATAACTTGATAATCGCTCCGGGACTTGTTCGTGCTCGATATCTATATAATCATACATTTATACATATTAGTATCCAATCGATATACACTAATCTATCATTTCTTAGACCAAAAGAAAGGTATAATTCTATTTCCCTTGAAGTGCATCGATGCATTCTACAGTGTATCGATGCATCCCTTAACATGTGCATCGATGCACTCCTTATACATCGATGCATTAATTGCATTCGATGTTTCCATTTTTAATGGGTGCATCGATGCACTTCCTGTGCATCGATACACTCTGAACAATTTCTAGAAATTTACCCTTGATGCATCGGTGCACCTTGAATGTGCATCGATGCACATAGCCCAGAATTCATTTTTAAGCCCGAAAATCTACTCAAATCAACTCAAATGCTTCATCTTTCAACCCCTTTCATGTTCTCAACTCATATATATACATGCTTAAACCAATTTATATCCATATAAACCATCTTTAGCTTCAAAATTGTTTTTCTCATATGTAACTAAAGAATTAAACCAACTTTGCAATATGTTTTAATTCCAATTCTATGGCTTCTAACTTCTTAATTAGACCATTGACAAGTCAAATTTAACTTCCAACTCTAGTTATGAACTCTATTTCAAGATTTCACCTAAGAACCTCAAATCTTTAATCCCTCCTAACTCCATCATACTTTGATTTTAAGATAACTTAAGCTTTCCTTAAGCTTAGTTATCACCTAATAATCATAAACCAACTTTTATTTTAACAAATAATCAATTAACCACAAAACTCACCTTTGCCATGGTGACTCACGGCTGAAGAAGAAGAAGAGAACTCTGGAAGTTTGTTTTGTCTTCTTTTCTCTTCCACGTGGCTTCCTTATCTAATAAAGGAAAATAAAAATCTTCCATGTCAAATGACTATTTTACCGTTTACTTCATTCAATAATTACTAAATAACCTTCATCATATTTCCAATAAATCATTAAAACTATTCAATTATCTCACTTTAATCACCAATTTCTGAAATTTTACAATTTGGTCACTAACCCGATATTGAAGATGTTACAAATCTCCCCTCCTTTACAGAAAATTCGTCCTCAAATTTTCACTGAACAAATCAATAAGAACACATCTTCTATTGTTCTCATATTACCTCCTTTCTTAATATTTTCTTCTTTTATTTCTTCAACTACCTTTTTCCTTTATACATTTATCTATTGTCACTGATCATATAAACAGTAACAAGTAATTTTAATCTCTTTCTGTCTTTTCTCTCCTTCCATTATGCATTTTCCTTTGACCATTTCTGCGACTTCATATAATATCACTAATCATGTAGATAGTAACATCCATTTTCACCACCCAACATCATAAATTCATCTCTAACTGCCTTACAATAATAACCAAATTCGTTTTCCATCATCATTTAACCAAAAACACGACCTTAAATCTTCTTTAAATATGATTCAACATACACTTTAAAGAATCTTTTTACATTACATTGCACACTTTTCTTACTTTGATATCAAAATTATCATCTACACTTCCATATAACCCTTATCGTATCTGATCTTTTAATTAAATTCCTTTCATTTCTTTACTCCATTACTCCTTTATTTATTCCTTATACCCCAAATCATATATTTCCTTTCATGTTCACATTTCTATTTGAATATGTGCTAAGTGAATGTGTTTTATGTGAATGAACAATACTTTGAAATAATTATATTTTAAAGCCCAAAGTATATGTATGAGAATTAGAGGTATAGTTGGAATGCCAAAGTTGAGGGTTCTATGCGGTCCTTTGGGACAAATTCTATGTGGTCATTAGGAACAAATTCTACGAGGTCCTTCAGGAAAAATCTACGTGGCACTTCGGTGCAAATTCTATGTGGCAGTGGTGACTGCAATTATAGCGCAAAACCTCATTGTATTCACATACCTTGAGTTCTCAGTGATATACGTTAGGCTAATTAAATAAATTGATGTGGATTGAAAAGAGTAAAATTATATATGTAGTTTTTATAAATGTAAATTGATTACGAATTAAACAGTGCCTAAAAGTCTATTTATTTATATGAAACGTAAATTGATTTTCGTATTAATTATTTTCTCTGAAATGTTTAAATAAATATTTTATTGTTTTATTATACTCATTATGTCTTACTAAGTCAAAGAGTTAGCGTGTGGTTGTTTTCACACGTAGGTTCAGAGGAGTAAGCAGAGTAAGCAAGGCATAACAACATATCTTTGAAGAGTATCATATCAGAGAAATTTAAATCGTATGTGATGTTGTTATTGGAATTTTTTGTTGGCATGTACCATAAATGTTTAAAGTGTAGATGCTCTGATATGTATTTTAACTATGTTTTTTAAGTTTTGCTTTCCTTGTAAAATTTTAATCGTATTTTAAAAGAGTCAAAGCTTTTGAAAAGTCAATGTGACACCTCAGATTCGTATCCAAGTCGGGTACGGGTCGGGGGTGTTACAATCTCTGAATAAATAACTTCTAAATTTATTTTCTTAAGATTAAGAGCTATCACGATTCAAAGTCCTTCTTCTCTTAATTCAATCCTAGAACAAATTTTAAACATGTCATACACATATATGACTTTATTATTACCTTTAGTGGCTGCTTTCTTTTAACAATGTAGTCCAAACTTTGGGTTCTTTCCACTAAAATAATAAAAAATATATGTTCTGTATAACGCTTCAAGATTATTAGTAGCTTTGTATCTTTTTTGAAAACTTATTTGGGTTTGAGTCCATGGAATGATATCAATATTCTTCATTGAAGTGTTGAGATACATGTAGTTGTTCTTCGAAGCTTCATGAAAAGTCTTGCAATTCAATCGAGTATTAAGGAACTCGATGATAAAATTAGACGTCGCACGCATAAAATTTCAATAACAATTCATTTGGGATTGATTCCACAATACTACAACATATTTTTTATCAGTATTTTGAAAGAGATTATTACTACAAACCTTAAACCTAAACCCAAATTTATAATAGTCCTGACACCCTTTCCGAAACAACATTTCATTGGGACCTCACGTTTTTTAATTGAGGCTTTAGAAATGATTTAAATTTTTTGTATTCATTGTATCCATTCTTTCGTCCTGCCCAATATCCCAAGTGACGATTACCCACCAAAAACCAAACTTTTCCACAAATACCATAGCATAACATAACTACTATATTAATAAAAAAAGTATCAAATATAATAACATATGTATCGATATTTTAATTATCGATCATATTCATCAACTTGATCAATGTCTAAAAGTATCGATCATCATCGAAAAAGTATGGATATTTTGAGTTTTGATATTTTTATCAACGTTTTCAATTTTTAAAAGTATCCATCATTATCGCATAAGTATCGATATCTTAACTTTCGATCTTATCTTCAACTTTTTCGATATTTAAAAGTATCGATACTATTATATTATATCGATATTTAAAATTTTGATTTTACTTTTTGCGTGCAACCGTATTTCTTATATATATTTATAATATTTTAAGCTTTTAACTTATTTTCTTTTAATTTTTAAAAGTATCGATCATTATCACTTGTGTATCGATATTCTCACTTTCAATATTATCTTTAATTTTTCAAATTTATAGTATCAATATTAAAATTCTATATTGCTCAAACTCAAAAAAAACTTTATAAAATATACATTTTTACTACTAAAATTATGTGATGAATTCATTTCTTTTATAATTTTAAACAATGTACTCATATTTATAAAAAAATATTTTAAATACATATAAATTTAATTATTTAGTTTTTATCTTTTGTCCAATTTTCCCGAAAAATCACCCTTGTCCCCTTTATTTTCCTCTCAGGCACCGTTTAGACTATATTTCCCGATCTAACACCCTTTGTAGAAAGGCACACCACTTGCACCGCGCTTTACGCCACATGGGGTAAGCCGCATCCTCTGCAACGTGCCTTGTTAAACATGTAAAAAACACGGGTACTAATTTTGTAAATATTTTTAAAATAGTGCATAATATGTAATTAATTTATGTTAGGGTGATATTTGTGTAAAAACGCCAACTTTATCTATTTATTTTTTTGATATTATTTTTAACAAAAGTTAATAATATTTATCGACTTTTAAAATTAATTGTTTAAAAATATTAAAATAAACTTTTAATTACAATTAAGAGATCAAATGAATTATTATTCATTTTTTAAAAATAAATAAAAATGCAATAAAAAATTAAAAATGAAAAAAATTCAATAAAAATATAATGTAAAGCTAAAAAATATCACCTCTTTATTTAAAATATTCTTTCTAATATTAATTTTAAAAATATAAAATAAATATTACATTTTAATTTTATTAAAAATGAATAAACATTATTAACTGTTATTAAAAAATAATAATCAATGAATAATAATTCATTTGATCCCTTAATTATAATTAAAAGTTTATTTTAATCAAGTTTATGATTGTTAAACAGTCGTAGGTGTGGAAAGCTATAGGAATCGAATGAAAATTCGATCGTACAAAGTCAATAACTCAAAATTGTCTAACTGTTGTCTAAATATCAACTCAATTGTACCACGAATAAACATCCGATCGAAGAGTTGATCTTTTATGCTCAATCTTCACAAAATTGTTTTCTCTCATCATTTTCTCCTACGTATGAACTCCTTTCTTTTTCAATTCTTCTCTGTTGAATATAGTTGCCCACGGGCACATAGAAAAATCAAAAGTAGAGTGACTTTTATTGCAAAAGTCAATTTTAATTAAAAGCTTATTTTATATTTTTATATTTTAAAACAATTAAATGATGAGAGAAAATAGTTTTTGTGAAGATTGAGCAGAAAAGATCAACTCTTTGATCGGATGTTTATTCGTGGTACAATTGAGTTGATATTTAGACAGCAGTTAGACAATTTTGAGTTATTGACTTTGTACGATTGAATTTTCATTCTATCCCTGTAACTTTCCACACATACGACTGTTTAACAATCATAAACTTGACTTTAGGTCTTAAGAATAGAGTATTTTAAAATTAATTGTTTAAAAATATAAAAAAAATATTAAAATAAACTTTTAATTACAATTGAGGGATCAAATGAATTATTATTCATTAATTATTATTTTTTAATAACAGTTAATAATGTTTATTCATTTTTAATAAAATTAAAATTTAATATTTATTTTATATTTTTTAAAATTAGTATTAGAAAGAATATTTTAAATAAAGATGTGATATTTTTTAGCTTTATATTATATTTTTACTGAATTTTATTCGTTTTTATTGTATTTTTATTTATTTTTAAAAAAATAAATAATAATTATTTGATCTCTCAATTGTAATTAAAAATTTATTTTAATATTTTAATATTTTTAAACAATTAATTTTAAAAGTCAATAATAGTTAAAAATACAACAACAAATTAAGAAATATAGTCTAAACTGTGTTTGACAGAGAAATAAAGGGACTAGGGTGATTTTTCGGAAAATCACCATGATTTGCTAGAATGTTTAAAATTATGAGGTATGGGTCTTTTCCACTTTTCAAGTCTTTAAGGAAGAGGGTTAGCAGAAGGGGGATTCAGATTCAAGGTTGGCCCACCCGAAGAATCCAAAATGAATCAGAGCCACCAACTGCCCAATCAAACCAAAATCAGGTCTCGCCTTAAATTCATTCCGCACCGTTGATAGTTCGCCAAATATTATGTGTCTTAACCCAACAGAAGGTGGCATTATCTGCCGTCCTACCGCCCCTAAATACCCGACACCTGTCCCCCCGCTGTTTCCCTTTGCCTGCCGCTTGTGTGGACGTTGAAGTTGCCTTGCAAACAAAAACAAAATCCTCTATCTTTTGTTCTAAGCCGAAAGGACCGAACACGTGAATTTTCATTTTTTTCTGGACACGTGTCTACTTATCATTTGATATCCTCTTTTTTAGTGCTTTACTCCATAAACGCGTTCACGCTATTTAGTTAATCCAACCGTCCATTCTCACGTGCGTCCAGAGATCGTAGCCGTTGCCTCCTAGATCGCCTTAACTTAAGCCACGTATCAGAAAGAACACGTGTCCAGAAAATAACGGATTTTTGGATTAATCAAACATTTTAATTTCGTTTTTCTATAAATACTCCATCTCACCTCGTCTTTCAATCTCAGCTCTCATTCAAAAACATCGACAAATTTTAAGAAAAACGCACAAAAGAGTAAAATTTATATCGTTTTCAATTGGAAAAAATGGCGTTGAATTTGGCACACCAGATTGGGGCTCTTTCCGGGACACAGATAGCGGCGGAATTCACCACCGGAGAACAATCATCGTCGGCGCCGGCGAATGTGTCTGGAGTCCGGAAACTTCCATTGGCGAATCTCCGGTGCAAGTCCCCTGTGGAGACCGTATCCCCTCCTATGTTAACTCCACCGCTGACACCGCGTAGCGCGGCGAACAGGTCGGGTATGATGAGTCCGATGCTGCGTGCGGATCTTTCCTCCGCCTGCCAGGCGTACGGGACGTTAGCTCCTCTGGAGACGGCGGAGGAGGAGTCTCCGGCGGTGGCGTGGAAGCGGGGAGGTAAGAAAGAGGAGAAGGGAGGGGTTCCGGTTTACGTGATGATGCCGTTGGATAGCGTGACGTACGGGAACACGGTGAATAGGAAGAAGGCGATGAATGCGAGCCTACAGGCGCTGAAGAGCGCAGGGGTGGAGGGGATAATGATCGACGTTTGGTGGGGACTGGTGGAGAGGGAAGAGCGGGGTGCTTACAATTGGGGTGGCTACGCCGAGCTTCTCGAGATGGCCAAGAAACACGGCCTTAAGGTCCAGGCTGTCATGTCGTTCCATCAGTGCGGCGGCAACGTCGGTGACTCTTGCACGTAAGCTCTCTTTTCGTTGTTCAACATTTTTTTAGTAGGACCATCACATGGGCTTATGAAATCTAGATTCTAAAATGGTAGTATAATTTAATTGCTTATCTTGGGAATCGGATGAATTTTTGGAGATCAAGATTCAATAATAAAAAGATTACACGTTTGGTTGATTATTGATTACAAAGCAATCATTTGCTTATTTTGTGAGTTTGAAAGTGACAATCAGAATTGATGAGTGATAACGTAAGCTTCCATTGCATCTTTTGACGGAAAAATGGATCAAAAAGGAATTAAAATCGAATCTTATAATCTTTTAAATATACCAAGAAAGTTCATGAATCAGACACAAACTTTCTTAGGAATGATTAGATCAGTATGAATTAAATGTTATTATTTGTGGTCATGGAGCCTTATTTTGAAAATAAAGAAAAGATGGTTGTTTTTGTACAGAATTCCTTTGCCCAAGTGGGTTACAGAGGAGATGGACAAAGACCCAGACCTTGCATATACTGATCAATGGGGAAGAAGGAATTATGAATACGTTTCACTTGGTTGCGATATCCTTCCTGCCTTAGAAGGCCGTACGCCTGTTCAATGTTATGCTGATTTCATGCGTTCCTTTAGGGACAATTTCAAACATCTCCTTGGTGATACCATTGTGGTAAATTTTCGAATTTACAACTAATAATTCATTCTTTCTTCTTCCTTTTGTAAGGAATCAGCTGCTAAGGAATTACCAATGTTTTTCATTGCAGGAAATCCAAGTCGGAATGGGTCCGGCAGGTGAGCTTCGGTATCCTTCCTACCCCGAAGCAAATGGGACATGGAAGTTCCCTGGAATTGGAGCCTTCCAATGTTATGATAAGGTACTTGAAATTGCAGTGTTCTCTCTTGTTCCTAGTTTTAGTGTGCTTTTTCGTGTTCATGTAGACTGATTTCGATGTTATTTGATGCAGTACATGCTTAGCAGCCTAAAGGCTGCAGCCGAAGCGGCTGGTAAGCCGGAATGGGGAAGCACCGGGCCAACCGATGCTGGTCACTACAACAATTGGCCAGAAGATACACCATTTTTCAAGAAAGATGGTGGTGGTTGGAATAGTGAGTATGGTGAATTCTTCCTTTCCTGGTATTCTCAGATGCTGTTGGAACACGGTGAGAGGATACTTTCGTCAGCGACATCGGTTTTCGATGGTGAAACTGTGAAGATCTCTGTGAAAATAGCTGGAATCCACTGGCATTATGGAACCCGATCCCATGCTCCCGAACTCACTGCAGGGTACTATAACACAAGGTACCGAGACGGTTACCTCCCGATCGCTCAAATGCTAGCACGCCATGGTGCCGTTTTCAACTTCACTTGCATAGAGATGCGTGATCATGAGCAGCCTCAAGATGCGCTATGTGCACCCGAGAAGCTGGTCAAGCAAGTAGCTTTAGCTACTTCAGCAGCGCAAGTTCCACTGGCCGGGGAGAATGCACTTCCCCGCTATGACGAATACGCACACGAGCAGATCTTACAAGCATCGTCATTGGATGTCGATGGCTCTCCGGTCGATAAAGAGATGTGTGCATTTACATACTTGAGGATGAACCCATCGCTGTTTCATCCGGAAAACTGGAGACGGTTTGTAGGGTTCGTGAAGAAGATGAATGAGGGGAAAGGTGCTCGTCGGTGTTGGGAGGAGGTGGAGCGGGAAGCTGAACAATTCGTGCATGTGACACAGCCTTTCATCCAGGAGGCCGCTGTTGCCCTTATGCACTAGCACAGGGGTCTTGTACTGTAGGGCGGTGGTAGCTTAGTATAAAGTTTGGATCAATAACAGTGCCACATATGCCTTCCTTTTTCACTCATTTTTTTTCTTTTCCAACGGAAAAATGCATGTTGTGTAATTTAGTATTCCGATTTTACTTTGTACCACATAGTTGAAGCTCTTTCATCTTCCACGACAGCATAATTTATAAATATATTAGATAATTTATTTGCCTTCCCTTATCCAAATATCAAATTAGGCTTACTCTTCCGAATGTAAAATATCTTTTTCAAAGTATCAAATCAAATTCTTTTAAAATAGTTTGGGAATATTACCAAATAATATAAATTTAAAATTTTATAATTATTGTTACACATTATGATGTTATTATTCGAACTTCTTGATGGTTTCTACCCAATTAAAATTAATGACACGCAAATTATGGGTTTTTCATTAAATATAATCCTTGAAAAGGATGTTAGAGATCTAGAAGTAGATTGAATCATTTGGACGGTAGGCAAAAGAACACTTTCAAGCTAAATTTATTGACGACCTTAATAAAAAATAATATTATTAAAAAAATTCTAAATAAATTTTATCTTATAGTTATCTTAAATTAATAAAAAAAAACTTTCGAGCCCATGTTATTCCTTATGATTATAAGGAAATGAAGATATAGATATGGCTATACAGACGCATTTGTTTCTTTAAAATATTTGAATTATATTAATTATTGACTAGTTTAACAAAATAATTAATTTTTTATATAGTGTTTAAAATTTAAATTTTAACATTATAAATAATAAATAAAATGTTTAAGATTTAAAATTTGATATTATAAATTAAATCAATAAAATTAAAAATTATTTCTATATTGAATTCATAGAAATGTTTACAATATCTAAACTGATTAATAATTTCAGCCACATAGAGCCACATAGCTCTATGGTGCGACATGTAATGTTTATGACAAATTTTTGTCTAAACTGATGAGATATTCAGAGATCTTTATGAGAGTGCTACTTCAGCAGTTACACACAATAAATTTTGTTTTATGTTTAAGGGTCGACTTTTCGAATTTCAGAAGAGAATAAATTCAACAATGCCTCATCGTTTCTTTGAAATTATTTCAGAATAGATGGTCACGGATCACCCTTGGGAACTTAACTTGCGGCCAATATCTTTGGACTGGTTAATTTGGCCTAGGTTATCGTGTATGCTCGCTTCTCTTTTTGAAGACGTCCTTGGTAAAATGGATGATCGTTAGCGTTTCGGTCCATTTCCTCGCGTCCCAATAGATATTATTTGTAATCATCTACAATGCAAAGAGAATCGACACAAGGGATAATAAAGGCATTAAGGCGGTTAAAAAAACTTAACCGATGACAGTTATAATCATTCAAAGAGGTTACTTTAAAATTTTACTGGCCTCTCCATTCACCAATATGGAGTTGTGCTATCCGCTCCACTCACGATTGAGATTTCTTTGGCATTGACGGTCTTGATCCACCTGATTGACTGTTTAATTTTGAGACCAAATTTGTTAGCAGCTCTTACAAACATGACAAGATATGTTGTTCTCATGTCGATTAGGGCACTTCTGAGATGCCCCCCAATATGGATGTCCACGTACATCAATCCTTTTTGCTTTGGACACTTTCTTGACATGACAGAATTGAGAATCCTCGACCCAAGCTTTGTAGTCGTACTATTCTTGGGATTGCTCCTCCTTTGTGGCAGTTTAATTTGATTTGGGCACTCTTGCCTTTTACATTGCTCCTTGTGTTGATAGTACTTGGATTGATTCTAGGCTTGATGGTCTTAACCATCCTAATCGCATTGAGTTTTGTCTCTTCCCCTCCTTATTGTCATTTTCCATCTCTTATTAGTTAGGTTTGGTTTCATTATTCATATCCCAGGACTCCTTTGCCATCACTTGATTGTATTTTCTCATCTTCCTCACAAGTACCCTTGTTTTTTGGAACTAGAAATCTTGACCCTGCTCGATTTATCCCTAACAAACTTAAACAATGACTCGACAATTGACATGGCTTCAGAAAGCTCCAATGACTCAACAAGAGTTGGGGTGTTGAAAATTAATGTTTAGGACAAATTTGCGTCCAAACTGATGAGATACTCAGATCTTTCTGAAAGTTCCACTTCCTATACGATGACAAGATATATGTTTTCCATTCTCCTGATTTCTTGTCCCACGATTTTTGAATATATTCTAAGTATCTCATAATATTGGTTATTTTAAAACTCAAAATTCGATGCGTCTATTGTCGATAATAGATGTTTCCAGGGTATCTCAATTCAGAAAACAGGTGGGTGGAGTCCTCCCCCGAGGGACTGGTGTAAGATGAATTTGGACGGTACTAGGAACAAAGAAACCGGACTAGCTTCTTGTGGGGGAGTTATAAGGAACTCCAATGGTAGTTGGATGCATGGTTTCTCTAATTTTATGGGTATCTATTCAATTGCTGAAGCCGAGTTGTGGGGTATTCTGGTTGGTCTGAGTTGTGCCTGGGAGATGGGCTTGTCTCAGGTGATCATTGAATGTGATAGTTTGGATGCTATTCGACTAGGGCATCAGTATAAAGTGGGTCATCATCAGTATAAAGTGGATGCTATTCGACTAGGGCATCAGTTATTATGTTATGTTTCTTAACCACAAAGTTTAAACCTTTCGCTTGGCACTATTGTGTTCCGAACTAGGGTTAATTTACCCGTATATAATTGTTGATACAAATCAGACTACAATCATAACATAGTGTAGGTGAGTATTGTCTTTAATTATTTAAAAAATATGTATTAGTCAGTAATCTTTTAAGTAGATAGTTAAAAATCTCTGAGATGACATTTTTTTAAGGTTGTAGGTTCAATATTTAATAGGATTAAAAAAATTTCCTCTCCTCTAAATAAGAATTGTTAGAAAAATATGTATATCAAAGAGATTACATTTAGAAATTTTAAATTTTAATATTTAATCAATATGATATTTATATTAACAGATCTCATATTAATTTTTTCCAAGTTCTTAAATATAATATTTTAACATCGAGTCATTGAGTAATTGACGATACTATTCAATCACGAACGTCATCACCGTCACCCAACTCATACTTGTGTTCATACTCAATTAACCCATATCTTTGACGCATACCACACATATTTTTTTTAAAAAGATTCGTTTAATATTTTCTTTTATTATTTTAACTAGGGGTGTTCGCGGTCGGTTTGGATCGGTTTTTGGCTAAAAATTCATCGATCCGAAAGTATAAATTTTTGCGGTTTGGATCGGTTTGGATGTTTCTAAAAAAAATCCGATCTGATCCGATCCAATTAAGTGCGGTTTGATTCGGTTTGGATTTGTGCGGTTTTTGGATTCTAATTTTTCAAAAACAGTTTCACCATTTCACATCCTAAGCTAAAGTCGATCGAATAAATACCGTTGATGAACATAAAAGTAACAGTAACACTATCAGCTCCCAATAACCAACCAGTTTGGGATATTGCGTCTTTGCATTACAAACGATAACAACCTGATAAAAATATCTAAAGAAATCTTACAGCGCCAGACAACCCTGTAATGATGGCAGCAAGGATAATTCCACAAATTTCTGTTCTCTTTACCGATGCAATAACAAGGCAAATTAATCTCAGGCCTTTATTTACAGACATGTTTGAAACCACAGCCAGTCCATGATGGACTGTCCATAATGGTTAACTCTCCCTGGAGTTTTAATGTGTTGTAAGGTTTAGTTAAATTTAAGGCATCTTACCTGTGGAGCTAAAGACAGGAACTTGTATGTATCCAGAGCATACCGGACCAATGCTTCATTCTCACCAGGATTGATTGTACACCTAAACATAACATGATGTGAAAATTATTCAAGACTAAAACAACAAAAATCAGTTTAAATCTTCCATCACTTGATAAAAAAAACAAATGAACAAGTGAAGTATGATAACACTAGAAGCACAAACTACGAATCTCAAAAACATCATCTAACCTTAGAAGTTAGGTTCACAAAATAAGGATCCAGTAAATAACAATAATTACCTCAAAATTTTATTAGAAAGCACACTCAGCCAATCAGAAATGCATAATGCAAGCAACATAAAACATTTATAGTCCTATTATGAGAAGAGTAGATTGATAAATTATGAAAGCAAAAATATAAAATTGTCCTAAGGAAACAAACTAACGTTGAGTACACAAGGACTCCACCAGGGCAAACCAACTGAACAGCCTGATCAAACATTCTCCTTTGATATTTCGCATGGTTTCTTAATGTCTCAATCGTTTCCTGTATGCAAAGAAAATGAGCATGTTTCATGTAGTTTCATATGCATGATAGAACCTGCAGAGAAAAACAAAAGGCCCAACAATACAGAAATCAACCAGAAAAAACAAAAAAACCTTCGAAAATTCAAGAACCAATCATACTCGAAAAACAAAACAGAATCAAATCACGGTAACATACCAGCTGGTTTTGAGTAACAAGAGAGAGATTTTTTGGATTTTCTTTCCTCAAGTAGAATCTGATTAACTTGATTGAAAGCTTAATGGAAAAAATAAACGAGGAGGATGAGAACATTGAGAAGAGACAGAGTCTAAACTCTAAAGTGGGCTAGGGTTTGAACTTGAAAGTTGAAATGGTGTCGTTCATACTTAATTGTAAGATATATCGGTTCGGTTCGGTTTGGATCGGTTTCGGATTTCCAAATCGAAACCGAACCGAACCGATCGATTTTAAAAAAAATCCAAACACACTAATTCGATTTCGGTTTTTTTCGGTTTTCGGTTTTTTGGATCGTTTTCGGTTAATTTTTTGGATCGGATTAGATTTGAACACCCCTAATTTTAACCACTAATAATTCATGTGTTTCTCAAAATCTCATATTTAAATATTATATATACATATCTATGTAAAAATACATGTCATTTTGATAAATAAAAAAATACTCTCAATCCCATTATTTTTGTCTCATTTTGATTAAGCACATAGTTATAAGAGATGAGTTTAAATATATGTTAAGTTATTTAAAATGAAGAAAATGATAAAAATATTCTAAAAAAATGATTAATAGATTTAACATACTTACTATAAAAGAATAAAACAAATAAGAGTAAAAAAAATATAAATGTTGTTCTTTGTTGACTTTTTTAATAATAAATTTTGAATGAAACGATTTAAAATTAGAAATGGATAAATTTAATGGGACGAAGGAACTAACTATTGTAATATTTAAGTATAAGAAATCATATATTTCAATTAATTTGCTCCAAACCGAACTATTTTAATTATTATTATATGTAGGGACAAAGTTATGTATAGTCCAGGGGCCACAGTCTCCTAATTTTTATCATTAAAAATATATAGAGATAAATATTTGTTTAGACATTCAACTTTTGATTTATTTTAATTTTATTTTTTATTATTAGTTATATTTTATTCTTTTAATTTAGAATCCTGATTCTCTCCTTGATTATATAATTTATACGTAATTGTGAAGAAAATTTATCCCACATGTGATGTTTGGTAGATGAGGTTAGCATTGCATGGTTCCTAATCTTAAGGATTGAGAAAAAGAGAAAATCTCATTTTAGGTCGGCAAAAGTTTCACATGATTAGCCTTTCTCTGCTCTTTCTTTTCCCTGTTGTACAATAATGCGATAAAATCACATGAATAAATGGTCAGAGTTTTATTCTTTAATTTGGGTTTAATAAACATTGAAACAGTTTAACAAAATAAAAATAAAGAAACGTTGAAACATAAAAAATGCACCCTAAAACCTTAGCTTGCTATCGATGGGCCTTAATGAGGTAAGTTGCGGCTCCTAAAAAAGGCTTAAAAAATGGTGTTACTAGTTAAACAAGTGATCGGTTAAAATTTAGATCGGTTATGTTATATCATTTAACCGAAAATATTATCAAGCACAATAATATATTAGGTAGCGCTTATATAATGTAATAGGTAGCGCTTATATAATAAAATAGGCATTTAACCGAAAATATTATCAAGTAAATAAGCGCTTATATAATGTAATAGGTAGCGCTTATATTGACTTATTTTCTCATAAAACCGGTAAATTTAAACCGGTTACATTATAAATTGACATATTACATTATAAATATAGATTTCGATATTTTCGGGATCGATACAATTTTAAATGTATCGACACTTTATGCGTACAACTCGTTTATGCTTTATTTTGGAAAAAAAGTATGTGTCGATACATAATGTATCGACACAAATTAAAAAAGTGGCGATACTTTATGTTGACCTATTCTCTCATAAACCCAGTATATTTCTACCGGTTACATTGGAAATTTACCTATTACATTATAATTATCGGTCTCTTTGATTTTGGGATCGATAATTGTTATAAATGTATCGACACAAAATCTAACAGTGTCGATACTTTATGTTAACCTGTTTTATAATTAAATGGTATATGTATATTGGTTACATTGTCAATTTACCTATTACATTATAAATATTTGTCATTAAAATAGTCTAATTTTACCACCTACATTGTAATTTTACCTATTACTTTAAAGTTATTGAATTCTATAATTATTATACATACCTGAATATGTCCTGCAAATTTAATGTTGTACCCACCCTTCAACTACCACCACTACCAATACCATATCCTATTGAAGCACCACTGAAACATGTTGTTCAATGAACCTTTACGTACATACATCTCCATCAACTCCTGTTGGGACCACTGAAATTGCACAACAAAAATTTTGCCATGGATCATACTGATGCAGACAATGTTAAGCCAACCGAGGAATGCCATAAAGTACATAATGTTGATGAATCTAACATATTGGTTGGTAAGCTCTTCTCTTCACGTGATCAAGCTTGGTACTTTTACAAGGAATTCGCACGGGAACATGGGTTTAGTGCACGTTGGGGAACAACACGGCTTGACAAGTAACGGCAAACTAATTTTTAATTCTACTTACAAAATCACCAGTAGCCCCGCTAGAACCGATCAATTCTATCCACATCATCACATAGATGCCGCAATCATATCCATTCAATTTTTCGGTCATCTTATGCTCCATGAATTTGAATCTTTGCAATGGACTTTCCTAGAGAGCCACATGCTTCTACCCAAATGTGTTTCTCATTATAACTATCTAATATTTTCATCTGCATTAAAAAAATATGAAGTTATGATCCAAACAAATTATGCATTATAATTTACATAATTTCCTTTCATACATACCAATCTCTTAGCATCATTCACTCTCTGTTTAGCTGCTTCAGATTTAAACAGACTATCATATACAGTTCCAACACGTTTTACCATATCCAACACCAACAGATACCAATGTGAATTATTGTAGTTTATTGTGATCATGATCTGTGACAAATTTCACACACAATTTGACAAAATTCAACATTATATATCCAAAAATATCATTTATGCCTATTCGTATCGTGTCTTACCTTCTCACAGTTGGTGAATTTCATATAGTTAGGCAACATGGCACCCCAAAAGCTCGCAATACCCTCAACATCACTGTTGTCCAATGCCTGTTGCAACATTTATTAATTTAACTCACCACTAAGTGGTATGGAATGTAGCCAATCATCCGGCCTGACATTTTATAATCGTAGCATACTATCCAGGTGAGCAAATCAATAACCTAACAAAATTAATTACACAATCAAAACATATTCAATATGTTTTTCTTTTAATTGATTTCTACTTACCACACCGCCAACCCATTCCATAGGCTTCAACGTTGCAACGTCGTTGGAAATACCTTCAAAATTAAATTTGTATTAAGACATTGATTATATTCTTAATATTATTTAATTTCATTTATTACCATTTCTAGTTTCCTCGGTCTATCCACCTTCAACTTCGCCATCACTCTAACCACCTCTTCCTTCCTCCAAGCACGGATGTGTGCCACTCCGTGTCTTTCATAATCCGACAAACTATCATAGCCAGACCAATAATCGAACAGTGAAACCTGAATTTATAATAAAATTAATCATTTTATATAATAACTATACCATCATTTTATATAAAAAAATATTCTTCAACTCAGTTACCTCTAAAATTGCTATGCACCTTTGAGGTATCTCTGGCTGCCCTTTTGAAAGGTGATTATTGATTCAATCAATCTCGAATGAACATATTTAGCCCAATTGAATTCGCCCTTCAAGCCTTCATCGCAAATGAGCTTCATATTGTCCTTGTCGGGCCTTCAGCTCATCCCCTCGGTAAGATCCACTTTTGATATCCTCTTAACTTCAGCATATGTCACCTTATGATTCAAACCATATTTGGAGGCAAGTGCTTTCCAGTTCTTACTCTTACAGACTTCTACAACACTTTTGCCTTTGTTTTGTACCCCCAAGACGGCTGCAGCAGTCAATACCCCCAGAGGGAATGAATAATCGCCATATTTAGCAATACATTGTTTGACATCAAATTGCTCTATCAAGGATCGACACAATTCCCTCCGAATTGGTCGATCATTTACTCCTATCAATGATCCAAACCCCATTTCACTCAGTACATTCAACTGATAATTCTTTTTAAGGTGTTCAATTAATGAATACACCCTTTTTATGCTGCACCTTGTCGACACATCCTACATTTTTTAACAATATTTAATGTTATTGTTCTTATATATCTTGTATCAACGTATTTACAAGTTTAATGAATACCTTCTTTTCATGTGCTTTCCTCCGTTCTTTGTATTCTTTACTATCATTCCTTGATTGTGTGATGTAAGGTTCCTTTTGAGCATCACTCATCGAATTCCATTTCGACCTCACATCTTTTATCACCTAATATTAAGCATAAACGTTTCTTAATCAATACATTAACGCTAAATAATACTCAATGTCAATTTCATTTTACATACCGAACCGCTGTGTGTGCCATCTTCCTTCATCATTTTGCATTTGGCCATACTGTCAACATTTAAAATTTGTAATTAATTTAAAGTTCCTCAATACTTTAATCCAATTACCATTTCAACAATAATAACAAAAAGAAATTGATACTTACTAGAAGTATATATATCCACCCTTTGGTTGCTTTCCACCCATTGACTTCATTTTTCCTTCATATATCAGTTTAAGCAAATCAAATCAAATACTTGTATACAAAAATTGATAACCACTCTTGTGGTAAAACGGTTGGTCTTCAAAAGAATTTGAATGGCCACTACAACAAGTGTCGGCACATTTATACAACCTAAAATATCATTTTCCACTATAATATTATATACAAGTATCAATGTTTATTTTCTACCTATAATATTATATAATAATCGGTCCCAAAACCTCCCTATTTCCTTCAAACGAATGGGAACACTCAATACTCCAAGTATCGACACATTTATACAACCTATAATATCATTTTCTACCTATAATATTAAATAAAAGTATCGATATTTATCATATACCTAGAAGATCACTTTCTACATGTAATCGGTCCTACATGCTTCTTTACTTCGAAAACCCCAAACAACAACACATAAAAACCCTAATTACTATAATGATAAAAAACTAGGGTTTCAACAACGTACTTTCGATTTGAAATACAACAACAAACAAACAAACTTCAACGTAGAAACGCCTTCTGAAATGCAACAACAATTACGCTTCGATTTCAAAAACTCTATATTTTCAGAGGAAATTTAGCTATGCCTTTATATTTACACCGGATATGTTATTTATATTTAATCGATACAATTACATAAGTGTCGATACTTTTATGTGAAGTGTCAATACTTTCGATAGGATATTTACCTATTTCTTTGAAAGTGTCGATACTTTTTTACGCGTACTTATTAAAGTACCTACACTTTCAACATAACCGGTAGCGCTTTACCGGTTTTGTCATTTCGATACCGGTTTTGTCATATTTTTACCTATTATATTGTTATAGATCGATACATTTTCATAAAGTATCGACACTTTTTAGGTGTTATAACTTCTTCTCTTTTAAATTATGAAAGTGTCGATACTTATATTAATTTATCAAACACTTTCAATATATCCGGTAGCTTTTTACCGGTTTTATCATTTTGAGACATGTTTTGTCATATTCTTACCTGTTATATTGCTATGGATAGATACTTTTGTATAAAGTATCGACACTTTATAGGCGCTATAACTTCTTCTCTTTTAAATTCAAAAAGTGTCGATACTTATATTAACGTATCGACACTTTCAATATATCCGGTAGCTCTTTACCGGTTTTATCATTTCGTGACCGGTTTTGTCATACTTATACTTGTTATATTGTTATGGATCGATACATTTTTATAAAGTATCGACACTTTATAGGCGCTATTACTTCTTCTCTTTTAAATTCCAAAAGTGTCGATACTTATTTAAATCTAATCGATACTTTCGATATATCCAGTAGCGGTTTACCGGTTTTATCATAATGAAACCGATTTTATCATATTTTTACCTGTTATATTGCTATGGAGCGATACATTTTTCATTTGTATCGACACAAACCGACAAGCTAAGTTTGCCGGTTGCCAAATTTTTTAATATTTTCTTCATGATTTCCACCTACAACATTATTATTACTCGATATTTCCGGTAGCGCTAAACTGAATTTGTTAAATATATTATAATGTATCTGGTAACGCCGTATATTAGCCGTATATTAACCCGCCTTTCCTGAGACAAACCCCCTTAATGAATTTGCTTGCTAGATCAGACAAATTTTTTACCTATTCACTGGCTTCAAATTTCAATTCCAAATGAACTATTTTTTGAGCCTACTAATTATGTAGACCTACAAACCCCAATACCCATATAATTAAAAATAATAATAAGAATAATACATAATAATAATAAAAAATAAATATGTAATAATATGATGATTAATATATATAGTAACAACAAATATATACTAACAGATAATATATAAATTAATAAATATTAATAAATGATATACAATAATATATAATAAAAATAATACTATTAAATGATAATAATAATAATATATGATGATAATAGATTATAATAATAATAATAAGTAAGAATAAAATAAAAATAAATTTAAATCAATTCCCAAACGAAAATAAATGGGTGTTTTTCCCGAAAAATTACTGGTGACCGGTATATTTACCGATCTACCATCGGTATACTATATTTCCGATCTAACATCCTTTGCAGTAAAGCGCGCCCCCTGCACCGCGCTATATGTTGATTTGGCGCCACGTGGGGTAAGGCGCGCCCCCTGAACCGCGCTATATGCTGACATGGAACACACGTGGGTATAGCGCGGTCCCTGGAGCCACCTTACGCCACGTAGGGAATAGCGTGGGTCAGTGGTCGCACCTTACCTTTAATTCTCTGACATAATTATATATATAGCGCGGGACAGGGGTCGCGCCATACCTTTAACTGATATAATTATATAAGGCGCGGTGCAGGTACCGTGCCTTGTATAATTATAGCAACTTTTCTCGACTATAAATACTCTTCTCCCCCGGTTAAGTTCCTCACATCTCTCCTCTTAACTTATAAATTAATACAACAATTCTTCAACAAGTCAATAATTCTAACAATTGTCTCATATTTGATTCAGAAGTTCGTGCGATTTTTAGTTATAAGATATTTTTGTGATAATTTTTTTATTATACTTGTTGTTATTATGATTATTTGAAAAAAAATATTATACTAATTGTTGTCAATTAATTTATGTGTTTGTAAAATTAGAAAGCGAAATATACGTCGAAATAGTTTTGCGGTACAAGTAATAATATAAAATTATATTATTTAAATTATTTACGTTTATGTGTAAAAATTTTATTCTGTTATATTTTCGTTCATATATTATTTATTTAATAAGCATTGTTTCAGTTGTTTTTTTTGAAGATATAATATTACCGCACTTTTAAACTCAAAGAATAGCACGACTTTCAACTATTATTTATTATGATGGTGAAATTCGAGAAAATGAAACCGGCGTTGTTTTCGTATCAAATGAGTGTGTTAAAATATCATTGAAGAGAAATATAAATCTTGAGGAGCTGATAACGAAGATTTCAAGGAAGATTCTTGTTGGAATTAGTAGAAGAATTCGTCGTTGCAGTACATATTTCCAACATCATTGTTGCTATTAACTTATACAACGTTCGAACTTTTGAACAATGATGATGTTAAAATAATGGTTGAAGCTCAAAGTAATTATTCAGACACCAATATTGAGATGTATGCAAATTTTATTCAAGTGCATACCGTTCGGGGTCAATCATTAAGCTCCCACTATGGGCTGGTTGATCAAGTTGACAGCCCGACGACAATAATGTGTAATGATTTTAATGTCATAATGGGGAGACATTCATCTACAACTCCTTACGATATGTACCAAGGTGGGTCGACGAACAATCCGTATGGTAACATCGCGTCCAGTTCAAGGGGAACACATTCATCTACAAATCCGTTTGACCTTAATATGGAGATGCCATCGGTGCAACCATCTGTGCAGTTTCCATTTGACACGATGGCTTTAAGCTCCAAGGGGAGGCATTCGACTGCGAGCTTTTTCGATCTCAATGTCGATATGCCATCTAGTTCAAGGGGAAGGCGTGCAAGTAGTAGGTTCTTCGACCTAAATGTGGAGCGCATGGAGGAACCATCATCTCCACCAGAAGAACCGCTTTGTGAGCCTAGTATTGATGGTGCTGAGACTGGACTATTCATTCACCCAGAATCACCATAATTCAACTCCGATGATGATGAAGTTCTAGGAAATGTGGCACAA
Source organism: Hibiscus syriacus (assembly GCF_006381635.1). NCBI lineage: Eukaryota > Viridiplantae > Streptophyta > Magnoliopsida > Malvales > Malvaceae > Hibiscus > Hibiscus syriacus. The sequence continues at coordinate 128,219 of NW_024062657.1, forward strand.
ACTAACCCTTCTGCACACATGTATGAAAATGATTATGGTGCAATGTACGGTCCAGAATTTACAGATATACCTTATCTCGGTGACTATGGATATTACGCATCAATAAATAATGATGAGTTATATTTAGGCATGGAGTTTTCAAGCAAAGAAGAAGCGATGATGGCTATAAAAATTACAATATCCGTAATTCTGTTCAATCGAGAGTCGACCACTCCACGACAGAAAAATATGTATGCTATTGTGCCCGACGCGAAAACGGATGCAATTGGATGGTTCGCGTATCGAAGAGGAAGAGGAAAAACAACATATGGGAACTAACAGTATACAACGATCCTCACACATGTTATGCTGAAGGGGTCAACCATGATCATCCTAACTTGGACTCGGAAGTGATATGACAAGCCATCATACCCATGGTAAAAAAAAGCTCTCATATAACTGTTGTTGTGTTGATTTCAGCTATACAATCGCAGTATGGGTACACTGTCTCCTATAAAAAAGCTTGGTTGCAAAACAAAATGCCATTGTCAAACTTCATGGCGAATGAGATGCATCTTATAACGAACTTCCAGGCTGGTTTAGGCTGGTGCGGAGGTTGAATCCTGGGATAATTGTGGACTTCGAAACCTCCTATGCATACCATAATGATCGAGTTCTCCGCTATCGATGCCAATTCTATCGGGTTTTTTGGACTTACCCACAGTGCATTAATGCCAATTCTTGTATGGAAAATACAAGCTAGTTTTATTATTGGCAGTTACCCAAGATGGCAATCGCAACATTCTTCCAGTTGCTTTTGCTCTTGTCGAAGGAGAAGATACAGATTCTTGGGCTTTTTTCCTCCAAAATTTACATGCACATGTTATCACGAGGGAAAACATCTGTGTCATTTCAGATCGCGGAGCTGGGATCAAAGCAGCAATGGAGTCTTTGGGTCCAAAGTGGCAACCACTCTTTGTCCAACATAGGTATTATCTCCGACACATTACTACGAACTACCATGGAAGGTACAAGAAGAATGATGAGCGTCAATTAATTGTGCGCATGGGTAAATGAAACTGATGTAGTTTGTTTTCTTTCGATCGTTTTAATTTTGAAAAGAAAGCAAGTTAGTAAGTTATACATTTTTTGATCAGGTTATGAACTACTTCCTCGAACGTTTGAATCAATACTTCAAGATTTGCGGGCGAAGAACGAGGAAGGATACGATTACATCAGCCTCATCGATAAAGAAATGTGGACGAACACATATGATGGTGGATATTGATATGGACACATGACGACCAACTTGGTAGAGACAATCAATTCAACCTTAAAGGGTGCACGTCACTTACCAGTAGCGGCTTTGGTAAAGACTACATATTTTTGTTTGGGGGTGTTTTTTGCGAAGCTTGGGGGACAATCTCAAACCTGGATGCAAGGCGGTCATGTCTATCACCCTAGATTAGTTGCAGATCTACATAAAAAAATTTATGCATCAAATGGAATGTCTGTAACAAGCTTCTCTAGAAGGCATGAAATGTTTCGTGTCACAGAGTTGCTGCGACCTCTTCAAGGGATTGAAGCTGTGTCGTTAAGAGTAAATCTAAGGGACAGAACGTGCGACTGCGGGTTTTTTCAAGCTATGAAGTATCCATGCTCTCATGTGATAGCAGCTTGCTCGCATACACACCAAGACTATAACCATTTTGTGGATCCCGTATACCTACTATATGAAGTTTTTAAGGTATACGAATTTTAGTTTCCCAATAGGTAATGACAAAGACCCTGATGAGGTTCAAGATTGGCTTTCGATTGTACCAAATCCGAGTTTATTGAGGGAGCGTGGTCGTCCAAAATCCAATCGAATTCATTGCGATATGGATATTCGAGAAAGATCTAGACAAGACAGAAGATTTGGGCATTGTAGAAACCAAGAACACACTAGAAAAACATGTCCACTTCTGTTGCCATCAAGTAACAATTGATGAGGAAATGATGTATTTGTTTATCAAATAATAATTCTTGTACTTTAATTGCATTTAATTCAAATTAATGTCATTCAATAATCGCTGATGAAGATTAAAAAACGATACAATAATACGAGATTGGACGTTTGCGTTATATGTGATTATAATAAAAAAGATAATAAGTGACAAACTTAAGAAAGTTATCAGACACAATAATTAAATTTTATCAAACTAATAACAATTTGCTATTTCAAAATAATTTTAAATACAACAAACTTACAATAAGTATTAAATGGTAAATGATAACCAAATTACAATAACTGATATTAAATGGTAATAAACAAAATTAACTGAAATACATTAAAAAAGTCCAACAAATTTAACAAAATAAAGTAAGTATTAAATGAGAAATAATAAAAAATTACAATTAAAAAGTCCAATAAACTAAATACAAATATAATAAAAAACAAAATCTATCGATGCCTGCGACGTGAATGTGTTCCGCAGGGCGGTGGCTGTCGGTCTCGAGGAGGATTTCTTCGTATCACTGGATATGACTCCTCGCTGTCGTCATCATCGTCGTCGTCGTCGTCGTCGTAGTTGTCATCGTCATCCTCCTGAGTAGGTATATTAGGTTGATGAGGAGCTGATGACGATGAAGCACCTCCATAGAATAAAGACCCTGGAGGTGTATGACTGACTATCCTACCAGCCTGCGAAAACTGGAAAAACTCATAAAACCCAAACATCGCTGAGTGTGAAAACTGTACAGGAGATGTCTGTGCTGCGGCCATGGGTGATGAGGCTAAACCCGCTAAATATCAAATATATAAACCCCAAGTCGGATCTACAAATATAAACCCATAATAGCCTCCAGAAGGGGTCATCTGTGATAGTGGCGGCGACGGGGTCATAAAACCAGGTGAAGGCGACGGTGGCATCTGGTAATGGAAAGGCGGTGACGACATCATATATGGCTGTGGTATGTAAGTCGCTGGATACGGTGGATGCTGTGAAGGTCCTGTTGGTGCAGCTGAAGATGAACCGGAAGTACCTTCTCTCCGTCGACGTCGCGGAAAGGTCTGCCCTCGTGCATCCTCGGGAAGCAGAAACGGTTTACCGTTATTATTGAACCACTAATAATAACCTTCAGCAACCATCAAGAGGTCATAAAAAATGAGCTCTCTACGGGGAAGACGCCGATGTCGATCCTCCCACAACACGACCCACTCATGATGCCTCACCAGTCAATCTATATCTGTCTTGCCGCACCTATCTGTGCTATGCAACTCGTTCATATTGCGAGGTTCTTCCGGAATTGGTTGAAAACAACCAAATTGCCGGATCACGCGATCAGTGGAGTGCCACTCGACGGTCGCATAACAGATCAAGGGGACCATTTCCATCCAAACATCTGATGGGCCTCTCAACTCAAGTGGGATCACCGCCCTCACATCATCAGTAGAATATGGAACTCATTCAAACTAAAACAAATATATATATAATTTTTATCAAAAGAATAATCTAATTATATAACTATAATCTAAAATTAATTTTTAAACATTAAAATTCATATCTGTGTGCCAGCCTTCTGATCGATTAACACCCTAATTTTTTCTAAATAATTAGGTAACTCTTGAGGATTTTTCCTATCAGTAGACCACCTATTCAAGGAAAAAAATTATTATACGCTTTATAAAATTATTAATATACGAAATCAGTTTTATAATTACCTTAGGAGTAGTGGAAATACGAATGTGTTCTTCACAATGGGACATAAAAAGGGCAATCGATACCATGCCCAAGACTGCAGCAGCAGGAGACATCTGCCGATAGCATTACGCCTGTAGTCAATGGCTCGACACATCTCTGTATAGTAAAGCCAAAACTACCGAGCCCCAACTAAATGATCCGGCCAGATGAAAGTCGCTCAGATGTCGCAACCACATGCAGTGAACTTGGTTGCACGATTTGTCCGGCATCAGCAACCCTCCTATCAGCTGCAGTATGTATGCTCGTGCATACATTTTAACTTCATCCTCAGACGCGTCCTCGCTCAACTCCCGAAAATTGGCATCTAACCAATTTAACGGTATCCGACCACCGTTAAAACTTTCCGGGACACGTCCTAGATTTTCCCTGCACAAAGTAGTCCAGGAACCCTGCGCGATCTCTGATATAACATCCCCATCCACCGAAAGCCCCAGGTGCATAGCAACATCCTCAAGTATAATCCCGCACTCTCCGCACGGAAGATGGAATGTGTGGGTCTCCAGCCTCCACCGCTCTACTAAGCCAGATATAAGGTCTGGTTCTATCTTACAGTGACCCTGATATCTACCTATGTAACCAAATCCAGCCTCTACTAAATATGACAAGACACGAATAGGTATCACTAACTTAAGGTTCCTAATAAAAGGATCTAATACATAGTCTTTCTCCTAAAAATAAATAATTACAAAAATTAATTCTTAATCTAATAATCATGCATTAAATAAATCAACAAATTATTACTAATAATTTAAATTAAATTAAAACTTTAAAATGTTACCGTATCAACAAAGCGTCGAGATATATGATTTCCATCCAAGCGAAGTAGACCACCTTCCATTATATATACGTAAAAAAATTATATAAGTAAAATATTAAATAAATTAAAATACTTAAATAAAATTTAATACAAAATATTAAAAATATAATAAAATATACCTTAAACAGAGAATATAAGAGTATTTGAGAGAAATTGAGATAAATTGAGAGAATTTGATATGATGAAAGTGATTGAGGATTTAGATATTTATAGGGAGGATTGGGGTGTGAAGCGTCGGGATATGGGGGTAATTAAACATATAGTGTGGGGCAAGTGGTGCACCTTTTTGATGCGTGGCAGATACATAGGTAAGGCGCGGCCCCTGATCCACGCTATACCCACATGTATCTCATGTCAGCATATAGCGCGGTTCAAGGGGCGCGCTTTACTACTAAGGGTGTTAGATCGGGAAATATAATATGACCGGAGTTAGATCGATAAACATAACGATCACCGGTGATTTTTCCGTAAAAACACCAAATAAATGTATAGGTAAGATATGAGTATAAATAAGAAAAATACAACAATAAAAATAAAATCAACCACCACTTTCGTAAAAAAAAAGAAGATAAAAGACTGATGAAATAAAAAAAATTATTCAAATATAAAATATAAAAATACATAACAAAATTATGAAATTTGAAGAAAGAAAAGAAAAACAATGCGATCAACTAGAGATGGTTAAAATATCTGACACTGAGGATATTGATTTGATCCTATCTTATAGGAGAATTTTATTTTGAAAATTTCGGAGGTTTAGGGAAGGGAAGGTTTAAAGTAAAAAATCATTGGCGTAACCCGATTTGGTATAAATTATTAATTTATTTTTTATACATAATATGTTTAAGATTTTAGAGATGTTTATTTTATATTGTTAAAATATTTTTAATTATTAAAATTATAAAAAATTATTATGAAATATATTATTTTAACTAGGGATGGGCATAGGTCGGATTTGGATCAGGTTTCGGTAAACCCGACCCAAAAAATATATACCCTCCATCCGATCCGAATTCGACCCAAGTTTTTTAGATAAAATCCGAACCCAATCTGACCCGACCTAAAATAATAAAATATATTATTTTTATACAATAAAAATATTGATTTAATTAAAAAATAATATATAGAGGGGTATTATTGTAATTATTCCTAAATATATAAGATAAAATTATATTTTTCCAGGTCGGGTATTTTTCACCCTAAACTCGAATTCAACCCAACCCAAACATCACCTTTAAAAAACTCGACCTAACCCGACTCGAACCCAATTTTAAAAAAAACCCAACCTGATCGGGTCGAAACCCGTTGGATTTGGGTCCCATGTACATCCCTAATTTTAATTATTTAAAATATAATAAATGATTATAAATATATTAATATAAAATATATTACTTTAATTACTTCATATATTAATATATTCGGATCGAGTAGAAGTTGGGGTTTAATCTAAAAATTCAGGCGGCTCGAGGTGGGACAAGATATAAGCAATATATTTTTGAGTCGAGCTGCCAAAAGATCGGTCCACCCTGCCCCGTACCCATCACTACTTCAACAATAAATCGAGGATAGTGCATCGTGAAAAAATATTAAAAAATAGGATAAACGACACGAAATAGAAAAAAAACAACTGTTAACATTTGACATGCCTAATTTAAAATAATTAAATTGAGCACGAATCAAGTGACCTCAATGCTTAAAATATATTATTATTATTATTAGAGGTCTTCAGTTTGAGCATTATATATACATATGAATGAATTTTTTCTCAAAAAGTAGGCATCTAAATAAATCTAAACTGTTTTATATTTTATGCTTGAAAAATATGATAAACATATTTTATTTTATATATTTAAACATTTTAAAAATAATTTTTCTTTTATATATATACACTTAAATTTAAGAAAAAATTAAAAAAAAACTATAAAAAGTTGAAAAAGAGAAATCAATTTGAAATGATAATAGATGAATTTGTTGAGAAAAAGGGGTGAATTTCATGGGTGGATTTAATATTTATATTAAATATATATTATTTTTAAATATTAAAAATTAAAAATTAAAAAAATTATTTAATTTAAATATTAATTGGATAATTACTCTTTCGAATATGTCAAATTAAATAGGTATTTATTATCAATTTAACTTTGAATATTAAAAGATAATTATACAATTTTAAATATTTCAAATTAACATAATATTTATTTAATTTTGAACAGTAAAAGAAGTTTATATCTTTTGAATATTATAAATTAAAAGATTTCTATCATCTTCTTAAATTTAAATATTAAAGATATTAAAAAGATATCAATATCTTTTTAAATATTTCAAATTAAAAGGTAATTAAAAATATTATCTTTTAGAGTTTGAATATAAATGAATAACACTATTTTTAGTAAATTCTCTATCGCACGGTCCTTCGGGTGGTCCCAGGTTCACGTTCTGACTTGAATTAAATGATAGAGTCGCCACCGATCACCTTTGAAATAGGTTGATTGAACACCTCGAACTTATCGTTTACCAAATCTACGCCTTACCAGAGATTTGTCAGATCTGGGAGTCGTTTACGATCGAGGAATGAGGAGTGCCTTGAACTTATTGTTTACCAAATCTACGTCTTACCGGATTGTCTTAATTGCGAAAATTAAAATTTAAATGTTCAAATCTAAATTCTTACCTTCGAATTTATTTCAGGACTTCTAAAAGTTCCTTTAAATGAAAATTAGTGTGAAAGAAAATAATAAAATTTAAATGTTCAAAAATATGATAAGCATTAAATTAAGGATTTCTAGTTATACAATTGGAGTAATTTTAAAATTAGGGTTAGGGTTTAGGAAATTTGAGATCGAGGAAAAAATAATGAGAGGGGGATCTCTCACACCGATAACTACGTCCATTGCCGGTGAAAGCGCTGACAATCGGTCAACCACCACCCTCCAGTGACGGGTTGGACGAAACATCAAGTTTGAATCAAAATAAAATTATTCTACCTTACCTTAGCGGGTTGGTTGCGCAAACGGCGGCGAACAACATCCATGTCGAGAGGGATGAACAACAACGATTGAATTGAAGGAGGAAGACGAAACTGGCAGCGACGATGAGAAAATCACAACTTTTTTTTTAAAAAATAGGGTTTTGTAATTAGGGATTACCATTTGAACTAATTATATAAAAAAATATTTAAAAAACAATTTAATTAAAAATATGATTTATTTAAAATTACAATTACATTTTAACTAAAAAATTATTATATGTTAAGTATCTTATAATATTATCATTTTACAATTTAATTTATTGTTGCTTATTGTTATTGGTGCTCGCCGAGCGCTGTAAAAATTTCCTAAATATTATAAGTAAAAAATAATATACTTGATAAATGTCAACATAGACGAGTTCAAATTTAATGGAATTTGGAATTTAATCTAACTAGTTCATATAATTAACTTAAAAATACTTTATTAGTATTTTGCAACTTATATCAATTAGTTTATGTAATCAATTGCAGTCATACTTTTGGTAATGTCAAAAAATTATATAATATTTGATTAAATATTCATTTTGATTTTTAATTTTGATTAGAGTATTTTATCTCCTAGCGTTAGCATTTCATTTTACGACAAACAAATCACTCTATGGATGAAAATAATTAATTAACAAACAATTAACACTATAAACTATTAGATTTTTTACCCTAAAATGAAACGTTAAGGGCCAAAATGTTACATTAAAAAAAATAAGGGCCACACTGACTATTCAATTAAACATTAAGAGTCTTTTTGCCCTAAAATAAATTTAAAGGCCAAGGAACTCCAAAAGATGAATAGGGACAAAAATGATAATTTTGAAAAATATTGAAGACTGATTTTTGAGATGATACCTAATACTTTACAAAATTAGAATTTAAATTTGAATAATTTTCAACTAGTTATATTCTAGGACTAGACTTTCTTTGTATATAAAGAAATGGATCCCGTAGAGATTCCAAATCTGATTCCTCGGGATTCAATAGCTGGTGGCATATGGTTTTCACGTTTTATACCCATTTCCATGTGAAAAGCGCACAATGTTGGGAAATTATTTGGGTTTTTGTTGTTTTGGTCAAAAGCTGAACCCTTTACTTGTTTCGATCGGATATTTAGATGCTTTCGTCGTTTGGCTGATTTAATTTTGGATCAAAAAATGAAAATAGGATTATTTTTGTTTCAGATATACTTTGGAGGCTTTTCATATAATGTATCAAATACTAAAGCAATCTATGCAGCAATGAATTCCTAACTGCCTCATGATTCAGGATATGAATCCTGTATGGACTGTAATGGTTTCCATATCTTCATAATTCTTGAATTGGTTTCTCAATTCATTCTATTTTCTTTATAAAACTTAAATTTGTATTACTGATTTGATTTATATAACCTAATAAATGATTTAACTATTTAATGCATGCATATTAAATGTACGTAATAAAAAATATTGAAAGAAATGAATATTATTTTATAATAATGAATGGATTTACGTGAAAAATGTCATTTAACATTTTTTTCTTTTTTACATTTTCCTCTTTTCATTCGCATTGGGTAAAGCTCACCACGTCGGACGCGCCTTTGTGGCCTGTGCTGACTCAGCTGCCACACAAGCAAAGGCGCTGTAGGCCAAACACGTCTTGGGGGATTTTTGGGGAGGTTCGGTGGACCAAACGCGCCTTCAGAAAATGGGTGTTAGTTCAGGCATATTTGGTGAGTGTCTGATAGGGAAGTTTTTAATATTAGAGTGGGTTTTCGGTAAAAAGGGCAAAAATGCATCCCTACTTCATCCGAGCTTTGGAGCTTTGTGAGGGAGCATAAGATATCTCATTGTTAGACGACTAGGTAAAGAAGGCTTCTCAGTTTGCAGTAGCGCACTGCAGTGGGTGCAGAGACATCTCGACTTGTTTCACACAAAATAAATAAAACTAAGACTGCTTTGTCGTGATGAAACAGAGTAAAAGCATCATGACGCTGAAACGAAGGCTCTCAACTTTTTCGATCGATATTTAGGATGTAATCTCACCAGTCTAATAAAAGCATGAGGTATCTCAATGTTGTTCGGTAAGGTAAAGGAGGTTACTCAGTCTATGGTATCACACTACAGCAAGAGCGAGAGCATCTTAACGCATACAAAAGACTACATGTAGAACTGAGACATCTTTGCATTGGTGTTACCAGGTACAAGTATCTCAACGTCGAAGCAGAGGCGTCTAAACTCCTAAGACGATTCAGTGGTCGTAAGTTGGGCTAACGGTAATTCAGCACCCTACAGTGGCATCTCATGATTAGCAAGTGCTGAGACAATTCAACACCCTACGGAGGCAACTCAAAAAAAAAGTTACATGCTATTCCTAGAGAAGTTTTTCTGAGTACCTGAACCAAGAATAGTTTAGTAGTTTCATGCGAGGGATGTTCCTGCCAAAAATAGATTAACTCATAGTTTATACAAGTCGTGGGATGATGTGGAAGGTCATTGTGGAAGATTTTCATGTTTTTCCATGACGAGAGGGAAGAGAAAAGTGATCAGCAAGCGGTTCGAGTGAACTCACTAATGGACCAGCAGAAAATAAATGGAACCTTGAACCTCTATAAAGACATCTCAATGAAGAGAAGAGAACTATTATATGAGGGTTTGAAGGAGAAGATAAAATGGTGCGGAAATTTGACAAATACGATCAATATGGTTTCATGATAGTCATAAGTCGTAACCAATTTTTACAAAGTCACCAACATTGAGACAAAAGGAAAAACTTGGTTGTGCTAAGTTACAATCGTAAACAACCGCACTTTAGCAGCTATAGTCGGCTCAAGATCAACAAGTTCATCTGGAGCATAATTACGGGATGTCTTCCATGGAAAAGTGGGGACTAGCAGGAGAGTACAAAATTTCGACTCACCAAGAGTTTTAATGGAGTGAGTCGACTCGTTCGATTTCTGGGTCCTGTTTTATTCCCTTTTTCTTATAAAGGCGAAAGAAATTCACGTTGTCGTCGTTATTGCGGCAACAAGGCAGCCATGTCTGCAAAGCTAGGCTGTTTCATCTGCTGAAAAGAGGGTAACAGAACACCACGCTACGTAGTTTAAGGTTTTGGTGTTGTCCATAAGTTCGTTTTATCGTTTACGATGTGCCGTTTCACACTATTCTCGCCTTTTTTTTTAATAAAAAAATGGATTTTTAGTTAATTTTCACGGCCACATATTGATGATGACTGATGATGATTCACCTCGATCACCCACCAAAATCCACATACCCCCAAACCCTCAATCCCATAAATAGCATCCCAAAATTATCTTTCCTTAGATCTTTAATGCCTCCGTTTCCCTCCAATACCTTCCTCCGTTTACCCCCCAAATCCCTTCCCTTTTCTCATCTTCCCATGTCCGCCGTCGCCGCCAAACCCCGCCGTCTCCGTGGCGTCGTTTTCGACATGGACGGCACCCTCACGGTCCCCGTCATCGACTTCGCCGCCATGTACAAGGCCGTCCTAGGAGACGACGAGTACAAGAGAATCAGAGCTGAAAACCCTTCTGGGATTGATATCTTGCACCACATTGAGAAATGGAGTCCCGATAAGCAGCGAGAGGCTTATCATATTATTGCTGATTTTGAAAAACAGGGCATTGATCGCCTCCAAATCATGCCTGGTTAGTGTTCTATGGCTGGAAAAGTTTAAGGAAAATGTTAGAGGGAAATGATATATATATATATATATATATGATTTTCTTTCAATATATGAACCTTTTGCGTTCAAGTTTAAGTTTCATGTATGTGCTTGAATATGGTTAAAATGTAAGAATAACCTTTTGAATAGGGAATCTGCCGATCCTGTACTTATTTATATTCGGTCATTGATACACAAAAACATTTGAAAATTGAATCTGTTTGCCCATTTTTATGGGAAAATGTTGGTTTTTGTGGATTTAGAGTAAAATTAGCTGATGGATTGTTCATCTGCTGAGTCTATATTGTTCATGCAAAATTCTAACACTGAACTGAGTTTAAGAATATCTTTGGCTAGCAACTTCATATACTTTGTTCTTGGGTTCCCAATAGTTCCAATGTAGCAACTTTATATGCTGAGTGTATTGTTCATGGGATTGATGTATTGTCTTGGATTTACCTTTTGGTTATTGGGATCTTCCTTTTAAGCTGAAATAGTGTGCTTAGTTCAAAATATAAGCTACAGCGACTTCTCTCTTTCAGCTAAAGAACTTCATGTGTTTTTTCATTTTACATGCTAATCAATATAAGCTTGTAACATTTGGTTGATAATGGTGCAGGTGCGGCTGAACTTTGTGGTTTTCTTGATGCAAAGAAAATAAGGTCTAGTTCCACTATGCCTTAGCTTTTCCACCTATACATATTTGTCATCATTGGTGCTTGGTTTCTTCATTTTGCTTGAAGCACTTGTATTAAATACATATTCGGACATGGCTGGGGATATTGCCTTCCAACAATGCTTCAAATACACAGACAAACTTGGAAAAAAAAATTGAACGTATTCGTACGCGACTCTTACTCCCAAGTTCAAGTAACAGAGCTTTTTCATATGATGATAACTGCAAGTATAATAGTTGTTGTCTCACACTAGATCAATGAGCTTCCATATATGCCCTATTTGGCGTTACTGTTGTCTGGACACTAGTTAACATAGTTATATTACTTAATAATGATAGAAAATTGTTTTTGCTATAATTATGTCTTTAAAATTTTAACCTGAGCTTCCATTTGTTTCAGAAGGGGACTAATCACTCGCAATGTCAATGAAGCGGTTGATCTGTTTCATCAACGGTTCGGAGTAAGCTATTCGAAGCTTGAAATCAAACCATTCCGAAAATTTCTTGTTGGATTGGAAGATTGAAGTAAATCTTTCTTACATTCATTGTTTCAGATGATGTTTTCTCCGGCACTCAGCCGGGAGTTTCGCCCTTATAAACCAAATCCTGCTCCTTTGTTGCACATCTGTTCGACTTGGGATGTTCAACCAAATGAAGTCATGATGGTTGGTGATAGTATTAAAGATGATGTAAGTGTTTTCGCCCGAAGCAAATGATAACAAACAATAAAGTGAAAAAACCCGATTATGTATGCTTATTTATCATCTTCATGCATAGGATGATTACGTCCCTTATATTACATCATGTATTTGCAGGTGGCTTGTGGGAAACAAGCAGGAGCGGTAACATGTTTACTTGATGAAAAGGGGAGGTATGGCTCTCAAGACTTTGCCAACTTGGATCTAAAACCGGATTTCAAGGTGTCTTCCCTGAATGAAGTTCACTCTCTTCTGAAATCTAATTTTGACTTAACACCCCGAGTTCAAAATCCCGATTCAACCTCCGGTAGAGGTCCTCCTTTTGATAACTTATAGATTAGGAACACATGAAAAGAGAGAACAGGAGGTAATTAAGGAACGCTTTGGTGTAATATGCTGCGTAATTTATCCAAGGATGACGAAGAGATGTTTTGTGGTTTGAGTTGACATTTGGAAATTATAGCCAGGATCCATGGAGACAAAATTCAGTTGTTCATGGTGGTGTGTATTTTATTCTATTCATGTAGGTGTTCAAATGTAAAGAAATATTAGGCTGAATTATACTTTTTTCCGTTGGTGAATCCAATTATGTTGAAGAATTAATATCTTTATGAAGTACCCATTACTCTACAATTTTGGCACTTTAACATTCCTTCCCAAATTTGGTTTAGTAAATTGGATTTCCGCCAAATTGATCTCCATGGAATTGTTGGATAATTTCCCAGAAAATGATGTCGAGTGCCATCCATTAAAGATTGAGTTTTATCAATTCTTGAAGATCAAAACTATGGTCCATGCCTCCACGGGTACTTTAAAAAGACCAAAACTATGCATGCAAAACTACATTTAAAAGGGTAAGTTCCATATCAACACTATGGTCCATGCTTGCAGGGGAACTTGAAAAAGATCAAAACTCTAGTTGCAGAACTATATCTAAATGGGTAAGTTCCAAATCAACACCATAGATCCTTTAAACCCTAGACCCTGCCACGAGAGGGCTGGTCCCCGGGTCCATGAATGGCATAGTCGGGGTCTCCATACCTTGGTCCATCCTGGGATAGCCAAAAGTAAAACATATAAAAGGCGACTGTGTTAGAGCCGTTGCATGAGGTTTTTGATAAAAGGATCAAGTAACGACGGTTATATGAAAAAAGAAAAAAGAAATAATAAATCGGGAAAGATTAGTTCTCCGTTAATGTTACCTTGTATATTCTAAAAAAAAGTAACATATTTAGTAAGAAATCCAATTACTACTTATAATGTTATATGGATTTCTCAATGGAATAAAACTTACCACTGATCCCATGATCACATAAGCGCGCATTGGAAAAGCACATATCTGAAGCATTCCATGATCACAACTCCATCATCTTGTTACAACAAGTTGAAACAATGAAGCCGGCGATGATCTTGATAGTGGCTGGTGTCTTACAATGTCCTTACTGAAAAATTATGAAGCGAAGCTTTTTGGGTTCGCGGCTATTGCCATTAACCCTTCTGGATACCATGTCATCTCCTGACAAAGGCGGATCCACTAAGCTTCTAGGGGACCATTATTTTGGGGAAAAAAGTGTAAAAATTAATTTCATATGTTAAAGAGAAAAAAATAAAATTTGTATACCCAATTATTTTTAATAAAGATATATAAAATGTTGGACTTCATTTTTAAAATTTTAAATTCGTAACTGCTAAACGTTATTAGTCCTATGACAGTGCAAAACATCCTCCTCAGGCTCAGCCGATACAAGCACAAAATTCTCACCCTCGTTCATATATACATGGAAAGTTAGAACCAATCTCGTGGGAATATCAATCACTTTTGTCAAATGTTGGATAATTTCTGTGTGTGGTTCGTGGGATGAAGTTAGGAGCGGAACTAAGAATTTATTATAGAGATAGTTAAAATATTTTTTTAATTGAGGGAGTCTATTAAAATTTTATTTATTTATTTTTAAAATATATATATATATATTAATTAATATATACAAAAATAATTGGCGAGGGCCAAGGTTCTCTTTGACCCCATACTGTTTCGCCCATGATAACAATTGTTAATTGAATCATACAACGTGAGGCATGATGCCAATTTTTTTGCTATATGAACTTTCCATGATATGTTTATTTTGATTTATTATTAAATTTGATATTAGAGTTAAATTTATAAATATCTTATCCGTTTTTAAAATTTGTAAATTTTTTAAAACAAAGATGTCATATTTCTTGAATTGTTATAAAAAAAATAATCGAAATTGAGAGAAAGAATGTAACCTCTCTTCTTCAATTATCTTTATTTTACCTCCTTATAAAGACAAATCTTTGATAACGGTTAACAATTATTTCAATACTGATTGCGGCTCTCCGTTAAAATCAAAAGAGGTGAACCATCCGTAGTCATTGTGATCTATTTGTTCCCATCAGCGATATTACTTTATGAAAATATATCTAATAAATTAGATGAAAACAAACATATAAAAACATTGGAAACTAGGCTCTTATACTAAATGGTGTAGAATACAATAATCTAATATTGAATTTTTAGAGGTAGAATTTAAATCAATTTGAGATAAAAGACAATAGTTAGGATTAACAAGTGTAACAAAGTAAATAAATAAACATAAAGGATAGAAGGAATCCAACTAAAACAAAAGTTGATTTGAATTAGTCATTAAGTGGATGTAGGAGTTGGAAGCGGAAGTTCGGTGATTTGGTAAAAGTTTGGATTTGTTATTGAATTTTATGTCTTACAACTAGAACTTGGTGATTTTTCACCATTTTTTGATAACATGTATAATGAAAGGATGTTAATAGAAATTAACCATGAATGACTAAAATGATAAATAATTTAAATAAAAATTAAGAATCACATTAAGAAATCATTTAAGGGTAAATTATAAGTTTCATCATCCAACTTTCTTCTCACTCTTATTTTGATGACTAAGCTTAATTTTTTTTAATTTAATCATTAAACTTTCGAATTACACTTGTTTTGATCTTTTTACCGTTAAATAGTTAATGATATTATGATGTGAAAGATGACATAAACAACATCGTTTTGAAAAAGATAAATTCATATTAAAATGACGTCATTTTAAATCTATAAAAAAACTAATTTCCCCCATTTTCTTCATTTTCCCTATTTTGATTTATTCTTCTTCTTCTCTTTGTCCTCTTTTCTCTTTATCTTCTCAGATTTTGGTCACTACTCCTCTTAATCATGTAACACCCTAAACCTGACTGACTCAAATATAGAAAATCTGAGTGTCACGTGAAATACCTAAATTAACTAATCAATTTTTTTGAAACCTCATTACTCAAAACCTTTAAAACATAATCTTTTCATTATAATAAATAAAATAAGTATTAATTAAGTTATATAAAATATGAGCTCCATAATTTAAAAAAATATATCAAAATAATAGGACTACAAACCATTTACAAATTATATAAGGTCCAATGAATATATATCCCATATAAGAAATAAGGCATTATACTCTGAAAACTACTTGGTATGAGAATCACTCTTTGATGAAACTTCTTGAATGATGTCTAGTCACCTATGAACGAAAAACATCTAAACACTACTCTTGACAAGCTCAATGATACATAACTACGCTATAATAATTTATGTCATTCATAATATAAACATGCAATACAAGTATAAGTATGAATATATGAGAAACAACAAGTTTGCATCATCTCGACATATGTCTATGATAATAACAAATTAGACACCACTACTAATATGAATATTACACAACATCATATAGAATTATTTGCTCATAGGATCTAATCCACTAAATATCAAACCTATAATCAATACCATACCCAGTTAGATAATATCAGACATTAGAACGATATGATGTTTGTCTCGCATACCTTAATACACTAGAGTATATGGTATCTGGTCTATATAGTCTCAAACAATCATCATACGACTCTTCACAAGGTGATAACTTGATTTATATAACATTAAGTATCATGAATTATAGATATGCAATCATTTACCCTACACCATGCATGGTTGGGTATCAGATAAGGTCCATGCAACTACGCTAACAATCATCGAGTAATACACCTAACTCTTTATCATGGTATCCTACATGAATTTTTCGACAACGTCCTTTGATAGTGTTCTCTGTCAATATCCTTCATTAGAATCCTTCGTTGGATAGTTCTCTATCAGATCCTCCATCAATATCCCTATATCAGAGTCCTTTATCAGAGTCCACTATCAAGGTCATTTGTCAATGTTTTCAATCAGATTTCTTTTTCCAAATCCTCCGTTAGGATCTTTCATCAGAAAGTCTTCCACCAAGCAGTTTAGTAATTATTTTTATGTCCTATGAGTATAAGATATGATTTTTTTATTTTACTACAACACTTAAAGTTTGACTTATTGAACCATGTTATGAATAACATCACTCAACATTCACAAACTCAACACACAAAGCAATATATCATAAAAATCATGAAGTATAAAAGGGTGGAATTGTACTACCTTACACAAAGTATCGAAATGGGACTTATTTATTCAATTATGAGGTTTTGTCTCATTTCTTTCTAGTTTAGAGGGCTCTCCAACTTCTCACACTTCAACAAATAATTAAAGGGAGTTAAAATCATCATTTAAACATAAAAGATGCAGAAAAATGAATCTTGATATAAAAACGAGATTTGAAATCTCATAACTAATACTCTGGCTGAAACCCTAAAAACTCTCATTATTTTCAAGTATAGCATAAAATGATCTTACATTCTAAAAATCCAGAAGGATATTTTTCTTGAGAAAAACAATTCTTTTGAAAGATATTTATTTTAAGTTTTTTGGTAGAAGAAGAAGAAAACAAAGAGGAAGAAAATGTGCAAATGAAGGAAGAATAATAAATGAGGGAAATAGTCTCCTATATCAAAATCATTAACTAACTCTTCTAATGCTACACATAGAAAAAATTAAGGTAAATATTGCCTAGTTTTCTTTAACGAATAATTTACACTCTAAATCCTTCCTTAAATCAAAATCTTCTTTCCAACCTCAATGAGGGAAATGGTCTCCTATATCAGAATACAAACATGAAATGTTGAGTTAGGCATCATGGTGCAGTCGAGGGTTCTGCATCTCGGGGCATACATCCCTCTAGCCTACGTAAGATACCTTAGGATATCTGGAGTGAGATCCGAAACTGCATCGAAAACATACACCCGACCAACTCACTCTATTGAGTCTTGGTGCATTTACACCCAGTTAGAAACTGAAGTGCCCTAACACTAATTGGGATATCCAGACAAGATGATCGTCATCTACTAAATTAACTCGAGTGTCCTCGTTATTTCTCGGGTATCAAATAAGATTAGTTTTTTGACATCCTAGATGTTATCATTTTTAGTTGTTCCACGTTTATTTCTTTTCTCACTTGTAGTTTTATTTGATGACATTCTAATGTTATTGAGCCCCTTACGTTCAACCCTTAACTAATTGAATTTTTTACCCAAGATTGTAAGGTGGTACTGATACTAAGCTCTTCGGTATCTGTACTGACCCCTGTGTATTGATATCCACCTTATGGTACCGATAATGAAATGACTATTATAAGCTAAGAAGGAAAGGTAATATTGATACTCTTGGACTAAGTATCGATACTTCTGTACTAGTTGTCGTAACCGTTTTTCGGTTGGGCCCCAGAATTAGGCTTCGACTTGAAAAATGTGGATTGGAGTTGCCACCGACATTTTAAAATGAATTTAGGTTGGTCGGATACCATTTTACCTGATCTGCGTTTTTACCATAAATGTGTCGAGTTCGAGAGTCGGTTACGGTCAAGGAAGAATTAGCACCCTTGAACCGCCCTTTCGGTACCAATTAATTTGGTTGTCTTAGTTGCGAAAATTCGAAATTTAAATTAAAATTTAACAGACCCGATTCAAATTACTTACAATTGATTGATTTGAATACCCTTAAAAGATAAAAACGTTTGACTCGTAGCGGAGTATAAAATCGAATTAGGATAGCAAGTGTGCAAACGTGAGAATAATAAATAAAACAAGAAAAAATGGAAAATAACAAAACACGTAAAAAATAATAAAAATAAACAAAATAAATAAAATGTTAAAAAAACAAAGACACATATAAAGGGAAAATATTAATGGAGTAAAAAAAATAAAAAAGGTAAAGAAATTAAAAAGGAATAAAAATAATGTGTACATATAAAGTAGTATTTACTAAAACAAATAAAAATAATAAATATATAATACTAAGTAAAACAAATAAAAAATAAAGATATACATGATATTAAGAAAAAAATAATAGAAAAAAATTAAATAAAGTAAAAATATAATATATATAAATAAATAGAAACAAAAATAGAATATTAAGAAAATATATATAAAAACGTATAAAATATAATATTAAGAAAAAATATATATACATAGTAAATGGAGAAAAATTAATACATTTATGCATATATATATATAATGATATAAGATATATATAATATAAATAATATAATATAAATAAAAAAAGGAATATAGTAAATAAATAAAAAAATATAATTAAAAAATATATATATAGGGGACGAAATTAATATAAAAGTAAAATTAAAGGGTAAATTTCAAGGTAAATTAAAGATTAAGATTGACTTATGGGGAATAGTAAATACTTTAAAAAATGAACGTGCCTCGAGAGTAGATCTAGGTTCGAAACATCGAAACCCCACCCCTTTTTGGTCATCGGCGCAACCCACGCTTTGGGTTATTCAAACCAAATCTCAAGAAAAATAACATGCACATGCGAGAAATGAACGAATCAATGTAAAAAAGATGCTACCTTTTATTTCCTTTTCGAATCGTTTACAATAGTTTTGCCTTTGTATTTTTTCGTGCTTTCCTCTGTCTTGTATGTAAATCGTGTGTTACAAATAGGGAGGATTACATGTATTTATAGTGAAAAAAACTAACTATTTTTAGAATCCTATTAACAATAGAATCCTAATACAACTAGACTCCTTGCTCGGTTGTTGCACGTTTGTTGGTGTGGTTGTTGCTTTAAAAGGTATGGTGGTGGAAGAATCCTCTTAGGAGATGAACTCTTTCTAGTTCTATCTTTTAAGAAAATGGGTGTCTACAGCTGCCCCTCTTTGTCATTTTTCGTGGAACGAAAAATAGGACAAAGATAAAAAGGCACAAATTTTCGTTCAGTGGAGTTGAAGAATAACTCCCTGTCGAATTGAGTTGCGGATGGCTCATCTGTCGCGAAGTCGAGTCCATCTTGAAATGATTTGAATTAGAATGTGGTTTCTCGTTGTAGTCCACTTTGGTCTTCTTCTCGGTTTAAAGACCTTGGCTAAAAATTCGAGTGGAAAGTAATCCCTTGACTCCATAATGTGGTTTATATGCTCTCGAGCTGAATGAAACCGAACTCGAAAAGTCTTCATTGACAGATAGCTTTTCTCGAATTGAGCTATGCTGACGGAAAAAAGGCTTCTTGCTACTAAGGCACGGCTAACCGAGATCTTCTTCTCGGCTTGAAAACCTCGATTACAGCCAAATAATAGTGTGATTAAGGTGTCATTGAGCTGAATGGAATCGAACTCGATAATTTTCGTTGACAGATAGCCCTCTTGCCTTGAGTTATGCTGTAAATTTGATTTACCTCTGAGTTGAATGTAATCGAACTCGAAGGTCTTTGGTGATAGATAACCCTTCTTTGAGTTGGATATCCTTCGTCATGAAGTTGAAATCTAATCTAGAGATGGATGCTACTTGTGTGCACGATTCCCCTTTGTAATGAAGTTGAAACCGCGGGTGGCCTCTTCGTAGTGAAGTTGAGCCTGGTAATTGGATATCCTTCATCGTGAAGTTGAAATCCAAGTGGGTAGTATTGTTTCGAGTCCAATATCCTCCGTCGTGAAGTTGAAATTGGCTCTGGAACTGGGAAATTGTTTGTTGATAGCAGCCGCCCCTTCGCTGTGAAGTTGAGTTTGTGTTGTCTCGAGTTCAATATCCTTCGCTGTGAAGTTGAAATTGACTCTGAATAAAACTGAAAAGTTGTTTGTTGACAATCAGTCGCCCATTCGTTGTGAAGTTGAGCTTGTGTTGTCTTGAGTCCAATATCACTCACTGTGAAGTTGAAATTGGCTCTAAAACTGGGAAGCCCCTTCATCGTGAAGTTGAGCCTCAAATGGCACGATATCCTCCGTCGTAGGGTTGAAATCGTGGATATGCGGGTACGATATCCTCCGTCGTGGAGTTGAAATCGCGGATGGCTCCTTCATCGTGAAGTTGAGCCTTGACTTGAATATCCTACGTCGTGAAGTTGAAATCCAAGTATTGTATGTTGCGGGTGGACACAATTCCCTTCGCCGTGAAGTTAAAACCGTGGATGACCCCTTTATTATGAAGTTTGCCTTCGAGTTAGATATTCTTCGTCGTGAAGTTGAAATCTACTATCGAGCAAATTGTGTCGCTTTGAGTTCAATATCCTTCGCCGCGAAGTTGAAATTGACTCTAGCTAAAACCTTAAAATGTTATGCATATATGTGATGCTATGGATGCAATGCTCTTAGGTGTGCCTAAAATGCATATGCAACATATGTTATCTTGGGGCTCTGGAGAGAAATCTCGATCTCCGGTTGCCTGTCTGGAATCTTGATTCTTGAATCTTCAAGTTTTGATCCCTGATCTTGAATTCTTCAAATATTCAAATCTGATGTGCACATTCTATTTTTGATTTGAGAAATGCTTCTCGACCATCTCAAGTATGTGTCTGAGCTGAGTGTAACGGTTCAGATGATGTTTCAAGAGAAGTTGTCTCGAAAGATAAAATTCGTTTCAAGGAAAACGATCTCAAAGATATCTGTTGTTTCATGAAAACGGTCTCAAGGAAAACAAAATTTTGTTTTAAGGGAAATAAATTTGAAGATTTTGTGTTTCAAGAGAAACTGTCTCAAGTGAGACAAAATTTGTTTTAGGAGAAATAAATTCAAAGATTTTGTTTCAAGGGAAACTGTCTCAAGAGAGACGAAATTTGTTTCATGGGAAACTATCTCAAGAGAGAAAAATTCATTTCAAGGGAAATGTTTTCAATGTTTATGTTTCAAGAGAAACTGTCTCAAGGGAGACAAATTTTGTTTCAAGGGAAACTATCTCAAGGAGATAAAATCTTCTTTTTAAAAACAGTCTTGAGTGAAATAAAATGCCTTCTTTCGAGCGAAACAGTCTCAAGTGAGACAAAGTCTGTTTTAAGAAAAGAAATCTCAAGTGAGATAATCATCTACATTAAATGAGACTGTCTCAAGCGAGAAAATATTTATATTGGATATGTTGAATATGAAGATGAATGTCGATCTTTTAATCTGTCGAGTTGGTTGAAGTGTGACTTCTTGCTGCTGAGTTAAGCAACCACCATCGATTTTTACAAACTCTTTTGAATCAAGTATCTTTCGCCTTGAAGTTGAAACTTGACTATAAAGATGTGAGGAAAAGCCTTCGGAAGATCTGATCGTTCACATCAGGATTTTGAATCCCCGGAGATGCCCCAATATTCAATGTTGAATCTCCAAAAATTCCCCAACATTAAAAGTGCCCCTATTGTTCCTCATTTCTTTCTTCAACATTAATTCTAAGGATGAGATTATTGTCTGAGAGGCACATGTCATTTACCAAGATTCACTCTAGAGAGATTATATTGTTTGAAAAAATGTTTCTCTTTTATTTTCAAAGTTATGAAAATATCAATTAAAAAAGTTTTGAAAATATTGCCCCTTTCACGGTTTTACAATTGAAACAAATCATAAAACTAGAGTTCATTGGATATCAAAGAATTGATTAAATTGTTAATCCTTCAATAAATTCTAGCTATTCGAAAGTGTCAAGATCAAAGCTATCCTTGGGAAATGGTTAAGTAAGGAAAGGATAAAAAAAGTCTTAGGTTATTGTATTTGGTCAAAGGTTTGGCATTTTTGTTTATTTGATGCTCAAAGGTTTGATGTGGTAGCGTGTATGCTCGTCTAATGGAAGTGTTCTCCGACTCCCAGCTTTCATGGTCACGCTCGGATTGTGCGATGCCTTATCAAGGAATTTGTGCGATCGCCTCAGCTACCCAATTTTTGTATTCGAGCCGCCTTTTCAGGTTTTCAACTCGAATCCTCCTTTGGTTTCAATACGTCATTCAGAATTTACGTCTTGAACCCCCCTTTGTTTTTTTCTCTATTATGCATTAATTACACAGTTTTTTGCAAATAAAGATTAATCCTGATGTGTGGGATGAAATCTGAAGATAGTCTCTTCTGTTCAGAACTTTATGTATGATTAGAAGGGACTTTTAAGGCACGTAATGTAGGTCATGGTTCATGGTTATGAAAGAAATGGATAAAAGGCCCAAACAAGTGTTTAAGGGTGATTGAACCACAGATCAATTCATTATGATGTCTTCAATCATATCTTGCTCAATTTGAATCTGCTCGTATGTGTCTCTCTCTTGATGCTCTATGATCTTCGAGTGGAGTGATTCAGTGATTCAGAAATGATTGTGCTTGATAAATCTCATTTGTTGCTCTATGATCTTCGAGTGAAGTGGTTCAGTGATTCAGAAATGATTGTGCTTGATCAATCTCATAGTTTGAATCTCGATGCGTCGTTTGAATCGAGATAACCTTTGCATATGCATCTTGTTTTCTTTATTCTTCAATTTTCCTTTGTTTTTTCTCTTTTTATTTTCTCTTTTTTTCTCTTGTTGTTCTGGTTTAATCTTCGCACTTGGCATTTGGTTCACCTTTCGGTATCTCATTTGAATCAATGTCTCCACTCATGCGAGCAGATTTTCTCCACCTTGCTCCCCAGTGTGGAGGGTGATCCTTGGTTAGGGTTGAATCAGAAGAAAAATACTATAGGCTCAAAAGGGGACACAAGGGATATATATTTTCTCCTGTTGTGAAGGGGTAAAGAAAGTCGTTCATCATTTCATACATAGAAACTTTCACAGAAAAGGTATCCCCAGGGGGATAGATTTTCAGGATTAATTTTATTCACATGAAAACAGTGTAATTAATGCATGATAGAATTATTTCGAGTGAATTCTTCTTTCTGCTTCTTGCCCTCAACATGTCTCAATGTTCAGGCTCCCTGCGAGATGCCCCAAGTTGTGTCTTAGAAGAATGCTCATGTTCAAATGAACAACTCAATGCCTTGGGTTTTGACGGCATAAAAATGTCAACTTTGAGTCTAAAAAGACAATGGTGTGACTATATCGGCTCAAAGAAAGTGTATGGTATGAAAAAGTTTCAAAGGGGTGGTAACGTCAAAACTTGGTCTTTTTGGTAATGACCATGAGTTATTTTGGGTAAAGAATCAATGTATTTTATTTTGGGGTTTGAGACAGGATAAGAAAGGTCTAATCTTGCCATATGTCAAAAATCTATAATTCTTGAAGAATTAAAAGAATCCTTAATTCATTTAATATTCGAAGAACTAAAGATTAAAATTTTTTCAATTGCTCCACCTTAGAAAGTAACATAAATTCAATCGTTTAAAAGATTAAGCAAAAGATCAAAGACGTGTTCAAACAAAACAATCCTCTAGGTGCAAATGGTATATGCAATTCCCCCTTCTTCGGCTGTTCATGCCCCTGAATCCATCAGGTTTTGGATCTTGCACTTCAGCGCCTTATAGTTCTCAGAGGAATATTTGGAGCATCCTATGTGGCAACTGCAAACAGCTTCAACATCGTAGCCCTCAGGATATATGGACTCTTTTCTCAGATCATCTTGGCAGGCTTAGTCGTACAACCAGCTGATCGAACTCATTTGTTATGATTTCAGTTTTTTCTTTTGATGTTACAATCTTTCTTCCATGTGGTGTCATATGGTTAAAACCACTTTATCGAATTCTCCATGAAGAAATTTCATGTTTATGAAAATGCTTAAAAATGAAATGTAAATGCAAAATGCAAAATGTAAAAATGCATGAAATGTTCGAGGCATTGATCCAAAAACATGTCTGTTATTATAAATAATCTTTATTGGGACAAAAGTGTTTTATCTTTTAAGAGACAATAAACATATTTAAAGGTACATCCGGACTAAATCCTCTAGACCCTAAAACAAGTTGACTAGTCTTATACCTTCGTGTGCCACCGGTCGAATACCATGCCGAACCGCTCCGGCTTCTCTGGCTAAACCGTGCAAGTGACGAGCTGTTTTTTGTACTTGTTCCCAAAAGTATCAAATGACTGCATCTCTGGATTTCATCATTTGCTGAATCGGAAACTCCATTGAAATCCTCCATAAAAGGGATTATCCAAAATTAATTTGCATGTTTCTTGATTTGTCGACAATAACTTCCAATTCAGCTATCGTTTTGCCATCTTGTTTTTGTCGTCTTTGAATGGAATCTTGAGGTTAGTAACCTTTTTCTCGTCTTGCACCTTCCACCTTTGTCAACCCATTTTTGAAAAGTTAACTTTTGATGTATTTGATTGTGGGCGCCATGTCTTCTTGATCGAATGTGACACATAGTTGTCTTGCAAATTGTCCTCATTTTCTTTCTGAGTCTTTTTTGACCATAGTCGGACCCCTGCGTTTTTCCTCTTGTATTACAACCCCTTTGTCCATTAATACGAATTATTTATGTTTTAACAAACACGTTTTTGGTGGATCAATACCTCTTTTAAATGATGCAAATGATGAAAATAAAATAAAAGAGAACAAAAATGAAAAAGGTTAGTGAGGTGAAAAAAACAATCATTAAAATAAAAGTCCTACCCCACATGCTTATTATTTCTACTCGGACATGATCTCTATCCCGCAAGTTGATTTTGAACAAGTCCTAACCGCATAAATTTCTAGTTCACATGCTTTGAACATAAAGTAAAGCAGGAAATAATTTCGGCATCCTAGGGTTTGAAATGAGGTTTTGGGGTGGGCTCTAACTCATTCAAAGTCTCCCAGTTTAGGTTCTAAAAACAGTACCCGAGTTCTCTTTGCTGGTGCCCCCTTGGGCTTACCAGTCCCTTAGTCCTAAACCCATCACAGGCTTGTGTGGACTAAGTTAAACTCGAGAGGAAACATTCCCTTATGTCCATACAGAGATTAAATTCACACGAAGACATAAGGTATATGAATCCCGAAGGCAGCTTGCTAGGCCCGCATAGTGAATATATTCACACGAAGGCGTCGCTTTCACCCCCACTTAAATAGGGTTCGGAGCTCGGGTATAGAGCCTTAGACGAAAAATCTTTAAGGGATGAAATCATTAGAAAACGGTTAGTACAACTATTTACTTGAAAAAAAATAATCAAAGATAAATAATCGGAATTGAATAAATAAATTAAAATTTAAACTTGTAATTTTTGCTAAAAAAAGACAACCAAAAATTAATTTCGGCCTGACTCATTTACCTTTCCCCAGCAGAGTCGCCAAGCTGTCGTAACTGTTTTTCGGTTGGGCCCCGAAATTGGGCTTCGACTTGAAAAATGTGGATTGGAGCCGCCACCGACCATTTTAAAATGAAATTAGGTGGGTCGGATACCATCTTACATGATCTGTGTTTTTACCTGAAATGTGTCGGGATCGGGAGTCGGTTACAGTCAGGGAAGGATTAGCACCCTTGAACCACCCTTTCGGTACCAATTAATTTGCCGGTTGTCTTAGTTGCGAAAATTCAAATTTTAAATTAAAATTTAACAGACCCGATTCAAATTACTTACAATTGATTGATTTGAATACCCTTAAAAGATAAAAACATTTGACTCGTAGCGGAGTATAAAATCAAATTAGGATAGCAAGTGTGAAAACGTGAGAATAATAAATAAAACAAGAAAAAATGGAAAATAAAAAAACACGTAAAAAATAATAAAAATAAACAAAATGAATAAAATGTTAAAAAACAAAGACACATATAAAGGGAAAATATTAATGGAGTAAAAAAATAAAAAAGGTAAAAGAAATTAAAAAGGAATAAAAATAATGTGTACATATAAAGTAGTATTTACTAAAACAAATAAAAATAATAAATATATAATACTAAGTAAAACAAATAAAAACTAAAGATATACATGATATTAAAAAAAATAATAAAATAAATAAAAATAAAGTAAAAATATAATATATATATAAATAAATAAAAATAAAAATAGAATATTAAGAAAAAATATATATAAAAACGTATAAAATATAATATTAAGAAAAAATATATATACATAGTAAATGGAGAAAAATTAATACATCTATACATATATATATATAATGATATAAGATATATATAATAAAAATAATATAATATAAATAAAACAAGGAATATAGTAAATAAATAAAAAAATATAATTAAAAATATATATATAGGGGATGAAATTAATATAAAAGTAAAATTAAAGGGTAAATTTAAAGGTAAATTAAAGATTAAGATTGATTAGGGGGAATATTAAATACTTTAAAAAATGAAATGCCTCGGGAGTAGATCTAGGTTTGAAACTTTGAAACCCCACCCCTTTTTGGTCATCGGCGCAACCCACGCTTTGGGTTATTCAAACCAAATCTCAAGAAAAATAACATGCATATGCGAGAAATGAACGAATCAATGTAAAAGAAGATGCTACCTTTTATTTCCTTTTCG
The DNA here is from genome assembly GCF_006381635.1 of Hibiscus syriacus. Lineage (NCBI taxonomy): Eukaryota > Viridiplantae > Streptophyta > Magnoliopsida > Malvales > Malvaceae > Hibiscus > Hibiscus syriacus. Next base: position 155,412 of record NW_024062657.1, read on the forward strand.
AATCGTTTACAATAGCTTTGCCTTTGTATTTTTTCGTGCTTTCCTCTGTATCTTGTATGTAAATCGTGTGTTACAAATGGGGAGGATTACATGTATTTATAGTGAAAAAAAACTAACTATTTTTAGAATCCTATTAACAATAGAATCATAATGCAACTAGACTCCTTGCTCGGTTGTTGCACGTTTGTTGGTGTGGTTGTTGCTTTAAAAGATATGGTGGTGGAAGAGTCCTTTTAGGAGATGAACTCTTGCTAGTTCTATCTTTTAAGAAAATGGGTGTCTACACTAGGGTATCGATACTATCCCAAGTACTGATATAAAAAATGGCTTCAATGTTTTGAAAAATACCTTAGTATTGATACCCCTACTGGGAGTATTGATATCCTACTCCTAGTATTGATACTCACATGAGTATCGATACCAAAATTGACTACTAGAATATGTTAAATAAACTCGGTATCGATATCCCTCCGGCGAGTATCAATACCCAAGCAGCAGTATTGATACCCTATGAATGGGTATAAATACTTCTAGCCCAAAACTTCCTTGATTTAAACCCTCTAACGAGTAATGTCGATATTGCTCTTCCAATATCGATACTCAAACCCATAAATACCCTATTTAGACACGAAAATCACTCCCCATTTCACCCAAAAGCCCTACTAAGGTTCCCAAACATTATTAAAGTTTTATGTATGATAAGAGGGGTCATAATAGATCTATAAACAAGTTGAAAAATATCAAATGTTGAAATCTACCATGAACATGCTTCGTAACTAATGCAACCTACCAAAACACATCTAATGATCACATATGGTAGAATTGAGTTAAAAGTGTGTTACCTAGTCATAAGCTACGTACAAAGGAAGGCTTGAATGAAAGTTTGAGAAGAGAAGATTAAGGTTCTTACCTTAATGTTGCTGGCAAGGTTAATGAAGTAAAGTTTCCACATTTTTTAAGATGTTAGGGAACAAAGGGAGTTTGAAATGGTGAGGGAAAAGACAAAAGGTTTGGGGAGAATGAGATATGAGAACTTTCCCCCTCATTGACATCATCATTCATTAAAAAGATTTAGCCTTCGGGAGAGATAAGGGGTAAATTACTTCCTTGGTCCTCCTAACTTTGGCCACCACTTAAAAATACTACTTTTTCATCAATTATTTAGCCCAACCAATACTAAACCAACACCCATTTGGGTTAATCTTTCATACAAGGATAAAGAACTTATCCAAAACACTCTCGGTTTAACTCGAAACTACTAACCTAAGATTTAGGGTGTTACAGAAAAAGTTAAAAATAAAATTTGATAATCTTATAAGTTTGTTGGTCATAGTAAATAAAAATATTGATGATTTCTTCAAATTCAATGTTTTGACTAATATGAATGAACAAATGATACCACTAAAATTCTTTAAATATTAATGATTACTCTCACAAATAGAGAAAGGAGAATAGATGATTCAAAAACGACTATTAGTTAGGTTTTTGTCTCCACAAGCATCGTTTACTTTTTTTTATCTTTGTATGGGTGATAACTGCACCAGCCTTGGTATTAATCGTCAACCATCAATTTTTTTTATTTTTTCCTATACTTTTTATATCATATCGTTGTTTCTCATTTTTTTTAGTTTTTAATAACTTTGCTTTTATAGTACATTTTTCTTTGTCTTTTGGCATATTTTTGGTCTTCTTTATCAGTCATATGGTCATTTTTCATTTATTTTTTCTTAGGGTTAGATTTAACATTGTCTCCACTTTTTTTCTCTATCCTATATAAGTGATCTTCTACTTGGTTCTTGGTACCCTTCCTATCATTCACCTCTAAATCAAATTCTTGCAACAATAGTATCCATCTAATAAGCCTAGGCTTATCATCCTTTTTATTCACAAAGTATTTAATGGTCAAGTGATCGGTGTGTAAAATAACTTTACTGCCTATAAGGCATGTCCTAAACTTATCAAACGCGAATATCACGACAAGCAATTCTTTTTCAGTGCTGGTATAGTTCAGTTGTGCATTATTTAGGGTATGGCTAGCAAAATAAATGACATGAAAGATTCTACCTTTTCTTTGCCCTAGCATCGCCCTTACTACATAGTCACTCGTATCGCACATCAACTCGAGAGGGGCATATCAGCCAGGTGGAATAATAATTGGTGCCGTAAAAAGATTTTCTTTGAACTCATTGAATGCTCTAAATCAGTCGTCATTGAACACGAATGGCTGATTTTGCTGCAGCAAAAGACAAAGAAGCTTAGAAATCCTTGAAAAATCTTTGAGGAAATGCTTATAGAACCCCACATGTCCCAGGAAACTTCTTATGCCCTTCATAGTGGTGAGTGGAGGAAACTTCTCAATTACTTTCACCTTGGCCTTTTCAACTTCGATGTCGCGACAATAAATTTTGTAGCCTAACACAATTTCCCTGTCACCATAAAGTGACACTTTTCCCAGTTAAGAACAAGGTTGGCCACATTGCATCGCTTCAACACTTTAGATAAATTCTTGAGGCATCTATCAAAGTCATCGCTCGATACAAAAAAATCATCCTTGAAAATCTCCAAGAAGTCCTTCACAACGTATGAAAAAATGGCTATCATATACATCTGAAAAATTGTTGGGGCATTACATAATCCGAACGACATCCTTCTAAAGCCATAGATGCCATATGGGCATGTGAAGGTGGTCTTCTCCTGATATGACAATGCTATGGCAATCTGATTATACCTAAAATATCTATCGAGGAAGCAATAAAATACCTTTCCTGCCAAACGATCAAGCATTTGATTGATGAATGGGATGGGGAAATGGTTCTTCTTCGTTGCCTTATTGAGTTTTCGATAGTCCATGCAAATCCTTCAACCCATGATAGTCCTCGTCGTTAAGAGTCATTATCCTGATTTTTCATCACTATCACACCACCTTTCTTCGGCACTCATTGAATTTGGCTAACCTAAGAGCTATCGAATATGTGATATATCACCCTAGCATCTAGTCATTTGATGGTTTCCTTCATTATCACTTTCTTCATTATCGGGTTGAGTCTCCTTTAAGGTTCCACAGAATTACCATGGCAATCGTCTAACTGGATCTTGTACATGCATATGGTAGGGTTGATTCCCTTCAAGTCTGACATAGTCCACCCGAGAGCTTTTTATGTTACGACAAAACATTCAACAAACTGTACTCTTGCTCGGGGGTTAGACTATCATATATAATAACTAGCAAAGTATCATTACTACCTAGAGAAACATATTTTAAATGTGATGGCAAGGGTTTAAGTTCCAAGGTAGGTGCATGCAACAACGAATGTTTTAGAGGAATGAATTCATCAAAGTCAAGGTGTTCGAATCTTATACCTGGTCTAACTTGAAGCAAGCTAGACTGTTCCACCTCTGATGAATATTCCTCAATCTCCGCACTTGCTTCATCTTCAATAAGTCTGTCTTTTGCGTTAGTCAAAAACAAATTGTCTTGGCAAAAATTTGTCATGCTCCTCAGGCTGTAAAATATCGTCGTGGCCAAAGTTGTCATACTTATTTAGCTGAAAAATATTACCATGATAAAAATTATCATACTATACCAGATGTAAAAATTTGTCATGGCAAAAAACGTCTACTTCGGCTTTCTCTATTGAATCCATGTCTTCAATGCATTGACATTCTTCAAAACCGTTAATATGTTTTAGAGTGTTGAAGACATTGATTGTGATACTCGGATCAGCCACCCTCATCCTGAACTCTCCATTCTCTCAATCTATTAATCTGAATCCAGTTGCTAAGAATGAACGCCTCAGAATAATAGGTGCATTGTTATCGGCCTCACTGTCTAGAATGAGGAAGTCTGCTGGAAAAACAAACTTGTTCACTTTCACAATGACATCTTAAATCCTGTACTCGAGACAGACATGTTATCGATTAGCTATTTGTAAGATCACAGTCGAGCATTACCCATTCCAAGCTTAAAAAAATATGGACTTGGGTATAAGTTTCACAATTGATCCCAAGTCACATAGGGCTCTTCCAACATAGTTTTTACTGATGGAATAAGGTATAACAATGCTGCTAGGATCTTTTGCTTTGGCAAAAGTTTTCTTAGTGCATAACAATATTCTTTTACCGTGGCAATATTTTCCAATCTTTCCATCTTTCTCTTTTTTGTGACTATTTCTGTCAAGAATTTCGCATAGGTAGGCATCTTATCAATGGCCTCGAGTAGTGGAACATTGATATATAACTTATCAAGGACATCAACAAACTTTTTGAATTGTATCTCATCGTTGTGCTTTTTCAACCGTTGAGGGAAAGGTGGAGGGGGTCTGACTTCAACTGCTGCATGTGGAGGTGAAACTTTTTTCATAGCATTAAAATTTCCACATCACTAGGATGACTGTTGGACCCTCATCCTTGTCATTCTCCATAGGCAATTCTTCTTGTTCAACAAGTTTAACTTGACCTTTTGAGTCTTGTACAATGTTGTTGCGAGAAATTTCTTGCTTCTGCACCCTAAACTTGTATTCTTGATTAATTTGGGCATCACTCCTCAATCTAAGTGCACTGCATTGCTCCTTTTCGTGAGGCTTAGTGACCTCAGTATCACTAGGAGGCTTTCTTGTGGTCGAGTATGTAATAGTGTGACAATTTGGCCCACTTGGTTCTCCAAAACTCTCAAAGATGAGCTATAACTTTGCAATAAAGTTGTTTGACTTTACAAAAGTATACATTGACTTAATTGTTGACGAATGTTCATGCATCAAGGCCTTAATTGAAGCCATGAAATCTTTTGTCGAAGCCATAAATTATTGCAGAGAAACTTCAAGAGAGTTAGCATTTTAAGAAGATGTTGAACATTTGTTGATATTTTGCCACGAGATCTGTTGATGCTAAAAAATTTGAAGGTTCAGAAATATTTTGTTGTTGACTATTTAAGTTGCCATCATAGTTATTGTGAGCCGCTTGATTACCCCAAGAAAAGCTAAGATGATGACGCCATCCAAAATTCTAGGTGTTAGAGTAGGGGTTGTTGGTGTTTCTATTGAAATTGCCCACAAAATTGATAGACTCCTTATTGTTGGGGCATTCACTCTCATGGTGGTTGTCACTGCAAAAAATACACGCCGAGCTGGTTTCTTTGAATTCCTTTACCTCATTAGAACGTTGCAGATTTTTCAATATATTTGTTATGGCAGAAAGTTGGGCAGACATATAATCTTTGGCATCTAGTTCAAATGCCCCAGATACATTCCTTCCAGTTCCAAGCCTTGTAGACGAGAATTGATAATTGTTGTTGGTTATCCTATCAAGGATATTAAAAGCTTCCTCGGGTGACTTATCAAGCAAAGTACCATTTGTTGAGGCATCCAACATCATGCGAGTAGGTGCATTGACTCCATTATAGAACATCACGATTTATGTCCAATCATGGAATTCGTGGTTGATACATTTGTGAAGCAAACTCTTGTATCGGTCTCAACACTCATACATAGATTCTTCATCGTCCTGACAAAAACTTATGATGTCGTTGCGAAGTTTCATGTGCATGTTGGGTTGATTATACCTTAGCAAAAAAAAAAATTGCACAAGTAATCCCAAGACTCTATTGAGCTGGATGAGATTTCATTAAGCCAAGCTCTTGCTATGTCATGCAAAGAGTAGGGAATAATTTTATCTTTAGCACATATTCATACACTCCTTGTTGCCTGAATGAGTTACACACTTCAAGGAAAACACTAACATATTGCCTAGCATCTTCATTAAGTGAGCCACTAAATTGACCGATGGAAATTAACATGTTGAACATTACCATATTGAGCTCAAAATGGGATGCTTGAATTTTCGGTGCCACGATTCTAGGATTTAGATCATCAAGGATAGGGGTTAAGTGATTTTGTATAGCTCGTGGTCTTTTGGCATTTCTGGGAATACTATTTACCGCGACATTTGGATACGACTAGTCATCCACTAGGTCACCAGCCTGATCTGGTAATCAATATATGTTTCGTCGGGCACGTTGAACACTTCGCCTTTGTCTGAAAAATTGCTCGATTTTAGGTTCAACGGGTAATAGTGGTATGCAAGTAAATTTATGCAAGTATACACAATCGATGCAAGTAAAACTAACTAATCCTCGGCAACAGTGCCAAAAATTTGATCGCGTGTAAATGTGTGTGATATGGCACACAAATCTATGCAAGTATACACAATCGATGCAAGTAATACAGTAGTGAGTGAGTATCGTCTCTATAGGGATTGAGGGGATTCTTTAAAGATTGCTACACCTAGGAATATGTGTCACTAACTAATCTTAAATGCCTAAATCTAATGATATAAACAAATGAGAAAAGAACTATGCCAGACGGTATGAACATATAAAAAAAAGTTTTGTTGAGGCAAGAGTTGTGTAAAGTGAAGTGAACAGATAATTTTTTTGTCGTTGCAAGAAAAATATGCAAGAGTAAACAAATAAAAATTGCTAATTCAAAAAATTAATTGCAAGAGTTAGTAAATAAAAGTTGCTAAGGTGAAAAATGTTCGAGTTCTAAATAAAGACTAACAACCTCACACAATCAATCTTCTAATGGAGCACTTGGGTTGGATTTGCTACGATGAGAAATTATTCTATGCGTAGGATGAACTAAGTATGTTGTGCCTATGCTGCCCGACAGGATTTACTAAAGTGTACCTAAACTATCTCTAGTAAAGAAACTGATACAACTATTGCCATGACAATACCTCTTAGAGTAAACAGTGACCCAAGCCTATCGATTGAGTACTATCCTTTTTAGTCGTTTGAAACCCTCTCCTTATCTCTAAGACAAATTAGAACCTGACCATCCCAGATTAGTTCCCTTGTTCACGTAGATCTAACCTAACTCTCTCGATATTAGGTATCAACTCCTAGAAAAATGAGTATCTCTCAACAACTCTTACAAAGACTAGGAGTATTATGTCAAGGCACCAGACAATCTCCCAAAAGCTCTTACATTGCTAAGGCATAAGATTAAAACAGTGAACAAAACAACAATAAACATAAATATACTTATCATCCATTAAACATAAAATAAAGAGTCATCCAAACAACTCCAACACCAAATAAAACAGTTCATAGTGTGGCTAAAATCATCCCAAAATATTCATTAAGTACAAGCTATTAAAAGATAAGAAATGATGAACAAGGAGAAGAAAACTCCAAAAAATAGAGTTGTTGTTGTGACATCAGACCATCACCATGACTGCTCCAGTGCGCTAGCCTCTCTCGAGGGCCTAGCCGTTAATCCAGCAAAGTCCGACTATGGAGGACACCAATGAAGGATGAGAGGGTAACGGTGGAGAAGTTGTTGCAGTCGCATTTTTAAAAGCTTTTAGGGTAGGTGAGAGTGGGATCCTCTAAATGGTAGGCATAATGTGCTATTTATAGTGGAGAATTTCTAGGGTTTAATGCCCTTGAAATTTCTCCAACTACCCTTGAATTCATGCCCATTTCATGAATGATATGTCAACTTGCAGTAGTCCTAAATCTTTGGCAGGGACAGAGGTTCACGTGAGGTGCATTGGACAACTGGACACGCGACGTCAGTAATTTTGTCTCGTAATGCGTCAGAATTGCAAGATAAAGCTTGTCATGGCGAAAAATTCCTCACAGTCATCATCTTCAGTTCCTCTGGCCTTGTCTCGACAAATAATTTCCTCCTTGGTTATTTTCTATCACATGCATCATCACATCCAACACACAACTCTTCTCATTAGCAGCATCAGTTTTATAAAGAAAAACTAACCGAGGCAAAATTTTTCCGCCACATTCAAGTAATGTCATAAATGCGATGACAATGGCTTTTAGGCAAACAATAACTTAAGTAAAAAGACCTAAGATATAGTCTTTTTACGGAGTTATCAAATATACATTATTTTACGTCCATGAATTTATCAAATCCTTATTATTAGGACCACTTAAAATTTCATATAAGAATTTAGTAAGAGTAAAAGCCCAACCTTGTATATGTGCATTGTTTGACATAAGACAGGTAAAAGTATACATTATAAGTATTTGTATGACTTCATTTTACTACATGAAATTTAAAAAACTAAATCAAATACCCACTATAAATTTCTCAACTAATAGACTTAGGACACAACCATTCGATGAATTCAGAGTCAATTTTTTACTTAACTCTTTGATCTGTGGATTAGCTAGGTTTCTTCCCATACTTCGCGAACTTCAAAAAGTACTCCATTCTTTTTTAAATGCCTCACAAATTTATGCCTTGCATGAATATATCACTTATTACCATTGTAAGTCAAATAATAAAGTTATTTGATGTACTTGATTTTCCCTCCAAAAAGAAAATTTTCAATAAAATTTTAAATCTTTCGACTTCTTATTTAATTTTGAAAAAGTAAATGTCACAATCAGTGGCGAATCCAGAAATTAAAAAATGGGGTTCAAAATTTTAATTTTTTTTTAAAAAAATAATGGATATTCAAAAATTATAATTTTTTTCTTTTATCCTTAACACATTAAATTAAATTTAACCACTTTTTCTAAAATAATGAGATGCACTTGGCACCTATGGGGGCTTAGTGCATCCGCCACTAGTCATAATTGTTTGAAAAGTTAGATTTATTTCAGTGTTTAAAGTGTCACTCATGACTTCAATAGAAAATTAAAATCGACTTTAAGGTGTAACATGTTATGTCATTCTTTTCACGTATCTATTTTGTAAAATTAAAACCACATTTCTCAATATTATCATATCTAATCCAATTTATTCTTCTGTCAAACTGATTTTTATTTATATTTTATTAATTAAAAGGATTTTTTTTAATTTCATCATTTTTATCTTAAGAAATAAACTTTTAATATTTAGAGAAATCATACACAAATACGGTGTAATAATGCTTTCCTCTTCAGCTCTTTTTTCTTTTAAAGTTTGTTAATCAGTATGTACTAACTATAGAAGTAAAATAAGCCTTGATTTTTAGCATCAACTCATACTTTACATTTATTGAAGCTTCATCTATCTAAATTAAGGAGTAAATTCATTTTTTTATAAATCTTTTTAATGATTGAAAATTTATATATCTTAATCCAACATACCATATATTAAGAGTTTCAGTAATACAAAAAGTTTAACTTTGTTATTGTGAAGCATAATCTCAATTACATATAAACTTTCATTCAAATATCGTTTTACTTTCTATTTCTAGATAATAGTTTATCAGATTTAAAATCCAGTTTAATCATGTCTTATTCAATAATCCCCAAATTTTAAATACGAAAGCTACATAAAAAAACATTATTGACATAATGTCGAAAACATCTCTGTTTGATTGAATAGTTATTATGATTCATATTATTTCATACAATTTTTAAGCATTATTATGCATACTATCTTATTATATGATGTGTAAGGGTTTATAAATAACTTTTAAAATTATTCGAAATATGATTAGATGTGTGTATTGATATAAAAACTTATGATATTTTCTAATTATATTTAGATGCAAAATTTTCAAGTCTCTAGTGAGAATACTTTGTGTAAGTGTTGATGATATGACTATATGTTTCACATATATATTATATATAATATATGATTTTTTTAAAATATTTTTATGGAACTTGATTATGAAAACTGATGTTAAGAGTCCTTATGGAACTTGATTTGGAAGCTAGGAGTCCCGTAAAGAATTAAAGTTTTTTTATGGTTATTACTTCATGATGGACTGCTTACAAATGTGGAGTGTAGTCGTCGACAGCTCTCTGCCAGATATGTGGGGGAGATACGAAGGACACCGATCACATTATGCGTCATTGTAGTATGGCTAAATATGTGTGGGCAAGGGTTATCCATTTTTGGCGATGTTTGGATTGATTACAATTTGAAAGAAACATGTTTGTTTGCTCAGGTGAAGGATGATTGGGCTATCCATTATCTGTTTACTGTTGGAATCTTTGGAAGCGTGGGTGTAGTATTCTTTTCGACTCTGGTCATGTTGAAAGGGAAGATTTCATCTTACACTGTGATCGTTTTGTTGATGAGACAGCAACAGCTAATGTCTCTAATACAATCTCTAATCCTTCATTGCCTCCAACTCCCATAGCTTGGTTGGATTAAGGCAAAGTTAGAAAAAAACGACAACATGGCGGCTACAGGAGGTATTTTACGAAATTTAGAGGGTGACTGGTTATTCGGATTCACGTGCAGCCTAGGACGTTGTTCACTCCTTATTGCTAGGCTTTGGGTTGTTCATGATCTCTTGATGCATGCTTAGAATTTAGGCTTCTGTTTTATCGAGCTTGAAACCCATATTCTTGAGATTGCTAAGATCTGCACCAATTTATCGGATGCGTTAGCAGGCCACGCGTTAGTCTCCAAAATTCATCAACTGTTACAGCTTCACTGGATTATAAAGGATGGACATATTTGTCGAGCTGCGGATAGACTGGCTGCTTAAATTTGAGGCGTCCCAATTGGTGTTCCTGCATTCATAGAGCCGCCATTGGAGTTGTCTCCTACTTCGCTTCAAGATATACAAAACTCTGCTTAGCTATGTGCTCACTATTTTATCAAAAAAATAATTTATCATTCTACATTGTGTCATATATTTTTATTTTTAAATTTTTAATAGGTTTTTAGCATTTTGTAGCAATTTGTTTTTTAGTATTTTTATATTTAATTTTTAAAATTTAAAACAATTTTTATTTTTTAAAAATTAAATAAGTTATTGAACTTAAAAAAAAAATCAATTATGCAAACCCAATAAGTGACCTCAGCTGTTAAGGAGAGTATTGTTCTCCTTAGATGTCTTGAGCTCAAACAACTACAATAGGGGTGAGAAAAACTTGACTAGACTCAAAAAACTGAATTTTATGACTCGAATTGTCTTCAAGTTGTAATTTCATAAATTCGATTCGATTTGAAAAAAATTCAAGTTCAAACCAAGTTGTAAAATATAGCTCGAATAGAAACTCGAATAGCCTGAAATTTTTAGTAATTAGTTGATTGATTTTCAAGTTTTATTTGAGTTCCTCAATTTTGTATGACAGAGTGACAGAACTTGGTGATAGAGTTTGAGGGGTACAACTTAAAATTTTTAAAAAAATAGAAGTTTATTTTTTTTAATTTTGAAGGGTTTAATTTATGTTTTTTTAAATTAGGGTTTAACTAATTTTTTTGAAATTTTGAGAGGCTTAATGAGAATTTTTTTAAATTATGGGAGAGTATTTAATTAAGAATATTAAAAAAATCTAAAATTTAATATGAATTTCTAACATTTTTGAGAGATTAAATTAAATTTTAAAAAAAGTTAAGGGTCTGAATTAAAAATTTTAAAATTTGGGGGGTATGGCCCCCACTAGCCTCTCATGAGTTCTGCCTTGGTATTATATATGTATATCATATATGAAAAAAATTAAAGAAATATATATGTATTGTATATGGTTATAAAAACCATTTAAATTGGAATCAAATAATATCATAATACTATAAATATTTACAATTAAATTTTAGCATAAAATCTAAAATTTGACTCGACTCGAAAAAAAATTCAAGTCATCTTCAAGTTATAAAATAGGACTCGTCCACTCGGTTTTTTTACTCGGCTCAATTCGACTCGATCGAACGCTCACCCCTAGTTGCATCTGTAGGATGTTTGTACGTTGTCAATGATTAATTTTTTTTGAATAGATATTACTTTATGATCATCCAGACTATTGAAAAAAAAAATCTAATTTTACTTTGAATTCAATAAAAAAATTAATTTAGTTCATCTTACATGTCACTAGTCATCGTAGACTATCATGTTAACACCACATATTATCATATTATTATTATGGATCATCTCATCAATGTTATAAATTATCACGTCAAAATCATAATTATGAATGTTTATTTCCGTTAGTAAATGATTAATTTTTTTTCTTAATTTAAGAACTACAATGAATGTTAAAAAACTTCAAATGTAACATTAGTTTCTTTTTTTAAAATTGAAAGCCTAAAATCAATCGATATGTACACTTTGACCTAACATCAAGATAAAAAGGTGACAAATTAAATGTAGTATCCCTAAATTATTCTTAGGAAATGTGACAAAAAGTCTCAAGAAAATTTCTAATAACTGCTGCTCGACAGGTCTGAGATTCCACGTGAAGTTGAGCATCAGCCGGCCTAATTGTTGCACACTCTTAACAACTTTCTTTACCTTTTTTTCACTCCTGGGCATGTTTTTCCCTAAACTAACCCGAAGCTTTCCGTCAAAATTCAGCAGACACCTATCTTTTTTAGCCCCAGCGTTCTTGAAAACCAATCAAACATCCATAACAAACTCAAACCTTAAACCCCACAACTCCGAAATTTCTGTTTTGATGAAAAATGGGCTTATCCAAGAAGCTCAGAATCTGTTTGACAAAATGCCTCACAAAAACGTTGTTACCTGGAATACCATAATTCGTGGGTACTTTCTGAATGGGTATTTCGGTAAAGCCATTTCTATGTTTCGGGAGATGCCAGAACGTGATATTTTCACGTACAACATAGTGATTTCAGGGCTCATGCATGGCCGTGATGTGCAAGGTGCATGTGAGGTTTTCGAAGGGATGGTTTGTAGAGACGTGGTGACATGGAATGCTATGATCGGAGGATATTTCATGAATGGAATGCCGGACAAAGGTTTGAAGTTGTTTGAGGAGATGCCTGTCAAGGATGTTATATCTCGGAACTTAGCGATTGAAGGGCTTATAAAATGTGGAAAACTCGACTTGGCCGAAGAGTATTTTAAAAGAATGAGTCATAGAGATGTTGCTTCTTGGACTGTTATGATTTCAGGGCTTTCAAAAGCTGGAAGGACTGCCGATGCTGGTAAATACTTTGAACAGATGCCGGTGAAGGATGTTCGTGCATGGAATGCAATGTTAGAGGGCTATATAGGGCTTGAGTGTGTTGACTTGGCACAAAATTTATTTCATGAAATGCCTGAGAAGGATTTGGATTCCTGGAAATTATTAATAAATGGGCTGATTATGTGTAGAAGATTTACAGATGCTTTGGGTTATTTCATGGAAATGCCTTCAAATGTTGTAAAACATTGAACTCAATCTTGTTGGGGCTGATAAGAAAAGGACTTGTCAAGGAAGCTCATGCATTTTTGGAGAAACAACCATATAATAATGTTGTTTCATGGACGGATGTTATCGTCGGGTATTTCGGAATCGATGAGGTTAGGAATGCAACTAGAATTTTCGAATCAATGCGGATTCGAGATGTGACTGTGTGGAATGTGATGATATGTGGGCTTGGAGAAACTGATTATGGGGAAGAAGGTTTTAAGTTTTTCATCAGAATGAAAGAATCAGGTTTCCACCCTGATGAAGCTACATTTACTAGTGTTCTCACCATATGTTCGAATTTGCCGAGCTTAGACCTAGGATACCAGACTCATGCTCAAGTTGTTAAATCGAGTTTAAATCGTTTCACTGCCGTTTCAAACGCTTTGGTCACTATGTACGAAAGATGTGGCAACATGCACTCTGCTTTGATTGAGTTCTTTTCCATGCCAAGCGACCGTGATGTTATTTCTTGGAATTCTATAATATGTGGATTCGCGCACCATGGAAATGCTGAAAAAGCTCTCGAGATGTTCGAGCGAATGAGACTAACTGATGTTAAGCCTAACCACATAACTTTTGTTGGTGTATTATCGGCCTGCAGCCATGCTGGCCTGGTTGACAAAGGCAAATACTACTTTGATTATATGAAAAGTAAATGCTCTCTTGAGCCTACAACTGAGCATTATACTTGTATTGTGGATATTTTGGGGAGATCCGGACGCATAGACGAGGCAATGAGTTTTCTTAATGAAATGAAAGCTAATGGTATCGAAGCTCCGGCTAGTGTTTGGGGAGCTTTGCTTGGAGCCTGCAGAATCCATAATAACATCGAATTGGGGGTGATAGCTGCAGAGAGAGTTTTGGAAATGGAGCCTCATAACCCTGGTATATACTTAATTTTAGCCGAAATGTATCTTTCTTGTGGACGAAGAGACGATGCCGAGATTATTCGAGCTCGCATGGAGGAGAAGGGAGTTAGGAAGCAACAGGGGCGTAGTTGGGTTGATGGCAACAGCGGCTAGTTGTTGATGCCCTGTTCTGCAGATTCTTGCATTCTAAGACTTGCTGCACAGTGAAGTTATATACTCAAATTTTAAGCTGAGATTAATTGTTGGTGAAGTAATATTGTACCAATCAACGGCGTTTTCGACCGAACAAACTACTTCACCACGACAACACCATCAATGCCAATGTTACTAGACATTTCCACAAACTACACATGTTTACGATAGAACTGTTGCAACTTCGAAGGTCGATAACACCCACTCAAGGATCTTCAAGGGTTTATTACCATGAATTTCTGATAGATAACACACCCTCTTAAAAGTTTGAGAACGCCTGTTTACCATCATTCTTATGTGTTTTTAAATGTTGTTGAATTTGATTTCTTTTAAGTGAAAAGTTTGACTCAACTCCATTATACATTGAACGACAAAGCAACACTTTCGACTTAAACTTCTTTGATGAACTCCTGTTGATATGAAGTAATAATCCAAGTCCCTCAACAAATTCGTTAGAAACTTCACCTTCTTGAAGAGATTGTTGTTGAATTACGTGTGCATGGGTTTGTTTATTTCCACTTTGGCTTTCAATTTGTGTCATCATCAAAGTGATTTCATCATCCAATTGTTTGATTTTAAAAATTATTCCTTCTTAAACAATTACGGATTCATAAATACTTTTTAGACACATATATTAATAAAATAAAAAAATTATATGTGAATAGACATAAATAAAATTTCAGGATAAACATCATCAATAAAATGAATAAACAATAAAAAATTTAGATTTCAATGTTCACCCTTCTACTCGATATTGCGATCAACGAAAGCTTCTCAAATACTAAGAAATCATTTGATTCTTATCTTAATTGAACAATGATCCAAGGATCTTTTAGACTTATATTGGATGGATATTGTCTATTTCAAGGGTAGTTGAGACTTGATTTTGAAAACGAGTTCAGAAAATTATTTAGTTGAAGTTATTTGATTCTTGTGTTGAAATATGTCTAAAAATTAATCAGAAATGATTATAATAAATATATTTTATCATGTTTTTATTAATCAAAGATAATATCATTATCATTTCGTTTTCAATTTATGTATATAAATAAATTATTTAATAATAAATATTGAGAAGTGCTATTGTGAACTCTAACAAAAATTATATATTAAGATCGATACATGATTAGTCAGTCGATTGTCACACCTCAAATAAGGTTAGAAATTTACATGTATTCCTTTTTTTTAAAATAGATAAAATTAAGGAAATTTAAGGATTAAATAGAAAAATATGGAAAATTCAAGATTAAATTGAGCTAATATTAAATTTAAGGAAGAAAATAATCGTGGTATAATTATAATTTGGTATAATGTTAAAATTGTTTCTAATGATTGATTTAATCACTTTTAATTTTTATTCTTTTTTGGAGCATTTGATTCTAATATTTTATTTTAAAGTAAAAAATTTCCTTTATAAAAAATTATTACTTAACAAACAATCAATGTCTAGAGTTGATTTAACAAGTATATAGGGATAAAAATACTTACGTAGTATGTCCTTGTCAAAAAATGATGATTGTCAACAAAAAAATAATTCATTATAAAATTTATTTTAGATAATTTTATTTAATAATTTTCATCCAATGACAACACATATTTACAATCATCACTTACATTAATGAATATTTATAGTGTACTTCAATATAATTTTTAAGTAACTAATTTTTATTTTATAATTAATAATAAAATAAAAATATTAAAAGGTAAATGAAATTTTCGTCAAATATAGGGGGCTAGATGGATGTTTTTTAAATTGTAGGGAGCTAAGTATATTTCAGACCAAACATTAGAAACTTCAGGGTTTAAGGCCTTAGAAGGATACGCGAAGTCAGGGTTTTTCATAAAAAAATGTGGAGCAGAGCAGGCTCGAGGTGGATATGCAACATGCGCCGGCGGTTGTTCACCGGCGGCGCACCGAGCCGGATATTCGACGAAGGCGATTGGCTTTACTCACCCGAGTGGTGGGGATCAGAATCCGAATCCGAATCCAATGGAAACACCGTCTTCCGCTCCGTCTCCGATAAAGGGAATGGCGTCGTCTCCGTCCTCGCTTACCCTTCTTCTAGGCCCGTTAGTTTTCTTCGCATTCCACTCTGTTTTCAAATTTATGCATCGTAAAATCACTCAACTTCATCTATTTTGACAGTATTATATGCTTTTCAGTTGTTTTAGATTTGGGGTAACTATTTGTTTTTCTTATTGATAACCTTCTTTTGCTGCGAAATTCTTTCCTGAATCATGAATTGGTTTATTTTTATAGGACAAAGTTCATTGGGCAGAAACAGAGAAATGGCTTCAGCAAAGGTACGAAGAGATATATCCAGGTTATGAACAGAGTGGGAATTTTAAGATACTTGGATATCAATGGCGTGTTCTTCGTTTTAACGATCATACTCGCCAAAGTACAGCTAAAATAATGGCTGCTTATCGGGATACTGAACCTGGCTCTATATGTATTATGCAGCAACCTCAATGCCTGGCTATGCCATGTAAATTGCTTCTCTATTTCTTTTCTCAAATTTAGTCATTTGCAGGATTTTTCTTTCAATTCTATATCTGCATGGCTGCATTCTTTCAACATTCAAATCGATAAAAAAATATGCTTGTAAGTATAATTCGAGTGTATACACTGTACCACTAATACCATATCAACTCATATTTTCACACAAAAACACAATACACATCTACACTACACAGTATTTCATAAATTAAATTGTTGGCGGACGATATGTTTTCTTTAGATATGTGTATATATATATTTGTAAATACCCGTTGCATTTTCTGGTCTTATTATATGTTTGATGGTACTTCTGCAGATGTTAAAAGCATGTTGTCACTTGGGCTGTCTACTATTGCATCTTCTAACTATGATCTAATGGCGGCAGTACACGGGAAGAAAAGGATGCACATTTTATGCATCGGGCATGGCGGGGGGAGCTTGCCGTTGTTTCTGGCTAGTAAAATTCAAGGTTAGAAGTTAGTTATTGGTTTTATATCTCTTTAGCTTGCTCAGTGTCATTGGTTGAAACTATGTCCTCATTTTGAACAAGAGAAAGTTCAACAGCTAATGTCACCATAGATTGAAGATACGGGTTCCTCGTACTCAACATATTACCCCCGATATGCATCCAAATCAACTGACCCATAGATTCTCTGCATCTTTCAGGTGCCGTGATCCATGTTGTCGAAATTGACCCTGTTGTTATCTCAGCGTCTGTGCAAGCAATGGGCTTTCCACCCTCCTCAGTCATGACACCATCAGGCAGTCGCGCCTTGTTAGAATCCAATATCATCAACGAAGTAATGTGGAAGGGCATCCACGAGAGGCTCTACCTCTACGAAGCAGATGCCGAGAAGTACATTGTAGAGAACAACAATCTGTATGATATCATCTTCATCGATGCTTACGACGGTGATGACATCTTCCCTAACAAACTGTGGGATCCACAGTCCCCATTTCTCAATTCTCTCAGTGATCGTCTCCATCCAGAACACGGCACCGTAGTGGTGAACCTCCATGCAGACTCCGATATTTCAAACCCCGACGAGTCTGTTTCGTACGTGTACCAGCAACCTCTGCCATTGGGAAAGTATGTCTCTAGCGTTTGCAAAGCATACAAAGACGTCCTCATCGGAAGTGAGTGCATGAGCTATTGGAAATCCGGGTGTGGTTTAGGGTTAACCATATCAGTACCTTTGGTGTGCAACACATCATTAGTTGTGAGCAGAGGATTTGGGAGGAGTAGCGGATTTGTTAACAGGGAAATGGTAATGAATACCCTCGTATCCAATTCTGGTAAAGTAGATCATATGTTAAACTTACCATTCTCATGCTTACAGTATATAAAGAGAGATCTTACACTTATTTACTAATGTTTCAGTTTCATTGATGAAGTTGTGTATTTTTTTTTTGACAGAATTGTGTAATATCTTTGATGAATCAATGCCCTAAAGTTTAGAATGAAAAATTTTAGTATTAAATTTGAAAAATGAAAATGAATTCAGCTTTGAGTCTGACACTGTTGAATCCTTCTTCCTGTTAATTTGTGAATTTTAAGAGAATTTTTTAATTATTTGTTCTTAAATTCATAAATTTTATGCAGCATTTATAAAATATTTCTTAAACAAGTAATTTTATATTTCTTGACCGATTAATATTCTTTGAATTTATCATTGGTATTTGATCTATTGATCGATTATCTAGATCAGGTTTTGTAGAGAACCATTATGAGGGTGACTCCCTCAACTCAGATTGCTCCATACGCAAAAATCAAGATTTGAACCATTGATCTTGCTTAAAAAATCTAGTGTCATCATGTTAGAATAATCGATCGTTTAATCAAAATTGAACCGTTAATATTACTTAAAAAATCTAGTGTCTTATTACGTTAAAATAACCGATAGTTGGTAAACAAATAATACTTTAAATGCATGTTTTAAATTTCTCAAGATAAATTACTAAAAAAAACATGTCTGTCTTTTTATGCATAATATATATATTTATTTAATACAACTTTTTTCGTCAGGTCAAACTTATATAATTTTTTTCATATCTTATTTTAAATTAAATTTAAACAGATACAAATGTTCTATGATCCCTTAATATTTAATATATTAATTAATTAATTAATTAATTATGATTTATGTATTATATAATTTATTATAAAATTAATTCTTTAAATTTAAATCTTTCTATTAATAAATTTTCAAGATTCAAAATCTTAAACATTTGATAATATATATCTAAATACCTTGTAGTATTTGATGTTTCAATTTGAGACTTACTAATTAATAATATACATTTCTTTAGTTATTTAACAATGAACCTTCAAATACCTTGTAATTTTGGTGTTTGAACATAAGATCTCTATGAATAATAACCATCATTTTAATCATTTGATAGTGATGACTCAAATACCCTACAGTCTCTAGCGTTCAGGTCTGAGACCTCTGAGAATAACAACTATTCCTTTAACTATTTAAAAATAATGTCCAAACCTTTAAAATATTTAATATTTCTAATAAAAAAATTAATATTTTGTCTTACTAGATCGGTTGATAATTTATAAAAAATAATATTTTTAATTAATTAAAATTTTGTTTAACCGATAAACAAATTTTAATTAGTAACAAATCTAATAAAGGATAATTTTTCAAATTCGTTCTCGGATTTTTTTTTTAATTTCATTATCAATAGAACTTCGAAAACAAATTTGGTTTATTGATAGTGATTTTTTAATTAAAATTTTTAAAAAAATATTTATTTATTTTTAAAATACAATTTAAAAAATATTCTTTTATAACCATTGATATCTAATTTATTAATTGATTAATTCGAATCGAATACTACATATACAAGAACGAGCTCACTTCAAAAAATACAGTACTCATTCACTAAAATTTTTTTCCTCTAAATTTCATTATCAACATACATGATAAATAATAATAGGCATTTTTTAAAGTACAAAAAGAAAAATTATCTCAGTGAACAAAACAAAAATGAAAATCCCCAACCGTGTTAAAACAAAACGTTTTCTCTAGGACAAAAGCCTTCACTTGGTTTTCTATCCTCAAGATTTCATTTATAAAGAAAGCATGTCGGTCTGCGGGTAAGGCTCCACCGGGAACAACGACGGCACGAGCATCGTGGCTAGACTATCCCGCGCAGTATCCGAGTCCGGAATCACGAACGCCACCAAGAGGGTCGCCAACGACGCCGCCTACGTCTCGAAGAAGCTGTTGAAGAGCACTGGAAAAGCGGCATGGTTGGCGGGGACAACGATCCTTATACTTGTGGTGCCACTTATCATCGAGATGGACCGTGACCAGCAATTCAGTGAGCTTCAGTTGCAGCAGCAGAGCCTCCTTGGCTCACGCCCTCCTCCCAAGTAAAATGATGAGAGAAATCGCTTCCATGGATGAGTTTGAAGGGTATTTGAAAATTTGCAGAGGAGTTGTTTTAAATGGAATAGATTGAATATGGAGATTATGGAATTTTATTGTTTTACAAGTATTGAGCTTTATGATTTTGTTGTGCTGAAATTCACCAAATTCACCATTAATTTATGATCGGAGTCGCCATTAATTTATGTAAATGACTGTGCGCACCATTTTTTCCACGAATAAAAAATTTTAAGTTTCGTACTTAAAAGAAATGTTTAGGGAGTCTTTGAAAAGATTTGTTAAATGTTAGCACTCGTTGCAAATTATTTTTAAAATGTGATTCTAACCTATAAAATCGGATAATTTTAATAAAATATTTTATTTTATTAAAAATATCAAATTTAGGTATGTGAAAACTAGAAAATACGCCCGTAAAATCGGCGCTTATTTGACTACGGATATTTTTATCTTGACTTATTTCGAATTTCAAATTTTAAATTCTTAAGAATAATTTTGAATTTTCTTACGGATAAAAGAATTAAAATTATGCTCGAAATTCCTAAAAATTCACAAATTAATAAAATAAAAGCTCGAAGAAGAAGTTTTTCGTGGGTGATTTCAAATATTTATCAATTTCTAGAAGAGTATTGAAATTTGAACCCATTCAAGAAGATACATCGTTTTTTCATGAATCATGTCAAAATCTAGAGAATTTAATTTACCTATTGTCTAAGACAAAAGAAATTCCCCTCGACTCACTATTGTTTCCACCTCAAATCAAAGAAAATGTAAATTGGCTTTCTAGTTTTTTTTCTCAGGAAAATGAGGGCCGAGTAGTTTTTGTTGCGGAAGACGGTTATCGGATATAGCAAAATCGCAACTGATAATTTGAGAAAATAAAAATAAAGATAAAATAGACACAAAATTTACGTGGATAACCCCTAAACAATATAGGGTAAAAACCACGGGCAACGGTAGAAGAATTTCACTATGAGAAAATAGGAATTACAACTTCTCTCGATCTACCAAGGAGAAAACAATGATAATTCTCTCTTGATAAAAAATGAGAAAACAACTCTCAAGAAACTCTCTAAATTCTCTAGTATTGGAGAAAGCTAGAATGATTTGGGATAGTTTTGAAGCTAAATGAGCTAGGGTATTTATAGTTGAAGCTTAAGGACTAATTTGTAAATACCCTAAATTACAATGACTAAAATTGAGATTTTACCATTGTTGAAAAATCAACAATTGTTGCACCTTTCGGTGCCCCCCTTTGACAAAATAATTCGATGCCATGTGCATCGATTTTCAATAATCTCCCACTTGAAGATTTAATTAGAACAATCATATTTTCACACCATTCTTTCTACCTTGTACCATCATGTTGCTTATGTCTCTGACAGGCCACAAGAGGATCGACACTAAATAAATTTATCAGCATTGATCGCATTCGTCATGAAATCTGTTATGTTGTCTTTGGTATGAATCTTCTGCATATCTACCGTCAATTCTTCCACCTTTTCACGAATGAAATGGTACTGAACTCGTATGTGCTTTGTCCTTGAATGAAATGATGGATTCCTTGCTAAATGCAAGGCACTTTGACTGTTACAATACAAAGAGACATACTCTTGATTGTGCCCAAACTCCTCCAATAGCATATTCAACCAAATTGCTTCTTTACTGGCTTGTGTAGCTGCTACATATTATGCCTCTGTTGTGGATGTAGCCACAACTGACTACAATTTTGAAACCCAACTTACAGCTCTACCAGCAATTTTGAACACATATCTTGTAGTAGATTTGCTTTTATCCAAATCCCTTGCATAGTCAGAATCTATATACCCATTAATTAGTAAGTTTGATCCTCCGTAACATAATACAATATTTGAGGTCCCTTTGATGTATCTCAGGATCCTCTTCACCATATTCCAATGCTCTTTGCCTGGATTCGCCATGTACCGACTAACCACTCTCATTGTTTGTGCAATGTTTGGTCTTGTGCATATCATAAAGAACATTAAACTTCCCACTGCCGATACATACGGCACTCGAGACATCTACATCATCTCTTCTTCACTGCTAGGACTCATACTGGAGGATAATTTGAAGTTAATATGAAGAGGGGTAGAAATTGACTTACAATCTTGCATGTTGAATCGTGACAAGATTTTCTTCAAGTAATTCTTTTGTGAAAGCCAAATCTTCCTATTACTTTTATCTAGGTGAATTTGCATCCTTAGAATCTTGTTTGCTGATCCTAAGTCCTTCATTTCAAATTCCATAGCCAGTTGTGCCTTCAATTCTTCAATATGATCTTTGTTGGGTCTTGCAACCAACATGTCATCCACATACATCAACAATATAACAAAATCGTTATCACCAGACCTCTTGAAATAAGCACAAGGGTCTGCATTAAGTCTGTTGTATCCAAGGCGCATAATGAAGGAATCAAATCTCTTATACCAACACCTCGGCGCCTACTTTAGACAGTACAGAGATTTGTTCAACCTGCAAACCAAGTTTTTCTTTTCTTTTTCTTCAAAACCTTCAGGTTGGAGCATGCAAATCTCTTCTTCAAGATTTCCATGAAGAAAAGCTATTTTAACATCTAGATGCTCTAGATGTAAGTTCAAAATAGCACACATTATTACTCGAACTGTTGTTAGTCGAACCACATGAGAAAAGATTTAATTGAAATCAATACCTTATTTTTGAGTATATCCTTTGACCTCCAGTCTTGCACGATACCTGTTGAAAACATTTTGATGTTTCGATATAACAAATTAAATTAAAAGAATTTTAATTTTGAAAATGATTTTTCTAAGCATATTCGATATATTAAATCGAATATCAAAATATTACTCAAAGTATTTCAAAGTTCATTTTAAATCCTTACCAAAGTGTAAAATTAAGTTTTAATCCTAAAATAATTTCAAAACAATTTTACAAAATATTTCGAACCGTTTCAAAGCCAAAAATTACAGTTTGTCCAGAGGGAACCGATTCCCCCCAAGGGGGTACCGATTCCCCCTGAATGGTTTTGCTCCGAGAAATTCCAGTATGCTCGGAGGGAACCGATTCCCCCCACTGTTCAACAGTCGAATATTTGAATTTTACACTTAGGGAACCGATTCCCCATGAGGGGATACCGATTCCCCCCACGCTCTAAGCAGAAATATTAATTGTTTTCACACTTAAACAACTCCAATAAATTCATTAATGATCCCCAATGTTCAGAAGTGATTCAAGGTGTATTTAAACAAACTTAGAAGCCATTGATCAACAACAAGAAACATCAAGCAACTAGAATCAAGAGAGAATCAAAGAGAAAGCATCAAACCTCAAGTTTGAGCATTTCAAGTCTATTTTTCATTCAATATTCATTTTGCTTTCAAGAACACTTATTGTGCTCAATTGTATTTATTCTTGAGTATTCTTTCTTTGTTCTAGAATTGTGCAAACATATTTGTCTTGTGAGGTTTTTCTTGCAAATTTGTAATATCCTATTTGAGAAAAGAGTGTTCCCAAGAATTGGGGTATATTCTTGAGGGAATTGTAAGGTTATCTCTTTGGCCTCAAAAGAAAGAACAAATTAGTGAATTTGTTAGAAAATCCTTAGTGTGGATAGCTAAGGTAGTGGACGTAGACTTTGGTTGATAAAGTCGAACCACTGTAAATCGCTGTGCAATTACTTTCAATTTTCTACAAAAGCTTCCACCAAAATTTTTATTGCCAATTCACCCCCTCTTGGCCGATTCCATCGATCGATTAACTCAACAATTGATATCAGAGCCTAACTCATTTGAAGGTTTAATCGCCTCTTGAGTCGATTCGGGAAGAGTTACATCGATAATCAAAGTCATCAATGGCCTCTACTTCAAACTTCGACTCCGGTCTCGATTCGATGCCCGTCAACAAGCCTTCTTTCTTCAATGGGGCTAACTATGCCTATTGGAAAAATAGGATGATGCACTTCATTAAAGCAAGTGACATGGGAGCATGGAATGTCATAGAAGAAGGATACATCAAGCCTCTCACTCATCCATGATTGTGGAGTGAAGGAGAGACAAGAATGTTCCAGCTCAACTCCAAAGCCATCCATATCATATTTTGTGCTCTTGGACCAGATGAATACGGAAGAGTTTCATCTTGTACAACCGCCAAAGAAATATGTGACAAACTTCAAGTCACTCATGAAGGTACCGATGAGGTAAAGAAATCTAAAATTAGTATTCTAACGCATAACTATGAAAATTTCAGGATGAAACCAAATGAAGATATCAAAGCTATGACGGATAGATTTTCAACGATTGTCAATGGTCTCAAATCATATGGAGAGATCATTTCAAATGAAAAGCTTATGAGGAAGTTAGTCTACTCCATTCTAAAATCGTGGCAATCAAAGAAGACGGCAATCATCGAGTCTAAGGATCTAACGTTCTTAACTCTTGAAGAACTAATCGGTTCCCTTCTCACTCATAAAACGATGCTTGAAGATGAAGTGGACCTCGATAAGATTGACGAGACACCAAAGGAGATGGAGAAGAAGAAAAACATTGGAGTTGCTCTCAAATCCACAAAAGATGAGAGTGATTCGAATGACGATGATGATGGCATGATGGCAAGGAAATGGCATTATTTGCCAAATGATTCAGAAAGTTGATGATGCCCAACCGAGGAAGAAAATTCAAACGTCATGAAGGCTTCAAAACTGAATCGAAGGAGAAAGACCCGATCATTTGCTATGAATGCAAAAAGCAGGGGCATGTCAAATATGATTTCCCATAATTGAAGAAAAAGGGTCAATCCAAAAAGAAGCACAAGGCTCATGTAGCTACATGCAGTGATGAAGAAGGTTCCGATGAAGAGGAACAAGAAGTTGCAAACTTGTGCTTGATGCTATCGGGGAAGATTCTAAGGTAACCTCTAACTCATTCAATTTGGATGAATTATCTTATGATGAGTTATTAGATGATTATAATGAGTTGGCTTCGGATTATAAGACTCTATTTTCAAAATACAAAAATGATATTTCAAAATTGAAAAACAAAAATAGTCTTATATCCAAGACCAACAATGAGCTTGAAAGTAAGATCAAAGAATTACAAATCAAAATTAATGATTTTGAAAAGAAAAATATTGATTTGCATAACTTACTTTCAAAAGTTCATGATGGTCATCAAAAGAAGATTGATAATCTTAAAACTTCTTTTAATAATGTTGGAATAAAAAGTTTTGAAAAATGTGAGGATTCAAAATCCAACTTTGTTAAGAAAAGTTTTAGAAGCTACAATCATAGAAGTCCTCAACGAACCTTGAATGGTAAAATTGTTAGGAGTATATGGGTTCCTAAAGAATTCATTACTACTAAAGATAAGGATGTCCTTCATAAATGGATACTAAAGGGGACAAGGATTTTAGAAACTAATGAATATAAACCCCAAAGAATTTGGGTACCAAAAATTAGAAATTAATCTATGTTTGTAGGAAAATGAGCATTGCTACAAGGCACGAGAAACAAATCCAAATTCATGGTACCTTGATAATGGATGCTCGAGACACATGACCGGAGACAAAAGCTGGTTCATAGAGCTTAACGCCAAAAATAGAGGAGAAGTGACTTTTGGTAATAATTCAAAAGGTCACATTGAAGGTATTGGTACTATAGGTAATACCTCTTCCATACAAATTAAAAATGTATTATATGTGAATGGATTAAAGCATAATCTATTGAGTATTAGTCAATTATGCGATAAGGGATTCAATGTCATGTTTGAAATTAATGGTTGTAAAGTCATTGACATTGCATCTAATCGGATTATGCTTGTTGGTCATAGAATAGGAAACATATACATGGTGCATTTAGATTCTATTGATATGACTAATTTGTTCCTAGTTGCTAAGGATGAGCATGATAGTTGGTTATGGCATAGGAGACTAGGACATACTAGCATGAGTGTTTTGCAACGGTTAGTTCGAGGGCTGCCTAAACTAAAATTTGATAATGATAAAATATGTGATGCTTGTGCTAAATGAAAACAAAATTGAGTTTCTTTTAAATCCATTAATGATGTGTCAACTAGTAGAGTATTACAATTGATCCATATAGATCTTTTTGGGCCAACTAGGACTACTAGCTTGGGTGGAAAACAATATGCATTTGTCTTGGTAGATGACTACTCTAGATATACTTGGGTTCTATTCTTAAGTATTAAAGATGAAGCATTAGAAAATTTCATCACATTTTCAAAAGTAATCCAAAACGAAAAAGGTTACTCTATTACTAGTGTTAGAAGTGATCATGGCACTGAATTTGAAAATCTTGGATTTAATGAGTTTTGTAATTCTAATGGTATTAGCCATAATTTTTCAGCACCTAGAACCCCTCAACAAAATGGAGTTATTGAGAGGAAAAATCGAACTTTAGAAGAAATGGCTAGAACCATGCTTTGTGAAAATAATTTGCCAAAATATTTTTGGGCGGAAGCCACAAATACCGCTTGTTATGTTGTAAATCGAGTAATGATTAGGTCAATTTTAAAGAAAACTCCATATGAAATTTTCAAAAATAAAAAGCCTAACATTAGCTATTTTCATCCTTTTGGATGTAAATGTTTTGTTTTGAACAACGGTAAAGAAAACCTTGGCAAATTTGATGCTAAAAGTGATGAAGGCATTTTTCTGGGTTATTCCTTAAATTTTAAAGCTTATCGAGTATTTAATAAAAGAACTTTAGTTGTAGAAGAGTCTATACATTTTGTTTTCGATGATAATCTCCTTTCGAGGAAGGATTCTTGTGTTAATGATGATGTAGGTATTATAAATACAAATGACTTTAGACATGACGTTGGAGAATCATCATCAAAGGAAGAAACGAAAGATGAGGAAACTCATGATCCTCTCGAGAATCCAACCATTAAAGAAAGGGAAGTATCTTATCCAAGAGAGTACAACTATGTCAAGGATGGTGAGATTATAGGTGATCCATCCAAAGGGGTAGCAACTCGATCTTCTTTTAGAAATATTTATAATTATGTTGCATTTGTTTCATGCATAGAGCCTAAGAATATTAAAGAAGCATTAAATGATGAACATTGGATTATGGCTATGCAAGAAGAGTTAAATCAATTTAAGAGAAGTAAAGTATGGACATTAGTTAAAAAGCCTAGTAATAAATCTACTGTAAGTACTAGATGGGTATTTAGGAATAAGCTTGATGAGAGTGGTAATATAGTGAGAAACAAGGCTAGACTTGTTACTCAAGGGTATACTCAAGAAGAAGGCATAGACTATGATGAAACATACGCTCCCGTAGCTAGGATGGAAGCAATTAGAATGCTATTAGCATTTGCATGTTTTCATGAATTTAAATTATATCAAATGGATGTTAAAAGTACATTTTTTAAATGGTTTTATAAAAGAAGAAGTGTATGTGGAACAACCTCCAGGTTTTGAAGATTCAAAATTTCCGGATCATGTTCTTAAATTGACAAAAGCACTTTATGGCTTAAAACAATCTCCTAGAGCTTGGTATGAAAGATTGTCAAACTTATTAATTGAAAAAGGTTTTTCAAAAGGGAAGGTTGACACTACATTGTTTTTAAAACATAAAGGTAAAGATTTATTAGTAGTTCAAATTTATGTTGATGATATAATATTTGGTTCTACTAATGATGTTCTTTGCCAAACATTTTCTAAGCTAATGCAAAGCGAATTCGAAATGAGCATGATGGGGGAGCTCTCATTTTTCTTGGGACCCCAAATCAAGCAAAGAAAAGATAACATCTTCATCAACCAAGCTAAGTACGTCAAAGATATGCTCAAGAAGTTTGGACTGGAAAATGGGAAACCTCATGACACTCCAATGAGCTCATCAACAAAGTTTGACATAGATGAAGGAGGTAAATGTGTGGATGTTAAATTATATAGGTCACTGATTGGCTCTTTGCTTTATTTAACCGCAAGTAGACCGAACATTATGTTTAGTGTTTGCTTATGTGCTAGATTTCAATCATGCCCTAAGGAATCACATTTACTAGCTGTTAAGAGAATCTTTAGATACCTTAAGGACACTCCTAGTTTAGGACTTTGGTATCCTAGAGACTCTAGCTTTAGCTTGCATGCCTTTTCTGATGCGGGTTATGGAGGATGCAAATTAGATAGGAAAAGCACCTCCGGTACTTGCCAATTCTTTGGAAATATGCTGATTTCTTGGTTTTCAAAGAAACAAAATTGTGTTGCATTATCTACCACTGAAGCGGAATACATTTTAGCCGGTAGTTGTTGTGCACAAGTTTTATGGATGAAACAACAACTTTTTGATTATGGAATTGAAGTAGGTACTATTCCTATTAAGTGTGATAATACTAGTGATATTTGTCTCACTAAAAATCTCATCTATTTGTCTCACTAAAAATCTCATCCAACACTCTAGAACTAAGCACATTGAAATTAGACATCACTTCATTAGAGACCATGTCGCTAAGGAAGATGTAGTTCTAGAATTTGTTGATACTTTGCACCAATTAGCGGATATTTTTACAAAACCCTTAGATAAGGAAATATTTTGGACACTTAGGAGAAAATTAGGTTTAACTGACCTATCTTCACTTAGTGTTTAAAAATAATTTTTAGCACTTTTAAGAATAAATGAAAAATGCTTAAAATAATATTTTTGATTGCATTCTTGTTATTAGTTAGGGGGAGTTTATGATTATTAGTGAAAATTAACTATTTGTTCAAATGATGTTTAATGACAAATTTGATTGTTTGAACATAGTTAATTTTCGAAATATGAGTTGCCAATACCACTAGGATTAATTAATTTAGCACTATTGGATGTTTAAAATACATATTTTTTAAATATTTGGTAGAGGGAATCGATACCCCCATAAGGGAACCGATTCCCCCTTTGAATGGGAATTGATTCCCCCTATAGGGGAATCGATATCTCCCTGGGGTTTTGTTTTTTACGAGCAAAACACCCTATTTTTCTCAAACCCTCTTTATCTTCTTCCATTGCCACCATGCTCTTCTCCTCTCTCTCCCTATCTCCTCTTTGCTTTATAACATCTATTTCTAGTCAGAATTTCATCATTTTTCAAATCCTAAACCTGCTAGCATCATTAAAATCGTGCAAACAACATCAAAATCCACTCAATCTCATATTTCAAGGTAATTTTTTCTAAACTCTCTATTTTATTAATTTTGAACATAGGACTAGTTTCAATTAGTTCTAGATAGAAATAGTGATCAGGCATTGATTATTAGTGTTTAGAAACTAAATTTTTGCAACTAATTTCATCAAAATCTCACAAATTTTCTATTAATTTTTGAATTTTTGAAATTAAAAAAAATGAAAAATCTTTAATTAATTTTAAAATTGATGTTTTTTTATTTAGTTATGTTATTTACATGTAAACTATACATACTATGGTTTTTCAAACATTATTTTCAATAGTTTTTCAAAACTTTGCCCATTAAGATTTTTTTTAATCTTGAAATATTGAGAACTCAATTGAGTTTTGGGATTGATTGAATTGTATACATGTGTTTTCTAAATTGCAGGTTATCCATTCTATTCCGATTTCCTAAACCATGTCCAATCCTAAACGTGCTAGGTCATCATCTAGTCGCTCAAACCGTCAATCCAACCCATCTCCAAATCCTCCACCTATCCCTCCAATTTCTAATCCTAATCCCATTGATCCAAATTTGACTATCCAAAACCCGTGTTTCAATTAACATGGTCCTAGAAATCATCATTTTTGGTATTATCAATATTTTGAATCTTACAAAATTAGGGAAGAACGCATCCCATCTCTTCAGGCTATGATTGATATCTTTTTTAGATATCTCCCTCTCCTACGAGAATGGAAATTTGATAAACTTTGTAACCTTGAACCTCAAGTTTTTCATCAACTTGTCCGTATCTTTTATTCTAATGCCGTGTGTATTAAAAATCAAGCTGAAACCAAAACAATAGCAGTTCATTCTTATCTTCTAGGACAATACTTTCATCTTGATTCGGCTTACATTGCTAATGCATTAGGATTAGATAATGATGGTTTATCTAATGAAAAACAAATTTTAGGTTCTCGTTATAAAAGAAGGGATAGTGCGAGTGTCTTGGATCTTCATGACCATTTTCTTCATCTAAGGATCACTTGGTGGTTTCGACCATCCGGAGGTCGTTACTCTACTCTTCGTGCTTTAGATCTTTGGTGGTTACATTGTTTCCAAAACAATATTAAAATAAATCTTCCTGAGATTATTTTTGCTGAAATTATTGAAACCGTAAACCAAGTTCCAAATAAGAAACTTTGTTCTTCTCTAGTTTACGGTTGTATTCTTAGTAATCTCTTTTCTATAGCCGGGCTTGGAGTTGGTCTTGATGCCTCTTTTCCCCTAAAGAAACAAATCAATATCTTTTCCTTAACGAGATCGGGATGGATTAAGGATAAGCAAACTGGTGAATGGGTTCGAAGCATTGAGCATACTTCGGGAGCTAGTTCTTCACAAGCTCCACCGGCAGCTGACGACGATCCTGATCTTGAACAATTAATGCGAGATATCGATGAAGCCGAATATGAGCCTGAGCAGCCCGAGGAGCAAGCACAACAAACAGATCAAATGCCTCCATATTTTCAATCTTTTATGGAGACATTCGATTTCCGATATGCTACCATAGATTCGCGCTTTACTTCTATAGAGTCCCATTTATCCACAATGGGAGCTCAACAATTGGAAATTCTCCGGGAGATGCGTGCAAACAATGAATCAACCAACGCTCGTATTAATGCACTCACTCATGAAATGGCAGCTATGCGAGCTCATTTCCCACCTCCCGATCCTCCTACGGATGCTTGAACTTTGATCTTTGCTTTGCTTGTTTGGATTGAACTTGGATATTTTCATTATTGTTAAAACATTTTGAATGCTTTTGGATTGTTTATTTTTGGTTGTTCGAACTTATATTTAATACATTTGATTTGGATTTCGTGTTTATTTTGCATCTTTAGACATATATGACCAATTATCCATTACATGTTTATGAATATTGATTATAAAACTAATGGCTAACATCTCTTTTGATTATGATCTTAGCAGCTTAAGCTTTATATTAATAAATCAATTAGCTTACGTTTTTCAAAATTCTTGTTTAAAACGTTTTTATAGGGTCTTTTTGATTTAACAAAAAGGGGGAGAAAGTGTTAAAGTAAGGGGGAGTATTATTTTTCAAAATCAAAATTTATTTTGAAATTAGAAAATCTTAAAATGTTTTGTTATATCAAAAAGGGGGAGATTGTTGAAAACATTTTGATGTTTCGATATAACAAATTAAATTAAAAGAATTTTAATTTTGAAAATGATTTTTCTAAGCATATTCGATATATTAAATTGAATATCAAAATATTACTCAAAGTATTTCAAAGTTCATTTTAAATCCTTACTAAAGTGTAAAATTAAGTTTTAATCTTAAAATAATTTCAAAACAATTTTACAAAGTATTTCAAACCGTTTCAAAGCCAAAAATTAGAGTTTGTCCAGAGGGAACTGATTCTCCCCCAAGGGGGTACCGATTCCCCCTGAATGGTTTTGCTTCGAGAAATTCCAGTATGCTCGGAGGGAACCGATTCCCCCCACTGTTCAATGGTCGAATATTTGAATTTTACACTTAAGGAACCGATTCCCCCCGCGCTCCAAGCAGAAATATTAATTGTTTTCACACTTAAACGGCTCCAATAACTTCATTAATGATCCCCAACGTTCATAAGTGATTCAAGGTGTATTTAAACAAGTTTAGAAGCCATTGATCAACAACAAGAAACATCAAGCAACTAGAATCAAGAGAGAATCAAAGAGAAAGCATCAAACCTCAAGTTTGAGCATTTCAAGTCTATTTTTCATTCAATATTCATTTTACTTTCAAGAACACTTATTGTGCTCAATTGTATTTATTCTTGAGTGTTCTTTCTTTGTTCTAGAATTGTGCAAACATATTTTCCTTGTGAGGTTTTTCTTGTAAGTTTGCAAATTTGTAATCTTCTCTTTGAGAAAAGAGTGTTCTCAAGAATTGAGGTATATTCTTGAGGGAATTGTAAGGTTATCTCTTTGGCCTCAAAAGAAAGAACAAATTAGTGAATTTATTGGAAAATCCTTAGTGTGGATAGCTAAGGTAGTGGACGTAGACTTTGGTTGATAAAGTCGAACCACTGTAAATCGTTGTGCAATTACTTTCAATTTTCTGCAAAAGCTTCCACCAAAATTTTTATTGCCAATTCACCCCCCCTCTTGGCCGATTCCATCGATCGATTAACTCAACAATACTTCTTCACTTGATCGTCACCATTTCGCTTGATTTTGAAGACCTATTTGTTACTAATTGGCTTCCTTCCTTGTAGTAATGGCACAAGGTCCCATGTATTATTTTTATGAAAGGCTTCAATTTCTTCTTGCATCGTCATCATCCATAGTGAAGCATCTGAGTTGTTTATTGCCTCCTGGTATGTTAATGGCTCACCGTCCTCTGTTAAAAGACAATATGCAATATTACCTTCTATAACATAATCTGAGTGCCAATTGGAACGTCTTCTCACACGATCTGATTGATGAGTTGTTGGAGCTTCAGAACTCTTTGGTTCTTGTTCATCATGTGCTGGTTCTACTTCAGAAGAATTTCCTTGTTCAACCTCCTTTTCCACATATATCTGTGTAGTCTCTGACTTTTTCAGCACTATCATCGTATTCTTTTCTTTGTAGTTTATCTTCTACAAAGATAACAAACCTGCTGATGATCACTTTGCGGACAGTGGGATCCCACAAGCGATACCCCTTTATACCATCAGCATACCCTAAGAATTTGCATTTCCTAGATTTTGGATTCAGCTTTGAAATTTCTTGGGAGTTGTAAATCACGTACACAATACTTCCAAATACATGGAGGTTTGAATAATCAGCTTGTTTACCAGTCCACATCTCTATTGGTGTCTTCAGCTCTATTGCAGTTTATGGAGCTCGATTCACCAAATAACAGGTGGTATTGACTGCTTCTGCCCAGAATGATTTTTCTAGGCATGCATCCCTCAACAATGCTCTTGTTATTTCTAACAAGGTTCTGTTCATCCGCTCTGCCACTCCATTTTTTTAGGAGTGTTCGCCACTGTGAATTGTCTTTTGATGCCTTCTTTCCTGCAAAAGTCATCATATTCTTTGCTTGTGTATTCTCCTTCATTATCTGTTTTGAAACACTTGATCTTATTTCCAGAATCAAGTTCCACCAGCGTTTTGAAGTTTTTGAAAGTTGAAAACACATCTTACTTCTTATTAATAGGGTACACCCAACATCTCCTGGAGTAGTCATCAATAAATGAGACAAAGTATTTTGCTCCACCTAGGGATGTAAATGGTGTTTGCCATACGTCAGAGTGAACCAATTCTAGAACACTTTTGCCTCTAGAATTTGACGTAATGAATTTCAACCGGTGTTGCTTACTTGTTATGCAATACTATCGCAACTGATAATTTGAGAAAATAAAAATGAAGATAAAAGAGACACAAAATTTACGTGGAAAACCCCTAAATAATATAGGGTAAAAACCATGGGCAACGGTAAAAGAATTTCACTATGAGAAAATAGGAATTACAACTTCTCTCGATCTACCAAGGAGAAAACAATGATAATTCTCTCTTGATAAAAAAGGAGAAAACAACTCTCAAGAAACTCTCTAAATTCTCTAGTATTGGAGAAAGCTAGAATGATTTAGGATTGTTATGAAACTAAATGAGCTAGGGTATTTATAGTTGAAGCTTAAAGACTAATTTGTAAATACCATAAATTACAATGACTAAAATTAAAATTCTACCATTGTTGAAAATCAATAATTGCTGCACCTTTCGGTGCCCCCTTTGACAAAATAATTCGGTGTCATGTGCACCGATTTTTAACAGTTTTTTTTACAAACTGTTGGTTCGGTTTTTATATAACCATTTTCGATTTTTTTTACACGAGTACGAAACAATTCTAATCTACTTGCTTTCTGCCATTTTTTCTGTTGCCCGTGTACGGTGGATGTGGAGCCGTACGAGCGGTAGGGGGGAGGAGCGTGGCTTCCTTGATTGGTAAGTGGGAGTGGAGAGAGGAAGAATTGTACATTTCATGAGATAAAAAAGAATCAAGTTGTAGGCAGAGGTAATGAGAAGTAGATGCTATATGATCAATCGTGTGTTACACATACCAAGAACAAAGTTCACACCTTCTGAGCTATGGAGACGGAAGAACACCATTGTATGTTGCTTTTATGCCAACATGTTTTATTCTTAATGATATGGAGTATAGAGACAAATTCAAAACCTATAGTGATGAATGAATCTTCCTTGGATAGTAGTAAGACCTATTGCTTGTTCAACCTTCTTATAATTAAGGACTTTCATGGAGTCAACCAATGTTAGTTTTAAAGATAAAAAAATGATCCAGGAGCATGGATTCCCAGAATTTCTAGAATCAGTATCAGTTGTTCAAAATACTACTCTATCTATTGCTTCAATCACCAATGTGAATTCTATACCTCCAACTAGCATTCTCTTTATTATTATTATTATTATTATTATTATAAGCTACTAGTTTTTATATGAGAAAATATCTAGAATTACAATGAAGGTTTATAATCATAACCGTAAGCTAAACACATAATAAGGATATTTTCTTATAATCATTAACACAAGAAACTATTCACATAAGATCACACAATGATCATCAAAGGAAAATGTTAAAAGACTTAACAAAATAAAAAAATAAAAACTCAAACAAAAAGATAAATACAAACATATCTTATTACAATGACAAAAAAATCATAAAAGAAGATTAAACTAATGAAAGACCACCGATAAATCTTAAATCAAAATCGAATGACGTAAGAAAACTATTCGTCTCACATTTACGAGATAGTACAAAAACTAATTCTGATATGAAACATGAATCTAGGTTACATAAAAGCCGTCATTTGGAAATGTTATTGATGATGTGTAGGATGGTGTAAAACCGTGAAATAAACCAAAAATGAAGTACAAGGATGAAGCAAGATTTGGTTGTTATACGTCCTTAATGGAGCCAAAAAAAAAGGTGAAAAAAGGATGAACATTTAATTCAGACATTGCAGGAAGAAGAAGAATTGAACCAATTCTTAAAAAATGATCAGGGTTGTTGTCACTATTTTAACCACTCGTAATAAAACTAGACTACATGTCGTATTTCATATTTTCTATTTTAACACGCGAGATAATGGATTTTTTCCTTGTGAAATTACAGTCTAGTTGATAAGTATGTTGCTATCTATTGGCGGAATCTTAGATGGAACACTGGCTGATACAAATGAACATAAATAAGCAATCCCAACTTAGCCTATCTCTACGGGGTCTTACCCATAGAACACATTCATTATAAAATTTTGGAAGGGGCAAAGCTAAAAAATTTGGTTTGAAAGGACTCGAATTAAATAATTATTTTTTGGAAGGGGTTGGGAATGCGATTTTCCATAAAGGATTTAAAGGCTTAAAATAAAACTTTAATATTAAAAGAGGGTTGATTTAAGGTGTAACCCTAAACACCAGTGATTGTGGTTTCTCCAATTGGCTACTCGAAGCTACCACTTCACTAATGTGGTGTTTGTTTTTCTAAAAAAAAGTCTTCAAAGCTCTTATGTCTGCTTCGCGCAGACATTGGGCTTCACAGACCGTTTGTTTTTTAAAAGACAGTAGCTCTAAAAACATCTGCGCGTCCTCTTCTTGGCGCAGACGTAGCCTTGTGTCTTCAAAACTCTTCCAACCTCTTCAAAGAACATTAAAAACAAAAACTCTCGCCTAAAAAAAACCTTGATCGCTGTAAAACTAAAATGATTTAAATTTCAGTATTGCAAAACTCTTTTAAGTTTAAAAAATCAGTTTATTTTAGCAGTTTGTAGACGTTAAAAAACAAACAGTCTTCTTCTTGCAAACTGCAAACTTTTGGTCTACTTCTTCTGCTGTAGATGCTGCAGATGTGGTCCGCAGACTGCAAACCTTTTACCTTTGCAAAAACAAATAGCACCATGCACACATAAAAATTTAATACCTAAACTTAGAGCTTAATGGAATTTCACCAATAGAAAAAAAAAAGAAAAAGAAAAAAAGACTATCTCATTATATTCATGTTTTCAAAATACAGTCTTACCCATTTTAACTCAATAATTTCAGTTGAAACTGGAAAATGGGAAAAGTGAGATAATTTTCCTTTTGGAAGAAAAAAAAAAGGTAAAAATGTGCAGTTTTAAGACAATGCTTGAGACAAAATGCTAGATTATTTGGTGTTTGTTTCGGGATGAAACAATACAAATTTGATGAATGAATGAGACATTCAATATAAAAGAATGCAAAATAATTTTTTGGTCCTCCAACTCTACCAATTTAATCAATTGAGCTCTTAAATTTTCATTATATTTTTTGACACTTAAACTTTTATTGAAAAAAGTTAAAATAAAATATTTATCCCAAAAGATTCATAGTTAGTATTTTATCTAAAGTGTAACGGTTAAAATAAAAAATAAACTCTTTCACTAACTTGTCATATCATCCTATTAATAACAATCAATGTAATAATGATAAAAAATAATAAAATGCTATCGTAAGTGATCAACACTTGTTAGACAGAGAGAAAATATGAAAAATAAGAAAGCTTTTATTTATGCAAAAGGTGTAAATAGAATGACTACAAACCCAACTATTTATAGCACGCATGCCAACACAAAGGAATTGTAACTGCATGGACACGTCACACAACAAACCCTAAAGAGCCATTTGATTCACGGCATTCATGATTTCGGGGGAAATGAAATTCTTATTTCTGGTTGATCGATAATCTTATTCTCGATAATTTTTTAGACTTAACAGTGGATTTTGTGAGGTATTATATTATTAGGAATATGATTACCCTATTCTCTTAGATATTGTTGAATTATCGGCGTTTTGGACTAAAATGCCTTTAATTTTTTTCCAAAAATATATTTCTTCTATTGTTGAATAAAAAAATTCTACGAAAGTTAAATTACAAATTTATCCTTAAACTATTTTAGATTTACCAAAAAAAAGTCCATAATTAGAATTTTATATAAAATTCAAGGGTTAAGATAAAATTTTAGCCTTTCATTTAATCTATTTATCTTTTTAATTTTGTAAAAAAAAATTATATAAATTTTATGAATTTAAAATTTTTAAAGAAAATATATAAATTAATTATAGTAAAATTATAGTAGAATTCAACTTGTTAAAAAAACAAATATAAAATAAAGATAATTTGGTAAAATATACATTTCAATAATTTTTTATTTCTTTAACCAAACACGATAATCTTATATTCTTGTTGAACGAACTAGGCCTGTAAATGAACTGAACGTTCAGCGAACCGTTCATGAACCGTGCGACGGGAAGTTCGTTTATGTACGTTTATTTATTAAATGAACGAACATGAACAAGATTTTGTGTTCGTTTAATTAAATGAACGAACATGAACATAGGTCTCGTTCATTCATTTACGTTCGTGAACGTTCGGTTATGTTCGTTCGTTTATGTTCGTTCGTTTATGTTCGTTCGTTTATGTTCGTTCGTTTATGTTTAACCCAATCTTCTTAAATCAATTTTGGTGACCAATTTGTAACTATCATAAAAATATTAATTAATCTGATATTCTCATGACCAACTCTATAATTAACCCAATTTTATTTGGAGATCAAATCCAATATGTCAACCCGTGAGGCACCTCGTACCTATATTCATTTTCCCCTTTTTTTCCTCAAACCCTAATATTCACTAATAGGGATAGCAAAAAAACCCGAACCCGACGGGGAAAATCGAAAACCGAATTAAACGGGTCGGGTTCGGGGATGATAAACGGGGACGGGGACGGGGACGGGGATGGGGACGGGGACGGGGAAAACTCATTTATTTTAAACGGGGACGGGGACGGGTTTGGTAATCCCCGCCCCGATTACCCGATTACCCGCCCCGATACTCGACCCGATAAATATTAAAAATAATTATTTATATATATATATATAATATTAATAAATTTAATTTAAATAAAAAATATATATTTAATTTAAATATATATATATATACCCGGCCCGATTCCCAGCCCAATACCGACCCAATACCCGACCCAATATCTGGCCCAATACCCGTTTAAATAATCGTTTGTGCTAAACAGGGATACCCGTTTCCCCGCGGTTTTTCCCGATTACCCGACGGAGATCCCCGTTTAAATCCCCGCGGTTTTTTAAACGGGGACGGATACCGGTTTTTTAAACGGGGACGGAGATGGGGAGACCAATACCCGGCCCGAACCCGGCCCGTTGCCATCCCTATTCACTAAAGAGTAGAGACGATCGTTGAAAACTTCAAAACAAGTTATATTATAGTGCAATTTGAAGTTTACAGGTCTGTTTTCATCTCTTTCTCTGTTTTATTTGGCTTAATAGTTGATATGTAAATTTATTGTGGGTATCTTCACATCTAAAACTCAAGAAAACGTCATACTTCTTTCTAGAATTAGATGGGAAGATAAAGGTAACAATCGGAAGTATATGAGAATCAGTAAAGAGAAAAATATAATAGAATTTGTCAGAAAACAAAACAAAGGTTTCTATTCAATTTCTGAAAAAGAGTGTAATAGCGGAAGTAATGAGTTTTCCAGGAAGAACTCATTAATAAGTTGAAAATACACTTTGACAATGAACTTTTGTTTTCATAGTTTTTGTATGACCTTTAGTTGTGGAGTAGACTTTAGGTACGTTAAAATTTTGAATGGTGGTTTAGTAATAATATCAGTCACGATATGTAGCGTCGAAGGGATTTCGGATCTATGTTATTGCCTTGTAGTCCAATTTGTACCGTTCGAAATCTTCATGCTGTTAAATTTTCTACTCTGCCAACGGAAATGACCATTATTAACAAACCTCACTAAAGTATGACATTGATGTCACAAAACTTTTATCCGACAAATTTATTATAATAACGTAGATTTGGTTGATTTGCATTGTCGACTATTTTTCATGAAATAACAATGGAAGGTAGGGTCTCCAACGTTTATGTCCGTTTATGTTCGTGTTCATTTATGAACATGAACAAGTTATATTCCTTAATAAACGAACATGAACAAAAAAAAATTATTCGTTTATGTTCGTGTTCGTTTATGTTCGTTTATTTATTAAATGAACGAACATGAACATACCTCCGTTCGTGTGCATTCGGTTCGTTTATAGGCCTAGAACGAACCAAACACAAAATATAACATTATCAGTAATCTTATTCCCTGATAATATTTTATTCACAATGATAATCTTACATTACGTAAATCAAATACAAGATACTCACACACGCCAATGACCTCAGTATGACATCATCAATTCATGCTATTCATACTCCAACATTCTCTCGACTCCTCTTGATCCGTTCTTCTTCAACCTCAGCAAAAAGAACTTTTTGCTGAAACAATTCATGAGATGACCTCGAAAAAGGTTTGGTCAACCCATCCGCTGCCTGATATTCTGCTACAACATAGTTTACTTGAACAATTTCATCCTGAACCTTCTCCCGAACAAAATATATATCCAGCTCAATATGCTTAGAACGTGTATGAAATACCGGGTTTACACTCATGGCAATCACACTCGTATTGTCACTCCAGA
Organism: Hibiscus syriacus; assembly: GCF_006381635.1. Classification (NCBI taxonomy): domain Eukaryota; kingdom Viridiplantae; phylum Streptophyta; class Magnoliopsida; order Malvales; family Malvaceae; genus Hibiscus; species Hibiscus syriacus. Next base: position 195,176 of record NW_024062657.1, read on the forward strand.
CAATAGGTACACAATTAAGTGATTCACCCATGTCAGTTAGCAACGTTTTGACCCAGACAACTTCAGACACCGCATCCGTAACACTGCAATGTTCCGCCTCAGTAGTAGACCTAGCAACAGTTTTTTTTTCTGAGAACTCCACGAGATCAGATCGGAACCAAGAAACACACAGCATCAGGACACTGATCGCCTATCATCGACATTACTAACCCAATCTGCATCAACAAACGCAGTGATAGATGAAATATCAGTGGATGCATTTGAGCGAAACACCGGACCATGATTAATGATGCCAAAAAGATACCTTAAAATACGCTTAATAGCGATCCAATATCCCTCACACGGACAATGCATGTACTACACAACTCGATTAACACTAAACGCAATATCGGACCTCGTGTGACACAGATAAAGTAGCGATCCCACAATACTACGATAGATTAATGCATCAACAAGTGGCTTCCCAACATCTTGAGTTAAGTTTGGTGGGACAACCATCGGAGTTGGGGTAGGCATTGCACCAACCATGCATGTACGCTCTAGAAGTTCATGAACAAACTACCTCTAGCGTAAAACAAGTTGTCCAGGTCCTCGTTGAACCTCTATACCCAGAAAATAACTGAGCTCACTGAGATCCTTCAGAGAAAACCACTGACTCAATAACCGAACAACTTCATCAATAGCAGCCTGAGATTCCCCTGTGACAATAATGTCATTGACGTACACGAGCACAAACGTGCGAGCTCCTTGACTCAATCAAACAAAAATAGAGGTATCAGTTGAGGCCCCAACAAACCCGAGACTCAACAAGGATTGTCGAAGCTTAGAGTACCACATACGAGGTGCTTGATATAATTCGTACAACGCTTTCTATAACGGACTACAAGACGAGAACCGTCAGTAGCTGTTTGCTCAAACCCTGGTGGCTATGTCATGAACACCTCCTCACCGAGATCGTTATTGAGAAAATTCACATCGACCTGTCATAAATTCCACTCGTGAGCAACAACCAGTGAAAGAACAACATTAATCGTGGTCAACTTAACCACTGGACTGAATGTGTCTTTAAAATCAGAACCAAGAACCTGAGAGAATCCTCGTGCCACAAGACGAGCCTTGTATCTCGCAATTGACCCATCCACATGGCGTTTTACTTTAAACAACCACTTACACCCAATGACTGTGCGACCTGGTGATAGAGGCTCAAACACCTAATGCCATTTTGTACCAAAGCATCATATTCGGCTAACACGACTTCCTTCCAAAGCGGATGCCAAAGAGCCTGAACGAATGTACTTAGTTCATCACTATCAACTTGCTTCTGAGCAATAAAAATCCTTGGTTTATAAATACCTCGTTTACTACGAGTAACCAATGGATGCCCAGTTGAAGAAACAACATCAGCATTAACTGCTGGTTCTTTCAAGTTAGCAACCGGATTATCATGCTCAACCTCAGGTAAAGTTATATCAACAAGAACATCCAGTTGATTTGATGCACCCATCGTAGACCTAGGAACAATCCTACCACTGCTAGCAGGTTGAGTGCTAGGCAAGACTGGAGCAGTTAACACTAGCACCAGGTTCGTGCTGATGCGTCTCTTCCTACATCACTCGTAGAGTAGTTTGCATATCCGATGATGCACCACACACTTGACTCGCTTCAGGAACCATATACACTGATGTTGCTTTATACGCTGGATCTTTCAAAGACTCAAGACACTATGATTCTATAGCAAGAAACTCGTGCTCATAAAAAATGACATTCCTCGAGACATATACCTTCCCATCTGACGCCAAGCATTGATACCCATGGTGCTGAGTGCTGTACCCAAGAAACACATAATGTTGTGATCGATGAGCTAGTTTATGAGACTGAAAGTCATGTAAATGAGGAAAACACCTGCAACCAAATATTCGAACCATGCGATGGGCTCTGCTTAAACAACCACTGAAACGTCGAAACACCTTGAAACACTCTAGTGGGTAGTCTGTTAATCAAGTGTACACAACCGTGACCATCGCATACACCAATACCACATAATCATAGACATCTAATACCATGTTAGACAGAGAAAATATGAAAAATAAGGAAGCTTTTATTTACGCAAAAGGTGTAAATAGGATGACTACAAACCCAACTATTTATAACACACATGCCTACACAAAGGAATTGTAACTGCATGGACACGTCACACAATAAACCATACGTTTGGTTCACGGAATGTAAGATTATCGGTGAGAATGTAAGATTATCAGGGAATAGGATTAATGGGAATGTTGTATTTTGTGTTTGGTTGTTTAGCAGAAATGTAAAATTACCGTGTTTGGTTAAAGAAATAAAAGATTATTAGAATTTATATCTGACCATATTGTCCTTATTATATATTTGTTTTTTTAACAAGTTGAAAAATATTTATATATTTTCTTTAAAAAAATTAAATTCATAAAATTTATATTTTTTTTTACAAAATTGAAAATATAAAAAGGTTTAATCTAAGGGTAAAATTTTATTTTAACCCCTAAACTTCATATAAAATTTTAATTATAGTTTTTTTTGTAAATTTAAAATAGTTTAAGGATAAATTTATAATTTAACCTTCGTAAAATTTTTATTATTCAATGACAGAATAAGGATATTTTTGAAAAAATATTTAAGGGCATTTTAGTCCAAAACGTCAGTAATCCAACAATACCTAAGGAAATGGAGGTAATGACATTCCCGGTAATATACCCCCAAAAAATTCACTATTGGTAATGTAATATTACTGGGAATGACATTCCCGGCCAACCAAACGGGAGAATATGGATTTCATTCCCATGAGAATCTCACATTCCCCTAACCAAACACATCCTAAAAGCTTTATAACAAATACTACTTACACACACCAATGACTTTAGCATGACATCATCAATTCATGCTATTCATACTTCAACAAAAATTAATTTTTTTTAAATTTGATGAGTAAAAGTGTATAAATGTAAAAGGGCAAGTGACCATTTTGGTAGTTTACCCTAATTTCTTTTGACACGTGCACTTCACGTGTATTTTTACATTTAATTTTTACTTTATTTAATTATATATATATATGTTTATTTCTTGTAATTAAAAATAATTAATACATTTTATATTAATATATTGTTTGTTTATAAATTTCAATAACTTAAAATAAAAGTGTAATTCTAGTGTTCGTTGCATCCGTCTCTCGACCAATAATGCAGCACATGGTATTGCACAATATGCTTTTTCTTTATCTAGTCATGTTTTTTTTTTTTTGCTTATGACTTCCAATGTGTATCTCTAATATTCTTTTTCCGGATGCACTTCATTGTAATGATGTTATTTAAAAAAAAAACTTTATTTTGTTTATCTAATTAATTTAATTAATATTATTTTTATTTTATAGTTATTACAAGTATATTAAATAATATTTTAATATCAATTTAGTAGTATAATTAAGCATAAAGGATATTCTCATCGATGTAAAAGCTTCTTCAAACTTTTATTGTTATAAAGATTATAAAATTATTTTTAAATTTGTTGTTGACAGAAGAATGAGTAAAATAACTAATATCATCCTAACGAAGTTGTTACTGTCCTATCATATTTGGGTCAATTTGGCAATAAAATAACTGTTCAATGCCGAAAGAGATACAATAAAACTTTAAAGGCTAAAATGGTTAAACTGATAAAATTAGGGGCTGAAAATTTTATTCTACCAAAGAACATTCATTTGATGAAAAAGTGTTAAGTATAAAACCTTAGGATTTTAATGTCGTTAAATACGAACTTTATCACCCTTATAAATTATATGGGTTTACGTAATTAATATATATTTTTTATTTGACAATTTTTAAATCTAATCCTACTTAGAGCAGAGGAAAAGAGGACTTTAAGATAAGGAAGGTGAGTGTTCCTAGTGGTTTAGAACCTATGACCTAAAGGAATATGAGAGAATAAAGATGAACAATTTAACCAACTAACCAAATGTTTTTTTGCACATAATTAATTTATATTTAAACCATTAAATAAAGAAATGTTAAATATAAAAATAATAAGTAAGACACTCAAATTCAAAAAAAAATAAAACCGAGATGGTTCAAAAATATAAAAAGAAGTTTGGGTTTATGCAGGTGGAGTAAGCTCACAAATGTGAGTACTTCGAATTTCTTTCTGTAACGCCTCGATTTTCAAGTTAGTAGTTTCGAGTCATTCCAAGCTAGTATAGGTAAGTCTAAGTGTCTACCAAGATGCTTTGGGTCCTTGTTGAGAATTGTTAGGCATAGTTGGGCCTAAAAGAGTGTATTTTTGAAGTGGATTTAAAAGCTTTGGGTCCTTGTTGAGAATTGTTAGGCATAGTTGGGCCTAAAAGAGTGTATTTTTGAAGTGGATTTAAAAGATAGAGAATTGGAGAGGTAATTATCCCCTAAAGTATTTTAAAAGCTGAAACCCATTAAGGTTGGTGATGTATTTTGAGTCGTAAACTACATTTTTATATCTTTTTTATTTTTAAATATACTATTTAGGGCTCCTATTTTGTGAACGGTACGAATACATGCTTTAAACCTACGTTTACGTTATCATTTTATTTGATGAATGATTTACAATGTTAATTGATTTTAAAAGAAAAAATGGTTAGTCACCTCGATGATTTCGTGTAAAATTCAAATCCTTCGAATTTTAAGTTAGATCGAATTAGGATGTTACACTTTCTATTCTCGAAAGGTTATTTATCGAATAATATATTAGATACAAATAGTTAAATAAAGAAAGATAAAAACAATGATAAGATTAATTATCACAACTATGAAATTGAGCGCATATCTAAATTTTTATTGTTTTTGAAGTTTTCAGTTCTGCCATCTCTTTACTTGTAAAATTTAAGTTCTTAGAAATTACAAGGTTGCAAATCACAACTACCATTCCTTTCGAAGTCTTCAGATTTTCAATATGAAAATGACTATCAAAATTAAGTAAAATATAGTGCAGCAGTACTATTAAATATTTCAGTCTAAATAGGAAAAGAAAAATACTGGTTCAATCTAGGGCAACATTTTCATGAAAAGATTGTATAATTTAATCAAAATAAAAAGGAAGCACCATGGCTAAAGTACTTCATGGAAAGCATATAAAGACATGAAGAAAATGGAGGGTGGAAAGAAAAAACAAACACCCACATGGCCAGGAAATAAAAAGCTGCTAAATTAGGAAGAAGGAAAAACAAAACAACAGTAGTTTTACGATATATCCTCTCTTTTTCACATTTTGTGGAAAAAAAATTCATGTTTACATTTTCATTGAAAATAACAAAAATTTTCATATCTTCAAATTCAATTTGATAGGTGAGACCCCCAATTAATATGCTTCTTTTTCCTCACGAGGAACCCATTTCAAAATTCAATAATCTGAAGAAGAAGAAGAAAAAAATCATGAATCTCTCTCACACACACACACACACAAAAAACAATTTTTTTTCAATATTGAGATCAAAGTTTGCACATACCATCATGTTTCTTCTTCATGACATTCCTTGCAAGCATCAACAAAATGACAAGGAATCCCACACTTGCTGCCCCTCCTAAGATTATAGCCACTGTCCTCCCTGTGTTTTGCCCTGTTCCTACACCAATCAAATACATAATTGGCACAATCTCAAAATAAACTATCAGAACCCTATTCTTTTTTATGGAGCATCCTGATCCCAACATCTTATTTTTTTTGGTTAAAAAGTACATAATATTTGATTAAATAGTCATTTTGAACCTTATTCTTTTATTCAGAAGTATTATGGTCCTAAAATTTCATTTTAGAGGAAAAATGTCATATTTTGGAGAATTAATGATTGTTAATTAATGGTTTATATCCATGGAGGAGCATTTTTAAAATGCTCCAAAAATAAGGATCAAAATGACTATTTTAGTAAACATTAGGGGCTACTTTTGGTGTGCCAAAATAATTTATACCCAAAATTTATGCATCCATCGGTATTCAAAAGAAATGAAATACAATTACCTGATGAAGATGAAGATGAAGATGAATGTGCATAAGAAGAAGATGATGACCTTCTAGGGACCCCATTAGGATAATAATTGTAACTAATAAAGCACTTGTGGAGATAAATTTGACCTGAAATGGAACTCCCACACTCTACTTGAGCTCTCTGAACAGCACTTTTCACACACTCCCCACAATCCGAATCCCCCACATCTCCTTCACATTGCCCCAAGAGGTAAACAGATCGGTAATTTGTGGCGTAAAATCCATGGTTGCTGACAACCCCACTTTGCAACACCGAGAAGGCGGAGTCCCTCTTCTCTTCAAAGCCCGTTCCGGCGACGTTGGTGGCGCCGCAAGTCTTGAATAGCATCTCCATGCCGGAGATTTGAGTAAAGCCGGCGACTTCGTACAGCATGTAGCATCCGTAAAGTTGGATCCTTGAAGCTAATGTCTTGCCGCAAAGCTTGTCGGCTAAAGTCGGGAGCCTGCTGGCGCAGTTGTAGCAGTCGGTGTTGCTGAGGTCTCCCCTGCATTGGAAGAGACCGGTGATTGTGGTTTGGCCAGTGCCGGTGGTTGTCTTGTAGAACTTCACTTTCATGGACTGTGAAACCAGGGTTTGGAACATGGCCGATAAGGCCTGGGAGTAAATCCCGGCTGGATCTGTGAAGGACTGCTTTGCGCAGCCTTTGTAGACTAGTGTGGTGTAGTCTGGAGCTGATTCGACTGGGGGGAAAAGGTGAAGAAGAGAAGAGAAAAGGAGGAATGAGAGGAAAAGGAAAAAGGGTTTTGAAGAGAAACCAAAACCCATTTTTTTGGGGTGGGTTTTTTTGGATCAAATCATGGTCTTTTGGTTGCAGATTTGGTAGGGATCTAAATGAGCTTGATGAGGTTTTTTTCCCCCAGAATCACTCACCCTTTGAGAAAAGGGATTTGAGATTTCTAACTTTACTTTTCTCAAACAAATGAGAGAGATGATAGACAAAGGTTTATCTTTTGCTATTCACTAGACATGAGAGATAAAGAGAGAGAGGACAGTGCACAAAAGAAATGATAAAACAGAGAGAGAGAGAGAGAGACATGTCATTAAACAACTGTGTTTAATATTTTGAAGAGAACGAGAACAAAATGACCATTTAAAAAAAAAAAGGCAGAGAAGGTCTTAACAATATTCCCTTTGTGTAAAAAATGATGATGAGGTATGAATGTGGGAGTATGATTTTGTGAGGAAACAGGACAGTGCATTGAAGATTGACTCGAGCACATTTCACTTTACCGCAGCTTTGAAAATATTTTTTAAAAGTCTTAATATAAAAATAAGTAATTAAATTATTATAAGTGAATTAAATTAAAATTTATTAGGGTAAACTACATCAATGGTCACTAATATTTAGGTTAAAATTCGTTTTCACCCTGATGTTTCAAAAGTCACAAATCGGTCATTAACGTTATCGTTTGTTATAAAATAGTCACTTGAAGTTAACATCTGCTAACAATCATTACTGCAGTAACGAAATGCTGACGTGGTACGTTAAACCAGCTGACTCAGTATATTTGACCGACCGTTTGACTCGTCGTCCTCTTTTCTTCTTCTAAACTGTTAGTGATTTGCTGCTAAGCATAGCTACTCAAGAGCAGTTAGGATCATACTGAATAGCATAACCTTTTCCGGTGGTCGTGTATCTTCTAAAGACCATATCCAGGTATGGTGGCGGAGTATTTGCCGTGTGTGCTGATCGGTGCAAGAATGTTGTTTGTTTGTCTGTCCAAGGTGGTAGCAGCATTTGAAAATGCCAAATTGGTTTAGTTATTATAAAAATGGTTTAGTTGAATATTCCAACTACATCAATAATGCAACAACAATGTTACCTCGATCCATTCGAATCCCAGGTAAAGGCCAATATTCCTTCCAAAAGGGGAGAGTAGATCCTCTTCATTTGTCTCCTCTCATAGCAAGCTGCATCACGTTTTCCAAAAAGCAGTCAAGCGAATGCAAGTATATTAGTTAGATCTCTTATAGGTGTGGGGGGAAGGGAAACTACTGGTTCTATGGTGATACAACTCAAGCTGCATCAAGAAAATCGCTTCTAGATTTTTGTTACCATAGGACCTCCTCGTGAGCAAGGATATCTTCAAGGTTAGCTCGGGTCTCAAGCTCCTCGGGTAATAACTAAAGTATATTAGTTTAATGTTTATTTTCCTTTAGACACTAAAAATTAGTTATTGATTATATATAAAATTCTTTTTTAATTTACGTAATCAAATATAGATTATGGTAAACAAAAATAGGCTATGACACGACATGTAGTTAAATGTTTATAATTTACAATTTACAATTTACATGATCAACGTACCGTCAAAAAGAAACCTTTACAAGTAGAGCATTCTATAATGTTCAATAAGAATCGAATAAATTTAAGGATATAATTTTGTACTATTTAGATGACATTAATAAATTCCCGGTGCAATTACTTCTATGTCTGATTAAGTTTTAATTGGTTAATTTTTTTATTTTTAGATTCTTTAATTTTAAATTTTTTAAATATAATTTTAACTTGATAATAAAAAAAGATTTCTTACAATCATTGTTATTTCTCAATGCAAGATATCACCTAATATGTTCGGAAATTCAGGTATTAGGATTGTCGGAACCGTCTTTCGGGTGGATCCGGAATTGGGCTTCGACTTGAATGAAATGTGTTGAAGCCGCCACCGATCATTTATTTTAAAAACAAATAGGTTGATCAGATACCTCGATTTCTTACCTGATCTACATCTTACCAAAGATATGTCAGATTCGGGAGACGATTACAGTCAAGGAAGGGTTAGCACCCTTAAACTGTCCTTTCAGTACTATTTAATTTTCAGTTGTCTTTAATTAAGAAAGTGATAAGTTAAAGTAAAAGGTAAAATAACAATCCAAATTACTTACCTTTGATCGATTCGAAAGTATACTCTTAAAAATTCGAGAAACGTGTTAGAAAAAAAAGGTGATGAAAATAAATAAAATAAAATAAAGAATAAAAAACAGATGAAATAAAAAATATAAAGGGCAAAATCAAAGCTTCAAAAAACGGGGGGACCAAAAATGTAATTCACCCTTTTTTAAAACACGCGGGTCAGAGTGTTATGGATCGGGTCGGCGGGTCTTCCACGGGTTGGGTATAAAACCCAATCCTATAACACAATTTCATTTTATTTCACCCCACAAAACCGATTGAAAGGTCCCTCCCCCCAAATTCTCTCATTCTTCAAACACGGCCACTCCAAAATCCAGAATCCGGCGGCTACCGCCTCGCCGGCCGCTGTATTGGGTCAATCTGGCCTGATAGTGCTGTTGACTTTGGCCTTGAGACTGTGACACCCTTTCCAGAACTAATGACGCTCACATTGTTGACCTCCCATTCCTTAATCTTTAAGGATGGCCTCCTATGAGACTTGCTTCCCTCGATCTTCCCTTGTTTGATGGTTGTCTCTACCATTTCACCGACAATTACAAATACAGATAGTAGATCATACTCAAATATAGTGGATCTAACTGTGCATGATTCGAAACTTACTGTTTTCATCGATGCTCCATTAACTTATCGGCGGTCGTTTGTCCTTCCTGTGAATCCGAAAGCTAAGTGCTCCTCCCTTTTAATTTTTTTTTGTGTTTTTATGGGTATTTTCGAGTGTTTCTCCCTCTTATTTTCTCGATTTTTCAATGGTTCAAACTCATCCTCATTCTTTTTCATCTTACCGGGTTTTTATAGGCTTGGTGAAGGAATCTCCCTCCTACGAATATGGGATCTTTGAAAATCCCACTCAATCTCGAAATTAATGGATTTCACAAAAGAATGATATATTGCTTTTTTTTATTCTGTTGTTTTTTTTTATTTAGCCTTTTGGGATTTGGTTGCGATACATGTCAATTTATTTCCATTTATTTTAGTCTAATTGTTGCTTTATTTTCTTGAGATTCAGCCGTGATTTTGGCACGGTTTGGTGTTGATTTCTTGCCAAAAATCTGGAAATGGCTTTGATTCAGTGCGTATGGTGTTGTTTCGTCGACACGCATGAAGACCACGTGCCGATAATCAAATGACCGATGATGTTTGGTGATCCTCTGATGAAATTTGAACCATTCATTCACCCTCGGATATGATGGATCTTGTTTGTGCGACGCCACTACTAAAATGGGAAACCTTAATAGCCCCCTTGGTTTGTTGGATCAGGCTGCCTTGCAGGTTTTGGGCTCCTTGATTGCTGGACTTTATGATATCATACCCTAATTTGCTGGGTCAAGAAGATTGGATTTGACCTATTACCCATACTGGACTTCTTTTGGACAAAACATTATTTGGACCTGCAACATAACAATAAAAATAAAATGAAAAAGAAATAAAAATATAGATATATGTTTGACAAAATATATAAGTTTTAAAAATTATATATATGCGTTTTAAAAACTATATGTTATAATTTCAAAAACCATTATAATTTCCAAAACAATATATTATATATATATTTTTTTTTATCAAAATTATATATTATATATACGTTTTAAAACTATATATATTATAATTTCAAAACTATATATATAAAGTATAATTTCAAATGTATATATTTTAAAAACCATATATTACATATATATTTTAAAAACTCGTGTTTCAAAAAATATACATTATATATATTTCAAATGTATATGACCTATATAACTATTTAATGTTCCCAGACGAAAATAAGTACATACAGGTGGTGAATGGTTTGATTTTGCTGCATCATATGCTTCACAGCTTCAAGTTGTTTTTGAAGTTCATCGTATTTTTATATGTTACTTCTCTCTCCGCTTCTCTGCTTCTCTCGATTCAGCTTCGACTTTCATTTGAGTAAATTTTTCATCCACTTCAGCTAATTGTTGTTTTAATTGAATACTTCTGATTGAGAAGACTCGCTCTGTGATGACATGTACTGAGACGAACTATATTTAAAATATTTGGATGGAGTAACAAATGATCCCTGACAATGAACTCGACCATAACTTTTGGGACCGAAAACATTTTCAATAACTTATTTTTCAATCTCGTCCACATTAATGGAATCATGAGATGAATCCATAGCTTCATCTTCATCCTTTTATCACTCAATTTTTCTTAATAATCAGTTAGGAATTTAGAATGAATTTTAATATTATTTAAAATAAAATATTATAATATAAATTTTGAAGAACTTTATTTATCCAACTTTATTGTCATAGGAGAGTCATTCTTTTTTGTAAGTGTCATTTTGAATAACTTTATTTGTCCAACTTTATTGCCAGACGTAATTTCATACAATGTATAATATAAATTAATACTTACAAAAAAGTAATAAATAATAGGAAAAATATTCGTCACTAGGTGAATAATTATAATTAAAAAAGAATACCTCTTTATTAGCTACATGAGCAAAGCTCTTTAATACAACTGTGTGAGTAAACTTTTGTTGTTGTCTGCTAGCAATACCAATGTGCTCTCAGTCCTAAAATTTGAATTTACATGACTTATAAAGTCAAAATTATAGTGACATAATATTACTTTTCAAAGTTCATAATACCTCTCCTTTTTTTTAAACTTCAAAACCTGACTGCATCTTCCTATTGATACCTGAGCATTCTAGGTGGGACATTTTACAACTTTTGTATAGGCCACAAACGCCACTCAGGTACATGCATATTGTGGCATTTATTACACAAACGCCACTAAAATACACGTCGGTAGTGGCGTTTACCAAAATTGTCGCCTTATAAGGCGTTTACCAAAATTGTCGCCTTATAAGAGTCAATAGCGGCGTTTTTAATAAAAATGACTCCATAGGTACATTACTATTGCGGCGCTAAATCGTAAACGTCAATAATGTCTTTGTTTTGTGGCGTTCTAACCGTAAATGTCGCGTTATGTTCAAATTTAGTGGCGTTTCATTTTAAAACGCCGTTAAAACCTATCTCACTGTAGTGTTTATTAGACTTAAAAAATGAATATAAATTTTAATTTGATATTTATTAAAATTTATCTATTTATTTATAATATAAAAATAAATGACTATAATTTAAATTTATATAAACTGTAATTCAAGTTAAATATAAAATGATAAAATACATATAATGTTTAAAAATTAGTAGTAATAATAATAAAAATATTTTAAAGAAATGAAAATTTTATATTATATAAATTAAATTAAAATAACAATAGCTCGTATAATAAAAAAATTAAATAGATAAAATTTCAAATAAGAATTTATAATAGTATATAAGTCACTTGAATGTGAAAGTTGTTCTGCCTAGTTTCCTCTTGAAAATATTAAAATTAATCAGGCTACAAAATTGTTGTTGTCGTTGTCCAATATTATTAAAATAAGTTTAAATGTTTTTTATCAATTGAGTGTCAAATTACATTGATGATATATTATTTCTTAATAAATAAGTTATAAGGTGCAGATTCAAATCTTATCAACATTACAAATTATTTAAGGATACAATATATCAGAGGTCACTGAACTTTGTTAAAAATAGGTGTTTTAGTCATTGAAGTTGTAAAAATTATAAAATTGTCACTAATATATTGTAATGTTATAAAATAATCAATGAATTTATCAAATGTTATAAATGGCCATTAAATTATTATAAACTGATATTTAAAATTATCAAATTTATAACATCATGATGATCATTTTGTAACTTTTAAAAGCTTAGTAATCAAAACAATAATTTTAAAATTCAAGACGGTGTAAGCTCAATACTGACAGAACACATTGTCTCCCAACAAAGAACACAACCTACAGAGGAGTAATCTGTGATAACCATGACTGCTGGAAGTGGGAATTTTATAAGAAAAAACACATTGGTTCTTGTACAATTCTTGACGCAGAACTTTGAGAAATATACAAAGGTCTCTGGGGTACATGAAAATTCGGAGAAAGGATAGATATACTTGAAACAGACAATGATCAAGTTGTCAAGTAGTCGAGGCTTTTAGAGGAAGATGACTCACTTGCTACAGTAACTTGACGCTCTCTTAGTTAAAAATGGAATTGCATGTCTCGATAACACATGTGATGAGAGAATGAAATAAGGTGGTAGACATTCTTAGTAAACTTGCGTGGACAATCTCGGTAGGACTATAAGAACTTTTCCAACTACCAGATACGATATTTTCGACGATTCAAGAGGGAAAAATTATCTTAATCTAAGACAATAATTTATATTCTCTCGATCAGAAAAAAAATTATAGAAAATTTCCTCTCTTTTTTGTGTCTCGTTTATTGATTTCCGATTTATTTTTATAAGAATATGTTTTCTAGTGTATCGTTTTAAAATTTTAAAAAGTGAAGTAAAATCAATAAAACCAAAGCCGAGTTGTTCAGCAACAAACTCGGTAATAACAATCGAACAACATGGCAAGCAGATAATATCAAAATCCAATACATTCATTCATAATAAACAAATACATAGAGAACATGCAGTGACCAAAAGAATCCCAAGTCAACAAAGGGGCCCAAATAAGAGAACAACAACGGCCCACCTGGAGGTCGGAAGACCAAAGAAATAAATAAATAGAGGTAATTATTGGATCGATTGTTTTCCGGTTCGGATCAATATCGGATCGGTTGATTTTTGGATCGGGTCGGGTCAATACCATGTTGGTTGATTTTTGGGTCGGATTAATACTAGATCGATTAGATTTGGGGTCGGGTCAATATCGGATCGGTTGATTTTCGGTTTAGGTCAAACTTTAGATCATGTCAATTCGGGTTGAATTGGTTATGAATCTAATCAAAATCAAGTATATATAGAATAATTGATATATACTTGTAAAAATATGTCTCCTTATTTGTTAATTTTATTATTTAGGTTTAATTTCAATTCTCAATCGTTCAATATTTTGAATTAAACATCATTTAGATATGATAAATCGATAATTTGACACAAATACGATCCTATAATACGTGTTAGAATTTGTTATCAAAATTTTATATTGATCTTATATGAAAAGTTTATAATGAGAATTATTTGATAAAGAAATAATTTTTATTAAAAATTCTATATCCAATTATAAATTTAATATTTTTATTAAAATTTAAAAAATAATACATAATTTTATTTGTTAAGTTTTAGTCGTAACATAAGTAAACTTTATATTGTTAAGTTTTAGTTGTTTTCTATTATTTATAAATATAATATTTTTATAACAAGTAAGATAAGTAAACTTTATTTATTATTGTTTTCAATCTTACAATTAGATTCTTACTTTTATATTCCTTTTAAACTTTCTATTATTTTATTATAAATATAATAATTTAATAAATTATCATTTTTTATTTAAATTAATTTATTATTGAAAATAACTTTTATCAATTTCAATATGTTCGAGTTGCCTTCGGGTCAGATTAAATTCGGTTCGGGTTGCTTTTAGTTCGGGTTAATTTCGGTTTTGGTTGATTTCAATTTTGCTAAATTTTAGACCGGGTATGGTTCGGATCAGGTATCGGATCAAATTGATTATCATACTCGGGTTAATATCGAGCCAGATAAATCGATTCGAGTAATCAGATTCGGATCAAATTTCAAGGTCTAGAAATAAAACAAGAAGCAAAGGTTGCTGATGGTGGATAAGAAGACGTTAGTAAGTGATTAAAAGAGTGTTTATTATACTTCTAAAGGTTTTGGATTTGAGCACATTATTTATAGGGGTGTTTGACTTTTTATTATCAAATGATTGTGAGTATTTCAAACAGATATTACCTTATAATCATTTCATACTAAAGTTGATTTGCTTGAGGATAAGAAAATATTTGAATGTGGGGGTGGGGGTGGGAAAGTTGATTTGCTTGAGGATAAGAAAATATTTGAATGTGGGGGTGGGGGTGGGACAGGCGAATAAAAAAACTCATTTTACTCCCTAAATAGTTTTTATTAATTTTAATTCTTAAGAAATTTACACATAGTGATGAATTCAGACAAATTTTGTGGGTTGAGTAAATATAAATATAATAAAAATAATTATCTAATATAATTTATATATTTTAAAATTTAAAATATAATATTATATATATATATATACATAGATTAAAGTTATAAAAAATATTAACCGGAGCAATATAATTTTTTTTGAACATAATTCATACATTTTTTCGTTTAGGGTAACTATTTGGTCATTTACCTATTACTTGATTTATGTTTTAATCATTCGACTATTATTTTTTTCAAAATCATGTTTAGCATTGTGTTTCTGTTTTGATCACATGTCGATACTAACATAATATTTTCTAATTTTTTTTCAATCCTGATGTGATATTATCTTATGAACGTCAATATCATCGTTAATTTTTGAAAAAAAAAATGAGTGACCAAAACATACTGTTAGGTATAATTTAAAATAAATAATGGTTGAACGATCAAAATAGAAATTAAATAATAAGTAGGTGGCTAAATAAATAATTTATCTTTTTTTGAGGATGGTGGGCCATGGCCTAAATACGCGCCATGTTTATACATCATTATGCATCATAAGGCGTGGAAATGTACTTTTCAGGATTAGAATGCGTTTTATATCAATTTTGTAGCATTTTATCAACCTGGGCAAAATAAACTCTTTGGAGTGTAAGTATGAGTTAGGCATTAATGCGATTAGGAGAAAAGTGAAGTATAACTATTGTCAGAGTGCACCACAGTGGGACGAGGAGACACCACGACATGGATACAAGAATTAAATGAAGGAAGCTACTATTGTCTTATGTTGTAACGTATGAGAGTTGCATCATGATGGGCTAGCGCAAGCCTAGGGTTTTAATAGTTTGCTCATTATAAGAAAGACATGTGTGTCTTTTAAGCTCTAGCTCGTGATTAAACACTATGTATAGCTTATTTAGAGTTTTCAGTAGCTAAGGTTGATGGCTTAAAGGATTGATATGAGATTGGTTCCTGATTGAGGTGGGTTATGCACATGGCGGTTGAATTTCCCCACTTGTTTTTCGGTAACCGAGTGCCCTTAGCGATGGTTACAAAGTCATTTCCTTCGAGAATATGGGGATTTACCCTCATCAGGAACAACATTGAACAGACACAAACAAGAATATTTTAAAGGTGAATTGGCCAGTTTCCTCACTTCTTTGCATTAAAAAAGTGAGACATTCCAATTCATCAGAAATTCAGAATCTTGACTATATACTGCTTTTCAACCCACAACTTTCGTCTGGTCATCAAGCTAAGAAAAAACACAAATATATACTATTCCCTGCAAAAAAAATGATGTTAAGTTGGTATATATACATTTTAGATTGCATGTCAATGTCTGTCTCCTTCGCGCATATGTATGTATGAATTCTGATTTATAAGAAATGGAACATTGTCTGCAAAATAATACAGATGCCTGATGATTTATCTGACCCGTAGATTCCCTTGCATTGCTCAAGGAGTTTAAGATTACAAGTGAATAAATCACTTTAATTTTAAGGGGTAAAATACCAGATATTGCTTTGTTGAGTCATTTGACTATTAAAAGTTATAAAATTATCATTTGACTATTTATATATTCCAAACTTATCCTTTTTCATTAAAAAAAATTGGTGATCGTCTCAACTAGACGTAAACATGTTGACTAGGATATAATATAATATAATAGTAAAACCATTTGAGTTGCATTTTGTAGATCAACCCTCCATTTACATTATGTCGTCGAGCCAGTGCTCAAAATATTATACCGTCGAGTTAGTGCTTGAAAGCAACAACAACGTCAGTAGACATCATCAAAATATAATTTTACTATATCCCAGTCAGTAGGTTAACGTCTAGTTCAAACGACAATAATTTTTTTAACGAAAAAAAGCTGAGTTTAGAACATATGAATATTCATGTGACTATTTTGTAATTTTTAATTGTCGTGACTTAACAAAATAATACTATAGTCGTGAATTTTTTTATAACTATTAATAATTTGGGACTCAACAAAACAACCTCCTATAATTGAGATCATTTATATAATATACTTTACCCTAATTTTTATTAATCAACAGATTGGATTACTGATAAACCGAGGTTATGGTCATTATTTTTTGTGCAATCTCGATGAACACGACCATCAAGTCAATGCAATAGCGAAAGGAAAACTAGAATCAGGTGTTCAAAATTAAGCGGAGAGTTGAAGGAAATGTAGGTTAAAACAATATATGCTTAAAGAACAAGTTTGACTGAAAGATTCTCATACATATATTCTTTCGGAATCTAAGTTGTAACAGTGATGAGTACTGGTTTGAACTAAGGAATGAGGAACAAATCCATTGATGTTTTGGGATTTGGAAGTGCTGCTTTAAGGAATAGGGAGATGAGACAGCAAAATGGCTGTTGAGAAATCATTGGTTGGAAAAGAATATCAAACTTTTTATTTATTTAATTATCATTTCTTTTATAACACTGTTGCAGATGTTATATTTTAGTCAAAAGCTAGGGTTTTCAAGAATTTAACTTTTCGGTAATTTTTCTTTGTTAAATCTTTAAAGAGAAACATAGGGAAAGAATGTTTCTTCACTCCCATAATGTTTTAATGGTTGAAAAGGTATTTATTTTCCCCCTTTTTATCTCAGTTCTACACTCCATCCCTAGAGTTTTTATCATATCCACGTATGGACGGAAGGGAACAAAAGGGATTCTCTTGAAAATTTTAATTTTTATATAACATAAATATATTTTATCGATAATTTACTTTTGTTTCTATAATTTTATATATTGTTTCCTTTTAAAATTTTATAAGTTCACCTCTTAAAATAAAATTATGCATTTATCTTTATACATATCTAATATTTGAATTTTGATTCGATTAGATTAAATATTAATTTTTACTTAATAATATAAAGTAAAATTAAAGTTGGAATTTAGACATTTATAATTTTTCGAAGATAAATATTAAATTTTAATTATATACAATTATATACATGATACTTAAAAATTAGGTTGGATCTTAATATTTTTTTATTTCTCTTCCATTCTTGAGAAACAACATACTTTAAGAAAAACATTAACACCCATCGCGATGAAAAATCCTTGTGTCGTAATATTAAATTAAAAGAACTTGAATTATTATCTAATAAGTTAAAAATTGAAATATTTTCTTAGGACTTCAACCTTCTTTATAGAAATGAATAATAGAATCATGAGGCAGTCCTCCCTCTGTCCGTACTGCGAACCAAAGTACCTTGAAGCGACAAATGAAGTTGCAACACATAGAGGGGTGATAGGAGAGGAAGAGCCAAGTCTCTTATGGATCAACAAGCATAAGTGCCTTCTCCATGTGATTAAGATTTTATACAAATCCGTGCAACTTCCTTACTCTTCTTGTCTTTTCGCTGCTAAGAACCTCTCCATCTTTTCTAAGGTTAATTATCAAACATATATAGTCGATTGATTGGTGATTCCTTTTGCTTTCTTATAATTGTTCTGTCGCTTAATTACTAAACATTTTTCCACCTCTCCGATAAAGTTTCCATGATTAATTTTTAATATAATTATTGATGGAACAAGATGTTTATGTCGAATGTTGGCGGTTTACTCCCCTGATTTAGGTGTGAGTTTGCGGCGATTCATTGGTGATGTAAATAAAGAGAAGATGAAAAGAAATTATCTGAGAGAGAATGAGTGAATTGATCCGAAGAAGGTCGCCTTCTTTGGGTGTATAGAGATTTATATAATGACCTTACATGCTGATGTCGGACCTATAATCATCATTACCTAGACGTAGGCCAATAAAATATATAAATAAACTCGCCAGTTAATTGAATTGGCCTTGAAAATTCTCTTAGTTTCACCAAAAATATTTTCAAGGGTTTTTAGTTGATCCAAGAGCTTCCTTTGTGGGGGAGTCCCTCCGGATGTGATCTTAGTAAGTGGACATGGGAGTTATATCTCCAGAGGATTTATATATAAGAGAGCTTGTGGGAGAGTTTCTTCGAAGATGGTCATCATAAACGAATGGAGAAGTTGTATTTCCCAAGGAGTTGTAGCATTTTGTCCCCCATGATCAGGGAGTGTCATAAATTAGCTTGACTTGAGACTTAAACAGAGCAGCATTAATCAATATTTTTTGAGCACTTATTAAAGGTCGTCATCAATATTTTTTGAGCACTTATTAAAGGTCGTCATCAATATTTTTTCTATCTTCAGAGCATTTACCTAGATGTCACCCCATGATTAACGGACTAGAAGGCATGAATTGTGACCACTGATAGACTTTGGTTATTCATTTATTTAATGGGTGAATTAGGTCACCCTTTTTCATTCCTCTTTCTTATTGTTTTATTTTAATCCAATTTTATGAGATGAATTTAACCTTTGATCCCGTAACGCCTGGGACGACTTGAGAAAATTTTAAGAAACATTGGAAGCCCTATTTTCTAGATAAGACTAATATAGGCTCTTCCTCAAATTCATATGTGGAGATTTCTTTAAAGGAAGGTGGCCTTGTTATTGATTTAAAGGACTATATTAGTAGTCCTCTAGTTTAGCTTTTTGTAACATGTATTATATTAATAAGATTTTGTTTTCTTTGTCTTTATTTTGAACAATCTTAACTTATTGTTTCTATATGTTGTTTGTGTGTTGTATTATTCAAATAGGCATTAGGGTTTTATTTATTTTCTTAAAAAATTTATGTTGGCAATTAGGCAGAGGTGTTTTCATGATAATCTTGTTGAAGAGAGCATTGTTATCTAGACTTTTATAAGTCAGTTATTACTTTCGTATGTATTATAATTTGATAAACGATTTTTAAGCTAGGAGGAGTTATTTATATGTTTGTATATATAATTGACAGATGGTGAAGTCGAGATATCTTAATTAATTTGGATGGAGTTTTCTCTAGGATCGTATGTATTCCAAGCGAAAGAGTCTCTACTCTTCGTTGGGATGTTTAAATTCAACATGGTTAAAGTGGGAAGAGTTATCTCCAAGCCAGTGTGCCTTCCGTGCGGAGAATTCTATTTATGAGATGATTTTTAAGCCATACTCTAAAATCTTTTTTGAGCTGGAACTGCTGGCGATGATAATGTTCCTCGGTTCATCCTCTAAGAACATGTACATGGAAGCACATTTTGAACGTTGAGTTTACGAGTTTAGTGTCTCACTAATAATTATATCATACTACATGCATTCACAAAATGTGTATGCTAGTGGCACATTTATAAAGACACATAATTTTTTATCTAACATGTTGATGTAGGCATCATGGTTCGGTTGAAGGTCTATCTACATCTCGGAGCTCACGTACCCCTCTAACCTTTATAAAATACCCTTGGTATTTGGTGAGATCAATAGCTACATCGGAACCGATTTACTCCATTGAGTTTTGGGGCATCTACTCCCAGTCGGCAACAGAATTGCCTTGGCACTGATTGGATATTTAAAATGTATGATCGTATATGCTAAAGTAACTCGGGTGTCCTGACTGTGTCCCAAACGTCAAACAAGGCTAGTTTTATGTCATCTTAGTTGTTATTGTTTCTATTTGTTATGAGTTATTATTATTCTTTGTAGTTTTATTTCATGGCATTCTGGTGTAATTGGGTCCCTCAATTTTATCCCTTAAAGTTCTTGGTTTTCTTACCCAAAACTGTTCGTGAGTACCGATACAAAGCTCCTCAGTATTGATACTAACCCCTGGGTATCGATACTGCTGACTTATTAAAGGCTAATAACAAAGGGATGGTATTAATACTTCTTCTTGAGTATCATTATTTCTGGTATGTGGTATTGATACTTTCCTAAGTATCGATACCAAATTTAGCTTCGATGTTTTGGAAAATACCTAAGTATTAATACCCTTATTGGGGAGTATCGTTACTCTACCCTTGGTATCGATACTTCCATGAGTATCGATACAAATTTGGCTACTAGAATATGCTAAGTGAACTCAGTATCGATACCACCCTGCGAGTATCGATACCTCACCTACAGTATCAATACCCATTGAATAAGTATCAATACTCATGACCAGAAATACTTAGTTTTAGGCATGAAAATGCATCCACAATACTCCCAAACATCCTACTGAGGTCCCCAAACATTATTAAAGAGTTATGTATGAATATAGTGGGTCATTAAAAGTCCATAAACATGCTAGAAAACACTTATTTCTGAATTCTACCATGAACATGCATCATAACTCATGAGACCTGCATGTAGTAGAGTTGACTTAGAAGAGAGTTACCCAGGATTCTTAAGCTGCTAGAAACATCCAATGTTCGACCAAGAGTGAGATTCTTCTTTCCCTAGCTTTGGAGCTTTCTCAAACTTCTATCACTAGACAAAAATCAATCATAAGTGTTACTAACATTTATGGAGAGTTTAGAAAGGAGTTTAAAATGTTTCTAGATGTCTGAATCTCTAAAAAATGAGTTGAATTCACTTAGGTTTCTAAAACCTCCACTAAACTCATATTTGCTAACTATGGCCAAAACTTGCCATTAAGAGCTTGAATGAAAGCTTATGAGATATATATTTATTTCTTACCTTGAAATCTCAAAAATGGATTAGTTTCGATGCAAAGTTGGAACCTTTGATGGATTGAAAGCGTGAGAGAAAAAATGATGAAGGAATGAGAAGAAAAGACAAAGAATAGTTGGGAAAAAGAGAAATATCTAAGCATAAGATCATCTCCCTTAATGGGTGATCAACCTTTGAAAATGAACATGGTGAGACTACTCCTTTAGTCATCCTAGTTTTGATTATAAATCCAAAAACCCTTTTTATCATCCATTGGGCAAAAGTCAATCCCAAACCACATAAACATGGGTCAAGGTTTCCTACAAGCTAATGGGTTTATTCTAAGGCCTACTCGGGTCAACCAGAAACTACTAACCCGAAATTTGGAGCGTTACAACTCTCCCCTCCTAGAAAGAAATTATGTCTTCAAGATTTACTTGTATAGAAGATGTGAGGGTATTGAAGCTACACTTCCTACTGGTTTGTTTCTAGGACGAACTCATCACCAGTGTCGGCTGCTAATGAGGCATGACTCTCATTTTCTCCATTGGTTTCTCTGAAATTAGAACGAAACGAAGGCTATTAGTCTTGAAAGTACTTTAGACTCTCTAGATGCATGTACACTTACAGATGTTGATTGACTCTAACCCCGCGGGTCCTAGGATCGACTAAACCTTATGTTCTGATACCGCTAAATATAACACCCTAATCCAATCCGACCCGAAGATCATTAGATCATGATGTCACATGAGACCACCGAAGTGGGTAACCCAAAACTTTTCTTTTAAAACATTGTAAACCATTATATAAAATGTCATTCATAGGAATGTAAATAAAACATAATAAATTTGTTTAACAAGTACAAGCTCCTAAAACATCAAAAAATAATACATTGGGTTTAAAACAAAATAGAGTTATGACTGAATACAAAATGGTCTACAATATTATATGTTATCTAATAATAATAAAGACATACTCTGAAATCTTTGTTGAGTTAGAACTGCTGGCGATCATAATTCTCATTAGTACTCACTAATTAACTGTATTATGCTACATGCATTCATTAAATGCGTATGTTAGTTGCACGTGTATAAAGACATAGAATTTTTATCTAACATATTGATGTAGGCATGCATCATGGTGTGACTGAGGGTTATGCATCTCGGAGCTCACACACCCCTCTAGCCTTTCTAAAATACCCTTGGGTATTGGGTGAAATTCGGAGTTGCATCAAAACTGTACACCTAATCGAATTACACTATCGAGTCTTGGGGCATATGCTCCGAGTTCGCAACTGAAGTGCCTTGGCACTGACTGGATATTCAAACTATACAATCGTATCTGCTAAAGTAATTGAGTGTCTTGATTATGTCCCGAGTGTCAAACAATGCTAGTTTTATGTCATCATAGTTGTTACTATTTCTAGTTATTTTGAGTTATTACTATTCTCACTTGCAGTTTTATTTCATGATATTCTGGTGTAATTCAATTCTATCCCTTAAAGCTCTTAGGTTTCTTACCCAAAATTGTTCGTGGGTACCGATACTAAGCTCCTCATTATCAATACTAGTCTTTGGATTTCGACACTAATCCTTGGGTATCGATATTACTGACTTATTACAGGCTAATAAAAAAGATGTGATATCGATACTCCTTGAATATCAATACTTCTAGTCTGTGGTATAGATATTTTCCTAATTATTGATACCAAAGTTGGGTTCGATGTTTTGAAAAATAACTAATTATCAATACCCCTATTGGGGAGTATTATAACTCTACTCATGGTATCGATACTCCTATGAGTATCGATACAAATTTGTCTACTAGAATCTACTAAGTGAACTTGGTATTGATATCACCCTGTGAGTATCAATACCTTACCTACAATATCAAAACCCATTGCATGAGTATCGATACTCTTAACCCAACACTCTTTTGTTTTTAACACTTGAAGAACAATATCGGTACTGTTCTTCCAGTACCGATACTCACACCCATAAATACTCTATTTTAGTCATGAAAATGCCTCCCCAATACTCCTAGACATCCTACTAAGGTCCCCAAACATTATTAAAGAGTTATGTATGAATTTAGGGGGTCATAAAGATTCCATAAACATGATGGAAAACATTGATTTTTGAATTCTACCATGAACATGTTTCATAACTCATGTGACCTACCAAAACACATTTAATGACCTACATGTGGTAAATTTGAGTTAGATCCTAAGCGCTGGAAACACCCAAGGTTGAACAAAGAGTGAGATTCACCTTTCCCCTAGCTTTGGAGATTTCTCAAACTTCTCTCACTAGACAAGAATCAATCATAAGCTTTACTAACATTGATGGAGAGTTTAGAAAGGAGTTTAAAAAGTTTCTAGAGGTCTAAATCTCTAAAAAATGAGATGAATTCACTTAGGTTTCTAAAACCTTCACTAAACTCATTTTTGCTAACCATGGCCAAAACTTGCGACTAAGAGCTTGAATGAAAGCTTAGAAGATTGAGGTTTTATTCCTTACTTTGAAATCTAAAAAATGGACTGATTTTCTAGCAAAGTTGGCACCTTTGTTGCATTGAAAGAGTGGGAGAAAAAAGGATGAAGGAAGCAGAAGAAAAGAAAAAAAAGAGTTGGGAAAAAGAGAGAAAAAGTTAGGCGTAAGATCATCTGCCTTAATGGATGATCAACCTTTGAAAATGAAAATGGTAAAACTGCTCTTTTGATGCTCATTTTGATTATTACTCCAAAACCCTTTTTTACCATCCACTGAGCCAAAGCCAAGTCCAAACCACTCAAACTTGGGTCAAGGTTTCCTACAAGCTAATGGGTTTATTCTAAGGCCCACTCAGGTCAACCTGAAACTACTACCCAAAATTCGGGGCGTTACAACTCTGCTTACAAATGATACTTTACACTTCTAAAGGAACTCAATTAATTCGAGCAGAATTGTCTCTAGGCTTAAATGCATTCCTTGTGAAGGATTCTCGATGTTTTGAAAATGTTCTCTATGCTCTACTGAGGTCAAGGACAATTATTTCTTTGACCTTGGTAGAGATGTCTTTGCTTTCTTTGTATAGTAGAAAGGTTACATTATAATTAATCTATAGAGGTATCTTTTGTTATAAGTATAATAATCTGAGTCGATAACAATACCAGAGATGGTAAAACAAACGAAATTAAACTTCTCAGATAATAAAAAGTGGTATATAAAGAAATACTTGGTATCTAAAGGATTAACCGATTGGAAACGAGTTGAGTCCTAAGCTACATATTTTTTACATGTATTATGTACAAACAGAAGTAAACCCTCTATAGATGAATTAAATATGCAGTTCTAAATATGTAAAAGATGATTATATATTTTAATTTTATAACATTAGATTTTTATATTATATTATATTTAAAAATTTTGGTTTCTCTCGTCTCCACTAACTTCTTGTCAAGATTATTTTAATTATTGACTAAAAATTATAAAAACAAAAAAATTCTTTATTTGTTTATATTTATATTTTTTTTATCAATTTTACCTCTTTAAATTTGTAAAAGTGGAAATTTAAAAGATTATATTATTCAATTAACGATGATTTTTTAATATACTTTTAAATATTACGAGTTAAATTGATTAAAAAATACTATAAACATAAGGAATTCAAAAATTGTTTAACTTGAGGATCATAATTTTAAAATGTTAAAAATACATAAAAATTAATGTTGTACAACAAGCATGGCGATTAAACTTTAACATAATACAGAAATTAAAAAAAGTGCATAAAAGCCCTTCATGAGCATGGATCATGGGAGGCTTGGGCACATGGAGGGACATTAAAATCATAGATACCTAACCCATAAGTTTAAACCTAAAAATGTATGTTTGACTCTGGTCTATAGACTATGCATGCTAAAATAGCCATACAAGCTAAGAAAGATGTTTAATAGAAGCATTTTTACATTTATGAAAAATTAAATTCATTAATTCCTTATAATTACCTTACAAAAAAGTAGCATTTCCTTTAAACCTGGAAAGCTTGCCTATATTAAAACTAGCTTTGCTTTTAACGTTGAAAAAGTAATTCCACACGGATCTATGGTGGGGTGGAAAAGTGCCCCAAAAGTAGCATGAAAACACCAGTTTCACCTTAATCAAGGAAATTTTCAAGAAATCTGACAGTTTCCTTTCTATTTTATTTTTATAAAATAACTTATATTTAATCCGTTATTTATCTAATCTATATTACGATGATGACCTTTCTAATTTAATTTATTCCGGAATTAAAATTCAAGCTAAGAACAGTATTTAGGAGGGTGAATTTATAAAATTGGGTAAAATATGTATTTAGTATCTCAATTATTACTTTTTCCATTTTGGTCACCCAACTATTTTTTTGTTTCAAAATTATATTAGCATTACGTTTTGATTTCATTTTGGTTACCCGCCATTAAAAAATTAACGATAAAACTGACGTGTCATCATAAGATAATGTCATGTCATCATTGAAAAAATTTAAAAAATATCTCATCACTAGTTTTGTTACTTTTTTAACATTAGGTGGCCAAAATAAATTAAAACACAATGTTAGGTATGATTTTAAAAACAATTAATAATTAGATGACTAAAACAAAACAAAAGTGATAGTTGAGATACTAAACATGTGTTTTACCCTATAAAATTTGAGGAGACAGAAAACATATTATCGTAAATAAAAGAATATTTAAAATTTATTAAAAATTGAAATTTTTACCCGCTACTTTTCTATCCATCCCTGAATCTAACATTTCGTCCGAATATATCACTTTTTATTTGATTCCTTTGTAAACCTTTTTTTATAAGGGTAAATTATAAATTTAATAATTGAACTTTCATGCAAATTCTATTTTATTTATCGTATTTTCAAAATTTTCAATTTACTCACTTGATTTTATAGATTAAGTTTTTTTTGGGTCACTATGCCGTTACATTACTAACAGCTCGTTGACGTGACTTATTTAATATTAAAACACAGCCACATAAGATTTTTATTTAATAAAATAAAAATTAATTAGGCAAAAAAATCCTATACAGAACTCTAACACCAAATCCCAACAGATAAACATGAAAATTGAAAATTGCAAATGGGAATGGAAATGGAAATTGGGTTTCATTCATGAAATTTGGAAATGGAAATGAAAATGAAAATGGAGTTCATTCATGAAATTTAGCTATGTTATCCCAGCAGATAAACATGAAAATTGAAAACCCAAGGATAAACAGTAAACAAATTAAAATCAAGGGAATATAAAATAATTCAAAAATCATAATCAAAGATTAGAAGATAACCTTTTAGGCATGGAGAATGGAAAGATTAGAAGGTGACGTTTCAAGCATGGAGAATGGAGATTGATAAAGAGAAAGCTGTGAAATCAAAATTATAAAAAGGAAAGTGAGGGGGTGAGGGCGAATTTGAAAGATGGCTAAAAGGATAAGAAAAATGGACCCAAAAAATTAAGAAAAATAAAGAGGGGATCCGCGAAGTTGAAGGTGGCTCCTCAGCAAATGGAAATGAGAGGATGAAGAAGAAGAATAAAGAGGGAAAACAGAAAGGATGAAGGAAAAAAAGAAATATAATTTTTATTTAGCACAACAATATCGTTTTGGTCAAAATTAATTTTTTTAGAGATCCAAAACTATTTCGTTTTGATATAAGTTTCTACGCCATAACCTCATTAATTATTTAACGACAGAGTGACAAAAAAAGTTCAATGTATAAAGTTTGGTAATTAAATTGAAAATTTTGAAAGTACGGTGAGTTAAATAAGAATCAAATGAAAGTTTAATTGTCAAATTTGTAATTTACCCTTTTCATAAATCGTTCAATAATGAAGCCCCGTATTCATATATTCCCCACCAACCTCCTCTCAAACATAAGCACCTTCCTTGAGTTAAAACTTGGTGCTTAAAGGCCTTTTTGATATCCTGTTTTTTTAGAGCCATTTCTAAGCTCTCCTCTTCTTTTTGTCTCTATTTTTCAACTATCTAAAGGGTGTTTTATTTTGGGTTATTTTTGTTTGTAAAAAATCCGCGTTGAAAGTGAGTAAAAAAAACCCTTGGCTCATCGTGATTGTCGTGTTGACACACAAGAGATTTACCAAGGTGGCTAAATTCACTATATATAACCTAGTTTTAACACCCCATATCTCCCATCTTCTTAGCCAACGTTTTTCATGTTCAAAGGAGAAAAAAAAACAGACAAAATCTTCCAGATTTCTTGCTTGCCTTGCATCTTACATCTGTGTTTTTTTTCTCCGTAATTTAAATGAATTTGCCTTCTTCTACCATAACCTTCTTACATTTCAAGCTTCTGCCAACAATTCAGTAGCAAAACTGTTTCTTGTTCCCTTCTTGTAATTTCAATTCAAAGAAGAGCCCTTGACCAAACATGTTGCAAGACATGATTCATCCACCAGAGCAACAGCTTCCCATTGTAATTCTCTCATCTCATCTCTCCTCTTTGAATTTAATTTTCTTGAATATATTGATAATTCACCATTTTCGTTTCTCTTTTGTTTCATGCGTTCATATGTATACAAAAAATGATAACAAAGATTCTTTTCGTTGATGGCTAGGTTTTCAGTCTTACTATTACAAGGTTTACGTGAGTTTCTGTCTAATACTTTCGTGATATATAATTTCACAAATTTATATGATATATATATATATATCTGTGTTCCTTTCATATCATTTTAAGTTCAATCATTTCATGCCTTACTTTATTTCCTTTTTCAGTTTCCGTTGGTTCTTATTTCATGTGAAATATTACACGTTTATCTTTGACCAAAATAATGCCACTGCGTTAGTTTTAGGCTTCCCTTCATTTCAGCCATTACCCTTTTTAAACAAATTTGAACCAATAATATTATTATTTTTTTTTTTTTGAAAATGACATTAAATTTCAGGCTAAACTACACGTTTAGTACCTCAATTATAACTTTTGTTCCGTTTTGGTCACCCAACTATTATTTTCTTTTCAAAATCATACTTAATGCTATGTTTTAGTTTTTTTTTGTCATCCATCGTTAAAAAAACAGCAGAACAACTGACTTAACATTTTTTAAATTCTTTTACTGATGACGTGACATTGCCTTATGATGACACATCAATATCACCGCTAATTTTTTAACTGCAGGTGATCAAAATATAATGATATGCATAATTTTGAAACAAAAAACAATTGAGAGATAAAAAATGAAAAACTATAATTAGGATAATAAACGTGTAATTTACCCTAAAATTTAAAATTCTTTTTTATAACCATGAACTTTGAACGAATTATATTAAATTTTCCACAACATTTTTTTCTAGATGATATGCATATATGTTAACTTTTGAACATATATATAAGAAGAAGACATTCCCAATTTAAAAAATGTCTCTTTCTTGAGGGTAGCATCATCTTCCTAATCTAATCATGATATTTTCCTCCCCTCCATTTTTGTTCCAACTTTTCTTTTTGATCACTATGGAATCAGTAACTTTCCATGCTTGTTGTTTAAGCTTTTGTAATTGTGATTCTTTCTCTCCTTTTTCTCCTATTAGATTGGGTGAAAGACCCTAAAGACAACATTTCACATGGAAAACATAAATAGGGTATTGGAATTTATATTTTTCTTTTCTTAAATTCCAGTTGTTTGTTTGAATTTGGATTTTTCTTTATTTTCTATAATCTAAATAAATATAATGTAGCATTAACTTCTGGATTCTTTTGGAAAACAAAGGGGATGCTTTGAGTTCATATACAGGTCACATGGAGCAGAAATCCTTTTCTTTGTATGAAATTATATCTCTATCAGATTTTCTTCCTTCATTGCTATTCGAATTTGGTACAGGTTCCAGGTTTTTTATATATATATATTGAGATTATATCTTAATATTCATGTCAAAAATATATCAGATTCGGATATCCATACATTAGAATACATTGTTAGATATCTATATGATCATAATTCTATAAAATTGATATCTTCCATGCATGCATGGTTTTTTCTTTTGTCTGATTTCATTGATCTGAACATGTATTTTTAATTATATTTTCAGGAGGATATACCAAGCCCGATCAGTGGTCCAAATTTTTATTTGTCAGATAATGATCTTTTTTCGGACGCCCTGCAGAACTCTGAGGTCACTGATGAAAACTCTTCCTACGGAAACAATCTCAACATACCACCAGACATTGAACAACTCAACGGCCACAACAACAGGGATACGAATTCCGCCGCCGCTGTCACCGCCACCAACGCCGCCACAAGCTCCACTGTAGCCGCCACCGCCAACAACAACAATCTGTCCATAATCTTTGATTCACCGGATGACATTTCAGCTTCCATAGACTTCTCTGAAACCCCATCTTTCACAGTCCCACAATTTCTAACACAACAAAACCAATTCGACCTTTCCTTGGTGCAATCTCAAATCCAATTACCCGATGTCTCAGCCGAGGGGCTGTCGCAGTATGCCACCGCCGACACGGTCGGACCGCTTTTAGGGCCACCATTGTCGTCTGTTTTCGACGAAGATTGCTTGTCCTCGGTGCCTTCTTATGTACCTTTAAACCCTTCGTCTCCTTCTTGCTCTTTCTTTGGCCCTCCAATGTCCACTTTCATGCCTGCTGGTAGTTCTGGGATTTTTACCGACAGAATTCTTTTGAACTCTGAACTTCAACCACAAGACTTGGAATTCCAGGGTGATGATGCTGGAATCTTTTGCCATGATTCTGTCCAACGAGTTTTCAAACCTGGAGACTTACAGGTACTTGTTTAATCTTCATCATTCAATGAAGAAACCGTCACTTTATAAATTTGTAATCGTTTTTTTATTGTTTCGAAAAGGGTCTGAGCAGTGAGAATCAACAACTGGTTGGAGTAGCAACAACTAGCTCTACTCCTTTAGCTTCAGAGAATTCGATTTTGGAAGATTCATGTTTCAACAAGGTTGGGAAACTTTCTGTGGAACAAAGGAAGGAGAAGATTCATAGGTACATGAAGAAAAGGAATGAGAGGAACTTCAGCAAGAAAATCAAGGTCCCTATACTTAATCCCTCTCATATATATTTTGATTCTTTTAAGAATTGAAGTAGTGATGCTTGTAAATCAATACGCAGTATGCATGCCGCAAGACATTAGCCGATGGCAGGCCCCGAGTAAGAGGAAGGTTTGCCAAAAATGATGAATTTGGAGACACCAATAGGCAAGCTTGCAGCAATCATGATGAAGAATATGATGATGAAGTAAGGGTCTTCTTTCTTCTTCTTTCTTTTCTTCATAAAATTCCCATTTTCATTGATGATACTTGTTGCTAGAAACAAGTTTATTGCGTCGGCGGTTGTCAATTCATCATTTTTGTTTAAGCGAAGAACTGTGACCGGTGCAAGGACAACCGTTAGCTGTAAGAATAAAAGAAAGAAAAAATATAACATAGGAGAGAATAATTCAGACACAAAAAAAACTTCTTTCTCAATCTTTCCTTGAGATATAAATACCGCAATTATAAGATGATTGATATAAATCTCGAGTCATTATGAAGACTTTTATTAACGGAAATTTAATAGATTCTTAAAAATATTTGTGAAGGTACAACACTAAGTATTGAGTATAATATTTTGGTTTGATTTTTAAGCAGGTTGTTGTGAAAGAAGAGGAAGACATGGTTGATTCACCTGATATTTTTGCACACATTAGTGGCGTCAACTCTTTCAAATGCAACTACCCAATCCAATCCTGGATTTAAATAGTTCTAAATCCACTACAATTTTGCAGGGACCCCTGTTTCAAACTGGGTTTTCTCCAAGTTTGATCTTTAAAAAAATAAAAAATAAAAAGAGGGGAAAATAATAAGGTCCTACTTCATACAAAATAAGTCAGGATTACTAATAGATGGTAAATAAAACTGTAATTATTGTAGATATATGTATGTATATGGTAATTCCACTTGTATCAAGTTCAATTGTATGTGATCAGCACATTATTACAATGATATTATGGCATTACTTAATTGCCGCTTTCACTTGTTGAAGGAATTGAATTTGATGGTAGTTTGTGAGTGTAAACAAATAGTTTTGTTTGCTTGAATGGCTTGACTCGCCTCTAGTATAAATTTATATATTGAAATAGAAGTTAAATGTACACAAATTGTCCTTAAATTATACCATTTTTCTCGCACATGTTTAAGGGCTCTTCTAGGAGTGAGAAAGACAGTAAAGTAAAAATCAATCTGAAGTCTGAACCATAATGTTTAGACTAATATAATCCAAGGTAATGAGAACCAAGATTCCTTCAATGTCTCCTTTTCCATCTCTCTCATCCACATGTCTTTGGGAATAAAATCCACAAAAAGACCAACAAAAAAGCTTAAAATAAATACAAATTAAAACAAGAAAATCCATCCGCAGGCGTTTGCCTTTTCTTTTTTGCCATAGTGGATTCTATGCTGCGTTCCAGCTCACTTCTTTTACTTTTGTGTATTTTTTAATGGTTTCTATAAAAAGATTTCCTGTCCTCTGTAGTATATTTCATTTGCCCTGTGAAATAAATGCAAATACACAAATGGTCTCTATTATAATGTATTATTTTAATAGTTTTATTATTAAAAATTATAAATAGATTTTTATTATAAAATTTTGTTTTACTTATTATTAAAAGTTATAAAATAAACATCTGATTATTTATAGGTTATAAACTTATTTTTTCTATTAAAAACTTAACAGTCATCTAAATTAGATGCATGATTTATCTTAACTATTTTTTACTCGAGGCAAAATTAAAAATTAGACTCCTAATTCATTTTTTTAAGAAATATGTACTACAAAAAAAATTTTTTGGATAAGTGAAGTTTATTCATCCAAAGAAAGCAGCACAGCTGCTACAAGAAACATTATATTAGCCCCCAATTTTGGCACATACGCCTATTTACATCATCGACTCGATTAATGTAACCCCCATACAATTTAATACGAACCACCTCTCTAATACTATTTCAATAGAATCAGCTGAACGAAACACTCCTCTAAAACTCCTGTGATTTCGTTCCTCCCAAATAGAGTAAACAAACCCGGTCCAAGCAAGCTTGAGTATATGAACTAAGAGGGATTTTCCCTTAAAGTGTATAATCATCCAACGAATCTCATCATCCCAGCACCTGATGCTTCAATTCACAATCAAGCAAAACAACACACCATATCTCAGACGCAAAGGGGCATTCAAGGAATAGATGGTTGCGAGATTTTTGACCTACCCCATACAACACACATAAACTGTTGTTAACCACAATTCCAAACCTGCCTAATCTGTCCTTAGTAGGAAGCTTATCGAGCAGAACCATCCAAGCCATAAGAGAAAACTTGGGGATATGAGCAGGAAACCAGATGAGTCTATGTCATGCAACCTTGTCACTTCTTTCGCGGACACTATCCCATATCCACCTGTCATTGACCTGAGATAAGCTAGCCAAAGGCCTAAATAAACGCCCAGCCTCCTCCCTCAGCTTAATCAACTTGCTGAGAATCCAGCTGAAATGAGGTTTACTAACCACAGACCAATAATCAACATACTTAAAACAGTAGCTCTTAATCCACACAATCCACAGTGACCCTTCCCCCGCAAGGATACACTTAATAAGCATTAGACAACATGCTTTACTCCAGTCAACAAGCTTCCTTAAGCCCAATCCTCCCTCAGATTTAGGTGAGCACACCTGGTTCCAGCTCACTCTAGCACCACTAGTAGAGGTGTCGCTGCCTCTCTAAAAGAACTTCATACAAAGCTTCTCAATATCCCTAATGACACCCTTAGGCAGTATTAATTGTCTACTCTAATAACCAAACAAGTTGAACAAGACAGATTTTACAAACTGAAGTCTACCCCCATAACTGAGTTTTCTGCTGGACCACTTATCAATTTTGTCCTTAATTTTCACCAGCAATGCCGAGCAGTCCTTGCTAGTGAGCTTACGTGTGACCAAGGGCACCCCAAGATATCTAACAGGAAGCTGACCAATCCTAAAACCAGTGGCTCTATGAATCAGCTCAAATTTATCTTCTGATATCCCACAAGTAAATAATTCAGTCTTTGTAGCATTCAATCTAAGGCCAGAAATCTCATAGAACTTGTCCAAGAAACTAACCACCCCCACCACAGAATCCAGTGATCCATGATAGAACAAAAGGAGGTCATCAGCAAAACAGAGGTGAGTGAGGGGAATTTTTTTGCATTTTGGGTGGAATCTAAACACATTAATCCTGGAAGCAACATCTAGCAGTGAGGAAAGTACATTCATCACAATCACAAAATGATAAGGGGAAAGGGGATCGCCCTGTCTAACCCCCTAGCCCCTTTAAAATACCCCACCAAACTACCATTCAAAGAAATAGAGAATCTGGGGGTAGTAATACAAGCTTTTATTCAACCACAAAACACCTCAGGCAGCCCCGAAACTTCAAGAACATTCATCAAGAAGTCCCAACAGATTGAATCAAAAGCCTTCTGCAAGTCAATCTTAATTGTGCATCTAGGAGAAATGTTCTTCCTAGAATATCCCCTAACTACTTCCTAGAATATCCCCTAACTACTTCCTGAGCCAATAAGGTATTGTCAACAATATTCCCACCCTTAACAAATGTTGATTGATTAGGGGAAATCATACCAGGAAATAACAAAGCTAATCTAGTGACCAGGATCCTAGTGATTGTCTTATAAATCACAGAACAACAAGAAATGGGACTAAATTCCTTGTCCATACATGCATTAGGGGATTTAGGCACTAAGACAATGGATGTGGCATTAAAAGCAGGTAAAAGAGAGGAAGATTGGAAGAAGTACCTTACAGCCCCAATAAAATCATTGCCAACTATATCCCAAGTGACCTTGAAGAACCATGAGGTATAACCATCAGGCCCAGGGCTCTTATTTTCCCCCTTCCTGAATAGTGCATCTTTGATTTCAGCATCAGTAATCACTCCACCTAGGATATCCTCAGCCCCAACAGGTAAAGAGTAATTTAGAACAAACTTTAACCAGTCAGGAGGACAACTCTTCACTATGGGATCAGCAGTACCTATAAGGCTTTTGAAAAAATTGTCCAACTCAGCTGCCATATCCTCAAAAGTTTCATGATATCCTAAAAAATATGTACTACAAAATTTTTATTAGAATTTATTTTATTAAATTAAACAAATAGTAATTTATTATATTATCAAAAATGTTTAAAAATGTATTTAAATATACAAATACTTGTAAACAAAACATTGTTTTCGAGTATTTTTTTGATGGTAAATCATTGATTATAGCATCAACATCAATACTTTCAACATATTTTTCTCAATACACAACATAACATTTGAAAATAAAAAAAACGATCTTATTTAGAATTTAGAAATATATAAAAAGCAAAAGAAATAATTTGAAAAATATGATCTTACCTAGAATTTTAAGAACAATCTTTAATATGATTCAAGCACCATAATCGATGATAAAAAATTATAACTTTTTGTTTGTGAGAAATTAAAAAGTGAGTGTAATAATTTTCAGATGAATCGTGAAACATAGAAGAGAAAAAAAGGAGATTAATTATATTTAAATTTTTTCTCCCATTGAGTTTTGAAGAGAAGTAATACTGTTAATAAAACTTTTCATTGATATGAAAAATCGGAAAAATGATTTAGTGTATTGATAGTGAGAATTTAGAAAGAACAAAATTAAAGAAATTCATTGGTTTTTTTATTTTAAGAAATAAAAATTGAATCAGAGTTATAAAAGAAGTATAAGTTTATTATTGTTAACATAAAAATTTAATAATGACAATAATATCTTATTAAATTTATGGGCCCATTATTTTATTATATAATTTTTATTAAAGTTTATTATAATATATATACATAATTTTTTAATTTATAAGTCCTGAGCAGACGTCCCTCTTGCCTTGGTCCAGGGCAGGCCCTGGTTGAATGTTAATCTGTTAAATGAATTATAATAAAATTTGATCTCAAAATCGTTTGAGCTATATTTTGTGGGTCGACTTTTTGTTTATATTATATCATTCAGCCAATGCTTAAATGCAACATCGATATCAGTAGATATTATTAAAATATAATTTTATCATATCTAGATTAATAAGTTAACATCTAATTTAGACGTCGATCGTTTTTAACGAAAAATAATAATTTTAGAATATATTAATAGTAAAAAGGTCATTTCACAATTTTTAATAAAAAAATTTAACAAAATAACTTCTTATAATCTAGATATTATTATATAATTTTAAAAAATTAATGATTTGATAAAATAATATCATATAATGTACCATTTATGTACTTTACCAGTGAAATAATTGATTAAAAATATGTGGGTGGCTCTTCAAAGTTGAAAGGAGAAACCATGGAATCCAAATTCCTCGACTTTTGCTACAGTTTTGGCCTTTGGGGTGCTTAGGAAAAAAATGTGCTTGGGATTCTAGAATGGTTTGCTTCTTTCCTTCTTTCTTTTTTCTCTCTTTCCCACCAGCACCAGCACCAGCACCAGCACTATTTTTTAGTTTATTCACAAAAAGCTGCTGCTTCTGTTTTTCTTTTTTGCTTGTCTATTGAATTGGATTGGGGTGCTTCATTTGTATCTTGGATCCATTTCTATGCGGTAAGACGAAAAAAAAAAGAGAGAGCTTTTCTTCTTACTTATTCCCTTCAGAAAAGTTTGCAACTTTCTTCTGCATTTTATTTCTGGTTTTTTGTGCTTTATATATTTATTCTTCTCTGATATAAATAATAGCAAGTAGTTCCCATTTTCGCTCTTATAGAGTTTTATATCTGAGTTGCTTGCATTGGTGGAAGCTGATTTATTGTCATAGAGTTCCATGTTTGACAGTGTTCAACAACTCCATGTCAGTGTTCTTTACCATGTTAGTTTCTGAATATTTTTTTTGGGATTTTTTCTGATATATTTATGCTTCTTTATTCCATCTTTTCCCTGCTTTATAATGCTGTTGTAATCAAGCTTTTAAAGTTAACTGTCATAATTGTGATTCAAAAAAGGGGAAAAAGTTTATGCCATGATTTGGATTGCTAACCACTAATTTACAGTTTATATCTCATTTAGATTCCTTGAGAATAAATGAAGAAAAAAGACAACGCAAAGTGGAAGGATATTTGTTCTCGTCTTTCTAGTTCATAACTCGGCATAGTTAGATTACATATATGAAAAATTAAAGATTCATCGTTACTTGATTAAGTTATTCGATTTTGACACATTCTGTTTTATTTCTCATTGCTGAAAATGCAGTCTCCGTTGTCATTTGTCTTATACGTTATTGTTTCTAGTTGAGGTAACAGAACGGTGGCTAACGGGTGATTGCGTTCTTTCTGTTTGTTGATGTAATTCATCTTCTGTTCAGATTTCTAATGAAGTACAGATGGGGCAGTTTGGAGGATTATCGACCGTTTTGAGACCGAAAATGGTGACGAGGTGTGTCTGTTATTGATGCGTTATACTTGATTCGATGCATCCAATGGACAACACATTAGTTAGTGATCTGAAAGATGACAGGGGAAACGGAGATTCATTGCGCATTTTGGAGGACAAGAAGGATACATCAGTAGACTATGGAATGAATTGTTCTGGACTAAAACCAAAAAGGTTGGCTAGTCTGGTGAACCCACAGCATGCTCTGATATTAAATGTTGGAAGAATACAGGCAGGGAAAAGTCTTATAAATGGTTCATTGATTTGGGCTATTTTTGGCAGAGGGAATACGATTCCAAGGCATGTGGTCACTCTACATGAGAAATATCTTCGTTGTTGCCTGGAGTTGATTCATATCAATGCAGCAAAAGTTGCTCAATGCAGTATCTCTGTGAACTTCAGCTCTGTAGACATTGGCATTGTATCTGATGGACTGAATTCAGCTAAAATTGGGGCTGAAAGTACGTGTGATTTCGGCAGCTTTGGTTTTGAATGTCTACCGGATATTGGGACTGGTAGTTTAGTCACTGGTTCTGCAGAACTGTGGATAGTAGGTTCGATAATGGGCTGCAGGAGCATGAAAAATATATTGGGAAGTCCATTGTTTCAGAAGTTGGGTGCATTCCATGTCAATCCAAGTTTGAATGATGCTAAAGGACTAATAAGTTATGACTTAATGAGCTCTCCGGGTGATTTCAGTAATAAAACCTTGTACGACCTACGAAGTGAGACGCCAATATCGGATAATCATAAGTATGGATCTGAGACTGTTTGTAAAAGGCTTGTTTCCATGTCAAGTACAGACTCAACATGCTCGGATCAGTCGTTTTCTTCTCCTTGTACAACAATTTCTGAGGGAGTGCTTCAATGCATGTGGAATGGTGGGACTCCATACT
This sequence comes from Hibiscus syriacus, assembly GCF_006381635.1. Taxonomy (NCBI): domain Eukaryota; kingdom Viridiplantae; phylum Streptophyta; class Magnoliopsida; order Malvales; family Malvaceae; genus Hibiscus; species Hibiscus syriacus. The sequence continues at coordinate 233,025 of NW_024062657.1, forward strand.
TTGTTTTCTCCCTAGATAACCAGAGGGAGGTGTATTTAGCCAATTTGTCAAAACAAGGAGCTGCTCGAAATAAGGGTTTGGACAATGTGTACTTGTTCCATTCGAGCAAGAGTAGCCATAAGGAACATCGGATTAGTGATAACGAATCAAACCTTGTTGGTAAGATGACGATGTCTACTTCTTTCTCAATCTGTTCCCAAGATTCTAAAATCATGGAGACAGAGTTTGTTTTGTTCAGTGGCATGCAAACATCAAGGGATAATCACTGGACAAATAAGGGTCTATCGAAAAAGGTAGTGGAAGCATTCAAGGGTAGTCATTCATTGAAGCAAATAACGGTGTCAAGATTTCATCGATCGAGTTCCATGATGGAAGATTCTTCTTTGGGTCCTTGCAGAGATGCAGTTGGCAAATCGGATGCTATAGACCAGACAAAACTTTTCAATGAGCAACTTCCAACAAATCTTGAGCTGACAGCCGTTGTTGTGAGGGATCATTTACCTGAGGATTCTCAGGCGGAAGCAGGAGGTTGGGGCCTAAAGTTTCTCAGGAAACCGGTGGATATGCCCAACACCAAAAGTTCGGAAACCCTGGCTCGTTCAGTTTTTTCTTGTAGTACCAGTGATTGCTCAAGAAGTATGAATGTTCTAATTCCAGCAGGTATTCATGGTGGTCCAAGAACCAGAAATGGTGGCCCCTCTAGTCTTATTGAAGATGGAGATATGGTGGACATTGTGACTGTGGTGGCTGGGACTTAGGGTGTCCGCTGACCGTACTCGAATCCAGGTCAAGTAAAGGCGGTTCACCTCCAACAGATATGCCCAACACTTGCAAGTTATTCGATTTTTCCATTCAGGTATCTCATTCTCACCTTCAATGTTTACCTAACTTATCCTCCATAGCATTTTCATGGTTAACAGACCTTTAACTTAACAACCTGAATCACAATACAGGGTCCCGAACATGGTTCTCCTACCTTGACGATATCGAAAGTTCACGACAGCCTGTATTTCATTCATTTTCAATCAACGCTCTCAGCTCTGCAGTCCTTCTCGGTTGCAGTGGCCTACATTCATACTCAGAGACCCACTCTTCGACCCAAAAGTGTACAGCAGCGTGTACGTTAAACTTTAGGTGTTATACATGAATTGGATAGATTATTTTTCTGCAGTCCTGCCTTCTAAAACAAGCAACAGAGTTGTTAGCTCGCCGTTTTTATGTTTTCTTGTGGTTTAGTTTGACTGTTTTTAGATTACGTAGATTGCTACCATTGATTGGGATTATTTTTGTTCCCTTTTGATTGCATGTATAAGAGATATCTTTGCATTTTGATTACCATATATTGAATTTTTAGTAATTTTCTTGGGGTTTTGCACACTTTTTAATCACCAAGAAGAGAAAAGATGTAGAGCTTGAGGCCCATCTGCAACAGTTTGGGTCTTTCATTCGGTTAACATTCCTCATGTTTTCCAATATTAAGTATCTATAACAACCTTTATGCATTTTGGCAATGTAATCAAATAAACTTTCATGAAAACAACCTTTGACAACTACTTTAGACAGAAAACCCTGCTAGTCCTTGGCAATATCATACTGTAAAGCAATCATTCTAACTAGGAATTGAAGAATTCCATAGAACAGAAATATAAACGGAGATTCAACAAGAGGAATGTAAAACCCTAACTGAAACCAGTTAAGGGGAAGAATAGAGAAAAAGGGAAAAGAAATTCAACACGACTTCTTTACTTTCATTAATAAGCCGCACTCCTTTACAAATGAATAAACGGATATTTATAATAACCCAAGCTCAACTAACTAACTCGGGCAGACCAAACCAACCCATAACTGAATACAAATCAGCTATACATACTAACAGGAATAAAGCTTGCAAACCATAACAAAAAGAATATGAAAACCCCATTCCCCTCGGTCATTCACCGCAGCTCCCCGATTTTCAACTTACCGGCCTGTATAAGAGCATGCTTGTTGAACATGTTCTCCAAGTTCACTGACATAAACATGTATTCAAGCAATGTCATTCCCATAATCCGGGGGATTACAATGAAATATTTATTCAAAATCTTTCTTAACAATTGATAACGTACTCATACCTTGCAAATGCAGCTGCACCTCTAGGAAAAACAACACTCTCTTTAACAATTTGAGCCATTTAATGGGTTATGGTGGGATCAAGGCCATCTATGAGATTTTATGAACTGGAACGAACATAAAAATTAGTATTCTAATAATAAGTATCGAAAATAAATTGTAAGAATAAGTAAAAATAAATAAATTTACTTTTAAATTATTTTTTATTATGTTTAATAATTTATCTAATAAATACATCAAATTTTAAATAGAAATTATAAAAAAAATATTAAACTCCTAACTACTCACATAAAATAAGCATGACCCTCTTTTAAGAGGGCTCACGTTCGATATCAACATTCTCCATATTGTCAAAAAAATAATTAAGTAGAAAGTGAAAATAAAATGAAATTATGAAACGTTAAATATGATTTTACCAAAAAAATAATTAAATTATCAAAATAAATAAATAACATGTGAATAACTAAATAATCTTTTTTAATTATATGTTAACTTCAAAAATAAAAAAATTTAAATATTATCCTTCTATCCAGACTCAACTATGAGCCTTAATAATATATATATATATATATATATATATATATATATATATATATATATATATATATATATATATATATATTAATTAGTTTTCCACACTTTCATGATTTTTATATATTTTTTAAGTAAATAATGTGATAGTCGTATTTTAAATTTTATTATTGTAATTCATTTATGACAAATTTCCAATAAATATTAACAGTATAAAACGGATTGTATATGCCATGCCCATAATAATAGAGGCAATTGGATTGAAACCCATATATAGAATACCTGGTTTTCACAAAGTGAGGATAAAACTTTATGTAAAAAAAGGTAAACTACATAAATGGTATTCAAACGTTTAGGACAGTTTCATTTTAGTCACCAAACTTTTAAAACTTATAATAAAATTAATGTACTTTTAATTCGATTTCATTATAATCATTATCCCTAAAATGACCGACATGACACGTTAAAATCATCTTCTTTCTTAAAAAATCCTCATTTTCTCAAACTAATCCGCAACAATTGAACTCTTTTACTCGCACTTACTCGCACCGGCATTATCTGACATTCTTTCGGTCGTCGTCGCCTCTAAACATAACACCCACTATAATCAAGAGTTGTATCATCTTCCAATGACTGTCGAATAATTCATGACCATTATTTCATCCAAATTCTAAACACCACAACCACAAGCTACAATCATCACCCGTGATCAGACCAATCTCGAGTTATTATTATAAATCTCATTCGATCACCATCTACAAACACAACCACCAGTAGCAATAAAACGAATAAACAATTAAAAAAATAAAGAGAAAAGAAAAAAGAAAAACCATCCATTTATACTTTGCCAAGTTTTTTTTTTAAAAAAAAAAGTTTTCGATTAATGAAACGGACACGGATTAATTAATCCCAACAATAAGAAGATTATGTTTAATTAGAAGAGTAACATAATTATAATTAGATTTGAAATTCAGATTCACCAGATAAATGATAACTGGAAACACACCCATAAGTTTCAGCTCAAGAGCCTCAATAAAAGCGCAAGGTATCTTCACCTCCCTAGTGTTACGGGTTAAAAACTTAGAACTTAGCTTTCTATTTTTCTGAGTTCCCAAATCCCATCTCTACTTTCTCTTAGTTTACCTTATTCTTGCACATCTTTGGCTGCTTTAGACACTCTCAACCAGAAAAACTGACAAATAAAAAAAACATTTCATAATTCAATGCATCGATCGATGCTTTTCATTTACAAGGGCTGCTAGTGCAGCTAATGATAATGTTTATGAACTCAAATCCATACATAAACATTGCATCAAATACAATCATTTTATTCTTATTATCTGCATACAAACTATTTTGTCTCCACATTTCAGTATCAACCAAAACGTCGTTCTATTCACTCTTTTTGTTCATTTTGGCATGGTCCTCAAACAGACTCCCATCAAAACATCTCCTAGCAGCTTCTTTAGTCAGAAAACCATTCTCGTCTTTGGCTAAAAAATACAAAACCAACCACTCCGACTTGGCCAAAAACCTGCAATTCCATAATCAAACGCCACACATTTAAAACCATTCAACATTCAAACAAACAAAAAAAGAGGGTTGTCTAAACGGACCATCCAACCAAGTCGAATGGTAGGCGACATGCCTCAGTCATCCGCCACACCTCTGTGAATGTTAACTTATCGGGCTCTGTAAGTCCGTACTTACTGAACACGTTCTCCAGGTTTACTGGCATAAACCTACATTCAATAAATACCCATTTCTATAAATTAATTTCCAAGAATTCTTCTTCTTTTATGTTCCAAATTTATAAGTGCCTACCTTCCTTCGGTATCATATGTTGCTGATGTTGCGGAAGACGGCTATCGAATAGAGCAAATTCGTAACTGATAATCTGAGAAAATAAAAATGAAGATAAAAAGAGACAAAATTTACGTGGAAAACCCCTAAATAAAATAGGGTAAAAACCACAGGCAACGGTAGAAGAATTTCACTATGAGGAAATAGGAATTACAACTTCTCTCGATCTACCAATGAGAAAACAATGATAATTCTCTCTTGATAAAAAAGAGAAAACAACTCTCAAGAAACTCTCTAAATTCTCTATAGTATTGGACTAATCTTGTAAATACCCTAAAGTCTAATGACTAAAATTAATTTTTCCATTCAAAATATTCAACACCTAATTCATGCCTACCATTCCCTTTTTCAAAGTTTTAGGTGGATTTGATTTTTTTCCAATTCCAACTTTCGGTGGGAATTTATCAATTTTCAACAATCTCCCACTTGAAGATTTGATTGGAACAATCATATCTTCACACCATTCTTTCTACCTTGTACCATCATGTTGCTTACATTTCTGACAGACCACAAGAGGATCGACACCAAGTAAATTTATCAGTGTTGATCGCATTTGTCATGAAATCTGCTATGTTATCTTTGGTATGGATCTTCTGCATATCTACCGTCCCTTCTTCCACCTTTTCACGAATGAAATGGTACTGAACTCGTATGTGCTTTGTCCTTGAATGAAATGCTGGATTCCTTGCTAAATGCAAGGTGCTTTGACTGTCACAAAACAGAGAGACATACTCTTGATTGTGCCCAAGCTCCTCCAATAGCATCTTCAACAAAATTGCTTCTTTACTGGCTTGTGTAGCTGCTACATATTCTGCCTCTGTTGTGGATGTAGCCACAACTGACTGTAATTTTGAAACCCAGCTTACAGCTCCACCAGCAACTTTGAACACATACCCTGTAGTAGATTTGCTTTTATCCAAATCCCCTGCATAGTCAGAATCTACATACCCATTGATTAGTAAATTTTATCCTCCATAACATAATGCAACATTTGAGTCCCTTTGATGTATCTCAAGACCCTTTTTATTGTATTCCAATTCTCTTTTCCTAGATTCGCCATGTAGCGACTAACCACTCCCACTGCTTGTGCAATGTCTGGTCTTGTGCATATCATAGCGAACATCAAACTTCCCACTGCTGATGCATACGGTACTCGAGACATCTCCATCTTCTCTTCTTCACTGCTAGGACTCATACTGGAGGATAATTTGAAGTTAATAGGAAGAGGGGTAGAAATTGGCTTACAATCTTGCATGCTGAATCTTGACAAGATCTTCTTCAAGTAATTCTTTTGTGAAAGCCAAATCTTCCTATTACTTCTGTCTCGGTGAATTTGCATCCCTAGAATCTTGTTTGCTGATCCCAAGTCCTTCATTTCAAATTCCCTAGCCAGTTGTGCCTTCAATTCTTCAATATGATCTTTATTGGGTCCTGCAACCAACATGTCATCCACATATAACAACAATATAACAAAATCGTTATCATCAGACCTCTTGAAATAAGCACAAGGGTCTGCATTAAGTCTGTTGTATCCAAGGCACATAATGAAGGAATCAAATCTCTTATACCAATACATCGGCGCCTGCTTTAGACCGTATAGAGATTTGTTCAACCTGCAAACCAAGTTATTCTTTTCTTCTTCTTCAAAACGTTCAGGCTGGAGCATATAAATCTCTTCTTCAAGATTTCCATGAAGAAAAGCTGTTTTAACATCTAGCTGCTATAGATGTAAGTTCAATGTAGCACACATTGCCAAAACTACTCGAACTGTTGTTAGTCGAACCACAGGAGAAAATATTTCATTGAAATCAATACTTTCCTTTTGAGCATACCCTTTGACCACCAGTCTTGCATGATATCTCTCAACTTGATCGTTACCATTTCGCTTGATTTTGAAGACCCATTTGTTACCAATTGGCTTCCTTCCTTGTGGTAGTGGCACAATGTCTCATGTATTATTTTTATGAAGGGCTTCAATTTCTTCTTGCATCGCCATCACCCACAGTGAAGCATCTGAGTTATTTATTGCCTCCTGGTATATTGATGGCTCACCGTCCTCTGCTAAAAGGCAGTATGCAATATTACCTTCTATAACATAATCTGAGCGCCAATTGGGACGTCTTCTTACACGATCTGATTGACGAGTTGTTGGTGCTTCAGAACTCTCTGGTTCTTGTTCATCATGTGCTGGTTCTGCTTCTGAAGAATCTCATTGTTCAAACTCCTTTTCCACATTTATCTGTGTAGTCTCTGACTTTTCAGTGCTATCATTGTCTTCTTTTCTTTGTAGTTTATCCTCTACAAAGAAAACATCCTTGTTGATGATCACTTTACGGGCAGTGGGATCCCACAAGCGATACCCCTTGACTCCATCAGCATACCCCAAGAATTTGTATTTCCTAGATTTTGGATCCAGCTTTGAGATTTCTTGGGAGTTGTACATCACGTACACAATACTTCTAAATATATGGAGGTTTGAATAATCAGCTGGTTTACCAGTCCACATCTCCATTGGTGTCTTCAGCTCTATTGCAGTTGATGGAGCTTGATTCACCAAATAACAAGCGGTATTGAATGCTTCTGCCCAGAATTATTTTTCTAGGCCTGCGTCCCTCAACATTTCTCTTGTTCTTTCTAACAAGGTTCTGTTCATCCGCTCAGCCACTCCATTTTGTTGAGGAATGTTTGCCACTGTGAACTGTCGTTTGATGCCTTCTTTCCTGCAAAAGTCATCAAATTCTTCGCTTGTGTATTCTCCTCCATTATCTATTCTGAAACACTTGATCTTGTTTCCAGAATCAAGTTCCACCCGCGCTTTGAAGATTTTGAAAGTTGAAAACACATCTGACTTCTTCTTAAGGATACACCCAACATCTCCTAGAGTCATCAATAAATGAGACAAAGTATTTTGCTCCACCTAGGGATGTAACTGGTGCTTGCCATACGTCAGAATGAACCAATTCTAGAACATTTTTGCCTCTAGAATTTGACGTGTTGAATTTCAACCGGTGTTGCTTACTTGTTATACAATGCTCACACAAAGGAATTGATATCTTTGTTAAGCCGGGAAGTAGCTTTTGTTCCACAAGGACTTTCATTCCTTGTTCTGACATGTGTCCAAGTTCTGATGCCATAGCATTGCAGAATCTGAACTACATGAGGCACAAAGGCTTCGCTTCTAGCAAAGTCTCCCTTCAGCATGTACAAGTTTGTTGCTATCTTTTCACCTTTCAGCACCACAAGCGCTCCACGGAACACCTTCATGATTCCTTTCCGTGTTTCATCTTGCTTGCATTATTATCCAACAATCCGTAGATAATAAATTTTTCTTAGGCCTTTCACGTGCCGCACATCTCGAACACTTTAATTGTTCCATCATACATCTTCAATTTGATGGTTCCCACGCCAATGATCTCTAAGGCATGATCATTGCAATATACACAGATCCTCCTAAGACAGGTTCATACTGATGGAACCCCTCTTCTTGAGGTCATATGATATGTTGCTCCTGAATCAATGAGCCATATATCTGCAAATCTTTTCTTCTTCTTCCACGGTGGTTGACGCTTCACAGCATAGTGCATCTCCATCATCTGAAGTGTTTGCGGTATTGCCTTGTGGATTGGAGTTTTTATTAGACTCCAACAATCCTTCTTCAAGTGACCCTTCTTCCACAGTGGTAGCACTTTAAATTCTTCTTGCTCCTCGACTTCGATCTACCATGTTTATGACTGCTGCTTTGGCCACATTCTGTTGATCTCCCTCTCATCGTTGTCAACGCTTCTGCTTGTGCAGATTTACTTGTCTGTATTTCTTGTTCTTGCCATTTTCTTCTTGTAGAACAGCAGCTGCAACATCATCGAAGACTAGACTGGTGACATTACTGTTTGTCAAGTTGATGATAAGTTGATCGTATGAATCCGGTAGACTTTGAAGTAGAAGTTCAGCACGTTATTGTTCTCCTATTTTACAGCTTAAGGATGTAAGCTGAGAAAATAAGGTGTTCAGTGTATTTAAGTGCTCCGTCACTGAAGTAGATTCTGACATACGAGAGTGTACAATTTCCTCTTAAGGAAAATTTTATTGTGCAGCGATGTGGCCTTGTACAATTTGGTAAGATCCCATATCTCCTTAGCTTTCTTTTTCTCCTCGATGCTTGACATACTTCATCTGCTAATGCTAGATGAAAGTTTGCCTATAGCATTTCCCCGTCATCCGTTCCATTTGATGTCATCTGCGAAATCCACCGCCCTTTCATTGATAGCCCTAGACACCCCTCTTTCCTTAGGATGGCCTTCATCTTCAATTTCCACAATGAGAAATTTCTCCCATTGAATTTTTCATATCAAATTTCGTTGACATAGCTTCTTTTACGGATACTCCCACATATTCACTATTGTGAATTCTCTGGACCTTCAAAGAATAGGTAATAACTCTTATTTTCTTATGTTGGAGTCCACCTTTTGGTGGCAACCACAAAGACAATATCAGATATTACACACACTAATCTAGCTCAATACCAATTGTTGCGGAAGACGGTATCGGATAAGCAAAATCGCAACTGATAATTTGATAAAATAAAAATGAAGATAAAAAGAGACACAAAATTTACGTGGAAAACCCCTAAATAAATAGGGTAAATACCACAGCAACAGTAGAAAATTTCACTATGAGGAAATAGGAATTACAACTTCTCTCGATCTACCAAGGAGAAACAATGATAATTCTCTCTTGATAAAAGGAGAAAACAACTCTCAAGAAACTCTCTAAATTCTCTATAGTATTGGAAGAAAGCTAGAATGCTTTGGGATGATTTTGAACTAAAGAGCTAGGGTATTTATAGTTAAATTTTAAGGACTAATCTTATAAATACCCTAAAGTCTAATGACTAAAATTAATTTTTCCATTCAAAATATTCAACACCTAATTCATGCCTACCATTCCCTTTTTCCAAGTTTTAGGTGGAATTGATTTTTTGCCAATTCCAACTTTCGGTGGAAATTTATCAATTTTCAACAGCTGAGTCACTTCCATGCTTTGCTTTGTGTATTCTTTCTATATATGGGAAATAACAGATCTGGAATCCAATACTTTTCAAATTTTCCAATGCACCAATATCAGCCATTTGGTGGAATATATTTCATACATGGATGGATCCACTTATTTAAAATTGTTTTACATTTTTAATCCTTTTACAAAATTAATATCAATCTAAGTATATTTTGACTCATTTTGACACTTCTATTTAGGGGTGAGCAAAACTAAATTTTCCAATGGTTAATTTTTAAGTTCGATTTAAGTCCCTCAATTATGCATAATATATGCAGTCATATATGAAAAAATATATATGTATATCGTATATGGTTATAGAAAATAGTTTATTTGGAAACAAATAGTACTATGCGTTATAAATATTTACAATTAAATTTAAACAAAAATTCAAACAACTCGACTCGACTCGACTCAAATTTTAAAAACTTGACTCGACTTAAACAAAATTTCAAATGAAGTTTAAGTTATAAAATAAGACTCATAAACTCAATAAACTCAAAAAAATTCATATACAAGAGTATCGATTTATAATATTTTAAGTTGTAACACTACTTTAACTTGACAATAGTGCATATATAGAAGGAATCAATTAAGAAATCGTGTAAAAGTTTTATATAATATACTTTTCTATTTTTTTTTCATATTTTAATGATTTGATCATTAGATTTCAAATTTTATTTAATAGATCGTTCATGTTAAATTTAAAATAAATTAAATATGTCCGATAAATATTTTATATATTAAATGTGTATTGATTCTAAAACAGATAAAACATTCAATTATTACAGTTAAAATATTATCATATTAAGTGTGTGTGTGTGTGATAGTAAAACTTACCGGTTGAGTGGAGTAACTCATAGATAAGTGGATTATCAGTGCTAACAAAAAAGAGGGTAACCGATGGAAACCAACATCTCGAATACCTAAAATTTATGTTTAAAATTTTTGAAACTTTAGGCCTAAATATTAAAGAATTGGAGATGGAAATGAAGGGGAAATTATTTACCAAGGCAAGTGTCCCAGGGATGTATAACACCATCCTTGTTTTTATCAAAGAAGGCAACATGTGTTGAAGAACACTCATTCCATTATTCTCATGCCCTACCGTTCCTTCTGGATTATCCACGTCAGGAGCTACCAATGCTCTTGCCAAATCTATTTCCTTACAAGAAAATTAATTACAATTATAATTATATTTTTTTGTCGTGTTATGTTTATTGCGTATGTAGACATAACAGGGTTATTGCAGCCATTACGAGTATTTTACTCATGATTTTTTTTTTGTAGTTGATTGATTTTTATTTAAACTAGAATAGAAGATAATAGTGGGAATAGCAGCCCATTGTTGCTGCAATTGGTTGCTATATGTTAAATTACACACACGCACCGTTATTGGTGTGATTTCGCTTCACGCCGCTATTTTTCGCAATAATATTTCGGACGTTAATGCTACCCTTATATAATAGTTTCTATTTAAATCTATGGTCCAAATAATCGTGCAGAAAATAAATAAATAAAAATTAAAAAAAATACATGGCTTTGGTAAGCATATTTCTAAGTCATCTCGAATTTTTCTTTCGCCAGTGACTGGTGCTGTGGTGCTGCAGTTGCCATGGATTCATCATCCTTCACCATCCTTTTTTTTTTTTTTCAAGTTGTGAGCTTTAGAGAAAAAAGGTACTTGCAAAGAGAATTTGCAATTATATATATAAAATTGGTTGTGATGCAAATAATAATTAAATTTTCAATTCTCAGATAACTTTACTTCGATAATATTTTTGGGTAATCTCATATTTGATAGCTGTATTTCTTACAAAATGTCTAATATGGTATCTATACTTTTAGAATATTTCATGTGATACCTGCATTTTTACAAAAATTTAATGTGATACTTGTACTTTTAAAAGGTTTATGTGGTGCTTGTACTTTAATTAAATATTCAATGCAATACTGAATAACATAAATAATTTTTATTTAAAATATTGAAAAGATCACTTTCTAATGATTTAGGAGTTCATTCCATGGATTACTCTCATAAAATACATTGTCTCGATTTATATATAGTATATTACAAACTATATTATTAAGAAAATTTTTTATTTAATATATAGTATAATTTAAAACTTGAAATTAAATTACTATAACAATAATAAAAAATCAACAATCAGTTGGTTTAGTGGGATGAGACACTAGATTCCTTAAGCAAAGTCATGTGTTCGATGTAACACCCATAGCTCGTATATGTCTCAAAATACGAGCTAAAGATGTCACATCAATTTTACAAATATTCACTGATCATAAATGGTTACGAGCTAAAGATGTCACATCAATTTTACAAATATTCACTGATCATAAATGGTTAAAATTTTGTTCCATTATAAAACATTTCGTTATTAACTTTACAATTATTCCATTGATCGTGTAAAATCATAAAATAATAATAATTATCATATAAATCAAGCTTAATTTTAGGCAAAAGTTTAGTAGTTCAATAATAAACATTTCTTATTCGTATACATGACATCTAGAAAATTTAAAATAATATGATGTCATTACTGATACATGTAGTTGTTCTTTGTTGATTGATGCCAACTCGACTCCTTACTTCACTTGCCCTTATTTACCTACACGTGAAAATCATCACACGCTAAGTATTCACTTAGTGAAACATTATAAACAAACTAAGGTGACATAAAATATTAAACAACTTAACAACATCATAACATTATTTTTCTTTATATAAAGCTTGACTTAAAATATCATAACAATTCAAAACATTAAACTTAAATTCAAATAAAATCATTAAATATCCAAACCGATTTATTCAAGTCATCTTTCCTTATCATAGACCTGAAAGTCATCATCTTATGATTTTGTCAAAACAATGATAATCAATAATAAACATAACAATCATATCATACTCTATTTCATTCAAATACTTTTAGAACTTTTTTTTTCTTCATTTTTCACTTTCATATTCATTCACATATTCATTTTATTCATTTTCATATTCCATGTTCATAATAAATACTTTAACATTTTAGAATTTATTTTCTGAATCAAAACTTATTTGTATATTCATAACTTATTTTCAGACTCATAGCTTACTGTCAGATTCATAGCTTATTTTCAAAGTCATAGCTTATTTTCAAATTCATAGCCTAATGCATATTTATGAGAATGCAAGGTAAGTGAGTAGAACATAAGGTGCACACAGGGAACATCACGGTGCCAATCTTAAATAACATCTTTATGTTTTGGCCAATAATTTGTATCTATACACTTTGATGGATCTAAATTCAAGATCCTCATTTTATTTCTTTACTCCTACGTAAGCATTGCTTGTAAAATCGTTATCAACAACTTTTCTATTTATTTTTGAATGAAAAAAAAGTAGAGCCTTAACTAATTAGTAGATTTGCAATACATAGACTTCATGCAGTCACGTTGGAGAAGATGTTTCGACTCCGGCGGAGGTTCGTTTAGAGTCGTCAGAGTATTATCAAGCTCGTTATGGAGCTTAGCAAGGGTGTCAGTGGAGCGGTTTCCCTCTCTTGGGGTCCATCTAATTTTCGTCATCCAAGCAATAATTTCCTATTTTGGTTCCATTGTCTTCTTGTAATGACATAACTTATTAATATCTCTTCATTGTTTTCGTTTACCTCAAAATCTTCTAAAGTTGTATTATTAGTTATGTCTTAGGTCTCTTCAGGAGCACCCACCTATGTTATATAACCATCTTATACTACTTCTCTTTTATGATAATTTTGACTACTAGAATCAATTCAATTATCATACTTCAGACATGATTTACGTTCATTCGCTTTAACATATTATCTTCATGAGATTTCAATTCAAATTTTAAAGCATTTTCAACTGGTACATAAGATTTGATTACTATCATTAGGTTAATAAATATTTGTAGCAGTTGACTTGTGATGAATTATCTTATAAACATTCGGTTCACATCATTATGTACAAGGATCTAGATAAAATGATAATTCATTTAACTTTTTCATCTAATTGATTATTTTCTCGAACAACAATAAGTTTTCCATTAAATTTTTCTTCATCGAATGATTTGTGACAGTCAATAGAAGGAGGTCAAAGACTTATTGAAATGAGTGTATCAAGCGCATGGCTATCAAATGAAGGTGAAGACTTCATAGATTTTATTTCTGCAATACGATTTCAAGCATGAGAAGCTCAGAACGGCTTTAGAAAGTTTAAGAGTTATATCTCCCCTGATTTTTAAGTAGAGAGGAGAGAGAGAAGAAAAGGAATAAAGAAGAGAAATTTTTTTCTTCAATTTTTTCCCTTAAACGTCGGTCAAAAGCTTTAGAAAGTTAAATGTGTGGAAAATATTGTCAAGTAATTAGTTTAATACCGTCACATTAGTATTTCGTTATTGTAGTAACGACTATCAGCGATGAAAGATTGATTTGTTATAAATCGATAATATTAATGACCAATGTATTATGTTTAAAATTTTAGTGAGAAAAAAATTTACTAAAAAATTAATGATAAATTTATGAAATTCACCCTAAATTTAGATTTTTCTTAACACGATGACTTAATTAATATTTTATAAGGACTTTTTAGATCAATAAACATAAGCCAATTTTTTCGAGAAGGTAAAACAGATTTTTCCATCCCGAAATTGAAGGAAAAATCTTGAAAATCCCTCTACTTATTGGTAAAATATGAATATTGTGCGTGACAAATATTAAATACCAAATTAAGATTATCAATCCAACTTATAATATTTAATAAAAATCCAACTTATAATATGACAACAATAATTTTTATTAAAATAAATCATGGTCCTATTCTTTCTTAATAATTTTGATTGAGATAAATTTATTAAGTGATTTTAGAAGTAAAAAAGAAATATTATTTTCATTAAAAAGTTTGAGTTCAAGCAGTACTATTTATAAAATGTGTGAATGTTATCGATAATTAGATAAATATAAACATATTATCTTTTAATCACTTTAAATTATTTAAAAAATTGATCTTGATTGATACAAAGAAAAAATTGTGGTTCCAACCCAATTTTGATCTCGACAAAAGTACACCATACAAAAGGAAAATAAAAGTATGGATTTTTGAATAGATATACTTGTCAAAATTAGCCCATAACGTCTATCAAAATAATTATTTTTACCCATATTCTTTTTTTAGAATATTTTGGATACCGATGTTTCATTTTTAGGAATAAAGACTCATAACGGTTGACTAAATAGTCATTTTGTCTCTTATTTTTTAGTGCATTTTGACTCTTAATGTTTCATTTTAGGATAAAAACCCATATTTTAGAGCGTTATTCGCTTGTTAAATAACCGTTTCTATCCATAGAAAGACTTTTTTTTCCTCAAAATAAAACATTAAGATTCAAAATATTTTTTTAAAAAATAAGGGTCAAAATGACTTTAAATTTTTTTAAACATCATGCCATATGAATAATCATAAAGCTAAAAAATGGGCTTTCAGAAAGTAGAACAAAAGCCTTGGAGCACAGAATAACCCAGCTACTACAATACTAAAAGTCCATTAACAATAGAAAGCCCCAAACTACAAAAGATTATATGATATCCAAATTGAACCCATCTGCTCTACTTTTCTACTTATCCTGAAGGGGAAAGAACAACAAACATATAAAAACTTATGGCAACCGAGGCGGCGGAGGAAGTTCCCGTCCCTGCAGCGGTGGCGGAAGCAGCCGCAACAACAGGAGCTGAGAAGCAGCCGCACAAGCTTGAAAGAAAGTGGGCCTTTTGGTTTGATAACCAATCTAAGCCTAAACAAGGAGCCGCTTGGGGTATCACTTTACGCAAAGTTTACACCTTTGACACTGTTGAAGAATTTTGGTGGTACTTTTATCAAAAACCCATCTCCTTTTTATGTAATTTTTAAAAGATCTATTGATTTAGATTGGGTTTTCTTTTCTCTATTGAAAAGATAAAATATTCTCCATTTGGGTTTTCATTTTTGGGTAGATACTAATTGATTTGTTTGAGATTTGGTTTGTTTAATAGGATAAATGCGTTTCCTAAGGTTGAATTTTATTGGAGTTTGCTGTTTTTCATTATATGTAATATAATCTGACTATTTTAATTGTTATTTATTATTGTTTATTTGAAATTAAGGCTTATACTTTTTGTTATGTTTTTCAGTTTATATGATCAAATATTCAAGCCCAGCAAGTTGCCTGGAAATGCTGATTTCCACTTGTTTAAGGCTGGGATTGAGCCTAAATGGGAAGATCCGGAGTGTGCTAATGGAGGAAAGTGGACTGTCCTTAGCAGTCCTAGCAACAGAAGGACTAATTTTGAGAATATGTGGCTTGAAACTGTAGGTGTATTGTCTCTAGATATGTATTATGTGCAGTATGGTTGGTATCTTCTCTTATTTGACCCACTAGTTGCATTCTATGGACAGTTAATGGCATTGATCGGTGAGCAGTTTGATGACTCGGATGAGATTTGCGGCGTGGTTGCTAGTGTACGCCAAAGACAGGACAAACTTGCATTGTGGACCAAGACAGCAACGAACGAGGCTGCCCAGGTCTTTATCATAGGAATTGTTGATACTTTGAATCTAATCTATTTATTTGTTGAACACATCGTATTCTGAGGAAGCATACCTACATATCATTTTCATTCTATCAGTTGACGTTTTCTTGAATTTTATATGCTCAAGAATGAACTTTTCTAGTTTCTACTTGGAAATTTCTACCATAATCACTCTGCAAGAAATTGCTGCCACCTACGTGCATGAAAATATGCACAATCAGATGGGTAATGATGGGTTTTCTCTGTTTCCAATGAGTCAATAAAATGCTTAAATCCATCTGATTACTTTTGCTGCATTGCATAAAATTTATATCTGTGTTCAATGTGCTAAAGCTTTTGCTGCAACCACGAGTCCAGTTTCATCCATTTATCTAGAATTTGACAAGTTCAGCTTGCTGTCAATGACCCATTTTTGTAGTAGGCTAGTCACATTTTTTGGTCATCCTTTGCTGGTGATGTCTCCAAATCCCTTTTTTTTTTTTGCATGTGAGCTTATTTCTTTCATGTTTATAAAACATCCTCTCACAAGTCCATATTGCAATGGCATGTTGCCCTGCATAATTTTGAGAAGCACACTTGATCTACGGCCACTTGTTATTTATCGCATACCTTTCATTTTTGATTTTGTCCTTTTGAAATTCAGCTAATCGAATATGCTTTGGTGATGTTAATTGGAATTGTGTGATATAGATGGGCATCGGAAGGAAGTGGAAGGAGATCATTGACATCAATGATAAAATTACTTATAGCTTCCATGTAAGCTTCATTCAACCGGTACTTGTGATGTCGGGAGCATATTCTCTCACCGTGACTAACTGTTTTGCACTTTGCAGGATGACTCTCGTCGGGAAAGATCGGTTAAACGATACAATGTTTGAACTCTCTGCATGTTTCTTTGCTCCGTATTACAGAATGCTGAACTGGGGCAGAAAGTAATGTAATTTGTTACCTGTTTTGCGTACGAGTTTTTTTCTTATTTATTGCCGTCAACAATCAGGTTCTATAATAGACATTTATATTCAACATTAAGAGTTTTTACTATATTCTATAGATACTTCATTTGTTGAATCTCATATTATATGCATGTCTGCTGATTGTTTCTGAAATCTTCTGTAAAGAATTGTAATGATGATTCCTCCTTGGCAACCTTGAGAATGGACCTTTTCAAATAATTATGTACTTGGTAAATTTTCTTCTTTGATTCCTAATTATAATTTCTATAATTGATTAGGGAAGTTTTTCATCCTTACATGGAATGAAAAAGGTCACAAAAAATATTCTTAACATATAATATTTTGATTTTATTTTTTTAATATTTTAGTCTATAATATTTTATTTTAAGATAAAAAGCTCATTTATTAGTGGAAATAATTAGTCAAGAAACAGTAAATATTCTAAAGGAATTTGTTTATTGAAATGAAATGTTTTAGCAAAATATTAAAAAAAAAGTTAAAGTGAATATTTTATTAAACATTAATAAATTTTTATCCTAAAACAAAATATTGGATTGAAATATTTTAAAATATAAAAATTTAAAATAATTATTTAATTAAACAATAAATATTCTAAAGTAATCTTTTGTCTTGAAATGAAATGTTTTAGTAAAATTGAAATGAAACGTTTTACCAAAATTAAAATGTTTGAGTTTGTTTGATAGAAAAATTATTTGCAAAGTCACATTTTAAAAAGGATGATTTATATTATTATAGTGGTGTTTTATTTTATATTTTTTTTATTGATTTGGAGTGATTATAAGATAATAGTTGTTTGAAAGATTCTTAATCATTTGACAATGAATGTTCAAACACTCCTGTGTAATGTAACGCCTCATTAGCTTGTAGGAAACCATGACTCAAGTTTAAATGGATTTGAACTTGGGTTGAGCCCAACAAGTGTTAAAAAAGGGTGTTGTTTAATTTGTGACTAAAACTTAGAGGACCAAGATAGCAATTCACCCTTTTTCCTTATAAAAGGTTGGGTTCTTTTATATGATTTTGTATAGTGAAAGAAGTTGGGGAGAGCTCTAAATACAAAGGGAAGGAAAAGCTAATGCTTGGTTGAGTTGAAAGAGTTTCCAGCAACTTAGCAGTCTAGGTAAACTCACTTCTAACTCGACTTTATCACATGTAGATCACTAGGTGTGTTTTGATAGGTTGCATGAGTTATGAAGCATGTTCATGGTATATTCAACATTTAGAGTTGTATAGTATGTTTATGGACCTATTATGACCCCTACTATTATACATAAAGCTCTAATAATGTTTGGGAACCTCAATAGGACTTTTGGGAGAATTAGAGAGGCTTTTTCGTGCCCAAAACATGGACTTTTGGAACAATACCGATATTGTTCATCAGTTAGCTAAAATAAGGGGGTTTTGGGAAGAAAGTATCAATACTCATCATAGAGTATCGATATTGTTGGTCGAGTTTTGATACGTACAGGGTAGTATCGATACTGAGTAGACTTAGAAGATTACAATAAGCAATTTTGGTATCTGTATTGATGGGAGTATCAATACTAGGGGTAGAGTATCGATGCTCCTAGTAGGGGTAGAGTATCGATACTAAGGCATTTTTCAAAACATCGAAGTAAAATTTAGTATTGGTACTCAAGATAGTATCGATACCACAGTCCATAAGTATCAGTACTCAAGCTAGACTATTGGTACTACCCTTTCCATTTCAGTTCTCAATAGTCATTTAGTATTGATACCCAGAGTTTAGTATCAATACTCAGGGGCCAATATCGATACTGAATGACTTAGTATTGATACCCACAAATAGTTTTGGGTAAGAAACCCAAGAGTTTTAAGGGATAGATTTAAGGGACCTAATAATACTAGAACGCCATGAAATAAAACTACAAGTGAGAACAATAATAAACTCAAAACAACTAGAAACAATAACAACTAGGATGACATAAAAGTAACAACTAGGATGACATAAAAGTAACATTGTCTGATGCTCGGGAAACAGTTAGGACACCCAAGTTACTGTAGTAGATAACGATCGTATAGTTTAGATATATCCTAGTTCGTGGCAATGCACTTTAGTTTCCAACTGGGCATAGATGCCCCAAGACTCGACGGAGTAAGTTGGTCGAGTGTATGTTTTCGATGCAGTTAAGGATCTCACCCTAGATACCTAAGGGTATTTTTAGAAGGCTAGAGGGGCGTGTGCCCCAAGATGCAGAACCCTCAGACACACCATAATGCCTACTTCAACATTGCATGACTGCATTCTTAAGTCTTCCTACATATGCCACTAGCATGCTTATTTAATGAATGCATGTAGTATAGTACAATTATTAGTGTGACACTGAACTTGTACGTTCATCGTTCGGAATGTGTTTCCATGCACATGTTGTTAAGAGATCATCTGTAGAGCGTTATCGTCACCAGATATTCTAGTTCAGTCGAGTA
Source organism: Hibiscus syriacus (assembly GCF_006381635.1). Lineage (NCBI taxonomy): Eukaryota > Viridiplantae > Streptophyta > Magnoliopsida > Malvales > Malvaceae > Hibiscus > Hibiscus syriacus. Next base: position 252,577 of record NW_024062657.1, read on the forward strand.
TTCAGAGTACGTCTTAATTTATATCGGAGGGCATGTACTATTGTAGAGCCCTAACTCTATTTTGAATTAAATTCAATGTACTTATTTTGGATGATTTGGGAGCTCCCCGTATTTGTAAAATTAGATTTATTATATTTTTTATTTTACATCCCAAAGCACCATATATAGAGGAGGAAAACCAGAAGAATATCCGAAGTGAATGAATAAAAAATGACTCCTCCTTTAATTGCAGTCTCGTCTGACACATATACTCGAGAACCAACAAAATGTTATATGCAAACGAACAAAGAAACCAAACATCGGAAAAGCAAGTAACCATAAAATCTAGAAGAATCATAGATCAAGTATACCAATGGAAGAAACCTGCCTTGAGAATCCAAAAACACCGGTAACTATGATACTCTTTACTAAAAAAAGTCAAAAAAAATATTATTTTAAATATATTAAAATATAACTAAAAATTAAAAAAATCAAACGATAATAAAATGAAAATGACAGAGAAGTGGTCGGAAGAAACCATCACCGCTACCATTGATAAACGTGTGATAACCGCCCTGTAGCTTTTGGTAGATAAATTGCTTTTCTTTTTAATTTTTGACGAACAAATAAATAAAGAATTAAAAGAATGGCGGGCTAGTTACTGTGAGGTCTAGTATATAAAGGGGAGACAGATAGAACTCTTCAATACATCGCAATTGTTTTTCTGAATTTACGAAACGGAGAAACTCTCCAGTCTTCATCGTCGTTTTTTCTGAATTTAGGAAAATGGAGAACAAAGTAGCAGCAAGAAGATTTGAAGGCAAAGTTGCGATTGTAACTGCTTCGACTCAAGGCATCGGTTTTGGCATCGCATAGCGCCTTGCTCTGGAAGGTGCCTCGGTCGTCATCTCCTCTCGCAAGCAGGTCTTTTAATAATTTCAATCTTCTCTGTGTTGGATAGTAAATGATGCTGATGCAATCATAATTACAGTTGATGGAGCTTATTAATTGGACTGTAGTCCTTTGTTAAATCTGCTGTTCTTTTATCTGTTCTTGGATTTGATGATTGAAGTTTTGAGCTTAGTTTCTCTTGAAATTGAGAGTCCGTGGAATCAGAAATCGTCAAGATTTTTATATGAATTATTGTGATCTGATCTGTAATCAACAGGATTTCCTTCATCTTTTATTAATTAGAAATTAGTGTGCTTTTCTCTCGACTTATTTTTTCTGTTTGATTTGTTTTTGATATGATGATGGGTGTTAGTTATGTTTTTGAGCTTCATCCTTGAAGAAAAACGTCGACGAGGCCGTTGAAAAGCTTAAAGCTAAAGGAATACATGTCTTCGGAGTCGTATGCCAGGTTTCCGATGCGCAGCAAAGGAAGAATCTAATCAATGCCACCGTCGAGGTTAGTTTAATGAAAATCTTGAATTCTAATATTGTCGTTGAAAAAAAAATCAATAATAAACTCGAGAACTCGATCATTTCCCTTTAATTATAAAATAATTATTAATTTTTTTGAATGATTATAGAAGCGGCCATTTTATATTATTTTAATAAATTTAATGATCATTTTGTAACTTTGGAGGGTTGATGTTTAAAAGGATAATTTTATCATAGTTTAGTGGCTTTACTGTACTCTATCCAAAAACTTAATAATTTGACGTATTCCTATTAACTCTTATTTAAATGGGAAATTAGTTATTTGCTCCTCTTAAAAACCAATAATTCAATTTTAAACAACAAAGCTGAATCCTTTGAGTAATTGGTATGCGTAACAATTAACATTGTATATGTTGTTGGTTTCAGAAATATGGAAAAATAGATGTGATTGTATCAAATGCCGCTGTAAATGCGGTAAATGTACCGCTGCTGGAAACCAAATATGGGAAACAAACGTCAAAGCATCCATACTTCTGCTCAAGGTAATTAAGAGCAAACAAAGAAGATTAATGTTAACAAAATAGCCTTACTTACCATAGCTTACTCTCATTATTACATAGTGGTTTGATGTGTATAGCCATATGTTTCCGATGTATAATTGCAGGATGCAGCTCCCCATTTGAAGAAAGGTTCATCGATTATTTTTATTTCATCATACGGTGGTTATCAACCTCAGCCTTCTATGGCCATGTACGGGGTTACTAAGACAGCCCTTCTTGGTCTCACCAAGGTAAGTTTTTATACACTTCTTCTTCTAAACAATCAATCTTTCAAAATGTCTTTTAGGTATAACTATTTTTCAAGTTTCTTATAATCATAAAACCAGAAATTAAGCTTTAATTTATCATTTTTCGGTTTAAATAATTTTTATTTTTAAAATTTTAAAATTAAATAAATTAAACTTATTACTGTCATTTTGTTCTTATTTATATTTATCTTTCTGAAATTTTATTCCGACTATAATGATAATGCTAATCTAGCTGTGTTGGTTGATCCTTTGTCAGGCTCTGGCGGCTGAGTTGGCCCCAAATGTCCGAGTCAATGCCATCGCACCTGGTTTCGTACCAACCCGTTTTGCAGCTTTCGTCACAGCAAACGAAACCACGGTGAGTTGATTTTTCTTATAGAAATAAGATTACACAAAATCATTTGAATGAAAGTGAAAAATGTCGTACCTTGTCACTGAAACTCGAGTGCGGGGATTTGTTACAGAAAAAATCCTTTGAGGATATAACGCTATTGAAAAGACTAGGCACACCAGAAGAAATAGGAGCTGCGGCTGCTTTCTTATCTTCGGATGACGCTTCTTACGTTACAGGGGAAATCTTAATCGTGGCCGGAGGAACCGCTTCCAGGCTCTAGTTTCTTACACAACACAAACCTGTCGAATAACTCTGTGTCCGTAGCCGGGTTTCAATGGAATATGTTATTTAGTAATTTCCTAATGCCATTTTTAATTGTGCTAAATTGAAATACATGTCGTCTGACGTGGAACAACTTCAGACAAATAAAATAGGCATTAGCTGTATTTGGGTTATTTCTCTTTTTTATATATTATAAATTTGGTTTGTGATGCTTTTCAATGGCTTTCGGGTTTTAATTATGCTTTTTTTTTTAGTGTTTTTAGTGATTAAAAAGTTTATCACTTTCGAACCAAGCAATCACGAGATACCCTTGAGAATCTCTGCTTTGAATTCATCTTTCTGCTGCTAAACCACCTTTACATGCCGTGAGAAATCTGCACCATTTTCTCTGCATTTCAAAAATACCATGAATTCGCTACCAATAACCAGGATCACTTGATAAATTCTCTTTGATTTTATCGTTTTTTTTGCCTGAGAAATTCATGAAACTCATTCTTCAGCAAATCCCATGTTTTTGAATCGGTTCATGAAGTTCCTGAAATCAATCCACACATTCAGAAGGAAGATACCTTTTGATTGTTTGTTTTGACACTAAACAGACACTTACCCTTTCAACTCCATATCACAAAACGAAAAGATTTCAATGGGAACCTCATGTTTCCATTCGTTTCGCCTTCGAAAATCAAGGAGCAAACACCTGCTGCAATTCCTATCGTCGTCTTCGTCGAAGAAACAGATGAATCCTGACATGGTGAACATGGAGAAGAGGAGATTCGATAGTTTGGAGTCGTGGTCGATGATTTTGGACTCGGAGAATGTCGAGACGTGGGAAGTTTCAAAGGAGGATCAAGAAGAGTGGACTGCTGATCTTTCTCAAGTGTTTATAGGCAACAAATTCGCATCCGGTGCTCATAGTAGGATCTATCGTGGAATTTATAAGTAGAGAGCTGTTGCTGTAAAAATGGTGAGGATCCCAAACCAAAACAAGGAGACGAGATCGAAACTCGAACAGCAGTTCAAGTCTGAAGTAGCTTTGCTCTCACGGTTGCTTCACCCCAATATAGTTCAGTTCATTGCTGCTTGTAAGAAGCCGCCTGTGTACTGCATCATCACAGAATACATGTCACAAGGGACTCTGAGGATGTACCTGAACAAGAAAGAGCCTTACTCGCTCTCGACGGAGACGGTATTGAGGTTAGCCCTCGACATATCTCGGGGAATGGAGTATCTTCATTCACAAGGTGTGATCCATAGAGACCTCAAATCGAACAATCTTCTGCTAAACGATGAAATGCGGGTTAAAGTGGCAGATTTCGGTACGTCGTGTCTCGAAACACAGTGCCTCGAGACTAAAGGAAACATGGGAACGTACCGCTGGATGGCACCTGAGATGATTAGGGAGAAACCGTATACTCGGAAAGTCGATGTGTATAGCTTTGGGATCGTGTTATGGGAGCTCACTACATGCTTGCTTCCCTTCCAAGGAATGACCCCTGTGCAAGCTGCTTTTGCCGTGGCTGAAAAGGTATTACACATAAAAGCTTGTTCCTCTATGCTTAACCTTATGATGCAGCTCCTCTGACGTCGGTACTCTTTTCGGCAGAACGAACGGCCTCCGTTGCCCGAGAGTTGTCAGCCGCCACTTGCACACCTCATAAAGCGCTGCTGGGCAGAGAACCCCGCAAAGCGGCCGGATTTCTCCGACATTGTTTCCACCTTGGAGAAGTACGACGAATGTGTAAAGGAGGGCTTTCCGTTAACTTCACACTCCAGACTGGTCAGCCGAAATGCCACTCTCGAACGGTTAAAGGGATGTGTGTCTATGAGCTCATCTTCTATACCTGTACTGGGTTGAATCTTTCCTGTATGATCAAGATTGATTCATAATAATTTGTACATATTTGATGTTCTTTTAATCATCCGAGGCTGCTGGTGGAGGAGTAAAGTGAGTTTACACAGTGATTTAGGGTTTGAACTAATTATTCTATCGTTCTATGGTTTACTGAACTGAATGAATGTTCTTTGTTTTCTTTAAAGAAAACCCTAATAATAGGTAAACATGCAGATTTGAACATTTGATTTTTACTAATTTGTTCTATATAAATTGTTTAACTATTGATTTTCAGGTCAGCCATTCAACGGCAATGGTTATCAATGTTACGCATTTGATAGACTTCTCCACAAATTAAAGTAAAAGGATTGACTTTGCAATTTTTACAAAAAAAGGGATGAAATTCAAATTATTCCTTTTTATTTTCAGAAAATGGAAATATATGAAGTGTCTTTATTTATGGTGAACTACATCATTGGTGATCATATTAGTACCTCTCTCCTATTTTAGTTACCATCCTTTTTTTTACATAATCGATCACTGACATTACATTTTTTATATTTTGATCATTTACCGTTTAATATTTATAAGAGAAAGTGATGTGGTGTGGTATGGTAACTGTTTTAGTCTCCCGAATTTATACATTCTATCGATCTTATAGGAGAAAAACAATGAAAATATTTAATGGGAAAAGTGACCAAAATAAGGGGAAAACATAATGTTAGTGACCAATTACATAGAAAAAATAGTATCCCGATCAAAATAAGACAGTTAATAGTATGGTGATCAATGATGTGGTTTATCCCTAATTTTTAGGTTTATCGAGGTTAGAATTCAGAAACGCGGGAGTTCCCAACGATTTCCTTCCACTTGTAATATTGTGAAGGGAAGACAAAGGGGGAAAAAGAGATGAAACATTAGGGTTTGGTTCTTTGAACGAAATAACCAGGAAATCGTTGGACAATATAAGAGAGACACAAAGACGTAAAAGATGTCACATGCATGCAAGTCTTTCATAAAGTAAAATTAAGATAAGAACCCTTCTTTTCACGTGCATGCCACTGATGGGACGTATACATGCACGTACGTCTTACCTGTGGATTAATGATGTTTTTCTGTTGCGGAGACAACTATTGAACGCGGCTGGCCTACACCGGGAAGCCTGAATTTGGGCCACACATTCAAAGCTATAATGGCAAGACAAAAGCTATGATGATTACTTAGATCATCGTCAAATATACTCACTTGACTTTGTTCAAACCGGGTGTATTTGTTCTTTCTTCCCTCTCGCTTTTCAGTCTCCACTGCCCTCCCTCACCCCATTTTTTTTTTGCGGAAGACGGCTATCGGATAGAGTAAAATCACAATTAATAATTTGAGAAAATAAAAATGAAGATAAAAGAGACACAAAATTTACGTAGGAAACTCCTAAATAATATAGGGTAAAAACCATGGGCAACGGTAGAAAAATTTCACTATGAGAAAATAGGAATTACAACTTCTCTCGATCTACCAAGGAGAAAACAATGATAATTCTCTCTTGATAAAAAGGAGAAAACAACTCTCAAGAAACTCTCTAAATTCTCTCTAGCATTGGAAGAAAGCTAGAATGCTTTGGGATGGTTTTGAAGCTAAATGAGCTAGGGCATTTATAGTTGAAGCTAAATGAGTTAGGGTATTTATAGTTGAAGCTTAAGGACTAATTTGTAAATACCCTAAATTACAATGACTAAAATTTGTATTTTTCCCTTTCATTTTTTCAACAAATTCCAGCTTGAATTCGGTGCAATAAATGCACCACTTTCACCGAAAGTTTCCCAACAATTTCCATCGAAATTAGCCTACAAATGTTGACTTTTCAATAATCTCCCACTTGAAGATTTGATTAGAACAATCATATCTTCACACCATTCTTTCTACCTTGTACCTTCATGTTGCTTACGTCTCTGACAGGCCACAAGAGGATCGACACCAGGTAAATTTATCAGCATTGATTGCCTTCGTCATGAAATATGCTATGTTGTCTTTGGTATGGATCTTCTGCATATCTACCGTTCATTCTTCCACCTTTTCACGAATGAAATGGTACTGAACTCGTATGTGCTTTTTCCTTGAATGAAATGTTGGATTCCTTGCTAGATGCAAGGCACTTTGACTGTCACAAAACAGAGAGACATACTCTTGATTGTGCCCAAACTCCTCCAATAACATCTTCAACCAAATTGCTTCTTTACTGGCTTGTGTAGCTGCTACATATTCTGCTTCTGTTGTGGATGTAGCCACAATTAACTGCAATTTTGAAACCCAGCTTACAGCTCCACCAACAACTTTGAACACATATCCTGTTGTAGATTTGCTTTTATCCAAATCCCCTGCATAGTCAGAATCTACATACCCATTTATTAGTAAGTTTGATCATCCGTAATATAATGCAACATTTGAGGTCCCTTTAATGTAACTCAAGATCCTCTTTACTGTATTTCAATGCTCTTTGCCTGGATTCGCCATGTACCGACTAACCACTCTCACTGCTTGTGCAATGTCTGGTCTTGTGCATATCATAGCGAACATTAAACTTCCCACTGTCGATACATACGGCATTCGAGACATATACATCCTCTCTTCTTCACTGCTAGGACTCATACTGGAGGATAATTTGAAGTTCATAGGAAGAGGGGTAGAAATTGGCTTACAATTTTGCTTGCTGAATCGTGACAAGATCTTCTTCAAGTAATTCTTTTGTGAAAGCCAAATCTTCCTATTACTTCTGTCTCGATGAATTTGCATCCCTAGAATCTTGTTTGCTGATCCCAAGTCCTTCATTTCAAATTCCCTAGCCAGTTGTGCCTTCAATTCTTCAATATGATCTTTGTTGGGTCCTGCAACCAACATGTCATCCACATACAACAGCAATTTGACAAAATCATTATCACCAGACCTCTTGAAATAAGCACAAGGGTCTGCATTAAGTCTATTGTATCCAAGGCACATAATGAAGGAATCAAATCTCTTATACCAACACCTCGGCTGTACAGAGATTTCCATACAGAGATTTGCTCAACCTGCAAACCAAGTTCTTCTTTTCTTTTTCTTCAAAACCTTCAGGCTGGAGCATGTAAATCTCTTCTTCAAGATTTCCATGAAGAAAAATTGTTTTAACATCTAGCTGCTCTAGATGTAAGTTCAATGTAGCACACATTACCAAAACTAATCGAACTGTTGTTAGTCGAACCACAGGAGAAAATATTTCATTGAAATCAATACATTCTTTTTGAGCATATCCTTTATCCACGAGTCTTGCACGATACCTCTCCACTTGATCGTCACCATTTCGCTTGATTTTGAAGACCCATTTGTTACCAATTGGTTTCTTTCCTTGTGGTAGTGGCACAAGGTCCCATGTATTATTTTTATGAAGGGCTTCAATTTCTTCTTGCATCGCCATCATCCATAGTGAAGCATCTGAGTTGTTTATTACCTCCTGGTATGTTGATGGTTCACTGTCCTCTGTTAAAAGGCAGTATGCAACATTTCATTCTATAACATAATCTAAGTACTAATTGGGACATCTTCTCACACGATTTGATTGACGAGTTGTTGGAGCTTCAGAACTCTCTGGTTCTTGTTCATCATGTGCTGGTTCTGCTTCAGAAGAATCTCATTGGTCAACCTTTTTTTTCACATGTATATGTATAGTCTCTGACTTTTCAACGCTATCATCGTCTTCTTTTCTTTGTAGTTTATCTTCTACAAAGATAACATCCCTGCTAATGATCACTTTGCAGGCAGTGAGATCCCACAAGCGATACCCACCCCTTTACACCATCAGCATATCCCAAGAATTACATTTCCTGGATTTTGGATCCAACTTTGAAATTTCTTGGAAGTTGTACATCATATACACAATACTTCCAAATACATGGAGATTTGAATAATCAGCTGGTTTACCAGTCCACATCTCTATTGGTGTCTTCAACTCTATTGCAGTTGATGGAGCTCGATTCACCAAATAACAGGCGGTATTGATTGCTTCTGCCCAGAATGATTTTTCTAGGCTTGCATCCCTCAACATTACTCTTGTTCTTTATAACAAGGTTTTGTTCATCCGCTCTGCCCCTCCATTTTGTTGAGGAGTGTTTGCCAATGTGAGCTGTCTTTTGATGCCTTCTTTCCTGCAAAAGTCATCAAATTCTTCACTTGTGTATTCTCCTCCATTATCTGTTCTGAAACACTTGATCTTATTTTCATAATCAAGTTCCACCCACGCTTTGAAGTTTTTGAAAGTTGAAAACACATCTGACTTCTTCTTAATAGGATACACCCAACATCTCCTGGAGTAGTCATCAATAAATGAGACAAAGTATTTTTCTCCACCTAGGGATGTAACTGGTGCTTGCCATACGTCAGAATGAACCAATTCTAGAATATTTTTTTCCTTTAGAATTTGATGTGTTGAATTTCAACCGGTGTTGCTTACTTGTTATGCAATCCTCACACAAAGTAAGTGATACCTTTGTTAAGCCTGGAAGTAGCTTTTGGTCCACAAGGACTTTCATTCCTTATTCTGACATGTGTCCAAGTTTCTGATGCCATAGCATTGCAGAATCTGAACTACATGAGGCAACAGAGGCTTCTGCTTCTAGCAAAGTTTCTCCCTTCAGCATGTACAAGTTTACTGCTATCTTTTCGCCTTTCAACACCACAAGCGCTCCACGGAACACCTTCATGATTCCTTTTTGTGTTTCAATCTTGCTTGCATTATTATCCAACAATCTGTAGGATAATAAATTTTTCTTCAGGCCTTTCACGTGCCGCACATCTCGAACAACTTTAATTGTTCCATCATACATCTTCAATTTGATGGTTCCCACGCCAACGATATCTAAGGCATGATCATTGCAACTATACACAGATCCTCCTGAGACAGGTTCATAATGATGGAATCATCTCTTCTTGAGGTCATATGATATGTTGCTCCCGAATCAATGAGCCATATATCTGCAAATCTTTTTCTGCCTTCCACGGTGGTTGACACTTCACAACATAGAGCATCTCCATCATCTGAAGTGTTTGCGGTATTGCCTTGTGGATTGGAGTTTTTATTTAGACTCCAACAATCCTTCTTCAAGTGACCCTTCTTTCCACAGTTATAACACTTTAAATTCTTCTTGCTCCTCGAATTCGATTTACCATGTTTGTGACTGATGATTTGGCCACGTTCTGTTGATCTCCCTCTCATCGTTGTCATCGTTGTCAATGCTTCTGCTTGTTGTAGATTTACTTGTTTGTCTTCCTTGTTCTTGCGTCGATTTTCTTCTTGTAAAACAACAGCTGCAACGTCATCGAAGACTAGACTAGTGACATTACTGTTTGTCAAGTTGATGATGAGTTGATCATACGAATCCGGTAGACTTTGAAGTAGAAGTTCAGAACGTTCTTGTTCTCCTATTTTACAGCTTAAGGATGTAAGCTGAGAAAATAAATTGTTTAGTGTATTTAAGTGATCCGTCACTGAAGTAGATTCTGGCATACGAAGAGTGTACAATTTTCTCTTAAGGAAAATTTTATTGTGCAGTGATGTGGCCTCGTACAGTTTGGTGAGATGATCCCATATCTCCTTAGCTGTCTTCTTCTCCTCGATGCCTGACAATACTTCATCTGCTAATGCTAGATGAAAGTTTGTCATAGCATTCCCGTCCATTTCAATCCATTTGTTGTCATCTGTGAAATCTACCGACCTTTCACTGATAGTTGCTAGACAACCGTCTTTCCTCAGGATAGCTTTCATCTTCAATTTCCACAATGAGAAATTTCTCTTATTGAATTTTCAATATCAAATTTCGTTGTCATAACTTCTATTACAGATAGCTCCCACTATTTCACTATCGTTAATAGTTCTCTTGAACCTTCAAAGAATGGGTAATATCTTCTTACTTTCTTATGTTGGAGGATCCACCTTTTGGTGGCAACCACAAAGAAAATAAGCATATATTACACACTCAAATCTGGCTTTGATACCAATTGTTGCGGAAGACGGCTATCGGATAGAGCAAAATCGCAACTAATAATTTGAGAAAATAAAAATAAAGATAAAAAAGACACAAAATTTACGTGGAAAACCCCTAAATAATATAGGGTAAAAACCACGAGCAACAATAGAAAAATTTCACTATGAGAAAATATGAATTACAACTTCTCTCGATCTACCAAGGAGAAAAAAATGATAATTCTCTCTTGATAAAAAAGATAAAACAACTCTCAAGAAACTATCTAAATTCTCTCTAGTATTGGAAGAAAGCTAGAATGCTTTGGGATGGTTTTGAAGCTAAATGAGCTAGGGTATTTATAGTTGAAGCTTAAGGACTAATTTGTAAATACCCTAAATTACAATGACTAAAATTTGTATTTTTCCCTTTCATTTTTTCAACAAATTCAAGCTTGAATTCGGTGCAATAAATGCACCACTTTCACCGAAAGTTTCCCAACAATTTCCATCGAAATTAGCCTACAAATGTTGACTTTTTAACAATTTTCCCCTCTTCCCCGTTACTATGATATTATAGTGTCCTGATGAACTTAAAATCCATTATGATGGAATCGTTATATTGCATTACACCTTTAATCTTGAGGAAAAGCCAGTTCCGGATATTGTAAACAAATGATGATCAAATCTGCCAAGTCCTTTTTTTCTTGGGCAATTTTTTTTTATAAATATAGGAGGTCTCACTAAAAAACCCTCTTTCATAATTACCAATCCCCGGAGTGTTTGGTAAAAAGCAGAAGGGGAAAAGGGTACCTCATTTTATTATAAAATTGGCTTAAATGGCCCAAAAATACAACAAATAGTCTACAATAACCTTGCAAAAATATAAAACCTTACAAACCCTGAAACAACTACATATATAAAAGCCCCAACCATACCCAAACTATCCTATTCCCTTTTTAGCTAAGTCATCGGCTTCCCAATTGGGCACCTACTAATCACCTTGATGGTAATATCATCTCTACGAATTATAGAACCTATCTCCTTTGCTAAACTAACGTAAGGAGCAGGGCATCCTGAAGGATCCTTTATCCACATAACAGCGTTGCTACAATCGTAGTCCAAAATTAGTTGACCAAATCTACAACCACTGGACGAAGTTCCAATGATAATACCCTCTTTAACAGCTTTTAGTTCTGCAAAAACTGAAGGGACCAGACTAACTGGAATTGAGGAGCCCAAAGTTTGACCACACGAATCTCTTACCAGTCCGCCAATACCACCCTTTTCCCAGTCCAAATTAACAGCACCATCAACATTTACCTTGTAATAGCCTGGAGGAGGATGAGACCAAGAAACAGAAGGAGCAACAGGCTGCCTCCACAATGGACTTGAATTTACTAGTAAGGGATCGCAAATCAAAGGATCCAGACTCAATCTAGAAATAGGGAACTTAGCTACAAACCAGGAGGCCAAACAATATCTTGCTACGAAGTATAAAGAAATAGAATCATCTGATCCATTGTCGAAAACCAATGAGTTCTTATATTTCCAAATTGACCAGATAACTACCCCGGGATAAACAGCCACATATTAGATTTAGGAATTAAACTATCCCATTATGTCAGGAGGGAAATAAGATCCTCTGGAATGACCACTGATAAACCCTAAAAACTAATCAAATGATTCCAGAGACCCCAAGATATAACACAAGAAAGAACAGGTAGGCGGGAGACTGTTTCGAGGCACGATTTACACAAAGGACATAGCACATTTTCCACCGCTATGACCCCTCTTTTGATCATATTCGATTTAACTGCCACCTTCTGAAGAGCTACTTGCCACAACAGTGTCTCCACCCTTGGAGGAACCGGTCCCTTCCAAACGTAGCTTAGTCCACAATGCCAATCTCCCTCATTACTAAGTAGCATCTCTCACCATTCCCCATCCGAATCATACCATCTTTAGCATCCAAAACAGGACTCACACTGGATAATAGAGTCATTAAGTTTACCCACTGATTTAGTTCCCAATCCGCTAGGTTCCTTCTCATCCGGATATTCCAAACCCAACACGCTGAATTAACGTTTCCATATTCTTCTTTCTTCCCATCCTTACTCAGTGAGAGAAAATTCTGGGAAATTGAGACTTCAAAGGGGTATTGTCTAGCCAACGGTCTCCACTTAATATGGCTTTGATAACACATTCCAAACCTGTCTTCTTTCGTATAATTATCAACAATCGCTCTCCATAACCACGAGGCCTGTTTGAAAATGCAATTAGTCAAAAATAATGACTGAGGATCCAAATTATATCTACTGCATATTACATTTTTCCACGATGAATCTGACCCACTGCCGAATTTCCACACCCATTTTCCAAGTAACGCTTGGTTTAGTGTTCTTGGGCAAATATCAGTCATTTTGCCTTCTTGTTTTACTTATGATTAATATTCTGAGCAATAGAATTGTTCAAGCATTATCTGCTGTGCAAATTTGTAATTTGATAACAATGTTTCTTTCTTCCCTCACTTTCCAAGGGTTTTAATTCAAAGCCCTACAAGCATAGGCTACCTACCAATGTCATCAAGAATTTGTCCTATTGAAACTCTAGGAAGAACGCTTAAAACAAGAAGGCTGATGTCTACTTATCATCGCATCTATTTCCTGAAACCACCTGCAAGGCTATACTCAATCATGTCCAAACTGCTACCCGATTTCGCTCTTTCCAATTCTGCATTGCGATTTGTTTCCGAATCAGACTTGCCATCGTTTGCCGTTCAACCCAAACTCAAATCCAACTTGCTTTCATTCAGATCTTGCCGCACTATTTTATTTTCCTCCTGAGACAGAAAATTGGGGTTAAAATTAAACCTTCTCTATGAATCAGTGCGATAGAGATGTCATTTATCATTCATGTTTTACGTTTTAGTTTCTTAAAGAACTCATTTATCATTCATGTTTTACGTTTTAGTTTCTTAAAGAACTCAAACGACAAGGACCTGCAGGTCCTGTCCCAATCCCCCCAGCCTCCCTTTCAAATGACTGAATGAGTGTAGAATGAGAGTTTGCTGCTCACCTGACTTTCATCCATCGGTGTGTAGTTAATGTCCGGTTTTTCGTCAAAACCATCATTCCTGGAAGTTGGCTCTGCAGCACTAGCGTCATCCTCACTCGGTTTAGCTTCATCATCAACGTTTTCAGCAGCTTCCATGTTCTGTTCCTCTAGCACAGCAATCTACATGTTCAAACAGTCAAAATAAGTATACAATCTAACAATCTGAAATGATCTTATAACTTATTTCCACCTAGAATTGTTATACGAAGCAATTTGACAAACCTGTGAATGTTAGCATATCCGGATTATCCAATCAAAAACTTAAAAAGAAATCACAATAGGCAGACAAAAGCACCCATTCTCGGCGGTTGATATGAACAAGAGCAGAGAGACATACTAGATTAGATCAGATAGGTCTAAGCATTACAACAACCGTGTTCAACTTAAAGCAACTGCATATGGTGCCATTTGAGTTTAATTAGTCAGAGTAAAAGAAATGAGATGCTAGTCTCGGTCCTCTTCCCTTTCCACCTCCACTCCAACAGTTCCACTATCATCAAATTATTGGTTTCAAAGCTTTCCAGACTTCGGACTCGATCTAAGAGCATAAGGATGGCAAGCAGCTCAACTTTGTACCCTTATGGATAATTTTCAAAATTAGCTATCGAATTAAAGCTTAGCTGATAAGGAAGCTATGGTTCTAGGAAGAAATTATGACGAGTGAAACAGAAATGGAAACTCCAATGCATCAAGGCCATGCCAAACTATAGTGAACCGATGTTGCTCAAACTCTTCATATGTTGCTCGGACTCTTCATTCTTCTTGAAATGCACATGTTTTACACATGGATTCGAGTATATATCTTCCCGGTATATGGAAAAACTTGGAAAAATCTAACCGTACTCGTGTAAAATACATATCCAAATTGGGTACTCACACCTAAATTCTAGCATAGTAGCGAAGAACAAACATTGATATGCTAAATTTTCAGTCATTTATCAATAAAATTCCCTTATAAACCATTTACATCTTTCCACACACATTAAAGCACTTAACAGCAAGCCAACTCATAGTTCCCTTGAAGAAACACGGAGCATTATCAAACCAAAACCCAGCTAACAGATCAGCCAATTATACAGAAGACACAGCATAATAAAATCCTAAATTCCAGCAACAACAAAAAAAAACACCAAGAAACTGACTTCAGTTAAAACAAGGTAAAATGAGAAGGAAAATTCGACATTGATGAACACCCAAGGAAGAGAATACAAGGATGTCTTTAAATTTCCGCCTCGGAGGCTCCTCGGGAGACGCCACGTCATCGTCCTTGGAAGAATCGTTGGGGCTACTGTTGTTGTTTTGGCTTTGTGATAAAGGGGTCCATATAAAAAGCACGAGATGAGAGCCGTTATTACCGTTAGAAATACCGTTGGTGCTGTGGTGATTATTATTGTTATTTTGAGAGGGATTATTGTTGTTGCTGCTGCCAGTGTTAGATGGGAAAACGTGGACCCATTTCTTCTTCCATTTCCTGACCGGCCCAGTGAGCACCGTGGCTGGTCCGTACCGGGTGGAGGACCGCCCGAATCGAGCCCCCACTCCTTCCATTGACTCGTTCGCGTCAGATCGGTATCGTATTCGCTGTGAGCCTGTGACTCGGCTCTATGTTAAAGAGAACTTTTCTTTATTTCCCTCTCACTTAGATCTCTCCCCTTTTTTACTGGTGATATTATGTTGATAGAGTTGGGGTCGGATTCATGCTCCGAGTTGCAACTTTAAAGGGCGAATCAGAACCCATAAACGAGTGTATTGGCTCATTGATTTCGTAATATTACTGATTGGATAATTTGAAAATACTTTTGGTGTGCTTTCTATACAAACCCCAAACAAATAAATTTACAACCCAACCCTACAGCAGCTTAAGAAAACCAAACAAAAAACCAGAAAACCAAAACATTGCAAACAGGGCAAAGACTAAAACCCCATTCATCAACTAAAGAAATATCAAAACTAGAAACTCTTCGATATCCAAAAAGCCTTAGCCTAGTATCAATTTTAATCAAAGAAAAAATATCAGGACATTGACGTATACTGACTACCATTCTTGCCAAATATGTTGAAAATCAAAGCCACCGGCTTCTTTGAATAAATGATGGTTGTTTTGAATAAATGGGGCTGCTTTGATTTCAAAGTTTAACATCCTGAATTTGGGCAAGGGTTAATCATCAAATTGAGTCATTGAATTTTAAGATATTTATAAGATTAGTCTTTAAGCTTCAACTGTAAATATCATATCCCATTTAGTTTCAAAATCATCCCAAATCATTTCTTTCTCCCAATACTAGAGAGTTTTCTTGTGAGTAGTGAGTGTTTTATAAACACCTGTAAATTTTCTCTCTTAGTAAAAGATCTGCAGTAGTCCGGAGACGTAAGCACAATTGGCTGAACTCCGTTATCAATTTCGAGTATTACTTTTCCGCTTTTATTTCGCATTCTCACTAATCTGGTTATAGAAAAATTACTCGTACTCGGTTTATTTCCTAACAACTGGTAATCAGAGCTTTTGGTTGTCAATTTTGTCAATTTTTGCGAGGTTACTATTCATTACTATTCACGTGAATAGTAAAAAATTATCGGCGATACGAATTTGTCGACGGAGGTGTTCTAATACACGGTGATTCGCAAGAATTGTCAGAAACGATCCAAACGAAGCCATATTCGAGTGGGAGCGATGACTGCAGACGAAGGGAATGTGAAAATTAAAAAGTTCGATAGTGCGAACTTTGGCTTTTGGAATATGCAGATTGAAGATTTTCTGTACTAGAAAAATCTATATCAACCCCTCTTAGGAAAGCAACCAAAGTGCATGAAGAATGAAAACTGGGCTCTTCTAGACAATCCCTCAGAGTTATCCGACTGACGTTATCCCGTAATATTGCTTTCAATATAGCAAAGGAAAATACCACGGCGGGTCTTATGGTGGCTCTCTCCAGTATGTATGAGAAGTCATCGGCCTCAAACAAAGTTCATTTGATGAGGCGATTATTCAATTTGCGGATGGTGGAAGGGCCATCGGTGGCACAAATCCTAAATGAACTCAACACAATCACAACCCAGTTGAGTTCAGTGGAAATTGAATTCGATGATGAAGTTCGAGCTTTAATTCTCTTATAATCTCTACTAGACAGTTGGAATGCTACTGTTACAGCAGTCAGCAGCTCGTCAGGAAACAACAAATTAAAATTCGACGATGTTCGGGATCTGATATTGAGTGAAAAAATTCTACGAAGAGAATCGGGTGAAGCATCAACCTCCTCAGCCTTACACACGGAGTCTAGAGGGAGAACTTCATAAAGAAATTTAAATCGTGGCAGATCCAAATCCAGAAGGGGAAAATCAAGAACGGGAAAGAAAGATTATACCTGTTATGATTGCGGCAAGAAGGGTCACTTTAAAAGAGAATGTCGAGCACCAAAGAAAGACACTGGCGCACAGGAATCTGCCAACATGACAAAGGAGACAGGTGATGCCATGATTTTAAGCGTCAACAGTCCGATTAAATCATGGATCTTGGATGCAGGGGAATCTTTACACTCCACCCCATGCCAAGAAATCATGGAGAACTATGCCAATGGTGATTTTGGGAAGGTTCATCTAGCTGATGATGAAACCTTGAAGATCATCGGAAAAGGAGACATCCGATTAAAGTTGCCAAACCAGACCACTTGGACGCTGAAAGGAGTGAGACATATTCCTGGCCTTAAAAGAAATTTGATTTCTGTAGGACAGCTTGATGGAAAGGATATAGCACAACCTTTTCAGGCTGTGAATGGAAGATTACCAAAGGAGCACTCGTCATTGCTTGTGGTAAGAAGACTGGTACTCTCTATGTAACCTCAAATTTAGAGAACATCATTGCAGTAGCAGATACTGATGAAAAATTAAACATATGGCACCAAAGGCTTGGCCATATGAGCGAGAAAGGGATGAAGACACTTTTGTCAAAAGGGAATCTGTCGGATCTAAAGAACGTAGATGTTGGACTATGTGAAGATTGCATCTTTGAAAAACAAAATAAAGTCAGTTTTGCAAAGATTGGGAAGATACCCAAGGCTGAAAAATTAGAGTTTGTTCATACTGATGTATGTGGACTATCTCCAGTTCCATCTCTTACAGACTCACTATATTATGTCACCTTCATCGATGATTCAACAAGGAATGTGTGGGTTTATTTTCTGAAGAAGAAATCAGAAGTCTTTGATACCTTCAGAAAATGGAAGATCATGGTGAAAAATGAGACTGGTTTGAAAGTCAAGCGGTTGAGGTTTGACAATGGATGAGAGTACAAAAACAGTAGATTTAGAGATTTCTGCGCAAACAATGGGATCAAGATGGAGACAATAGTTCCCATGACATCGCAACATAATGGCGTAGCAGAGCGCATGAACAGAACTCTGAATGAACGTGCCAGAAGCATGAGGATACATGCCAGATTGCCCAAATTGCTATGGGCTGAAGCTATCAACGCTGCAGCTTACCTGATCAACCGTGGGCCCTCAGTTTATTTGGATGGTGGAATACCAGAGAAAGCTTGGAGAATAAAAGAAATAAACCTTTCACACTTAAGAGTGTTTGGTTGTATTTCTTATGTACATATAAATTCTGCTGAAATAAGTAAACTTGACGCCAAGTCCAACAAATGTGTCATTGTTGGTTATGGTGGCGATGAGTTCGGCTACCGGTTTTGGGACTACGAAAATCGGAAGATCATCAGAAGCAGAGATGTCATTTTCAATGAGAATGTGATGTACAAAGACATGTCAACCATAGAATCAAGTAGCTCCAATACCGAAGCTGAAACAAATGAATTTGCTGAGTTCGAGGAGATTTCTGGAAATGATGTTCAGATCAATCCTGAAGCAGTTAAAGAAGAACCAAGCACACCAGAACTGAGACGCTCCTCCAGAATTTCTAAACCAACCCAGTGTTATTCGCCTTCTTTGCACTACTTGTTGCTGACTGACAATGGTAAATCAGAGTGCTACGATGAAGCAATGCAGGTGGAGGATTTAGTCAAGTGTGAGTCTTCCATGAAAGATGAGATGGACTCGCTTATGTCAAATCAGACGTGGTAATTAGTTGAATTACCACCAGGAAAGAAAGCGCTCCACAACAAGTGGATTTTCATGATCAAAGAAGAGCACGATGGGAGCAAACGTTACAAAGCAAGATTGATTGTCAAAGGTTTTCAGCAAAAAAAAAGTATTGACTACAATGAAATTTTCTCTCCAGTTGTAAAACTATCTACAATCAGACTGGTGTTGAAAATTGTAGCTGCAGAGAATTTACATCTTGAGCAGTTAGATGTAAAGACAACTTTCCTTCATGGTGATTTAGAGGAAGAAATCTATATAAGGCAGCCAGAAGGCTTCATAGAGGCAGGTAAGAAAAACCTAGTATGCAGGTTGAAGAAGAGTTTGTATGGTTTAAAACAAGCTCATAGACAGTGGTACAAAAAGTTTGATAGTTTCATGAGTAACAGTGGTTTAACCAGATGTCAAGAAGATCATTGTTGCTACATCAAAAAGTTCAACAACAGCTTTATTATTTTATTGTTGTATGTTGATGATATGCTCGTTGTAGGCTTAGACATGCAAGAGATTATAAACTTGAAGCAAAAATTGTCGAAGCAGTTTGCAATGAAAGATCTGGGCGCTGCAAAACATATTCTTGGGATGAGGATTAAGAGTGACACAAAGTCGAGGATTTTGATGTTATCACATGCTGAGTACATCAACAAAGTACTCTCCAGGTTTAACATGCAAGATGTTAAACCAGTAAGTACACCTTTAGGTGTTCATTTTAGACTCTACAAAGAACAGTCACCAAAGACGGAGGAAGAACGTGCACACATGGTGAAAGTGTTGTATGCCTCAGCAATTGGAAGTCTGATGTATGCCATGGTTTGTACCATACCAGATATTGCTCATGCAGTGGGAGCTGTTAGCAGGTACATGAATAATTCGGGCAAGGTACACTGGGAAGCAGTCAAATGGATCATCAGATATCTACGGGGTACTACAAACAAAGCACTTTGTTTCAAAGGTGGAGATACGATACTGACAGGCTATGTAGATACTAACTTAGCCGTAAATGTTGACATCAGAAGGAGCACTACAGGGTATGTCTATACTCTAGGAGGAACTGCAGTGAGTTGGGTTTCTCAA
This sequence comes from Hibiscus syriacus, assembly GCF_006381635.1. Lineage (NCBI taxonomy): Eukaryota > Viridiplantae > Streptophyta > Magnoliopsida > Malvales > Malvaceae > Hibiscus > Hibiscus syriacus. The sequence goes on from NW_024062657.1 coordinate 272,461, forward strand.
CTACAAAAGATAGTTGTTCTCTCCATAACTGAAGCAGAATATGTCGTTGTTACGGAAGCCAGCAAAGAGATGGTTTGGCTCCAAAGTTTCTTGGAAGAATTAGACAAGAAACAAGAAAACAATGTCTTGCATTGCGATAGTCAAAGTGTTATCCATCTAGCGAAGAATCCATCTTTTTATTCCAGGACGAAGCACATACAATTGAGATATCATTTTATTCGGTCTCTTCTGGAAGATGGGATTTTGAAACTTGAAAAGATCAATGGAGCTCAAAATCCAGCATACATGTTGACAAAGACGGTGACTACGAACAAACTAAAGTTGTGTTTAGCTTTAGTTGGTATGTTATAATAAGAAGACCATAAATAGTGCTGCATTGATCGAGGTGTGAAGACAGATTAAAATCAGTCTTCAAGTGGGAGATTGTTGAAAATCAAAGCCACATGTTGCTTTGAATAAATGGGGACTGCTTTGATTTCAAAGTTAGGCAGCCTATTTTGTTGAATTTGGGCAATGGTTAATCACCAAATTGAGTCATTGAACTTTAGGGTATTTATAAGATTAGTCCTCAAGCTTCAACTATAAATACCATATCCCATTTAGCTTCAAAATCATCTCAAATCATTTTTCTCCCAATACTAGAGAGTTTTCTTATGAGTAGTGAGTGTTTTGTAAACACCTGTAAATTTTCTCTCTTAGTAAAAGATCTGCAGCAGTCCGGAGACGTAAGCACAATTGGTTGAACTCCGTTATCAATTTCGGGTATTATTTTTCCGCTTTTATTTCGTATTCTCACTAATCTGGTTATAGGGAAATTACTCATACTCGGTTTATTTCCAAACAAAATATAGTAACTAAACACACACCAATCGATGTGGATAATAGCATCCCTCAAATACCTTTATTTCCCAAATCTTTACAGCCAATCAAGCAAAACTATCTAATCCTTATGGGAAACAGAATAACCATAAGCCCGTAAAATCAACTGTCGAACTTGACTGGCATAGCAACACTCAGCAAATAGATGATCATGCGTTTCTAAAACATCTCCACATAACAAGCATAGATGATTAACTTGACAGCCCCATCTTATCATCCTACTCCTAGTTGGTAATCTATCTTCAACTACTAACCAAGCAATAAAAGAATGACGGAGAATAACCACCCCCTAATGATTCTATACCCAGGCACTTTGCCCTATTTGTGCCTAAATAACTCCCAGGCCTATCTTGCCTCCCTCCTGCAAATTACCAACAAGGGCCAGATCATCTTTAAGCCGAATCAATTTCTTCCAAACCCAACTATGACTAGCCTTAACTTGGAATTGCCATATAATACAACTCTTTTAACAAATATTTATCCACCCAAGACATCCAAAGAAAACTGGACTGGAATAAAATCAACCATAAACACTTCATTACACAAGCCTTATTCTAGATGAAGATATCCTTAACCCCAAGTCCCCCTTCACATTTAGGGTGACAAATTATCTCCCAACTAACTCTAGCCCCATGAGTAGAAATATCATTGTATTTCCAAAGAAAAGTAGCACAAACCTTATAACTTGTTTTAAGACCTTCTTAGGCAAAAAAAAAAAATCCTACACCAAAAGTTTTGAACACTAAAAATCACTGTCTAAATGAGTTGTAACCTACCAGCAAAAAAAATACATTTCGCAGACCAACTCCTAATTCTTCTCACTATTTTTCCCACTAAACCCTCACAGTATACATAAGAAAGGTTCTTAGTAACAAGGGGAACACCCACATAGCTCATCGGCAATGAACCAATACTAAATTCGGATACCTCAATAAGACTTCGAATATCAGAGATCTCTATACTAGAACAGAACAATTCACTCTAAGTTGCATTCATCTGCAGCTCTGACATCCTACGAAACACTTCCAACACATTTTGGTCTGCCATAGCAGAAGAAAGATTCCCTTTTGTAAAAATCAAAAGGTTATCAGCAAAACAAACTTCAGTTAACTCAATCTTTCTATATTTAGGGTGGAAATCAATATCTCCATGCCAACCCCCGTTTAAGTACACATAGAACTTAGACCTAGTTATACAAGCACAAACCTACCCCCTAAATTGTTTTAGAAATCCCATCATCCTTAGAATCTGAGAGATAAAACCCCAGTTAATATAGTCAAAAACTTTCCTTAAATCAGTCTTTAATGCTAGGAGACAAACATTTCCTTCCATAACTGTTCACAATTTCATGAGCTAACATAACATCTTCCACTAATCTCTACCAGTTAAAAAATCAATTTGATTAGGCAGAGTTAAAGAAGGCAATCACCGCTTCAACCTATTAGCCAGAATTTTTGTAATGAATTGAAAGCATCATGAAGAGAGATAATAAAAAAAAGTATTGTACCACTTTCAAAAAGTCCTCCCCTACAATCCTCCAAGAAACTTAAAATTTTTTTACAGAATAATCATCTAAACTCGGAGCCTTCTTTCCGTTCATAGCAAACACAACATCTCTAATTTCCTTTAGAGTAATAGGATCAACCAACGAATTATGCATATCAACGGTCAACTCCACTCCCAAAATCTCCCTCAGTAAACCATCAGGGACCAATTCCACCAACTCATCAGTAGAACATAAGGAATTTGAGAAAAACTGGACTAAATTAGTTGCAATAGCTTCCAAAGTATCCACCTTATTACCATGGTTGTCTTTAAGTACATGAATAGAATTAGTTTCTGCCTAATACTAACTTGTCGCGAGAAAAAAATAGACTTTTGATCACCCTCCTGAACATATTGGATCTGAGACTTCTGCTTAAAAAAGATTTCTTTTATTCTATCAACGCCCCTAACTCCTCTGCAACTTTCTTTTCCTTCCCAATAACTTCCACAGTAGGATTAGCCATCAATAAATTTTGAACATTAGCAAGCTCAAGTTGCTTTTCAAAAACTCTCTTGGAAATATCAATGAAACATTTTTTACTAAGCCTTCGAAGAGGCTCTTTCAACCTCTTAAGTTTGGTAAACAGAATATGTAAGGGATTACCCGAAATAGGCACCTTCCATGACTCCTTATCAATAATAAAGAATTCTGGATGGTCCACCAAAAAACCAAAGAATTTGAAAGGTTTAAGAGGCTTAAACATAACAACTTCCAAAACAAGATGACAAGGGAATTGATCCGAACAGTCTGGTGATAAAAACTCCACAGTTGCCTTAGGAAAGTAACAAAACCAAGCTTGATTCACCAACAATCTATCAAGCTTTCTAGATAAAGAAGCCTCCTCTCTTCCGTTACACCAAATAAACAAAGAACCTTAAAAAGATCAACCACATCAATGCTCTCCTGACAATCCAAAAATATTGCATTGCTCCAGTAATCCCTTGACTTCCATCAGAACTCTTATTTGGACGATTAAAATATTAAAGTCACCAGCAACAACCAATGACAATTACCAATCTTCTTTAATATAGACTAAACCCTTCTCAAGCCCCTTCTTCCCTCCCTGTTACTACTTCCATAAACAAAGGAGAAGAAAAAATAACATCAATTTTCTTCAACAAACATGTAAAACCTACTCCTACTAGTCAAAGACATCAATAGCCAACCCCCTATATACAACACCCAATCCTTTCATTCGAAGCATCAATATAATTATGTAAGAAATTCCAACCCTAAAAATTATGCTAGACAATACTGCCAGCATTTCCTTCTTGAACTCTAGTTTCCAAAACACAGAGAATATCAATATCTAACTTTTTAAAACGAATAACTCTTTTCTATTTTGAGGGATCATTAAAACCCCCTAACATTCCAAACAAACCCATCATTGTAAAGAAGGGGACACCCTACCCTTGGACCACTGCTTTTCTTATTTACCTTTAGCCTAGCTTTTGGCTTCAACTACTCCATTAACTCAGCAACTCCCCCTGCAACAATTCTTTTTCGAGGAGATTCATCCACCACCACAGAATTTCATCATCAATAGATAACAAATCAAACTATTTGACTTTCCACCACAGAACCTCTTAAAACAAACACCATCACACTTACCCCCATTCCAGAACCACACCAAACAACCGACGAACTAGCTATATCACAAGCTGAAACAACAACATGTTGACCTGTCCCAAGCTCACAACCATTGACCCATAAGGAAGTTGCACCATCAAAGCACTAATAGCCTGCCCTACCTCATCAACCAATTGACCCACAACATTAACCTTAAAAACAAAACCAACATAGCAAGTCACTAACCATCTCCACGGGAAACACAAATTTTGCTTAGCACTTCTCCTCCAAATGACCAAAATAACCAGTGACCACATCTTGAGGGAGACCAAACCAATTTCACACCAACATCAACAACATTCCCCTCAACCAACGCCACCATTATAGAAATTGGAGGAGAAAAACTAGCACTAACCTCTACATAATTTTTGCATACTCAACCTGTTGCTTCATCGTTGTCGTAACCGGTTTTCGTCCAGGCACGAAATATTATACTTGGCGGTGAAATTGATGTGAATAATAGTTTTGAAAATAATTTGGGAGTCGCCATCGGCCTTTTGGATCAGGTAGGTCGAATACCTAAAATTATTTTTTAAAAGAATTTTAAGAAACATCAATTAAAAAATAATCTGATCTGCGTTTATAACAAAAATTCATTCTTTTAATAATAAAAGGGATTCGTGGTCGGTTACGTTTAGGAAGATTAGCACCCCTACAACGCCCAAAAATTGGTACTTTTAATTATAAATTGTCTCTATTATTAAAATTAAAAATTCAAAAATATTTAATTTATAATCCTATTATTTCAAAATTATATAAAAAATATTTATTTATTTAAAAAATATCAGAAAAGAACTTCTAGGTGCCTTAAGACAGCTCTTTTCTTAAATATTAATTTAAATAATATTGTTTAATTTTTAATTTTAAAATATCAGAATAGGACATCCAGTTGTATTAAGACTGTCCTTTTCTTTGATATTGAAGAATAAATATTAAAATAATTTATTTAAATAAATTTATTTATTATATATTTTTAACAACATTTAAATATATAAACAAATAAAAATTAAAAAATACAATTAACTATATATTTAAAAGCAATAAAAAATACTTAAATAAATAACTAAATATAGTGAAATTAAATTGAAAACCTAATTCATAATTAATCAGAATTATAAGGATTAAACATGCTATTTTCTTATTTAATAATTTAGTGACTAAAATAAAATTATCTAAATTCGATTATAATAAAATAAATTAAAAATATAAACTAGGATTAAAATTATCTATTAAATTAAGGGATCAAATCTGTTATTTATCCTAATATTATTTTAATATAGGACTAAAATGAATAAAATTGAAATTCGAAGACTGAATTTAAAAATATTATAAATTCGATTTAGTGACTAAAATGTAAAGTTTACAAGTTAGGAGGACGGCGGACGGTTTAACTATTATATAATTACGCGCATAGTCCTTCCCGAAACGACGTCGTTCGGGAAGGCCTATATAAGGTCTAAAACCGGCTGGCCCGAGGGCCAGCTTCATTTCTTCATTTTCCTCTCTCTCTCTTCTCTGAGAGAGAGAATTTTTCTTCGCTTCTCTCTAAAACAGAGAGAAGCCAGCCGGCCGGCCACCGTCAACCGTGTTCTTCTGCCGCCGGCCACCGTCAAGTCCGCCGCCGGCCACCACATCTGGTGGCCGAATATTTTTTTTTTACATTGAAACGTAGATCGGACCGTCTAATGACGGTTCCGATGATTTTTTTCTTTAAAACGGCTCCCGATCGGAGCAAATCTAAAAAAATATACCTTCGGTTTTTCGAAGGTTTTGGTGAGATCCGGTGGTCGGCTTCCTCGGTAAGCTTCTCTCCTCCTTTTTCTTCTATTTTTGGTTGCTGGTTGTGGGATGTTGACTGAGATCGTTGGTAGTAGTTTGAAAATATATTGTTTCTCTATTTTTTTTCTTTCTCCGGCTCTGTGTTCTTCCTTTTTTTTCTGTCTTGGTTTTTTTTGTTGCAGGTTCGGGTGTGGCTTTTATAGCCACCACCGGTGTGGCCATCGGACGGTCCGAAGAGGGGGTTTCGGTGAGTCACCGGACTACCAGTGGTGACTCACCCTAGCCATGGCGTGGGAGGCAGCTGGGTCTTCTGGAGTCTTCGTTTGGGACGTTGGCAGCGGCGGAGGCGGCGAGAGCAGCAGCGGCGGCCGCGTGGCCCTAGGGTATCACCCTAAGGTTTATATCTGGAACCATCTGGACCGTTGGATCTTGCCAGATCCAACGGCAGCAAGCTGAGGCGGCGGGATTAGGGTTAGGAAACCCTAACTGAAACCCTAATGTTTTTGGGTTTCAGTTTGGTTTGGGCCAGAAAATTGGTTTGTAATTAATTATTTTTAATAATATTTAATATGTATTTAATAATTTAATAATAATAATAATAATGATAATAATAATAATAATAATTATTATAATATAATAATTATAATAATATAATAATCAATTAATATGGGTAAAAATTAGTATCTTCAGCTGCCCCTCTTTGCTCATTGTGTTAACAAGAATAGGGCAAAGATGAAAAGATAATAAAATTTTTTATCCATTTGGCTTCACTTGATCATAATGGAGATATTGAATAAATTCTTTCTCTTTCTTCAGATGAGTTCTTCTCATTATGACTTTCTGCTGGGGATGATGCTGACCTCTTCTTTCTGTGATAGAGTCATTCAAAAGGTTGAATAAGCTTTGATGAGTTCTTCTCATTATGAACTTTCTCTAGAAAGGCTGATGCTAATCTATCTCCTTCTGTGATAGAATTATTGAACAAGTTCTTCTTCAGATGACGAGTTCTTCTCATTATGAACTCTACCTGGCAATGTTGATCCATCAAATAATGAAATCAAGCAAAAGATTGAACAGTTCTTCTCATTATGAACTCTTCTTCCTTCTTCAGATGAGTTTCTTCATTATGAACTTTCTCTGGAAAAGATAATCCATCAATTTGATGATTCAGGTAAAGGTTGAACAAATTCTTCTCATTATGAACTTCTTCTTCCTTCTTCAGATGAGTTCTTCTCATTATGAACCTTCTCTGGAAAAGCTAATCCATCAATTTGATGAATTCAGGTAAAGGTTGAACAAATTCTTTCATTATGAACTTCTTCTTCCTTCTTCAGATAGTTCTCTCATTATGAACTTTCTCTGGAAATGATGATCCATCAAATGATGGATTCAGGTAAAAGGTTGAACAAATTCTTCTCATTATGAACTTATTCTTCCTTCTTCAGATGAGTTCTTCATTAGAACTTCTCTGGAAATATCAATCCATCAATGATAGATTTGAATCTTTGCTAAAATCTTGAAATTCCTGTTAAAAATCAACAAGAATAAAATGAATGAAATGCATCTATTTTTGAAAATGCCTAAATATGATGCTGAATGTTAAATTGTTGATTTCAGATTGGTGAATTGAGTATTTCTTCAATTGTAAAAACCAAATAAATCTTTCTTCTTCAAATCAAAGAATATATCATCTTTGACAAATGTAGGTGTAGATATAATGTCACAAACCTCTTGAAAACTCAATAGTATAAGCTCTTGAAAAGCTTGCATTCAGCAACATGTTGATTCTGATAACAATTCATCTGATTGAAGGACCTTTCAAGATGATTTCACAGATATCGATAGTTCTTCTAATACCGAGAAATCTTGAATTCTGATTCTGATGAGGAGAATAAACTGTTATACTTGACAAAAATGGGATTCTCAAAGGCTGAAGCTTCAATAGCCATGTAGAAATGTGGTCCAGATTCATAATTGCAAAATTGATAGATTTTATATGTGCTGCTCAAATGACTAAAGATGCTGATGCACTTCTTCCGTAAAGATGGGAAGCCATTATGTAATGAGCCTAATTACAAGCAAAGGCGAAACTTGTGCTATGATTTTTGGGAAAGGAATAAGCAAAAGAAGCTTGAAAAGAAACTTCTTATGAAGACGATAATGCAGTTCATCTTTAATTCCAATGATTGGTTCTGTAGTTCCTACCAAACCAGATCAGATAACTCAAAGAACACTTCCAGAAGATGCTATTGAGTCCCTATTTCTACTACGAGCAAATTCATTTCCAATTCAATGATTGGTCTGTCAAACCAGATCAGATAACTCAAAGAACTTCCAGAAGATGCTATTAGCAAATTCATCTTCCAAATTCATGATTGGTTCTGTCCAAACCAGATCAGATAACTCAAAGAACTTCCAGAAGGCTATGAGCACATTCATCTTCCCATTCAATGATTGGTTCTGCCAAACCAGATCAGATAACTCAAAGAACACTTCCAGAAGATGTTATGAGCACATTCATCTCCCATTCAATGATTGGTTCTGCCAAACCAGATCAGATAACTCAAAGAACACTTCCCGAAGATGCTATTGCAAATTCATCTTCCAGTTAATGTTTGGACTAAGATATCACAATGCTTATTCGATGTAGAGCCAGAATTTGTAGATTCGAAGCATTTCCATGCTACTATATGAAAGGGCATATTCATAATTCTGTCAATTAAGAACAGATTTTCTCTTATTCTGCTTCTTCCATGTGCTGATGCTTTTCCATTGACAAAGAAATGATGGATTTCATGGGATCCAAGAACAAAGTTGAACTGTTTATAAACATGTACAGGAAGTGCCAAATTGACAGAAAGGATCTGTAAGGCTCTTGAAGCTTTGACAATGACCACCTTCAAGTGTCCAGAAGTATGTTCTTGATGAGTGCTGAAAATGGAATCTAGTATGGGTTGGAAGGAATAAAGTTGTTCCACTTGAACCTGATGAGGTGGAAATACTTCTAGTTTTCCTTAAAAACCATACACAAGGATCTGTATAGAGACATGTTTCCCGTGATATCAATGTCTTGTTCTTTTTGCTGGAATCAGTGCTGCAAAGATCACCTTCTACTGTCTTAGTATATCTTTGAAAACAGATGTGCAAGAACTGAATAGTGATCGATTGGAGTAATTGATGAGTAGATTTGGCGGATTCGACCTTGTTATCGGTAGCATCCCGTGTAACAATCTTAATGTTCATGGCTTTAAAATGATGATGATTTGCTTACTTTGTATTCCATGTATTTAAAAGTATTAACATAAAGTGATATTCAGAAATCTTTAAATTATTTCAAATTATGTTAATTCATATAAAAGAATAAATTGAATTTTCAAAATAAATTGAATCTCAAATAAATTGAACTTGAAATAGATAGAATTGTATTCAAAGTTATGGCAAGCATAAGAATGATAAAAATTCAAATGTCTTAACAAATTATAAGCATAAGTATTTCTAAATTAATCAAGTTGACACAATTTAGAGAAATGATGTAAGCTTTTGTCTGGAAGATCTCAAACGTTGTCGAAATGCTTGTAGATGTGAAATTTCTTCCAAACTGTCAAAATCTTAAGAGAGTTCAATTGCCAGATGCCTAATATCAACCTGTATTTGAGCCGCCTTTTCAGGTTTTCAACTCAAATCCTTCCTTTGGTTACAAGATGCCCTTTGCGGGTTTTCACCTTGACCCCCTTTTTCTTTTTTCTCTTTTTTTTTCTTTTTTTTTCAAGCATAATATTTCTTGACAGAATCCGAGTTTATTGGATTTTTCAGAATTTTTCCATCAATTCCTGCCAAGATCAATGCTCCTCCGGAAAAAGCCTTTTTTACAATGTATGGCCCTTCCCAATTAGGCCTTCATTTCCCACGGAAATCTTTATGTATAGGCAAGATCTTTTTTAGTACTAGATCACCCTCTTGGAATTCTCTTGGATGTACTTTTTTGTCATGAGACTTCATCATCCGTTTCTGATACATCTGTCCATGGCAAATAGCTTTCAATCTTTTCTCCTCAATAAGATTCAATTGATCAAATCTAGCTTGGATCCATTCAGATTCATCCAATTTTATTTCTCTCATATTCGAAGCGATGGAATCTCAACTTCAATTGGTAAGACTGCTTCCATCCCATAGACTAAAGAAAACGGTGTTGCCCCAGTGGATGTTCGAACAGTAGTTCGGTATGCATATAGAGCAAAAGGTAACTTCTCGTGCCAATCTTTGTAAGTTTCAGTAGTCTTTGTAATGATTCTCTTGATGTTCTTATTTGCTGCTTCAACTGCCCCATTCATCTTTGGACGATATGCCACTGAGTTTGCATGTTTGATCTTAAACTGTGCACAAAGTTCGGTCATCATTTTGTTGTTCAGGTTCAGAGCATTATCTGTAATAATCCTTTCTGGTAGACCAAACCGGCAAACTATCTCTTTCTTTATGAATTTGCAGACTGTGGACCTCTTAATATTGGCATATGAAGCAGCTTCAACCCATTTGGTAAAATAATCAATTGCCACAAGGATGAAGCAATGTCCATTCGATGCTTTTGGTGTGATTGCCCCAATGAAATCTATTCCCCACATAGAAAATGGCCATGGTGATGTCATCACATGTAAAGGAGATGGGGGTACATGAATCTTGTCTGCATATATCTGGCATTTATGACATTTCCTTGCATAATCAATGCAATCTGTGTACATAGTAGCCCAATAGTATCCATATCTCATTATTTTTCTGGCCATGGAAAGACCATTTGCATGTGTTCCACATATTCCACTGTGTACTTCTTCAATGACGTTTCGAGCTTCGCTGGTATTTAAACATCTCAATAGCATTTGATCATTGCTTCTTCTATACATAATCTCTCTATCAAGAAAATATCCAGCAGCCATTCTTCTCAAGGTTCTTTTATCAATTTCCGATGCATTTGGTGGATAACTTTGATTTTTGATATATTGTAGAATATCATGATACCATGGTTTACCATCTACCTCTTCTTCCACACTATAACAATGTGCAGGAATTTCATATACTTGCATTTTGATTGGCATCATATCAACTTTCTTAGTTGCCTGAAACATAGCAGCTAATGTAGCCAAAGCATCTGCCATTTGATTTTCTTCTCGAGGGAGATAATTGAAGGTAACTCTCAAATTCTTTCACTAATTCGAGGTAAAATTTCGATATTCCAACAATTTGGGATCTTTTGTTTCCCATTCTCCTCGCAATTGATACACCACTAAAGATGAATCTCCATATATCTTGAGACATTTGATTTTTCTTTCTATAGCTGCTTTCAATCCCATGACACAAGCTTCATATTCCGCCATATTATTGGTACAAAAGAACTCCAGTCTACTTGTAAAGGGATAATAAACATTTTCAGGAGAAATTAACACTGCCCCGATTCCTCATCCCAAAGCATTAGATGCTCCGTCAAAGTAAAGCTTCCAAGTTGATAATTCATCATTTGTTCTGACTTCTTCATTCATGGATATGCACAACAAATCTTCATCGGGAAAATTGAAGTTCAAAGGCTGATAATCATTTGATACACGACTGGCCAGAAAATCAGCTATGACACTTCCTTTTATTGCTTTTTGGTTGACATATACAATATCAAACTCAGATAATAACATCTGCCATCTAGCCATTCTACCTGTCAAAGCTGGTGATTCCATTAAGAATTTCAAAGGATCAAGTTTTGATATCAACCAAGTAGTATGGTATAACATATATTGTCTGAGTCTTCGAGTAGTCCACACCAAGGCACAACATAATTTTTGTATTGGTGGATATCGAATTTCACAATCAGTAAATTTCTTGCTCAGATAATAAATAGCTTTTTCTTTTCTTCCAGATTCATCATGCTGTTCTAGTACACATCCCATCGAATTTTCGAAGACCGTCAAGTAGAGAATTAATGGTCTATCAGGCATTGGTGATACTAAAATTGGGGCATTGGATAAATATTTCTTAATAATATCCAAAGCTTCTTGACATTCTTCATTCCAGACTTCAGGATTGTTCTTTCGAAGTAATTTGAACACTGGATCACATTTGTCAGTTAATTGAGAAATGAACCGAGATATATAATTTAATCTTCCCAAAAAGCCTCGAACTTCTTTTTTTGTATTGGGTGGTGGAAGATCTTGAATTACTTTGACTTTATCTGGATCAATCTCGATTCTTTTTTTGCTGACTACAAATCCCAAAAGTTTCCCGGAAGTTACTCCAAAAGTGCATTTAGCGGGGTTGAGCTTTAATTGATACTTCCTCAATCTTTGAAAAAGCTTCCTCAAATTTTGAATATGTTCTTCTTCAGTTCGAGATTTGGCAATCATGTCATCTACATATACTTCAATCTCTTTGTGCATCATGTCATGAAACAAAGTTACCATGGCTCTTTGATATGTTGCCCCTGCATTTTTCAATCCAAATGGCATCACTTTATAACAGAATGTGCCCCACATGGTTACAAATGTTGTTTTTTCCATGTCTTCAGGATTCATTTTTATCTGATTATATCCTGAAAATCCATCCATAAATGAAAACCATGCGTGCTCTGCAGTATTGTCCACCAATGTGTCTATGTGAGGTAATGGAAAGCTATCTTTCGGACTAGCTTTGTTGAGATCTCTGTAATCCACACACATTCAAACTTTTCCATTTTTCTTTGGTACGGGAACAATGTTGGCTACCCATTCTGGGTATTTAGATGCCTGTAGGAAACCTGCATTGATCTGTTTCATCACTTCCTCTTTGATCTGCAACAACATTTCTGGCCTCATTCGTCTGAGCTTTTGTTGGACTGGTTTATATTCTGGATTGATTGGAAGCTTGTGTATCACTATATCTGTGCTTAAACCAGGCATATCTTGATAAGACCAGGCAAAGATATCTTTGAACTCTTGAAGGAGATTTATCAATTCTTGTTTTATCTGGATTGTCAGAGTAGTACCGATTTTCACCTCTTTTATTTCTTCATCTGTTCCCAAATTCACAGTCTCAATCTCTTCTTTGTGGGGTAGAATTTGTTTGTCTTCTTTTTCTACCAATCTTAATAGTTCAGTAGGAACATCACTTCCAGTTCATCCTCACACCCATGATTTCTTCCAGACATATAGGCTGCTCTAAATTTATCACTGGATAAATTTAGAATAAACATGCTATTAACACGGTGACACCTGCAAATTTAAGTCGGACATATTTCCGAAAGAATATAGTAAATTTATGAAATGTAAAAATGTAATAAAATGTAAAGAATGATTGCCATCTGAAAATTTTAAAGAAAATTTCTTATATTTAACATAATTTCTTTTACAAGATAACAAAAAGTTTTCATATTTTTGAGCTAAACATAAAGATTAGTTCTGAATATTACTCTGCGTTAATATTAAAAACTATAGGAAGATCTTCAGTGGTCCAATTGTTGAGTGTTTCTCCAGGAAAACATGGGCGAATCCTATCCAAATATTTGCCAATCTTGTTGTCATTCATGATCATGTTGATAAATAATCCATTCATAGCTTCTTCCCTATGTCTTGATCTTTCGTCAACTTTCTTCTTTAAAGGCTTCAACAAGTTGCTGTTCTACATTAATTGTTCCCCCTGATCTGAATGTGGTCTTCAATTGTGGGAAAAACATGTGTTCCCAAAGGATTTCTTTCCCTTTCAACCTTGCCTTTATGTCTTCACATCTTATTTTCATCTCTTTGTTCTTTTGCTGAAAATTGGGCTTAAATCCAAGCCCAAAACGATCTTTCTTCATCTTTATTTTGACAGGAACTGAAATCCCTTGAAGATTCTTTCCTAGACCTTTCCCAGCTTTAGCTCCAATGCCTAAAGTTTGTCGTACCGTCATCTTGGTGCAATCAGACAATCTGGGATATGGAATTTTGCTTCCTTCTGTATAAAGGTTGCATTTACAAATTCAAGAGCTCAGAAAGAGCATTCAAGAGCATCATCATTGGTGTCGATATATGGAACATCACTTATTACCGACGCAATGATTTCTTCTTCAGCTCCTATGCATATTAGTTGTCCATCAACAACAAATTTCAATTTCTGATGTAATGAAGAAGGAACGGCTCCTGCTGAATGAATCCATGGCCCTCCCTAATAGACAATTATATGTAGGGTGGATGTCCATCACCACAAAGTCAATATGTACATGACTGGTCCAATTACAACGGTATTTCCATTTTCCCAAGCACCTCTTTTTGAGTACCATAAATGCTCGTACTACATTCTGATACTCTTCATGTGTGATTGATCCAGAGGCATTCTTTGAAGTGTGACTAGAGGCATTAAGTTGAGAGCAGACCCTTGTCAATCAATACTCCTGGCAACACATGACCATGACAATGTGTCGTGATGTTCAAAGCTTTTACTGACCCCATTCCGCCTTCCGGTATTTCATCATCCGTGAACGTTATGTAATTGTCAGCAGCTATATGTCCCACAATTCTGTCAAGTTTATTGAGGGATATATCTTCAGGGATAAATGTTTGATTGAGAATTTCATCAAAGCATTTATGTGCTTCTGAATTCATCAATAGATCAAGAATAGAAATTCTCGCTTGTGTTTGTGTAGTTGTTCAACCACACTATACTCACTATGTTTCAGGAATTTCAAAAATTCTTGAGCTTGTTTTTCTGTCACAGGGCTCATTGAATACTGGAGGGGATTCATCCTCAAATACCTTCTGAGGTATTGCCATGGCTTTTTCCTTTTGCTTTCACTTGTTCTGAAGCATTGGATGTTTCGGAGAGTAACATCTCCCACTTCTTGTAAAGAAACCGACTTCGCTTATTGCTTCAGACGTCGATGTTGTATCCAAACTCTGTTACCATTGAAACATTGGTATAATCCAAGGTACCCTGCGGGTATCTTTGTATGGAAATGGTAGAGGAGGTGATAACTACTTTCGGCTTTATTGGTGCAGGAATCACCGTAGATGATTTCACATTAATGATCACAGGATCATTTATTCTTTGACTTGGTTTAGAATCCTCTGATGAGCAAACATCATCTTCTTTTTTCCCTGGTTCTTCTTCAAAGAATTCTATTTCTCTGTTGTTCATTAATTTTTGCACCAAATCTCTAAACTCAGGACATAGTGAATTTTATGCCCTTTCTCCTGATGATATTCACAATAATTCTTGCCTTCTGCTTTGGCCTGAATTGTTGTGGAATTATACCGGCTAAAGAGAGTTGTTGGAATACCCAAACAAACGGAGATTTAATTTCAGAAATGTCAGTTTTTGCTTTTTTCTATTTTCTTCTTGAATTGCATTCACGTTTTTATCTCCATGATTTGGCAATGGATGATTTGATGCAGATGGTGTATTGAATTCCAACTTCCCAGTGTTGATCAAATTTTGAACCACCCTTTTGAAGGCCAAACAGTTTTCAATAGAATGACCCGTGATTCCTTCATGGTAAACACAATGTGCTTTTGTATCATACCAAGGAGGGAATGGTGGTTGCATGGGAACCAAAGGATAAGGCCGTATGACATCTGCTTTTAACAGTGAGTCATAGATCTCAGCATATGGTACTGGTAAAGGTGTAAAAGACAACCTTTCATTTTCCTTTCGAGATCCTCTGGAATCTGCTCGATTAGTGTTTGTTTCCTCTTTCTTAACCCTTGGCTGGGTTATTGTAACACTTTTCGATGAATCCTTGCTGTAAGAATTTGCATTGTTGACTTCATTCTCCTTTTTCCAGTACGTAGGTCTTTTGGAACTAGACCCTTCATTTGATTCAATTTTGCCACTTTTCAAGACATTTTCAATGAGTTCTCCAGAAATGACCAAATCTGCAAAATTTCGGTTGCATTCCCCATTAGATGATTTAAATAAGGAGCCTTCAATGTATGAACAAATATTATTGTGGCCTCTTTTTCTGACAAAGGTGGTTGAACTTGGGCCGCAGTGTCACGCCATCTCTGGGCATACTGTCTGAATGTTTCATTATTCTTTTTCTCCAAATTTTGGAGAGTCCATCTATCAGGAACCATGTCTGTTACATGGCGGTACTGCTCTAAAAATGCTTTAGCCAGATCTTTCCAGGATCTAATGTTGGCTTTGGTTAATTGAGTATACCATTTTAAAGCCGGTCCTGTCAAACTATCCTGAAAGCATGAATTAACAATTTCTCGTCCTTCACATATCCTGCCATTCTTTGACAAAACATAGTAATGTGGGATGAAGGGCATGTAGTACCGTCATATTTATCAATTCGGGAGCCTTGAACTTGATGGGGAGGATTAGGTCTGGAACCAAACTCAACTCACTAGCGTCAAACCCATAGAATGATTCAGTTATTTCCACAGATTTCATTCGTTCTTCTAAGCTCTTGATCTGTCTGGTCAGTTCTTCATTTACTTTTTGTTTCTCATTCAGCTCATTCAAATCTGGGATCAAATGATCAGTATTAAGATCCCCTATTTTCACATCTGATATAAACGGATTTTTGCTTGAAGATGCATGATTCACTTGTTGATCTTCATGTGGTTTGGCCTCTTGTAATGCAGATGTACGAGCATTGATTTGTATAGGTGTAGTACCATAGTGATAAATTGGTTCTGGTGGAAAACCTAGAGGATATATGGGTTCTTGGTCTAAAGATACAGGATTTTCAGGCATTTTTCCAATGATAGCCTGCCTTTTAAACATGTCCTCTATTTTCTGCATCATACTGTTTTATGAATTTGCAATACTGGCTTCAATTTTTTCTAGCTTCATTCTCATTTCTTCTTGTTCTTTATGATGTTGTTCCTCAATACGCTGTATTTTATCCTCCATAATTCTCTTAGTAGCTTGTCTAGTACCGTAGTGATGTTGTATTTCTCTTTTGGCCAGAATAACTGCGATTGAAAAATCTTTAATATATTTTTTTCCAAATTTTAATTAATGAATTTTATCTTAATAAATAAAATAATAATAATTCATAGCGAAAATTATGAAATGAATGATGAATGTATGTATGTATGCAAAAAAGGTATTGATCCCAAAAATTTAACTGTCATAGAACAACTTTCATCGGCATACAAAGTTTCTTTTATAGTTCATAACTACAGATAAGGCGTAGCTTTCCTATTAAGCTCTATAATTTCTTTCATTAACCATGACACCTTCTTTCCGCACTTAGAAACTGGATCAACGTGATGCTCAATTATTTTGGCTTCAACAGCTAGTTCCCCAACATATCTAGCAACTTCACTCATTTGTACCATGGCCTCGAACACCATATTACTTCTTTCTTCACTTCTTTCCACATAGAAATTAGTTGACTTTGCCATTGTTCATTCGTTCCTTCAAGAGTTTGCTCTAACTCAGTGATTCTGACTTGACAATTGTGCAGAATTTTTTCAAGATCTCTAATGCGTCTTCGCAGTGAAGCACTTTCCTCATTACTTTCTTTGAGATCATTAGGTCCTAGACGAACCTTTTCTTGAAACAATGATTCTTCAAGTTGCAAAATGTAAGCATTAAACTCTGAGTTTTTATTTCTAGACTGATCCAGATCTTCTTCAAGTTTTGTTTGTGCTTCTGCGTTCTTTGATTAAGCTTCTGAATTTGAACATCCTTGTTTCTGCATCTTTGCATCCAATTGCTAGCCACTTCCTGTTCTACCTCAAGTCTGGTGTTGAAATTTTTTTCTTTCCAGCTCCCATTTTTCTTTTTCAACATTGGATTCTTCCATCTTTTGGCCTCTGACTTCAAGTTCAGCAATCAACTGGTTCATTTCAGATTCAAATCCATTGAACATGATATTTTTCTCACCTTCAAATTTATTAAAGATCATTCTTCATTTCTTCTAAATCTTTGGCTCGATCTCTTTCTCTTGCATTTCATTCATGATCTCGCGGTGTTCAGCCTTGTGTTTTATAATTCGCTCTTCTGTCGACCTCAAATCTTCCATTTTTTGCTTTCCTTTCCAAGGCTTTTGATAGACGGCTATTCTTTCCTTTCAGATCTTCAACTCGTCTTTTCTCGATGTTCAATTCTCTGGTCATCTGTATTGTTGCTTGGCTGATTCTGATGCTTTCCGGGATTTATATAACTCCTGGTAATTTTTCTGTAAGCTCTGAATTCATCATCAACTTTTTCTTTATCTTTCTCAACATTGCACATTGTGATGAATGAAAGTCAATGTCAACCCCTAACATAGCTTTATCTTGTCTCATTTGCTCTAATTCTTTCGACCAGCCTTCTCTTTCTGCTTCAAACTCAGCTCTCAAGATTTCAATCTCTGACGGAACCACCCTTAATGCGATCTTCCATAGAGATATCCTCATTTTGATCTGGTAGAGGAATATTTTCATTTTCCTGGCAGATCTCCATTCTTCATAATCAGGAGTTAACATTTCTTTTGCTGCTTTAGCTCGGATACAAAAGTTGTTTTCCAAGCTGTAACACTTCCATGATACTTCTTTTATAATTTTTGTTATGGAATGCGAACTCAGATGACTGTAACCAGCAGTGACAGGTACAAATTGACGACCTTCATACTGTCTTATAACCAGAAGTGGTGCATATCCAATTCTCCCCATAATCCGAGTAGCATTATCCAGTTGTAATCTCCACATTTGTAAAAGAATTCCCTTTGTATTTGCCACGGGGCTCGCCAAACAATGTCATTGCTTTGCAGATTTCGAAAGGCATTAATCTACATATCTTTCTTAATTTCTTTCGGCCATTCTGCTCCAGAAATTCTTTTAATGGTGAATAATCCGTATTAAAGCGTCGGTATGAACTTTTTTCTGTCCTCCAGAAATGACTACGGATCCAAACATATAACAACTGGGTACACCCTGAGAATCGTCCACCTCCTAGCTTTCTACAAGCATTTAACGATCTGAAGGTCTCTGCTAGGATTGCAGAAGCAGGATTAATCTTTTTCGGTAGTTGTTCAAACAAATCTACCACTGCAGCTTCAACATATCCCAATACTTTTGGGAAGATGACCATACCATACATACCCAGAGCAAATAATCGAATCGTACTTTATATCTGATGACTCTGAATAAGTTCTTTAATGTTGGTCCAAGCAATGCCTTCGCTTTCCCCTTTTTGTTTTGTACGGATGCTACCCATTCTTCGTACCCCAGCAATCTTTGCTAATTTAACTCGAAAGGGTTGAGTTTTAATTGACTTTGAATAGATTCGATTCTCCAAAGCCCCTTCGATATGTAACAAAGTTGTGTACTCTTCAATAGTAGGGACCAAGTCTCTTTATTGAGAGTGAAGCAATTGTACCTGGATTCAGAATTGAATTAGGGCTCTGAGTAATTCATCATCAACTTCAACATAAGCAAATATGGGATGTCCCGTAAGTCTGATAAAACTGCAATTTTTTGTTTGAATCCCAACTTTCCCAAATGCTCCGCAAATCTTGCATATCATTTCTTTTTAGTGAAACTGGAGCATAACTGGCCAAGTCAGATACATAATCATCCTGCAGACTGTCTCCTTCTTGTCTTGTAATCCTCAGCCACTGTCTTACTTCTGAGTTTAGAATTACTTGATTTGAACACTTTTATCCATAGATGAAGGCTTTCCAATGAGACAATTAACACAAGGATCAATGTCCTTTTATCTTGTATGATGCTATGCAAACAGAAAAATAAAGAACACACAAAAAGAAAATAAATTAGTTTACATAATAAAGAAATTCAATAATAACATTACATAAATATTTTTATTTAAACTGCTTTTCTAAATTTAAAAATTTAAATATAATGTAATTTAATCAGTAAAATAAATAAACTAGAAAGTTAGAATTCATTTCTCCTGTGTGTACACCTATTTTAGACAAATTTCGGCATGACTTCGGATCGAAGAGTTTCTAAGGTTTTTTATAGCAAGGTTTCAGATCTAAGAATAAAGGTACCGAATTGTCCTTGTTAGTGCCCCCTTGGGTTGCTAGCCCTCAATCCTAGTCCATCACAGACTAAAGTGGATCGAGTTCAATTCGAGGGGATACATTTCTCTATGCCTGCACGGAGAATAAATTCTCACGAAGACATAGAGCATATGAACCCGAATTACTTGCTAGGTCTGACACGGAGAATAAATTCTCACGAAGACGTCGCTTTCACTCCCACTTAAAATGGGACAACTCAATTTTAGAGCTTTATAATGCAATGCAAGTGTGTGTGTGAGGAGAACTGTCATACCTTGACAAAATAAATAATGAAATAAATAATTGCAAATAAAATAAAACATATAATATTAAAAATGATAAGTAAATATAAAAATTTTGAAAAGAAAAAAATTAAAAATTAAATATAAATTTTTAATTTTTAATAATAGAGACAATTTAATTGATTTTTAAAAGTTTGACCGTTTCCCAGCGGAGTCGCCAAGCTGTCGTAACCGGTTTTCGTCCGGGCCGAAATATTATACTTGGCGGTGAAATTGATGTGAATAATAGTTTTGAAATAATTTGGGAGTCGCCATCGGCCTTTTGGATCAGGTAGGTCGAAATACCTAAAAATTATTTTTTAAAAGAATTTTAAGAAAACATCAATTAAAAAAATAATCTGATCTGCGTTTAACCAAAAATTCATTCTTTTAATAATAAAAAGGGATTCGTGGTCGGTTACGTTTAGGGAAGGATTAACCCCTACAACGCCCAAAATTGGTACTTTTTAATTATAATTGTCTCTATTATTAAAATTTAAAAATTCAAAAATATATTTAATTTATAATCCTATTATTTTCAAAATTATATAAAAAAATATTTTTTTTTAAAAATATCAGAAAAGAACTTTAGGTGCCTTAAGACAGCTCTTTTCTTAATATTAATTTAAATAATATTGTTTAATTTTAATTTTAAAATATCAGAATAGGACATCCAGTTGTATTAAGATGTCCTTTTCTTTGATATGAAAATAAATATTAAAATATTTATTTAAAATAATATTTATTTATTATATATTTTAACAACATTTAAATATAAACAAATAAAATTAAAAATACAATTCTAACTATATATTTAAAGCAATAAAAAAATACTTAAATAAATAACTAAAATATAGTGAAATTAAAATTGAAAAACCTAATTCATAATTAATCAGAATTATAGGGATTAAACATGCTATTTTCTTATTTAATAATTTAGTGACTAAAATAAAATTATCTAAAATTCGGATATTATATAAAATAAATTAAAAATATAAAATAGGGATTAAATATTATTTATTAAAATTAAGGGATCAAATCTGTTATCCTAAATATTATTTTAATATAAAGGACTAAAATGAATAAAATTGAAAATTCGAAGACTAAATTAAAAATATTATAATTTATTTATTTAGTGACTAAAATAAAATTATCTAAAATTCGGATATTAGAATAAAATAAATTAAAAATATAAACTAGGGATTAAAATATTATTTATTAAAATTAAGGGATTAATTATGTTATTTATCCTAAATATATTATTTTAATATAAAGGACTAAAAATGAAATTAAAATTAAAGATCTGAATTAAAAGTATTATAAATTTGATTTAGTGACTAGAATGTAAAGTTTACAAGTTGGAATGGCTTCGGACGGGGTTTAACTATTATTTAATTACACGCATATTCCTTCCCGAAACGACGTCGTTCGGGAAGGCCTATTTAAGGTCCAAAACGGCTGGCCCGAAGGGCCAGCTCTCTCATTTCTCAGTTTGCTCTCTCTCTCTAAACTGAGAGAGTTTTAAAACTCTCTCGCCTCTCTCTAGCTTCCCTCATCGGAGGGAAGCCGGTCACCGGGCGGCAGTCGTCTGCCGCCGTGACCCTTACCGTCGGCCACCGCATAAGGTGGCCGGAAAATTTTATTTTTACACCATTAGATAGATCGGACCATCCTAAGGACGGTTCCAGTGCTCTTTTCTCCTAAAAAGCTCCCAATCGGAGCAAATCTAGGAAAATACCTTCGGTTTTCGAAGGTTGTTGGTGACGTTTGGAGGGTTCCAGTGGTCGTGGCTTCCTCGGTAAGCTTCTCTCCTCCCTTTTCTTCTATTTTTGGTTGCTGGTTGTTGTGATTTGGTCTCTATTTTTGTATCTTTTGCTCTCGGTTTTGTCTCTCTGGGGTCTGTTGTTCTCTGTCTCTGTTCTGGTCTCTTTTCTTTGCTGGTTGGGTGATGGCTTTATAGCCATCACGGTGCTCATCTCGGACCGGTCCGAAGAATAGAGTTCGGTGAGTCACCGGACTCCCGGTGCTCATCTCGGACCGGTCCGAAGAATAGAGTTCGTGAGTCAACCGGACTCCCAGTGGTGACTCACTGCTAGAGTAGCAACGTGGGTGGCCATCTGGGTCT
Organism: Hibiscus syriacus; assembly: GCF_006381635.1. Classification (NCBI taxonomy): domain Eukaryota; kingdom Viridiplantae; phylum Streptophyta; class Magnoliopsida; order Malvales; family Malvaceae; genus Hibiscus; species Hibiscus syriacus. The sequence goes on from NW_024062657.1 coordinate 294,651, forward strand.
TCTGGAGGCTTCGATGGAGGCGGGCACTGGCAGCAGAGGCGGCTGGAACTGGACCGTTGGCTTAGGCGCTGGAGGCAGAGGCGGCTGGAGGCAGAGGCGGCTAGGGTTAGAGAACCCTAACTGAAACCCTAAATGTTTTGGGTTTCAGTTTGGTTTGGGCCGAAAATTTAGCTTGTAATTTTTTTATTTTATATATATATATATATATTTAATAATAATAATAATATTTATATAATAATAATAATATTTATATATAATAGTATTAATAATAATAATAATTATAATAATAATAATAAATAAATCAAAATGGGTAAAAAAATTAGTATCTTCAGACATCTAGTGATAAAGAATCACGAGACGCAATCACAATAATAGACTCAAACTCCATGGATTATCCAACAAGCACAACACTTACCTGCTCCTGCTTAGTAACAACACAACCAACTGCATTTAACATATCTCATATAGATTTTACCTTTGCCAAATACTCACTTATAGTCAAACCTGCTTTTCGTTGAGAATGCAAAGTATGTCAAAGTGCAGAAATCTTAGCACTAGATCTTGCCTTAAAGAATCATGCTATGGGTATTCCAAATAGAAAGGGAAGACATTAAACCTGTAAGGTGAGGTAAAACATCCAAGCTAACCGTTGTCAACAACCAAGACGCAAGTAATTTATCTTGTTGTCTATAAATGACAAAGGTTTGATTCTCCTCAACCTGACCAGACTCATTTGTAATCCATTCATCTGGAACAACACTATCAGGCGTAACATATTTCAGCAAACCATATCCATTAAGAATAAGAGCTACCTGATGCTTCCATAGCAAATACATACTTTCAGTAAGTTTGACAGTGTCATGTTTGGGAATATGCTGAACACAGGATGGAGTAGAGAGAGACACATAGGAATTCCCAGGGGAATTCACTGAAGACATGACCTGTGGTTCAACCATATCCCTTCACCATCAACTACAATACCACGCAGCGAAAAACGTGTTTCCAGGAAAAGCGACCGATACCATGTTATGATAGCAGCTAAACTATAATTGAAAAGCAAGAAGAAAGAAGAATGAAGAATAACTTCTCATTCATTTTATTAAAACCAATCACACAATTTACACTTAGCAATAGGTGCTTATATACTAAGCAGAATAACAATACTAACTAACTCAATTGCAGCTTAGCACGCAAAGTGAGTGAATACACATGAGCTGAATACACGTAAGCAAACAAACTCATAATAGAATTTTAACATACCCATGCTTAACATCATTCAGTAGATAACAACAACATAGTAGTGTTGCAATGCATTTCATACTCCAACATTGCAGACATAATTGTTAGGGTGAGTAAAACTTGACTCAAATTGACTTCGAGCTGTAACTTCATAAACTTGACTCGATTCAAAAAAAATTTAAGTTCAAATCTAGTTGTAAAATACAATTTGGATAACTCAAAATTTTCAGTAATAAGTAGATTGATTTTTAAGTTTGAGTCGAGTCTCTTGACTCTGTATGATATATGTATATCACATATGAAAAAATATGAAGAAATTTATATGTATTGTATATGATTATAAAAAATCATATAAATTGAAATAAAATAATATGATAATATTATAAAATATTTACAATTAAATTTAAACATCGAAGTTGACTCTATACATCGAAGTTGGACCGAATACAACATATTTGGGCTCTTTTTACACAGGTTGACTCTATGGGATGTTGACCTAAATTTTAATGGTTAGTTTTAAGTTTGAATTTTTAGTGTGATTTTATAGATTAGACAGTATTAATTAATAATTAAGTGAAATAGATAGCTTAAAGGGTTAGGAAAGATGGATCCTTCATGATTAAGTCGATGAAATATATATAAGGATTTATAATTTAATGCACGTAAAAGTTTAAAATGATATACAATATTTATGAGGAGATTTCAAACCATTATAATTTTAACATGTTATGACGTCATTATATATATATATTTTTCAAAAGATATATATAATAAGATGTACAGCGTTTTTTAAAGTGTGGTATTATCTTCTATTCAATCTCGTGATTACAGTTGTCAATAGATGTATACAAAAAATTCGAATATCCGATTTTGTGTAAAAAATATCCAAAACTAGATTTAGGAAAAACCGGTTTTTTTAAACCGGATCGGATTTTAAAAACCGGATAGTATAATCTTTTTGGGAAAAAATTGGATGACCGGTTTTTTTACCGGATTAAAAATCGGTTTGAAAAAAAAATCAGTTTTTTATCTGAAAAAAATCCGGTTTGGGGTTTTAAAAACTAGCCGTTGGGGGGTTTTTGTGGCCGTTTTTTTGACAATTTTTTTTCTAAAAAAATCACCATTTTACCACCCTAAACATTTATAAATAGGTTGGGGATGTATTTGGTTGATTACAACATTTTCAAATTTTATTACACAACACCTAAACATCTCTCAAATCTTATTTTTGTAATTTTTTGTTCATCATGACTACAAATACCGACCCTAACACGGCTGAATCTTCCGTCGGGGGAAACCTTGAAGTCATGAAAGTGATCGAACACACTCGAAACAAAGATATTTGGGATCACTACGATTTATGTGAGATGTCAAATGGCTCGAGGAGGGTGCGTTGTAAACTTTATCTAAAGTTTTATGCACATGAAGGAAACACAACGTTGAAGAACCATTTTACAAAATCATGCAAGGCACTTCGCTAAAGATCGGATCCAAGTCAATCGAATCTTACACCGCAAGGTGGTGTTTTTGTTTACGACAACAAAAAATTACGAGAAGCGTTTACAAAGTTCGTGATTACAAAAGCATTACCGTTCGACCACTTTGATGATGAAGATTTCACGGCAACAATTCAACAACTAATGCAACCACGTTATACTCAAGTAAGTCGTACTACCCTTAGAAGAGATGCTATAAAAATGTGGCGTACGGTAAAGGAAAAAATGATTTTAAGATTCCAATAACACCGTTATGGTGTGTCACTTACATGTGACATTTGGAGTTCCCCTCATAATACCGGAAATTCTTTTTTAGCCGTTATGACACATTGGTTAGATCAATATAATTGGCAAATGATGAAAAGAACAATCGCGTTTGAATTATTCGGTGAGCCGCATACCGGTGCTAATTTATTTACACTTTTAAAAAGGGTAATTTGTCTTTATAAATTAGAAAATAAAGTTTTTTCTATATCCTTTGATAGTGCATTGAATAATGCAAACGCGGTTCCAAGATTGAAAATATTACTTTCATCGATTTTAGACGGTGCGTTTTTTCATACCCGTTGCGTTGCACACATAATTAATTTATCCGTGCAAGCCGGTTTGGAGGTTATTGAGCCTATTAGATTATAATTTAAAGCAATGATAAAATCGGTTCTTTGTAACAACAACAAAAGACTAAATGATTATAAACGATTTTGTAAGTCGGTTAATAAAAAAGTTTTGGATCCTAATTTGGATTGTCCAACTCGTTGGAACTCAACTTGGATGATGATGCATACCGCCTTAAGGCAAAGGGAAACATTGCAAACATTTCACAATCGGCTTTTCGAGAGGGGCCATGTCCCAAACATTTATCCGGATTCGAGTTGGGAAACTATAGCCAAAATAACCGATTTGATTGGGGTTTTTAAAAATGCAACAACTTTTTTATCCGGTGTTTATTACCCTACTAGCCCGTTGGTTCTTAATCAAATATTTTTGTTGGCTAACCGACTAAATGACTTGAAACCGAAGTTTTCAAGAAATTGGCTTTGCAATGAAGGAAAAACTTTTAAAATATTTTAAGGAGATTCCCCCTATTTTTACTTGTGTCACCGCTTTAAACCCAACGTTAAATGTTGGCGGGGTTGAAACACTAATCGAACAAAATGAGTTTTCTTTTAATCTAACCGATGATGAACCCAACTTTGTCCAAAACTAAATAAATTATTTTAACAAATGTTTTCGAGACATGTTTGCAATTTATTTAACTAAATATGGATTAAGTAGTGTAATTCATGATCAAATGAGAACGAATGCGGAATCATCTAGTAGACGTCCAAGTAACATAAATTTGTCACTTTTTAACACTCTAGTAAATTCTCAATCCAAATGATCACGTACTACTACCCCAAGTAGCGAGTTGGGAAATTATATGTCATGCGATTTTCTATAAAAAATGACATTTGAAGAGTTTGAAAGTTTAGATATTTTGGCTTGGTGGAAAGAAAGGAAACACAATTTCTAATTTTAGCCGCCATGGCTCGTGATTTACTAACATCCAAGCTTCTATGGTAGCTTCGGAATCCGCTTTTTCTGTTAGTGGCAGTGTTATATCGCAACGGAGATCATGACTAAGTCACGAGTCGGTGGAAGTATACATTTGTTTGAAGGATTATTTGGATGGAGTGGCTCGGAAGCAACATATCACCACCCTAGAAGATGCAATTGATGCCGATTTGGAAGCAAACTTACACATTGAATAAGTCAAACTTGGAATATCCCTCCAAACGAAGAAGGCGAAGATGATGAAGAAGAGATGTCGATGTAGTTTATTTTTAAACTTTGTTTCAATTATCGTAAACTTTGTTTCAATTATCGAACTTGGAAGTTTTTAAGTATTTGAATTTATCGAGCTTGGAAGTATTTAAGTATTTCAATTATCGTAAACTTTGTTGCAATTGATGATGATGTAATTTTGACATTGTAATATTTAAGTATTTTAATTTATCGTTGATGAGTGTCTTGTGTATATACTCTTCACATGCATAAAATGTTTATAAATACACCACCACCGGTTTTTTATATTCGGTTTTTTTCAAAACGAAACCGGTTACACCATCTGACCCTCCAAACTGGTTAGAATCCGAACTCATTTTTTTAAAATCCAATTTTTTGGCTAGGTAAAAAAACTGGATCGGTTTTTATCCGATCCGGATCGATTTTTATCTGACTTTATGCATGTCTAGTTTTCAATCTTGCCTATTCCTTTCACTGAGGTGCTCAATGTAAAATTAGACAGTCAAAAGATCGTTATGATACTACTTATCATAGAGATATTAACTCTCTCTTAAAAAAAATATATGGTAAAATATGTACTGATATGGTTTATTGTCTGCACCTTTTTAATACTTGATAAAAATACAAGATGTAATGTTTTATTAGCATAGAGTGATCTTATTTTTGAAGGTTGTGTTGTCTATTACACTTGTGCTCTCTAATTTCCATCTGATCTTTATCTTTTTAATAATACATTATTTATATATATATATATATTTAATTAATTTAATTTAAATATAAAGTTAAATATTTAAATATAAAATACCTCAATCTAATAATTTAACTAATTGTGCACAAAAATCCAAATTCTCTTAAGAAAATGTTAAAATAAAATATCAATATAATTATTTAGTTTGCTCAAATTCGGAATGTCATACTTTGGTCGAATCCTCTAGAATTTTATTTTCCTTTTTACAAAAGAGAGACGATCAGATTGAGGCCAAACTTTTTTCTTTTCCTTGTTTCTAAATATTTTTCGTTCAAATCAAAAAGGGTAAATCGCCATCGGCGTTCACAAACACAAAATTAGTAGTTCACATCAATGATTTGGTACGATGAACGTAAACCTACTTTTTAACCAAAAGAATTAGTCATGAAATCTGATCCAAAAGACAACCTCATCCTCAAATTGAAGAAAGATCAACAAGAATGTTTCAAAGAAGATGGAAGAAAAGCTTCAAACATTACTGTCTCAAAACACCATCAAAGGAGAAAAATGATAAAACCTTTGATCAACACCACTGTATATCCCTAGCAACTAAAGATTTGAAATACTCTGAAAGTTTACATATTCTATTATTCATCGTTTTTTGTTTATCTGTAATAATTTTGTAGGAGAATTAATTAAAGAACACCTCATATCATGAATAGTTAGATAGTACTTGTTACACTTGTATATGTAATGCACCTGTTAAAAGAGAAACTCTGTCATAATTGTAGGGCTAAAATCTCTCTAAGATAGATATAAAATAGTTTATGAGAACATATAATACTCTAATTGATTGTCAAGCAAACATCCCATCACATCATTACATCCTCAGGAGTATTGTCACAAAGTTGTTATGGATCCCTTCAAAAGTGGTTGTTGGCCCAAGACACCAGGCACAACAGAGGAATTTTGAGAAGAAAACGGAAAGTTGGGTTAGTTGCTTTGTTTGTACGAGTTCATTTTGATTGATTCTTTTTGTCAGTAAGTAGTGTACACTTATCGTAATAATTGTTGATGGTAAAATGTGGGTTGGAACGATTGTAAATGGTTTATCTCTTTTGATCTGGATGGAGAGTCGCAATTAGTGGTTATATAGAGAGTGATGAGCTATGTAATATCCCAAATTTTAACTAGTGACTAAAATGTAAGTTTTAAAAGTTTGAGAGTAAAGTAAAAACTTTGTAAAAGTTTAAGGACCAAAATGTAATTTTAAAAAGCTATATATTTTAGCCCGTAAATGAACAGTTTGGCCTAAAACAAGGATTTTCATGGATAAGATTTTCGGTACGAGATTTGTGTTAAAAGCTATAAAGAGATAAAATTTGATATACGAAACAGATAATTGGATCGAGTCGGAATTTCACGAAAAATTTGGAGGATGTTAGAAAATGGTTGAAAATATTATTTACATATTTTAGATTAGATAAATTTAGCTCAGATCAGCATAATATTTTAGATTTGGTCGAACAGTAAAATTTTAGTGTCTAAAATACAATTTTCAAAAATTACATGGCCAAAGCGAAAAGTTAAAGCCAAGTTGAGATATTTTTGACTAAGGAATATTTTATGGGGTAAAATGGCATATGGTAGTTTTTAGGATTCATTAATGGCTAAAATAGAATTTCTTAAAAGTTGAATTAATTCAATTAAATTAGTTTCAAGCCAAATGTAATAGCTTTTAAATGCTAGAATAATTGAGAAAAAATCAACATCTTCAGCTCCTGCCTTCTTCTTGGCCAAAACTCCTCTTGCTAAAAGGTAAGAAAACTTTGTTTCAATTTTTAAAGCTATTTGAATGATTTTTGGACTAGGTTGTGAAATAGAGAATTATATGGCGTAAAAATTGTATGGTGAAAGATGTTTGTGTAATTGGAATTTATGAATAGGATTATGAAGGGTTGATGATTTTGAAGAGCTTATGAAGAATTTTTATGTTTTTAAGGTTGGAGATTAATTATAAAGTATTTATGATTATTTAAATTATTTATACATGCTTATATTAGGTTTGGTCACTTTAGGGTTTATGGAGAATTGATGGATTTTGATTCAATTTGGAGGTTGAATTCATGATTGAGATTGAACAAAGAGTCCACCTATTGTGACATGATGTTTGGCCATAGGGAAGTAATTAAGGGAAAAATGTTGAAAAATTTCCTATGTCTAGAATGAATATTATAAGTGTTCTATGTGATTTGGAGGTTGATTTGAATCAATTTGGAAGCGTGAGTTAGAAAAGGGCTAATGTACAAGTTTTGAGAAGTTTGGGCCTTTAATGTGAAAATGTACAATTTAAGGGACTTAATATTGATTTATAAGGATAATATGCTGGAATTTATAAGTTAGGAAAGTTGTTGGGAACTAAAATTTCAAGTTTCATAATTTTAGTGGATGATTTCGAAAGGTTCCTAAAACTTTAGGGACTTGATTGTGATTTTATAAAGGTGATGGTATTATTTTGAACAAGAAATTTCAATGCTGGACAATAGTATTATCATGCTGGTTTTTGAGTTTAATTAATGAGCTTGAATCAAATTATGAGTTTATGAAGTTGGGTGATTGAAATTGAAAGTTTAAGAAAGTTTGGGTTAAAATTACAATATTTTAAATGTTAAAGGATTGAATTGGATATTTTAGTAAGGTGCTATAAATTTTATGCGATTAATGTAAAGTGATCATAATGGTGAAGGACCATTGTGAATTAAATAGGAAAGTTGATATGAATTCTAAAAATAATTCATAATTAGTGATTGAATTATGAAATTAGTAAAAGTTGAAGAGTTGACAATGAAACTAAATATTCATGGAATTTAAGGAATGTTTTGAGAAGTTTGAATTATGATGGAAGTACGATTTAGTTTTATATCGATTTAAGTATCAATTTTATTTTTAACTATATTTAAGTTTAAATTATGTTAGTTCGATACTAATATTTTATGATGTTTTATGACGTTGTCAACCTACAGTAAATTTAGTTATCCAAATAACTCAAAAGAGAAGGAAAAGATGCGAAATTATAATATTATCGTGGAGAAGATTCGATAATGAGGTAAAGGTGAGTGCATTTCATTTGTATTTATGTTTCGAATAAACATAGACTTGCGATGATCCAGTGTCATAATTACATTAAAAAGTGACTTTTAGTGTTATTTAAAGTGTGATTCAAGCCTATATATTCATTTAGTAAGCTAATATAATTAGTGAATAAGTTAAGGACGACAATTGGTTGGTGAAATTGCCTAGAAATTATGTTCTAAATAGTAAGTTTAGAAAATTACTAGAAATTCTATAAAAATGATTAGAGGATGAATATTATACCATTGAATTCATATCCTAGTTTCGTTTAGAACAAACAGAAGCTGATTTCGAGGAGTATAAAAAAAGATATGAATTTTTAATCGGTGATAGGTCAGAAAACAGGGTAACAAATTCTGCCCAAAACAGCCTCTGTCAGTCAACTTTCAAAAATTGCTATAAATTGTACAAGTTGAACTAGACAAAGCGCTTTATACAGTTAGATTCATATTCTAGTCTATTTTTATTGGTGCAAACGGAATAATTTTTCATTATGTAGATTAATACAAAATAATATTTCTTTAAAGGTTGTACAAACTGTCAGAATATTAAATTTTGATAAACTGTGTAGTTGAAGAAATGAAAATCAAAGGGTTAGACTTAAAACTTAGTGAGGCTTATGTTTTGATTATAAGTAAAGTGTTAAAATGAGTACATTAATTTATTCGATTAAATTGATTGAGGACGACTTGTGATAAGTCAACCTCGTATTATTTTAAAGTATGTTTTCTATTTTAAATACGAATTATTTATATAATGTTCGCATGGATATTTTATGAATGATTAGGGTATGAACTGCCCTAAATTATGATTTTTTATGAGAATGATATTGAAAAATGCTACTGATTGGAAATGTTTAATTATAAATGAATGAAATATGAACTGAAAGCCCATTGTATGTTGCATTGAGAGTCGTGGGTACATGAGGTGGAATGATTCTAATATACTGGGGTGTTACCTGAAGGTGCATTAATATATGTTCTGATGTGATTGCACTTTGTGTGCAAATTACGATTCTGATATGATAACACAGTGTGTGCTTATATGTTCCGATTTTGATATACTGTTGTCTACTGGTGGGTGTACTAGTATATATATATTTTGATGTGATTGCACTTTGTGTGTATATTCTGATTCTGATGTGATATCTGTGGTGTTATCGGTGGGTACACTAGTATAATTTTAGATGTGATTGCATTTTGTGTGCATATTATAATTCTGATATGATAGCACTCGTCTAATTCACGTATCTTGTATTCTCTTGCGTATAGACTGGGCTATAACAGCAAATGTGAAATTTATTACTGTATATAGAAAGGAATATAGAATTGAAAAGAAGGTTCTGAAATATGTTTAAATGAAAAGAATAAAAGCTATTTATGATATTTGATGACGACTTACATGATTTTTGATAAAATCATGAGATGATGATTTTCATGTTTTCATAAGGGAAACGACTTGACTTGACTAGCCTGGTTTGAAGTTTTAATTTTTTTATTTAAATTACATTTTATTGCCTATATTTTATGGAATTTATGTTTTAGCTATACTTTTGCCTCACTAAGTTTTACTTAGCGCGTGATGATTTTCATGCGTAGGTTCAAATATAGTAGAATACGTGAATTGAGGAGCTTGCCAGCATCTTGTGGAAAATCAAACCTACCGATAGTATCAATAAGACATCCTAACTTTAACTTATTAGTAACATGTACATTATCCGTTGAGTTACTTTATCATATTTATATTAAAAGGGGTATGGAATAGAAATTTAGAATTGTTTTAATGTTTGGTTAATTTTAGTTATAATCGTATTTATAAATAAATATTTTGATTGGTTTTAATTGGTTTTTAAATTAAACAGTATTTAGGCAGTGATACATATAAATATGAACAGTTCTGAACTGCCTTCTTACTGATTGAAAATGGACTTTTTTCAATGATTAAATTTATTTTACGATTTCATATTAATAAGATTAAAGTTTTTAAATTGAAACAGAGAAAGTAAATTTTTTTTAAGTCTTTATGCTCAGTAAATATTTATTAAGTTGATGTGACATCTGTAACTCGTATATCGAGATATATATAAGTTATGATGTTACAAGCTAAATAAGATGAGTGATATGTAGATGAGAGAAAATTCAAGTCCCTCTCTCAGTCTTACATAAGGATTTATATGTTGGCTCTTAGTGTTACTGTCAAACTTAGGGTTATGATGATTATTCGTAGACGGATAGAATAAATAGATACGATCATCTAACAAAAAATTTGGCAAGCATGCCAACAATCTTATTAAGGGATTATAGTTATCTAATAGATATGGAACTCTGAAGGACTAACTTCCGAAATTTTGAAATGTAAAGGAATTGTTGCGGAATTATAGCTTGTGGAAGAGTTCTCCCGAAAATACAACAAAAATGTACAAAAGAATCAATTTATTCTTAATTTTCAACTTATCTTAAGCATATATAAATCATTTTCGATTAATTTGAGATAAATGTAAGGTAGTATTTTCTTTAAAGGTAATTCTCAACTGTTTGATATTAAACACTTACACATTTGACATTAGTTATACTCGAGCATACAAACTCAAATAATAACAATAATTTTTTTACTACCAAAATCACTCTATTCATGTATATATAATTAATTAAACAGCAAGGAACATCAATTCCCATCTGTCCTCTCTTTGAATTTTGCATAAAGTCAACTAGAGATCAGCCCTCCACGACCAAAACCATAAACCAAGATATATAAAAATCTTCACCAATTTGTCAACCCAATATATAAATTATTTTCATTGACCTAAATACTACTTTTAATATATATATATACATATGTCCATCAACATAATAAAATTTTACCAACAAAATTTTAACTATCATCTATAGTAATAATTGGTTAAAAGAATTTATATGAAAATAATGTAAAAATATATATATTTAATGTGATAGTTAAATATAGTCACTTATAATTGTCAAAACATTTAATTAAACGTAAATTAAAACAATTTTGGTACTTCTTACTATATGTAAGTAACTTTTTTCATTGTTTTTGGGAAAAGTCAACTAGAGAGCTACCGCCTAAAACAATATTTTAAGAATAGAAAATCTCATTCGAATATTAGTCAACGCAATATATAAATTCAGTTGACTTAAATTCTACTTCTTTTAATTAATTAGAAATAAAAGATATATTCGAGAAGTCAATAAAAATATCAAAAAATATAGGATTATATACTAAAATATTTTATTTTTTATAGGTTATTCCTAGGGCTACAAATGAGAGGAGACAGATCGCAAGCTACTTGGGTTCGATTTGGTCAAAGCTTGATCAACCTTCGTATGGATTTGACTCGAGCTCGAACTCGACTCAAGTTTTTAACAAGTTGAAGTGCGCTACTTGATACTCGAATAAAAAAGCTTGCGAGTAACTAAAAAAACTAAGATATTAAATTTTTTATTTTAAAATTAAATTATTAATAATATTAATATTTATATGTTTTTAAATGTAATATAAGATTTTCATGTAGTTAGGATTCAAGTTCGAGCTTGAATTGAGCTCGAGTTCAAGCTTCAATTAAGTTAAGTTTTAGAAAATTTTGAATTCAAGTTTTTTTTGTGCTCGCGTCGAGCTTTAACTTTTTATTTCAAATTAGAGTTGAACTTGACAATATTAAGCTAGCGAACTTTCGAGTCGAGTCGAGTCGAACTGCGCAATACTCAAGCTTGACTCTACTCATTTACAACCGTGATTATTCCTAAGATAGTTGCATGAAATTTTACATGTATATATGCAAAATGGTATTTGCATGATGATTAGATTAAATATTCCATGGTCGGCTTATCATATGTAATTCTCTCTATATATCTGTAAAAATAACTCTATAGCTCAAGGATACTGTCCGACTGTCTCTTTGAAAGGGCATATCCGATAAAATCCCAAGAGACATGGAAGATCCCACCCTTTGATATGGGAAGAAAATCCTCACTTTTTTCTTCTTCACTAAACTCACCTCCCATGTGATGCTTCCTGGAAATTAAACACTTGATCATAAAAGTTGACTTTTCCCAACTCTATCATATATATATATATATAAACCATAGAGTTAAGGGGGACATATATGAACTGAGACTCTCAGAGAGAAACAGAAATAATAAATAAAGAAAATGAGGAGCGATGAAGTGCGGTTGAATTGTGGGATAACAATTCCAGTGATTGGATTAGGTACTTATTCTTCTGATAATGATAACGACAGAACTGAGAAAGCTATCCATTTGGCTCTCAAGGTACGTATGAGATTTGCAATATGAATATATGCATGCATACATGTATGTATGAATGTTGCATGCGAATGTAAGTATATTTTCCTCTATTTGGATAGCATGAGAGATTCTAATGGATTAAAAGAGAGATTGCAGATGGGGTACAGGCATTTTGATACTGCAAAAATATACGGATCGGAGCCGGCTGTTGGAAATGCTTTAAGAATGGCAATTGAGGATCAAATCATCCCAAGAGAAGATGTTTTCCTCACTTCTAAACTATGGAGCGCTGATCACCATGATCCTGTTTCGGCACTCAAACACACTCTCAGGTGTAGTTTAGGGTGATTACAAGATAGTTTCTGTTCATAATCTTTTTTAGTCATTGACAACGCACACACCCTACAGATGCAGTTGCTCGAATCTAAGACCTCAAGGGAGAACAATACTCTTTTTAACCATTGAGGTTTTACGAAACCTTTTTATTAGTAATAGTTATTAGTTAATGGTTTGAAATGAATGTATGTTGTAGGAGGGTGGGGATGGAGTACATAGACATGTATTTGGTGCACTGGCCGGTGAAACTGAAGCCATGGGCATTTGATGCTGTGCCAAAGGAAGAAGACTTTGAAAAGCAGTTAGACATGGAGACCACATGGGAAAGGATGCAGAGATGCTTGGACATGGACTTGTGTAGGTGCATTGGTGTTAGCAATTTCTCCACCAACAAGATTGAAAACTTGTTAGATTTTGCTTCAGTCCCTCCTGCTGTTAATCAGGTGGAAATGCATCCAATGTGGAGGCAAAGGAGGCTTAGGGAAAGCTGCAGGAAGCACAACATCCATGTGAGTGCATATTCACCACTAGGTGGACCTGGAAATGCATGGGGATCCACCGCTGTTGTTCAAAATCCACTCATCACATCCATTGCTCTCAAACATAAAGCAACTCCTGCTCAGGTACTTCACTCTTCTTTTCACTTTCTTTTATACCATGTAACTAGCTACCTTGATTGACCCAATTAACATCACTACTTGTAACATAAACGAGTATCGTTAATTGATGAAATGAAGGTGGCTTTGAAGTGGGGGATATCGAGGGGAGCAAGCGTGATTGTGAAGAGTTTCAATCCCGAGAGGATGAAGGAAAACACGGCATCTTTGGACCTCAAATTGGATGATGAAGACTTGATTGAGATTGACAAGTTGGAGGAGAGGAAGATCATGAGAGGCGACTTTCTTGTTAATGACACAACAAGTCCTTATAAGTCTCTTCAAGATCTTTGGGACTACGAGATTTGATAAAAAAGTTCAACAAAGTCTATATACATTTTTTATTTTTCAATTTCTAAATATCAATATATCCCTTTTACCCCCGATGTAAATAAACAAAGCGTTATTATGAACCATTCTAATAACGTTTGTCTATATTGATTTATTAAGTTAAATAAACAATTATGGACAATTTTTTTATGTTTATTTAATAAAAGAAAGGACACGAACATGTATTTGTTCAGTTCGTTTATATTCATAAAAAAGCTCGTTTGTAAGTTCGTTTATCGACTCGCTCATAAGTCTCTTTACTTGATTCTCCTTTTTCTTTTTTTTACATTTGAAATATTAGCTAAGGTAATGACTAAATTGAATAAAATGTGTTTGGAGTTCAAATTGTGAAACTTAAGGAGCTTATGGACTAGTGGCGTACTTTCATAATTTTTGCAAACATGTTTACGAACATTAAATAAATCAAACAAGAATACATTCAAAAATCAACAAACGAACATGATATTAAAAATTTAAAAGAACATAAACACCTAAAAGTAAATAAACGAACATAAACACAATATTATTCATTTGAACCCAATTCATTTACAACCCTATCTCCATCCCTCATATATCATTGCAATATTACATATCACGCGTGCTCTACCGGTCTCAAGCTTAATAAAATTTTAGTCAATAATAAAATACTAATGCCTAGGAGAATTGTAAATGGGACTCACTCATGAACTGAGTTCCTTCATGTCATCTCTTAACCATCGACAAATTTAATCCTTCTACCATACAAAAACTAAATAAATCAATCTATTAAACATATCAACAATTTATATGTAAAAAAGTCAACAAAAATAAATGGTTTTATAATTTAAAAACACCACAATAGCAAAAGTCAACAATTCAGTTTAATGTATTTAACAACAATTGAACTAATTCTGTAAATTATTATGATGGATCAAATTCTGAAAATGGTGAAATTTATTTGACCTTTTAAAAGTGTTGAAAGAGGTAGAATACACAGGCTTTGCCAAAAGAGGTTGTAAAACGATAAGTGGTTCTCTTGCGATAAAAATTGTTGTGAGGGACACCAATCTTCTCCAACACCACATCATCCAATACACATTTCAGCTAATTATTTGCAAGAATCTTTGCTTTAATTTGATTTCCTAAAATTCATCGCATAAAGTTCAACAGCTTAATCCATGTAGTTTCTTCCAACAAATGTATTATCTTCTCCCTTCATTCAGCCCTGAAAAACAGATAACATTATATAGATATCACCAGATTTAAACCCAAACCATGGTAAAAACTACCTAAAAAGCAAATCAAGGAACGTGCTGAGGATAGTTGGATTCTCTATCTTCCACACCTATGGTACACAAACACAAGTATGAAAAGTATTGAAGGCCGCATTCTTACCTCTACCTGCTCAGGCTAATGGCAGCCCGTCAACTATTTTTCAGCTGAACTACTGTGTTCATTAGATGCCGAGGAAATGCCTTGCTCGATGCGCTAGAGAAAGGATTATTAAGAGAGTAGAGCACATTAGTTTATGCTGATAAAAGAATATAGAAAGACACCTCATGCTGAAATTTTATGACAGTATTTCAAGATACTGTATGACAAGCTATGCTAGTGGATGCTTGTTAACAGACATGCAAGTTTGGTAGAAAGCTAAATATCAAATACTACAAAAAGGGTCACCATGAGGTGGGGAAACGAGTAAAATACATCAGAAAACATAAGTTATGGTGGCCGATACTTAATATCAACTGCTTCTTCAGGTATTTAACTTATTACCAAACTCCTAGTGAAGTTTATGGATATTAAAAACGCTTTATAGCCTGTCATTTTGAATGGTTGTTTTACATTGTCACAAACTTAAGAGAATGACAATTGCCATATACTTCCTTCTTGTTTCAAGTTTTAATGATACCAAAACTCTTGCCTAAATGCCTGCACTGTGTTTTCACATTACAAAACCTGATGCAAAATCTACTATTTACGAATTTTTTGCACAATCTAAGCTTACTGTCAATAAAAATAAGAGAAAGCAAGTTTTAATCTATTTTCAAAGCTGAACTGGAGAAACAAGTTTCAAGTTTGTTTCATTTTCCGACTAAAAGCATCATTTGAATTTAGAGCCAAGTAAAAACAAAACTAAAGTATCGATACTATGTTAGACTGCAACTTGGAAAATCATTGAAGAAACCATCATGCGGCACATCAGTTGTGGCTATTACTGTTAACAATGAGATAACGTGTAATACCTGAAGAAGGTACCCATGCAACCAATCCAATGTCTGTGGAAATGTGGTTGCTGATACATTGACAACTGTTAAACCCTGTTCCCAGGGACAAAAATGCATGAAAATCAGCAAAAAGTTCAAACACTAACATTTCCAGAGGACCTCAGTGTTGAGTCAAAATAAGCTTCTAAAATTCAGTGGGAGTAGAAAATGCCTGTTGGTTTGCTTCCTCTAAAAAGTAAGGTGGCTCATTATTGCACACTCTTCACATCATACTAAAATTTTAAAAAACCTAAAATGACAGGGCAATCCAACATATAAGAATTCAAAGCATTAAAACATCATATTGTTTTTTTTGATAAGAATTGTAGGCCTCATTAAAAACCCCTTCTTGATTATAGGAGCTTATAACCAAGCTCCTTAATCAGTGGAAGGAGGAAAAGAGTGCCTTAGAAATTTATTCAACACCTGAAATTACATAAGACACATCCAGGAAAACACTTAATATGATGAGACAATCAAGAAACTCCCTTTATACCAAGGGACATTTTAGACGAAACCCACTTTCTTTGCCATCAATCTAACAGAATGGTTTCCCAAAATATGATGCATACAATGGTTATGCTCCTCCCCAACTAAATCTGATTTTTCATTAAAACTAACATACCTTAATATGATGTTATAATGCTAAATAGATATATTCCATATTAAGTCTGCATAAATGTTACAGCCTGACAATCAAAGAAACAGGCATGAAATGACATACCTGTGACTCAAAAGAGCAAAGATAATCTTGAATGGTCTTCAAGTTGGTTATCAGCTTATCTGTATCCTGCAATAAGAAATAACAGAATGAAAACTTATTGTTACAAATTCATCAAATAGTGAAATAGGAAAGTCGATTGAGTAAACATTTTACCAAAGGAATAAACAATGAAAACATTAATTAAAGAAAAGGTACGGAGAGAGGCAAAAGGAAAAGCCAAGGTACCACCATGCCCACTTTTGACCAGAAACAACGATGAAAAAGTTTTGCACACATGGACATGGTTGGAAGGCGTCATCTCACACCAGAACACCTCTCCGGCTTAAGAGAATTCTGGAAAAATTTACCATGTGCTAAAAATTCATGTAATTGTTTTCATACTGGAGTGAAAAACTGCCACTACTTACACAAGGCAACTCATGACTTCATATGCCACAATGCTCCAGGCAAGCTAGAGTTAAGGCTTTAAGAAAACTACTTAAAGAAAGCACATGAATATGACTTCTTGAATTTTCCAAGGGTCCACTTTTCAAACACCAAATGATGCCATTGTTTACTCCATGTTCATAGAATCATACTGTATAACTCAGTACTTAATCATAGTCCTTGGTTAGAGGACAACTGTTATCATTCCAGATTGAGAAAGAGAACTTCATATTAACCCAGCTATCCAATTAAAGATTCTTTCAATACCATGCAGTTCCCCTACTAAGATTTTTGTCAAATTGTATTGTTTTTCTTCCATGATGATACCTAGTTCAACTTCAGTGTTAGCAATAGTTTATATGGAATGAGAACCCAGAAATGTTATTAATACCTGGACTAGACATTTACCACTTAATGTCCGGGTAGTTATCCTCTCTTCCAGCAATGCCTGCATACAGTATGGTTATAACTTAGAAAATCATATAGAAGTGAGAAGAGAGACGTTAAAAGGGAACAATTGAGATAGTCCTGACTAAAGAGAGCCACCTTCATACCATTAAGAATAACTTTGCACGAACATGATTACATCTTTCTAAAATCAAGAACAAAATGCAGCAGTGTCATTGCAATTTATGCCTGGATAGAACATTAAAAGAACCCATCTTTTTATAAATCTATGTTCAGAATAGCCTAATCAACAAATGATATCACACGCAAGAATAGTGGACTGAATGAATCATCCATAATGTTTAGTTCAAGATCCTTAGAGGGCTTTTCTATCTATACAAATAAAGGTTTCATCAAAAGAGAGATCAAGAAACGGACATGAAAACAGCACCAATATTTGCAGCTTTGCCAAATGTGAATTAGGATTAGTGTCTCCTCCATATGCTAAGTTTAGCAAAGTGTGCCACATTATTAACCAAATCAAATTTACACTCACCAACAAGCCTCTCACATACTTCACTGTTAAAGATATACAAAAGTGAACAGAGAAAGCAACCATACCTTATGATCAAATTCAGCCATCTTCAGAACTATGGGTATTATTATTGGTTCAGGGCCAGGTTTTTCTTTTCTAGTGGTACTTCCATTTACTTCTGCAGCCTTAACAGTTTCACCTGCATGAACACAAAAACCATTAATTAACTGTCATATTGCACACTCACTTGGACTAATACTGAACGCATACACAAAACAAAACTAGATGCCATATCAAATAATGAGTTAAGAGCAGAAATCTACCTTTATTCTCAGAAGCAGTTGCTAGAGCAATGGACTCTAAAGATTCCGAGACTTTGTTCACCTGATCAGCAGATGCACAATGCACAAGATGGTTTTGGCTATTTTCCGCATTACTTTCAGATGTATTATCTTCCACTTGCACTGCAGAATTACTGTCCGATGCCACAGACTGTGAGGTTGGTTGATGCCCTTCAGTCACAGAGGTTGTAGTTTTATGCTCATCATCCATTAAATAAATGCTTGGATCCAAATGTATTCCCTGTTATTGTCATAAGAAACAATGAAAACCCACTAACTTCAATGTGACATGTGTTAAAGTGGCATCGAAAAGCCAATACTTCTCAATCTCATGCAATGAACAGGTAGAGAAACTTAAGATGATTTTCATCAATGTTTGCGGCCAAAAAGAATAACATCTGTAAAAGTAGAACAAAAAATCTAGAAATAACAACAATCTGCAGGGTAACATGGTAGAAGATCAAACTTCATGCCTATGTAATATCACATTGTCACACGTGTGTTTCAAAGGCATAGCCATGCTCAACTAAAACCCACTATGGCTAAATCATGTTATTTTAACTATTACATTCGTCAAATCACCAACAAGAATATCCAAAAAGATCTAGAGAAATTTAAGCATGGAACTTCAAATTGAGCCAAAATAGCTGAAAATAAAATAGAAACAAGTACTGAATATGTCCATGCGTACAATCTATTCAATCACAGAAAGAAGCTCATGTTCAGCTAGACTCTGCTTATTCTAATGTGCAAGATGCAGCACCCTTTCATGACCAATGCTAAAAAAACAGACAATACCAGAGACAAATTCCCAAACAAATTATATAGCCTTGAGGAACTGTTTAATTGCATTTCCAAGATGGCACCAATTCTTATTAAAGCAAATTAATTAATGCAAAGAAATAATTAAAAACCCAAAAACAATCAAAACATACTGTACTCTACAAGCATCCACATATCACAGTGTTAATTCTTGAGTACATAAAGGTGAAATGGAGCAGTATTCGCTGCAAAGATTAAAAAGTGAGGGGGGAGTGAGAGGGAAAACAATTTTCTGGACGTAACAAGGATGGAGGATGGGGATATCAGCAAAAGAAAGTAATCAGCAATCATGTCTCACCTCAATTATAATTGGTTTTCCATCTTTCATTGCTTTTTTTAGATCCCCATTCAACCCTAAGGGAAAAAAAACAGAATAAAATTAATGACGAATATACCTTAAGAAAACAATAACATGCTATTCAGGTTTTATATGTCCCTAGGCAATTCTTGCTTTTACATTTATGAGAGGAAGAAGTTCCTCATAGCTAAATGGAAATTTTAGAAACTACCTTTACGAACTACCCTGCATTCTCGACAAAATTCTGTAATTAACTCCTCAGAGGAGATGAAATCCCGTTCCCATACAGGAGTGGATCCCAATGGTGCACTGAAACAAATAAGAGATAAGCATTTTTTTACAATCTGTTAAAGGGATGTCAGGTAACTCAGCTACAGAAGATGAACTGTCTACCGCAGACAATCAACATTTTCAAACGCATGGATTGAGAGTGACAATAATCTGAAAACAATGATAATAAATTTGTAAATCCAATGCATTATTTAATTTTAGGTAGTTCCTTTTCTTCTAAATTTACTGAAATAGCAAGCAATTAGTGAAATTAACTTCTTATCTTGCAGTCAAATACATAGCTGAGGTGACACTAATCAAATTGGAAAACTAAAAAGACCCGTTCTAAATACAAAATCAACATCTTCCTTCCACATATAGAAAAATCCAAACTATTACTGACTATCCCAGAAGTTCTCCTTTGGTTGAAGCCAGAACCAGCAACCATCATTTTATTTATTTTGTTGCACTGGATTGACATAATCAGAAAATTTCTACATTGGAACAGAAAGCTGTATAATTTAAGAAGAGAAGAAAACAAATAGATTCTGGACGTACTCGGTTGCTGTGCGTAGCAATTCATAAACCATATCTGTCTGTTACAGGTCAAAACAGAAATGTAAAATATACTAGAAAAAATAATAGACAAATTTAACCAACGAATATGAAGAAAATATTAAAATTTCAGTAGAAAAAACAGAATGCTGAACCTGTAAGACATTTGGCAAGTTGAGCCTCTGCGCGAGTTGTGTAGCTATTGTAGACTTCCCAACACAGGCTGTCCCACAAACAAGAATCACCAAAGGAACCCTTTGATGGTGAAATCTGAAATTAGGAAACAAGAACAGTATTAGAAAATGAAGCAACGATAAGAAGTTCCTTACATATTTCTGGTTTGCTACTTCATGACAAGACTCAAGAGCAAGTAATGAGTCGATAAGAAAAATTCCACACATAATCCAACTTAAACCTATGCCAATATTACTTTTGTCTTTACGATCATCAAGTTAGGGTGAAAACAGCAATCATCAAGTTAATGTGAAAATGTGAATCGGACCTAGACCAGAAATACGAGTAAAATAATGTAGCAAACAACAGGAAGATAGTTACGCAAAGGGGGGAAATCTTATACAAAAGGAAGTGACCACCATTATCACACAGTTAGTACAGTTATTTTAGCTCAATTAGCTTTGATTCACTAAACATGCAATTAAGTTGAAAATGAAAATTTAATCCCCACCATAGCACCATAAAATTGTTTGGCATCAGCTTGAAAAGCTAACTGACCTGGTCATCATTCTGTACCGGTTTATATACTCTTCCCCATAACCTCGCCGCTCCATTAGCTGCACAAAGAGTTTGATTAGAGCGATCAAAAAAATAACGATCTCCAATAAGTCAGAAAATGCTCTACTTTTTCATCCATACGGCAAATTCACAAATGTTATGATCAAATACCTTAAAAAGATTAGCTTCCAAATCAGTTTGCGAACTGTGAATTAAAGAATAGAAAATTTGGAACAAATGATATAAGTCCCAGATTGAAACTAAAACCAAGAGAAAGAGAAAGAGAAAGAAATCATACACATCCAAAAGGCTGTTGTCTATAAGCAGCTTCTTAAGCTCGAGGGCAATTTTAATAGCTACATGATTCGGAATCTGAAACCGCCATGTTATAAAGATAAACATAGAATAAATAAACCAAAACGCATTCTAGTAAAAAACATATATATAATAAAACAGTGAAGAAAATAAAGAAATTTAAGCAAGCATATTCTAAGAAAATTATTTAGAACTTGTAAAGAAAAAGAATGACATTGAGACCTTTGTGACAGTTAACATTCTGCTAAGCAAGAACCTGGATAAAACATAATAGTGATCTGCGTTATCACCCAACCAGACTTTCACCTAAAATTAAAAAGAAAAGATAACATATATGAAAATCGGAAGATTTTATTTAAAATTAATTAATTTAAACGGGATTTAGAGAGTGAGAAATAGAACCTTGACGAAGTCGTATTTGGAGGAAGCGTTACGAGGACTGGATTTGACTGAGGGAAAAGAGAGACCGGTAATCTTGCCGTCGTCATCGTCTTCACCACTGAAATTGTGGTTAGCTCTTGTACGCTCTGCAACTTCCTTGCCCTTGAAGTTGTTCATCTCTCTCTCTCTCTCTCTCTCTCTCTCTCTTTCTTTTAGATTTCAATGATAATTTATACCTACAATTTCAATACCCTTCCATCGACTCAAAATTCGCCCCGTCGGCTAACGCCGTGTCCATCTTCGCCACTTCAGCAAACAACTTCTCCCTGTTTTATTAAGGGTAAACTACATAAACGGTCAATAAAGTATGAGGAAATTTCTACTTTCAGCACTAGAGTTTCAAACTATATATAAAAAAAAGTCATTAACATTATCGTTCTGTACAAATTGACCACTCAACTGATGACAACCATTACACTAATTACAAAAATCTGATGCGGCACGTTTAGGTCTCTGAGTTGGAAACCATGTTAACCTCCTTTAACCAACTACTAATATTGCTTAGTTTGGGAGGATGAAGATTAAAATTTAACCAACGAAAAAGCAAAATACATAACGATCGAAAAATCTCTGAGAATAATTTGCCCCGTCTTTAAAGACTGCGACACAATGAGTTCTTCCAACCTCTTATATCTCTATTAACCTAAATACGGAAACCAAATCAATTGAGATGAGCACAGTAAAAAAATTATTTAATTTCTAATTTTTCAGTTACAGAAAGTGATCATTGATGAATACTTGATTCTTTTACTCACGTTACAGAAAGAACATCTAACTTATATATATATTTTTTAAGTAGGTATATAGATTGCATTAGTCATAAAAGATATCATGTAGAACATCATATATATATATATATATATCGAAGACACCCATAAGCAAAATATAACACTAAGCGATTAGTGATAGCCTGATGTACAAGAGCATGAATAGTTAAGGCAACAATATACAGAGATAAATATTATTACAAATGAAATTATTATTTTACTAAAATAAAATATTTAAATAGATAAATTCTAATAAAATTGATTGCTGTAAAACGAGGCGTTGACACTGACTAGAAATTAATAAAATAAGTAAACAAAATGATAATTGTGTCGTGATATTAATCACTGTCTTAAAAGAGAATTTGACCTGATGCGTGTAATCGCTATAATAGACGAATGACCCCCAGAAGTTAGCACGACTCTCCAAATCCTGTACACCCGAAAGATGGAATGGACTTTCGTGTTACTACTCTACTCTCAACTCAATAAAACAACACTAAGAATAGGTTTATGAAAACCAAAGAGAGTGTTCCAAAACAAATGCCAATTGCTTTTAGAATGAAATGAAATGAGTAAAATTACCCACTATTTATAGGATAATAGTGCGGGTAAAAAGGTAATTTCCAATACACATTTTAAAACTATTTAAAATAAAAATAAATAGCATTAAAAGTATGTTACATATTGAGCATTAACAACATTCCCCCACTAATGCAAAATTATTTTTTTCGAAAAAAATGAGAGTATTGAAGTTAAAACACGAGAAAAGCAATAACGAGATTAGTTGCTTAAGTACTAGTGAACGTATCTTGAACTAGTATATAGTAATGATGAGTAATTCTTCTTTTAGATAAGTGAACGAATCTTGAACTTCTAAGATTGGGGTGAACCCTTGACACAACTAACCCCTTCATCCACCAAAGTCTTCCATGCATCTCTACAAAATATATATATATACAAATATATACGAATGTATATATATAACCCTCTTTCCTATGGATTCTAGTAAGTGTATTAGAAAAACGATCCAATATTTTTCATAGAAGGTGGCTAGTCCTTCTCACCTATGTAGGTTATTTCATCAAGTTTATCTCAACATAGACCACCATCAGGCTATGAAATAATTACGAGCTTTTACAACAACTCAACTTCACAATAAATAAGGTGAATTTCTTCAAGTTCATCTTAAATGAATCACCCAAAATCTGGGATAAGAAATCATTAAGAATAAATATTCAACCTCTTTCATCGGTGAATTTAGTAAGTCATTCTCAAATATGATCACCCAAACTCTTGGGATTGAATTCATTAAGAGTTTAAGAAAAATTATCCTCTCTAGCGGTAAGTTCATCTAGTCCTTCGCGATAGGACTACCCACTCAACACTGAGTTATGAATTTATTAAGAGTAGATATTCAATCAAAATTAGTAAATTCATCCAATCTTTCTCACTAAGACCACCCAAAACCTGAGCTATGAATTTATTAAGAGCAAAAAGCTCATCTTGTAAATGTACATTATTCTTCATAGGGATAGGTAGGTAGAAATGTACACTATAAGTCTTTCCATGGCTTCGTTTGACCACATTGAACTTAGATAACTAAGTTGGGTATCCACCATGAATTCCTGAACCAATGGGCTTTAAACCCATCCCCTCGACGAATCAAGAACCAACTTCCAACGTTAACCTTCGGTAAATAGATCAACTAGGTTCCTCTCTAACTTTAATCATCATTTTAAGAAACTCCCACATTTTTAATATTTTTAGGATAGGAATAAATCCATAAGTGTTTTGGATAACGTGTAAACAAATTCTTTTACACATATACTCAATCATACTAGAGTAAAGTTTACGAGTTTTAATCACAAAACTATGTTTTAACAAACTCATATCTTGTTTGCACATGATTCTATTCTTGAAATTTTGAGAAGTTACTAATCGTTAATATTAGAATGTGTCGAAACGATTTTTCACCCGGGAGGGGAAAGATCGATACCGACTTGGGGGTTTTTCTTTGAATAGAATTTTAAAATGTGAGGAGTCGCAACCAATCATTTAAGGTGCGATTGAGACACTATGAAAATTAGGTAATTTTAATAAAATATTTTATTTTTATCAAAATACCGAGTTTTAAGGTATGCGAAAATCCAAAAATCGGGTTCGACAGTCAGTTACGCATGGGGAATAATTAACACCCCCACAAGCGCTAAAAAATTGGTACCTAGTTGATTACTCTATATTTAAAATTGGAAAGTTTGAGTTTGATTTTTATTTAATTTGAAAATCATTACGGATACAAAGTTAAAAAGGGTATTCATTCATTAAAGCCGATATCATTTGCCCCTAGCATAAACGCGAGAGATCAACTTTTGTGCTCGATAATTGAATATTGCCTTGATTTTATAAACCATGATGTGGTCTTTAAAAAGGATGTCGATCTATTTCGGGAATCACCAGTAGTCACCCTGAGCATACTTGCGGGAGATATACCATTAATTCCCTAATAAATGAACATTGCCTTAGGTTTGAAAATAGAATGCAATCAAACAAACTTTTATTCATCCTAATTAAGCTAAGGGTAAATTAAGGCTTTTTCTATCTAAGGTGTCGAATTATGAAAGTTAAAGAACCTAGAGGCATAAACCTAAAAGTGTAGGCTCTAATATTAACCCTATTTGATTATTAAACCAATTACTAAATCGAATAATTGAGATGGTCCCTCGAGCATTTACGTGAGGGACAACTTGAATTATTCCCTAAATTAAGAGGACTATATTGAAATCTAGCTAATAGTGAAGGCTCTATTTAACCTATTTGATTATGTCAATCTTAAAGGTCTAATTGAAGTTCGGGGATTAAAAGGTCAAAGATCTAAAATACCGAGTTCTAAGAGACTAAAAGTTTAAGGACCTAAATCGAAAATGCCCTAGTTATTAATCTAATTAATTATTTAATAGGAAAATCAATTTGAATCCTTGAGCATGAAGGCAAGGACCAAATTGTAAATTCCCCTATTTTAAAGTCTAAATGTGAAGAATCTAAGCCTAGAGGATTGAACTTGAAATCAAATGAAATAAATTGAAATTAAAGAATGTACATTAGTGACCGTACCTAAAAAAGAAAAATGAGAAATTAGAATGTTTATTAAAACAATAAAATAAATAATTTAAAGGAAAAAATAAATAAAATAAACAAGACTAGTGAAATAAAAAAACAAAGCAAATTAAAGTAAATAAACAACATTGGAGGTTTTGATTCGAACGGTCTGAAAAGAAAAAAAATATAGAGAAATAAGTAAAATGAGTTAAAGTAAAGACTAAATTGAAATAAAATAAAAACAGGAACTAAATTATAATAAATTAGAATTAGGGACTAAATTGAAATTAATAGGAATGTTTAGAGACTAAATATTAAATAACTATGTGATTTAAACAAATGACTAAATTAAAATAAATGCAAAATTAAACATGTAATCGAAAAATTAAAATAGGGACCAAAAGGTAAAAACACGGCTAATGTTGAGGGACCTGAAAAGAGATAAACCAAAAATTAGTGCTAAAACATAAAAATGGAAAATAGCCAAATTAGGACGAAACTAAAAATATTCAAATGAGACATATTGGGATTAGTGACCAAAATAAAAATGGGAGTAACATTAAGGGACTTTACACGTGACTATCCCATCGGGACCAAAACACGCAGCATCAAGGAAAACGACGTTGTATCTTGTAGTTATAATACCCCCTTATCACCTTTTTTAGATTCATTTTGGTTTTTTTTTTTGTTTTGGGTAGAGAGAAAAGATATCTCTTCTCTCTAAACACAACCGCCCGTCAGCCGTCTCAGTCACCGTGGGCCGCCGTCCCAGCTGCTGCTATCTCCTGTGGCCGATGGCCACCAAATTTTCAAGTCTCGTTCATCTTGTCACAGTGGTCACGTATATGAGCTCTGTTTTGTGTGAAATGGCCTCCTACGCCACGAAATTAGGTCGAGACCTTTCAGATTTTTTGGTGCCTTGATCTACTCCGGAAGCCGTTGGATCAAGCTAGCTCTGAGGTATGATGTTCCTGAGGGTGCTCTGAATATTCCCACCGTTCGGATTAAGTGTTGGAGGCACCCAACAGCTGTTTCCATTTTAGCCGAGAGGTAAAACCCCTCTTCCTCCTTTTTACTTTTTTAAAGAATGAAATAACATATACACCAGAACAATAGTAATTTGGTATTGATGGGAATATAAAAGGAAATGTTTGTAATGCCAAAAATAAGAAAAAAATGCCTTGTAATGCTTCACGTTTTATTTGCTTCGAATGATTAAGG
Organism: Hibiscus syriacus; assembly: GCF_006381635.1. Classification (NCBI taxonomy): domain Eukaryota; kingdom Viridiplantae; phylum Streptophyta; class Magnoliopsida; order Malvales; family Malvaceae; genus Hibiscus; species Hibiscus syriacus. The sequence continues at coordinate 321,751 of NW_024062657.1, forward strand.
GGATAAATCCCTTTTTACACTGCTCTTTGAATGCTAATGGAAAAGGGATGAATAACCCCTCTGTTACACGATTTTTTCAAAAAAGAAGAAGTCGAGCCTTCTTTGATTTTTGGTTTGAGTTTTTTTATACCCGTTTACAGTTAAAATCCACTAATTACAATTTGTTTATTTGCTTCTTGTTTTTGCTGAGCTCGCGTGGAGTGTTGAAATAGCTGGTGGCGTGCGAGGGTGGTTTTACTGGGATTGGGGGGGAAAAATGGTGGCTACGGGTTGGGGCAGAGGCAGTGCTTGCTGGTTGGGAGAAGTTGACGACTACCTAGGGCTAGGTTAGATCCGGGTTGGGTCTAATTTGGGTCTAGTTTGGGGCTGTTATGGTATGCACTTGGGGCTTGAGGGCCGATTATTTTGTAATGGTTTTAGGTTTTAATTGGGGTTTGGGTTGGTTTGGTTTGAGGCTTGATTGTAAATTGTAAAGGGTTTGGGTATTGGTTTTTTAGTTTGTAAATAATAATAATATTTATAATATAATAATGATAATAGTAATAATATAGGGGTAGATTCGAAAAATGATGATTATAGCTGCCCGTCTTTACTCATTGATGTGAAATGGGAATGAAGTAAAGATAATAAAGCACCATTTTTCATCTTGGTCTCTTCTTGTCAAGCTGCGAATTCTTCGTTGGGAACGTCAATTCACCTCTTTCTGTGATGAAATCGAACAGAGTGATAATGTTGATCCGACCTCATACGCGATGGTTGACCCAAGGTGATACTAATCTAACTCTCTATGTGGAATCGTCGAGTCCTTGCTGCAAATGATGCCATCTTGCTTCGTTCTCTTGGCTGAGTCCATCTTTAGTTCTTCAAGCTATGGGTTCTTCTCATCATGATCTTTCCACTAGAAATGTTTATCCCTCGATTGAGGCTTTACTGATTTGAAATGTCATGAATCGAGCAAAGGAAATATGAAAACATCATATCTGATGGTCTTATGGATGGCTCGAATAACTTATCATCTTGATCGAAAAACTTATAGATGACCCGAAGGATTTAAGCATCATGCTCGAAAGACTTACTGATGGCCCGAAGGACTTTTGTTGATTCGAAATGCAGTGAATCAAGCAATAGGAAATGTTAATCCCTCAAGTGGGGCATTGCTGATTCGAAGTGTTGTGAATCGAGCAAAGGAAATGTTAATCCCTCAAGTGGGGCGTTGCTGATTCGAAGTGTTGTGAATCAAGCAAAGGAAATGTGAAAATATCCTGCCCAAAGGTCTTATGGATGGTCCGAATGACTTATCATCTTGCTCAAAAGACTTATAGATGACCCGAAGGATTAAAGAATCATGCTCGAAAGACTTACTGATTGCCCGAATGACTTTTTCTAATTTTAAATGTCGTGAATCGAGCAATAGAAAATGTTAATCCCTCAAGTAGGGCGTTGCTGATTCGAAGTGTTGTGAATCGAGGAAAGGAAATGTTAATCCCTTAAGTGGGGTGTTTCTGATTCGAAGTGTTGTGAATCGAGTAAAGGAAATGTTAAAACATCCTGCCCGAAGGTCTTATGGATGGCCCGAAAGACTTATCATCTTGCTCGATAGATTTATAGATGACCCGAAGGATTTAAGCATCATGCTCGAAAGACTTATTGATGGCTTGAGGACTTACTCATCAAGAAATCCTTGAAAATCAAGTTTAGTTTCTTAAAATGATTCGTTTACAGTTATCATCAAGAAACCCCTATAAATTAGGCTTAGGTTCTTTAAAAATTCTTTGGAAATAATCATCAACAAACCCTTGAAAATCATGCTTAGTTTCTAAAAACTATTTTTGAAAACATCAAGAAACCTTAAAAATTAAGCTTAGTTTATTTCAAAATTCTTTTAAAAACATCAAGAAACCCTTGAAAATCAGGCTTAGCTTCTTTCAAATTCATTTAAAAACATCATATTAAGAAACCTCTGAAAATCAAACCTAGTTTCTTTAAAATTCATCGATTGGGTAAAATGACACGCTTCAAAACAATGATTGTTCCATGGATTGGGTTCCTTAATTCTTGAGGTCCTGCCACTTAGAATATAATTCCCTCCATTCAACGCTTGAATTTTGTCTTTTCCTTCTATTCTTTTCTTGAAAAATATGTAAAAATATACTTTGATGCAAGAAATGTGAATACAATGGATATGTATCTAAATGTAATGTTGATCATTAATTCATATTCTTGATCAAAGTAGAGACCTCAATCTTTCTTCACTTGATTATCTTTACATGGAACCTGCCTCAATATCGTTGTAATAATTTGCCAGCTCAGGTTTACAATCTTATGAGGATCAACCTGATCATCTTGTGGTCTTTGTTTTCTGTCTTCGTTTCATAGGAAATGTTTTCTCTCTCAAATTCTTGCTATGACTAGGTATATGTCCTTGACACCATTTCTGTTCCTGACTCGACCGCTCAATCAAATTTGTTTCTCAAAACTCATCTTACAACTGAAGCATGAATGATATGTTTCTCTAGGCAAGCTCTGTTTGTTTTCATTATGCCCTTGGCACTCCTAACAACTAGGCTCATTCACCATGTCTGTTTGATTTGAATCTTACGATCTTCGCGAGGTTTAGTTTTGGTAATGCCCTAAAGTGGGTACTTATAACTCTCTTTGTTCTAAAATCTTGATCTCGAATGGTTCTACCCTGGTGTCATTAATCAACAATGTTATCGAACAACTTGAGGTTTTCTCTTCATGACGCCACAATCAGATGGACACTTAAAAGGTTATCAATTCTTCTAATATAATTGTATTTCATTTTTGCTATGACTTGGGATATGTGTCACTGTCAACTAATGCGATCATCTACTTTTGAAAACATCACAAAGAAGTGTTAGAAGTTTTATCCACCAGTCCTTCTTATCTCTTGGACTATTTGCTTTCAAGAAATGCTTTATTATTCTGGCATCGTTTGTTTTTTTTCTCCGTTTGAGGTTGAATAAGCCTTACCAGCTTCAAGGACCTTTTTCACTTGAGATTGTAATGTTTGAGAAAAATCCTTCCTCTTTCAATTTTAAAAAATGTGAAAAACAAATTTTTGGAATAAATTTCAAAAAATGCTTTCATTTTCTTCAGGCTCACAATAAAAAATTGTAAAACAATAGTTAATTGAATATCAAATAAATCAAATTTTCTTTTAATATTTCAAAAATCATATATATTTGACAAGTGTAAAGATTAATGCTAATAAAATGCTTAGGCTGACTTAGGAAGGTGATGTGTTTCGGGTTAATTTTGGGAGGTAATGTGTTTCAGGCTGGCTACTTGTGTCTTTGATTCTGGTGTTCATTGATCTGATGAAGTAGCCGACATGCTTCTCTTTTGGAAATGTTTACTTGTTCTCAACCCTCGTGAGATCCTTTGGGTTGTGTAATGCTTTATAAAGATGTATAAAATCATTGATAACTCCCTAAAAAGGCTACTTTTAAGGCATTTTGCACTTAAGTTATTGTTTGTTTAAAAGTCCATTTAAGTCATTTTAGATGCATATAGTTGCATTAGTGGTGGTTGTGCTATTTTATCTTATAAAGGTATTGTATGGGGGAAAGGTGCAGCTGTTTATTTTGTGCAGGAAATAACAAGCAAAATATTGAATTGGGAAGGAATGTGGTGACATCACACGTTGCTGAAGCAGATAGAAATGCCTTGGCATTTCTGGCGCAGAAAAAGATAAAATATATTTTATAAAATGACAGCTGGCAAGGCACGTTTTGATGGGGACCACTGCCACCTAGGAGGATAAAACTCACGCCCAATGAGTGACTCTAAGGGTATGATGGGTATTTGGAGTGTTAAAGCCTAATAATACCCTTGGATATTTTTTATTATTTAATACACCTCATATGAGAGAGAAAAGAGTGACATACGCACCATATTCAGCTAGATCTTCTTCACCTTCTCCACCGTATCCTTCCTTCTATTCTCTTAGTGGTGTTCTTCCATTAAGAAGCTCCAAGGAGTGGCGAGCTAGGCATCTGAGAGGAGCTAGCAAGCTAAGGCGAGTCGTGGTGGTCGATGAAAGCTCTGGATGCACGCGTCAAAGGCTTCTTCTCCCTTCATCTTTGCTGTTATTTTTTATTTGATACTGGGTTGTTGGAACGAATGATATTCATGTTTTATTTCATGGATGATTTGATCCCCACCATGAACTAACCTTATTTGGTGGGGTTGATTTTATGGATGCCTAATTTTGTTTTAATGGTAGATTTAAATTTATCTTTTGCATTTACTTGTTTTGCTTATGAATATTTCATCTTCTAAGTTTGTAGGAGGAATGAGAGTGTCCATTACTTAGATGAAGGCTAGCTGTTCGAAAGAAACTTGGTCATTAATACTTGTAGTATTTGAGATAAACACAAGTAAAATTTGCATAAGCAATTGGGTGTAGTATTTTCTTAAGCTTAAACCCGACATAGTAATACTATATCCTAATCCCTTAGTGCTTCAGAGAGACTAAGATAGGATTTCAACGACTAAGAGGGGTAATTTTTATCAATAGCGTAGTCTACCATAGTTGAGACCGAGAGGAGATGCTATGCATTATATTCTATTAGGTTCCTTTAACTAGTGATAGTGGGAGATTTTTTAGCAAACTCCGTCGAGCAAGTGAAGCTGAGATAGATTAAATATGCTTGAGAGATAAGTTTTAGCATTCTTAAATCAATCCCTACCAATCATTCCCCTAGGCATCTTGTTGTGTGAGGATTATCAAACTATCATTTATTTACTATTATTACCATTTTTCATTGTCTTGAAATTTCTATCATTTTCAACATTATAATATGCTCTTGCCACTACATTTTCATCTTCTACCACATCATACTATTAATCCATATCCATATCCATCAACATATACTTTTAATTGTCATGACATTCTCCATTGGTACATATCATCACTAACTATACTTAGATAGAGTAGTGCTTGCTTTGGTTAAACTTTATAATTTCCACCAATCCCTGTAGAGACGATACTCACTTATCACTTTATTACTTGAGCGATTTTGTATACTTGCACATTATTTGTGTATAATTTTATAGTACTCACAACATGTAACAAGTTTTTGGCACCGTTACCGGGGATTGGCAGCGTGAAGTTAATTAGTTTTGCCATAGCATTTTATTTTTTTCTTATTTATTTATTTATTTTTGTATTGTTTACTTGATTTTTTGCTTTATTATTTTTTAGGTTTATTTAGTGTATGCCTAGAAGACATTTTGACCAGCCATTGGAACCAATAAAACTTGAGATTGAAAGACTCTTTAGACAAAGGAGACGTACTCAACGTGCTCGAGAAAATATGTATCAAATTGGAAATCAGGGAATTGGTCAAGATGGCAAAAATTAGAATGCCTAGGCATTACAAAATGTTAGACCTGATGATATGCCTCGTGTTATTCATGATCATTTAAATCTGATGCTAGATGATCTGAATCATAGAATTGAGGCACCCGAAATTCAAGCTGCACATTTTGAGCTTAAACCAGTCATGTTTAATATGTTGAATTCCATAGGGCATTTTGGGGGAATGCAAACTAAAGATGTCATGCATCATATTCACAAACTAAACATGAACATTCAACTAATGAATGACATATCATCATTTTTCCAGGGCGACAATGAATCTATGTATGAGTGTTGGGATCGTTACAAGAGTTTGCTTCGAAAGTGTTCAAATCATGGTTTTCACGACTGGACGCAAGTGTTATGTTTTATAATGGAGTCAATGCACCCACGAGGATGATGCTTGATGCCTCGACAATTGGGATGTTGTTGGATAAATCACCTACTGAGGCGTTTACTATTTTGGATAAAATTGCCAATAATGACTATCAATTTCCTTCCTCAAGGCTTGGGAGTGGGAGGAAAACACCTGGAACATTCGAGTTAAATACAAAGGACTCGGTGTCCATTCAACTCTCAACTATTACTAATATGCTAAAAAATTTACAACACTCCACTGAGGTAAAGGAAGTGAAAGCAACTAGCTTGATATGTATGTTATGCCAAGGCAATCACCATGAGAGCGAACACCCAATCAACCATGAGTCTATCAACTTTGTAGGTAATTTCAATCGAGGCAATAATAATCCTTATTCTAACACTTATAATGCAAGATGATGGTAACACCCAAATTTCTCATGGGGAAATCAAGGAGCCCATAATATCAGTCAATTCACTCGTCAGTAGAATCACACTGAATCTCAAGGCTACCAAAATGCTATGCCATAGCATAATACCAACAAAGGAGCTTCATCTTTAGCAATCATTAGTGATTTGGAAGCTACAATTCAATATTTCATATCTACCACAAAGACAATGCTGCAAGACCATTCCACTTCAATTAAGAATCAAGGAGCTTTACTTTATAGTCAAGACGCCTTACTTCAAAGCCATAGTTCGTCTTTAAGAGCTTTGGAAGGTCAAGTTGGTTAATTGTTGCGATATTGCAAGAGTGTCAATAGGACATTTTTCAAGTGACACTAAAGTCACTAAAATGCATGGAAAAGAACATTGTAATGTGTTAACTCTTAGGAGTGGAACGAAAATTAACCAAAAGTCAAGGTTGGGGGAACACAACATGATAATTCTACCCCCATTGCCAAACCAGTTGAAGCTAAATTATATGATAATATCATTTTTTAGAAGGAAAAGGAGGACAATTCTACTATTAAGCCTGCCTAGGTACAAAATTCTGATGCCACGATGAAAACAATTCATACTTCTACATTTAAGGAAGCTACACCCCCACAACACTTACCACAAAGTTGAAGAAGCATATTGATGAAGTTTAGTTCAAGAAGTTTACGGATAGTCTTGATCAACTTCATATTAATGTACCTCTCTTGGAAGCTATTGAACAGATGCCGACGTATGCCAAATTTCTTAAGGAAATTTGCACCAAGAAAAGGAAAATAGAGAAGTATGAGATAGTTGCCACGACAACAAAATTTTGTTCTTCATTGAGTAAGTTGCCACCAAGCAAAATGATCCAGACAACTTCATTATTCCCTGTTCTATAAGAGCTAATTTTGTTGGAAAGGCACTATGTTATCTTGGTACAAGTGTGAACTTAATGATGAAATCTATATTCTTGAAGCTTGGCATAGGAGATGCAAGACCCACCTCGGTGATTTTACAATTTGTCAATCAATCCCATGTTAGACCTGAAGGGAAAATCAAGGATGTCATAGTAAGGGTGGATAAATTTTTGTTTCCATTTGAAATCCTTATTATTGACTGTGAATTTTATGTCAAGGCACCTATCATTCTAGGTAGACCTTTCCTCGCCATTGGTTGTATTTTAATAGATTGTGAAAATGGTAAACTCACCATTAGAGTGAGCGATCAGTGTGTGATTGTCAATGTGTTTCATACTCTCAAGTATGCTGATGACAATGAAGAATAATGCTAAGTCATGTCTGAATTGAACTCATTAATTGAAGAAGAAACCAATTATCTTTTCCAGAACAATTTCTTTCAGTTAGAAGACAAGGAATATTCGATTGATGATGAAAGCTTAGAAGACTATGACAAATTTCCAATTGGGGTGTAAAAATCTAGTTTACTACTAGCTAGATCAGATATGAATTTTGAACCCCTGAATTTTGATGAATTTATTTCTCCTAAGCCATCGTTATTGCATGGACCTACCCTAGAGCTTAAACCCTTACTAGAGCATCTTAAATATGTTTACTTGGGTAGCGAAAACACTTTACCTGTGATTATTTCCTCTAACCTTACTACTAACCAAGAGCAAAGTTTATTAAGTATTTTGGTTCAACATAAGAAAGAACTTAGTTGGACTATGGCTGATTTGAAGGGAATTAGTCCCACGATTTGTATGCACAAGATCTTGCTAGATAAATGCCACAACAATTCGATATAACCACAACAAAGACTCAACCCTTTTATGAAGAAAGTGATAATGAAAAAAATATAAAATGGCTTGATGCTGGAGTGATTTACCCTATATCCAATAGCTCATGGGTGAGCCCTATCCAATGTGTACTAAAGAAAGGTAGCATGATTGTGGTTACAAATGAGGATAATGAGCTATTACCCACTCGTACTGTCACTGGCTGAAGGATATGTATGGATTATTGTAAGCTCGACAAAGCTACAAAGAACGACCATTTTCCTCTACCCTTCATTGACCAAATATTAGATAGATTGGTAGGAAAAGCATTCTACTATTTTTTAGATGGGTATTCTGGGTATAATCAAATTACCATCGCATAAGGGGACCAGGAGAAAACTACATTCACTTGTCCCTATGACACTTTTGCTTTTAGGAGGACGCCTTTTGGACTCTGTAATGCCCCGACAATATTTCAGCGTTGCATGTAAGCTATTTTTCTAATATGGTTAAGGAATTTCTTGAGATATTCATGGATGATTTCTCCATTTCTAGAGACGATTTTGAAAGATACCTCGGCAATTTGGCAAAAGTTCTCAAAAGATGTGAGGAGGTGATTTGGTTTTAAATTGGGAGAAATGTCACTTAATAGCGACTGAAGTAATTGTATTAGGGCACAAGATATCTAACAAGGGTATTGAGGTGGATAAAGCGAAAATTGAAGGGATTGAAAAATTACCACCACCAACTTCTGTCAAGAGCATAAGGAGTTTTCTTGGACACACTGGATTTTATAGAAGATTTATCAAGGACTTTTCCAAGATTTCTATTCCTTTGTGCACAGTGCTTCAACATAACTAGCCCTTTCTGTTTGATGAGTTATACCTCGACACATTCACTGATTTGAAGCAACGATTTATCTTAGTGCCTATTGTAGTTCCACTCGATTGGACATCACCATTTGAGCTGATGTGTGAGGCAAGCGATTATGTTGTAGGAGCTATTTTGGGTAAAGCCGAGGTAAACTTTTTCATGTTATATATTATACTAGTCGTACCTTGAATAAAGCACAATTGAACTACACCACCACTGAGAAAGAATTACTTGCCATGTTATTTGCTTTTGATAAATTTAGACCATACCTAATAGGTACTAAAGTTATTGTTCACATTGATCACTCGACTATAAAATACTTAGTGAACAAAAAGGATGCAAAACCTAGACTTATTAGGTGGATCTTATTTTTGCAAGAATTTAACTTAGAGGTTGTAGATAGAAAAGGTACTGAGAACCAAGTTGCTAATCATTTATCTAGGCTAGAGAATAATTCTGAACGTCATGACACTGAAGATATTCAAGAGGAATTTCCTGATGAGAAAATTTTATATTCCACGACAGTCCCGTGGTACGTTGACATTGTTAATTTTCTTGTTAGTGGAATATTGCCTTTTGATTTGAACAACCAGGGAAAAAAGAAATTCAAGCACGATGCAAGGTATTATTTTTGGGATGAGCCATATTTGTTCAAGCATTGTGCTGACCAACTCATTAGACGATGTGTACCTGAAGCGGAGCAACGTTATATTTTATACCATTCTAATACGACCCCTAGTAGAGGCCATTTTGAGGAGCAAAGACTGCTTCCAGGGTCACGCAATCAAGATTTTATTGGCCAACTCTGTTTAGAGATGCTTATACATTTTACAAATCTTGCGATCGATGTCAATACACTGGAAACATATCCAGGCGACATGAAATGCCATTGCAAGGTATTTAGGAAATAAAGCTGTTTGATGTTTGGGGCATTGATTTCATGGGACCATTCCCATCTTCTAGAGGTGATCTATACATCTTGCTTGCTGTTGATTATGTATCCAAGTGGGTGGAAGCAATAGCAACATCAAGGAATGACTCTAAAACTCTACTCAAGTTTTTGCACAAGAATATCTTCACTCAGTTTGGAGTACCTTGAGTCATCATTAGTGACAAGGGAACCTAATTCGATAACAAGTTGATTGCCAAGGAACTAAGGAGATATGTAGTTCATCATAAGATTTCCATCACATATCATCCACAAACAAATAGTCAAGCTGAGATATTCAACCGTGAGATGAAGCAGATTTTAGAAAAAGTGGTGAACCCAAGGAGAAAGGATTGTTCACCAAAGTTAGATGAGGCACTTTGGGCTTATAAAACAACATTCAAAACTCCTCTAGGCATGTCACCATTCAAGTCGGTGTATGGGAAAGCCTGTCATCTCTCTGTTGAACTCAAACATAAGTCATACTGGGCCATTAAGCGATTGAATTTTGATGCTCAGTCAGCTGGGGAGCAGAGGCTACTGGGACTTAATCAAATAGAAGAGTTTAGGACAAAAGGATATAAAAATGCATGAATATACAAGGAAAAACCAAGAAGTGGCACGAAAAAAACCGATGCCAAGGCATTTTCATGTTGGCCAACAAGTGCTACTTTACAATTCCAGACTTAAACTTTTCCCTGGAATATTAAATCTTGATGGTCAGGACCATTTGAGGTGCATCATATTTATTCCCATGGAGCTGTTGACATCAAGAACATAGATGATGGGACAATCTTCAAAGTCATCGGCCAACGTTTGAAAGCTTACTATAGAGTTCCACCTCTGCGTGAAAAGGAAGTGTTGTACCTGCACGATGCTTGAGTGTGCCCAACTGAAAACCAAATTTCAATGCCACGACATTGAAATCCGTTGATTGTGCATAAATAATGAATTTAATTATTGTCAATTTTATTTTTATTTTTAGTTATTTTTATGAATAATTATATTGATGTTTTGTTTTATAGGGGACCTACAGTACTGCAGTCGTACGTGGAGCAGTTATCAAGGGAGGAAATGATAAAGCAATTAAAAGGGAAATATGCTTTTTACTTTATTCCTTTCTTTTATTTTAGTTTCTTATTTTTACTTCTCTATCTACATTGTCTTTTCACATCACATTTAATTTTACAGTTTACTTTTTTCTTTTTCTGACCTACCCATTTACCCCATCCACTCATTTCTTTTTCTTCTTCCAATCACTCCATCTGTCTCACCATTTCCTTTAACTTTTCCTCACATCTTCTTCTTATCTCATTTTCTTCATAGCCAAAAATCTTCAAGCACACAAAGCTCACTTATTTTTTATTTTGTTCCTTCAAAATGCTACAAAAATGATGCGTACAAGACCTACAGAGGCAGAAGCTCCAATTCTTCAATAGTTCAAAAATGATGAAGCAAAGACGCGATTTCAAAATTTTAAAAACTGTAAGATTTTCTTTTATTTGGGGTTTATTTTCACTGATGAGCAAGATGGTGGCTTTGGGCCAGATGTGATGGACATTGTTAAGCCATTAAAATGACACAAGTTTACGAGACACCCCAGTCCCGTTAACGTTTCTTTAGTGAAGGAATTTTATGCCTATATTTCCAAGCGAAATTAACATTCCATTTTTGTCTGTGGTAAATACATTCGTTTCATACTGTCTGCCATTAATCGATATTTTCATTTGCAGGGTGTTGAAGATTAACATGCAAAATTTGAGAGAGATGCTGACAGTGCAACTTATGATGGAGTTTTGGAGGATTTTTGTTTTTCAAATACCTCTTGAAATGACCGACAAACTAGTCGTTACTTTGTTAATAGGGAACGTCTTCAACCACGAGCAAAACTATGGAACCATTTCATGAAGCATAATCATATACTGACCGCTCATAACACAACATGTACCTCCCACAATTAATGCTTTTGCACTCTATTATGGTTACACGTGCTATTGATGTGGGTAAGATAAGTTTTGAACAAGTGCATGATTGCTAAAGTAAGAAAGCTAGTGCGTTGGTCTTTCTATCTTATTACATCATTATGTTGCAAGAAAAAGGTTAGTGAGAGTAATTTTGATGAAATTTTATCTGGTGTCTCGGGCATAAGAAGAGCCCGGTTGCCATTGCTGTTGGGTTTGGATAACCTTAAGTCTAAGGAAACTACTAATGAGGAGTATGGGGATGACAAACCATCCAATTCCGAGGCAAGACTGCTTGCTCTCAAAGAAACTATCAAACAAACATAGACTCATTTTCATGCTATACATGGCGATATGAGAAATTTCTTTGGCTATGTGAAACACAGAGATGCTGTGGTGGAAATTATATTTCAGGAAATACTTCCCCACGTGCAATAGAATTTCCTAGGTTTTCCAGATGAAATTCTACCGGCATTCAATATCGACGCATCTCCAGAACCAAATGACGCTGATCCCCCTGTTGATGAACCGATTTCAGACCCTCCATGATCCCTGATTCTGGACTCACCTATAGTCCCAGTGGATATAACCCCAATCCTGTTCCTGTACTTGAACCTTCTCCTGCTTGACGCAGTAGTTGTCGTACAAAGACATCGATTGGACGCATCAACATCTCCCATTACTATTCTACTTCTTCCGATTCCAGCCCTGCACCACTTCGCAAACGCACAATACAAGGAGCTGCTATAACACTCCTAACCGGTACCTGACCCGAATACGAGTCCGAGATGTCACATTAACTTTTTAAACAATATTTTTATGGAATAACATAACATTTAAACTCATATTAAGAAAATACAATAATATACTATTAAATTATGTTTCATTATAAAAATTAAAGGCAAAAAAATGTATTTATGAACAGTACTATACGGTATGAACAATACCGTGAACAGTAATGAACATTGCCATGAACAGTGATGAACAGTACTATGAATAGTACTGAATGCTAAAATTTTTCTAGATTACTGCAGGGGTATCGATACCCTGCTAAAGTGTACTGATACCATGCTACAGTAATTTCGGCAAAACATGTATAAAACTCATAAAAATTTAACATTTCATCACTATAAGTTACCATTTACATAAACACGTTTAAAATATTACAAAATCGATTAGAACATATCGGATTCAAATCTTTATTTACATGCCAACCATAATCAATATTACAAAATAGAAACTATTTAATTCTTTTCTGAGATGACCTTTTGTAAGGAGAAACTGCCTGTCTTGCTTTTCATCACTCCATAAGCTCGTTGAAACCTACGTGTGAAACACTCAACGCTAAATCCTTGACTTAGTGAGGCATATAAAACATATAATAAATAATTTCTATAATTATAAACAATTCATACTTTAATATCATATAAAAGCATATATATTCTTTCATATAACCAATACACACATATACATATATCATTAACATGCTTATTAATACTTATATTATTATCACTAATTCTCTTTTTATCATGTAAGCATATACTAAACCTTTCTATACTCACCATCGAGCATCCATATCATTTCACAAAGAATCATACATAGTATCCCATAATCATTGTCATCCCTTTTTCATAACATATCAAACATACACATATCACATACTATATATTTATATTATTACTTTATTAGCCCATGTATAGTTTAGAGAACTTAAGGTATGTGAGTACTTTAAGGTTGTGCACACATATGCTGTCACCACAGCTAGTATAATAATCTGTCCATATGTCCTGAAGAACATAGGTAATTTGTCCATATGTCCCGAAGAACATAGGTAAACTGTCCATATGTCCCGAAAGACATAGGTAATACTGTCTATATGTCCCGAAAGACATATGTAATACTGTCCATATGTCCCGAAAGACATAGGTAATATTGTCCATATGTCCCGAAAGATATGGTAATACTGTCCATATGTCCCGAAAGACATAGGTAATACTGTCCATATGTCCTGAAAGAAATAGGTAATACTGTCCATATATCCCGCAAGACATAGGTAATACTGTCATTATGTCCCGAAAGACATAGGTAACCCTCGACTCTTGGCATGCCAACTATACCACTAGCTCTCATATCACATAACATGGGCATAATCATTATAACAGTTCACATCACTTGTATCATTTTTATATGATCTCATAGATCATTATATAACATTCTTGTATTCATATCATTTCTCTTATAATCACATGTTCTTTCTCTTCTATCACATACCACATGTATGTGTAAGCATATATCTCATATCATATAACATATATTACATATTACATGTAATCACGTAGATCGTTTCATATGTCTTATATCATTTCTCATTTGTTCATATATGTATATAATATCTTGTTCACATATGTTTATATATACATCACATAGCACGTAGAATAACATCTAAACTTATACATGTACTCATATACATACTTTCATCTAATCAGTATATCACTCATATAACTTCTCTCACAATTTTTACATAATCACTTATATCATATTAACAATATATTATTTTCATGTATTTACTTTCACATAGCTCATCAAATAGGCATGTATTCTCATATGTTTACATAACTTGGATCAAATATACATATAGTAATGTAAATCACTTTTGCATAGCTTATATCAAATTTTCATGTCATTTCACGTCTCTTGTTACATTGCTTATATCTTATTCTTACGTATTCTCATATACATATATTCACATATACGTATCATTTCATTATCCTTATTATTATTCTTATAATCACCATTAATCCCTTTACTTACCATATTCATATCAAATAACACATACTCATACACACATATAAATCATAGCAAACACATACTTCTATGAATTCATGCATTTTACTATTGGAGATAGACTTATCGCAAGTCTTATTTTCCATTGAACATCATATACTAAATAATGTGCACTCACCTTAGCCTTGCTTAATTCCAATTGATTCTAATTCTTCGATTGTTCTAGAACTTGCTTATGTTCGATGTCTACATAATCACACATATATTATACATATCAACATTCCACTTGGCATACTCTAATCTTTCATTTCTTAAACTAAAATAAAGATCTATTTCCATTTCTTGTTTAATGTAGGTATCGATACCCTCTATAGGGTATCGATACACCCCTAACTGAGGTATCGGTACCCGCTAACTGACCACTAACTGAGGTATCGATACCCCCTAACTGAGGTATCGGTACCCTGCCTAGGGTATCGATACCCATATTGAAATCTGTAAATTTTACCCAGAAATTACTATTTAAATACGAAAATTCACTATTTTCAGTTTCAATTCTTCATGTTTCATTCCCTTTCATATTCTTAACTCAAGTACACATACTTAAACTAATTTCTACTCATTCAATACATCTTTAACCTTAAAATTTTGTCTTTCATATGGAAATCAATAATCATCACAATTTTCAATATGTTCTAAATTCAATTCTATCACTTCATATTTCTTAATTAAGTTAATGACAAGTCAAATTTAGTTTCAAATTCAACTTATCAATTCTTTTCCATAAATTCACTTAAAAACCTTTGCTTAAGCTTTCCTTAAGCTTAGTTATCATCTAATAATCAAAACCCAAACTTTAAATCAACAAATAATCAAGAAATCAGAAACTTACCTTTGCTCCCTTGGTTCTCTCTCGTATGAAGAAGAAGAAGATGAAGTGGAGAAAATATCTCATTATCCTTATCCCCACCTACATATATATCATTTTATTATTATTTCCATGTCAAATAATCATTTTGCACTTTAATTCTTTTAATAATTACTAATAACCCTTCAAGAATTATTTTTAAATAAGTCATTAAACTATTCAACTTTTCCACTTTAATCATCAAATTTTGAAATTTTACAATTTAGTCACTAACCCGTAGTTTGGGATGTTACAGCTGCCGGTACCTCCACTTCAACACCACTACCAAAAAATGAGGTACCTCAATTTGCACTCATTTTGTATTCAATTCCATGGAATTTAGTTTTATTTCTTAGTTAGTGCTCTTTAAGCATTGAGGACCATTCTTTCCTTAAGTTTGGCAGAGGTAATGTTCTTTGTAGAACATGTGCATGATACTATTAGCATAAAGTTATGCCATGACATCAATAATTGGTAAGATAATTAGAAAAGTTATTTTGATGATACCCAATGATGATGAACTTTTAGGCTAGAAATTGAATGTAAATGACTATTGGGAATGATAGAACTGGCTGTAGGGCTTGATGTTTTGTGAATTACTCTTACACGATTTGTATGTTCTTTATACTTAGGAAATTTAAGAATTTTTTATGAAGGAACTCTGGTTAGTCTTGGCATTGAAATTTGGTATGGTGTTTAAATCATAAATCAATGAGAACTCTCTTGTGTATGAAATTGTGAATAAATGCTTTGACATAGCCGTTGAGGGACAATTCTCTTTGCTATGGCATTGTCTGGAACTTTTTGAATAAATGACAGCCAAATGCATATGAGTGAATGAAAGTAGTCACTGGATGACTCTACCTAACTAGCTTGGGGTAGAAGGCATACTCCGTTTCACCTAGAGCGTGGGAAGGTAGGTGTGATGGGCTAACTCTACTCATAGCAGAATAAAAAAAGTAAATGCTGGGGCAAAACTAGGGGACTCAATTAGAAATTAGTTAAATTTATAAAGTATAGATTGGATACAATCACATACACACACCACCACAAAGACTCTTGAATTATGAAAATGTACTTGAATTCTTGATATGTCTAGCATGTTAAAGCCTAATTTTTCTGAGGGTTGAAATTCTATTTTTATCTTGAGTTTGGGGTGTGATAACTCCCTAAAAAGGCTACTTTTAAGGCCTTTTTTACTTAAGTTTGTTGCATATAGTTGCATTAGTGGCGGTTGTGCTATTTTATCTTATAAAGGTACTGTATGAGGGAAAGGTGTGGTTATTTATGTTGTGCAGGAAATAACAAGCAAAAGATTGAACTGGGAAGGAATGTTGTGACATCGCACATTGTTGAAGCAGATAGAAATGCCTTGGCATTTCTGGCGTATAAAAAGACAAACAAATTTGGGGTATGATGGGTATTTGGAGTGTTAAATACGTGTCTGATAGTTATAATCGCATGCTGGAGTCCATTGTCACCTGGGAGGATACAACTCACGCCCAAGGTGTGACTCTAGGTGTATGATGGGTATTTGGAGTGTTAAAGCCCATTAATACCCTTATTTATTTTTTATTATATAATACACCTCATATGAGAGAGAAAATGATTGATGCACTCACCATCCTCAGCTAGATTTTATTCACCTTCTCCACTGTATCCTTCCTTCTAGTAGTGTTCCTCCATTAACAAGATCCAAGGAGTGGTGTGCTAGGTATCTGAGAGGAGCTAGCAAGCTAAGGCGAGTTGTGGTGATCGAGGAGAGCTCCGGCTGCGCGCGTCGAAGACTTCTTCTCCCTTCCCCTTTGCTGTTATTTTTCATTTGATATTGGGTTATTGGAACAAATGATTTTCATGCTTTATTTCATGAATGATTTGAACCCCACCATGAACTAACCTTATTTGGTGGGGTTGATTTTATTGATGCTTAATTTTGTTTTAATGGTAGATTTAAATTTAAATTTTGCATTTACTTGTTTTGCTTATGAATATTTCATCTTCTAAGTTTGTATGAGGCATGAGAGTGTCCATTACTTAGATGAAGGCTAGGTGTTCGAGAAAGACTTGTTCATTAATACTTATAGTATTCGAGAGAAACACAAGTAAGATCCTTATAAGCAATGGGGTGTAGTATTTTCTTAAGCTTAAACTCGTCATAATAATACTATATCCTAATCCCTTGGTACTTGAGAGAGACTAAGATAGGATGTTAACGACTAAGAGGGGTAGATTTTCAATAGCGTAGGCTACCATAGTTGAGACCGAGAGGAGAAAGTGAAGCTGATATAGGATTAAATATGCTTGAGAGATAAGTTTTAGCATTATTAAATCAATCCCTACCATTCATTCCCCTAGGCAGCTTGTTATGTAAGGGTTATCAAACTATCATTTATTTATTGTTCTTACCATTTTTTATTCTCTCAACATTTCTATCATTTTCAACATTATAATCTGCTCTTGTCACTATATTTTCATCTGCTAAGACATCATACTATCAATCCATATCCACCAACATATACTTTTCATTGTCGTGACATTCTCTATTGGTACATATCATCACTAATTGTACTTAGATAGAGTAGTGCTTTCTTCGGTTAAACTTTATAATTTCCAGTTAGAAATCCATGTATGATTAGAAGGGACTTTTCAGGCACGTAACGTAGGCTAGGGCTCACAGTTATGAAAGAAATGGATAAATAGGCCCAAACAAGTGTTTCAGGAGGATTGAACCAAGGATCAATTCGTTCTATTCAATCTTGTCTTGCTCGATTTGAATATGCTTGTGCGTATTTTATTTTATTTTTCTTTGGTGTTCCATGATTTTCTGATGAATTGATTTGAGTCACCCGTCTTGAAGTGTTTGATCCATTTTCTTTCTTTTCTTTTCTTTTCTCTCTCTTTTGTTTTCTTTTCTCTCCTTTTTTATGCTTTTGTTTTTCTTCTTTTTGCTATATCTTTTCTTTTTTCTCTCTGTGTCGTCAACTTTATTTGATCTTTGAATACTTCGTATTTGGTCCACCTTGAGGCATCTTGCTATTTCTTACCTTGTTTCACCATGACTTGCTTCTATAGCGAAATCTTGATTGATGATCTTCACTCATGCGAGCAGATGTCTTTTACATTTACCCGCAGTGTGGAGGGTGATCTTTGGTTAGGGTTGAATCAGAAGAAATAATTCCTGCTCAAATGGGGACAATAAGGGATATATATATTTTTGATAGGACAAATGAAACAAAGTCATTAATCATCTCATACACGTAAGTCTTTGTAAAAAATGTATCCCCAGAAGGACGAGTATTCAATATTAACCTTATGAAAACAATGTAATTAATTCATGATAGAATTATTTCAATGATTCCCTTTATTTCTTCTTCTTTCATTCACTTCTAGTATGCCCCAATTATTTGAATTCTCTTGCAGAAACTTGATATGCAACACTCCATCTTGTCTTTATTGTAGGAAAGGTCATCGTTATACCCCCAGGATTTATTGAGGTTGGGAAATGAATGTTGGTTTTGTGTCTAGGAAGGGAAATGTGTGAATTTAATGTCATAATTTTGGAAAGTAATGTTATGGAAAGGTTATTTATGTATGAGAAGGTAAAAGTACGGATTTTGGTTTCTCAGGGAGGATAAGGACATGACTTTATTGTTTCAGATGGAAGTGATGTCAAGGTTCGGTCCTTTGGTAGTAAGCATATGTCATTTCAGGTAAAGAAACAAGCAATGGTTCTTTCGGCTTTGAATGGGGTATGAAAGATCTAATATTGTACCTTGTCAAAGATCTATAATTAATGAAGTAGTAAAAGAACCTTTAATTCATTCGATATTAAAAGAATTACAAGATTAAAACTTGATTTATTGCTCATAGCCTTCGAAAACAACATAAGTTCAATCAACAAAATATTTATTAAGAAAACAAAGAAAGAACAAAGACACGTTCAAACAGGACAAAGCCAGTGCCATAAGGTTTCATAGTGGATGAAAGAATTTTTCCTGGTTTTCACCAGGATGTCTCATTATTAAAGGTTTATGCTCATGGGTTAATTAAATTCTGGACCTTGCTCTTTTATGCCTCACAGATATCAATGATGTTCCTTGAACTTCAGACGGTGCTAACATCACGTCCATAGCTCTCAATCCTTTTTTGTATGAATGGGGTGACTTCATCTTACCTCAAAACTTTTATCAAAAGATTCTCCGCAAGTTACTCCCATTATATGTGATTAATGCACGTTGAGATGCAATGTATACCATGTAATATATAATGTATATATACTAATGTAAGGGTGAAAAGATGCACATGCCAATGCAAATATGCAAAAATGGGAGTGCAAAATGCGAGATGCAAATGCAACAAGGAATTGATAAAAAAATAATCATTCTTTGAACAATTATGGAGAAACTGACAATGTCTCGGTACACTGGGGAAGTGAAAATCTAGTCCATCTGTAAGTTGTCTAACTCCTGCGAGCGTTTGGGTATAGCATCATCTTCAAAGCTTCTACTTCATCTCATACTTTTAGTAGTTTTTTCGAGCTGGTTCGTGATATTCAACTATTGGTTTCAGTTTGAATATTCTTGAGTCTGACTTGTTACCTCGGTTGGCCGACGTCTGGCTTGTCTCCTTAGTAGGTAGATTCTCTTTTGACGCTACTCGATCTACGTATAACACTTTAAAATTCTATCGATTCCAGTGAAAGACATTGCCGTGGGCATTTTTTCAAGAACCTTCTAAAAGATCAATTATTTAAGGGATCAATACCTTTGAAGGATATGTCATGTTCATGCAAAAAATGCAACAAAGCACAAGACCTGAAAAAAAGGAAATAAAGTTAGTAGAAACAAGACAAAATGAATCAAGTTAGTTGAATGATTAGTCAAAGAAATGTAATCTTAGAAAAAATAATTAAATACGATTGAAGGTTGAGACTGAAAAATAAATATAGAAAGGCAATTAAGAGTCCTAACTGCATGCGCTCTAATTCTTCGAGGCTATCCAAATGGCTCTAGAGGAGTAGGTTTATTAAATTCTTTAGATGAGGTTTGGTTATAAGAATGTTCCCGAGCCATGTTTACAATCTACTAAGGTTGAATCCGATTATGGCTCGTTACAGACATACGAATCAAATTCGGCTCAAGGGATCACACCGCTAAAAGTGTGTCTCAAAACTGATATTCAGATAGGCAACTTAGGATGATTTCCAGAGATATTTTATCAGACCCACACAAGGAAGCCCAATGCTCCTTATGAAATGTGATATTTCTCCCTACTTAGATAAACTATGATTGAGCTTGGGTTTAGAGCAATGATATACAACAGTCCTAAATAATTTTATAGAAGTGTAAGCATTAACCAGAGAGAAAATATTTTTTAATATGAAATAACATAACGAACTGTAAATTAAATAAGATCGAACTCATAATTTCCAGAATCCTAAATATAGGGTAACCCACACTTGGCTTGACTCTCAAGTTGTTTTAAAAAACAAAACATCCCCAGTAGAGTCGCCAAGCTATCGACATTGTTTTTCGCCCAGGCGGGGAAAGACTGATACCGACTTGGGGGTTTTTCTTTGAAGAGAATTTTGAAATGTGAGGAGTCACCACCAATCATTTAAGGTGCGATTGGGACACTGTGAAAACAGAGTGATTTTAATAAAACATTTTATTTTTATCAAAATATTGAGTTTTAAGGTCTGCGAAAATCCAGAAATTGGGTTGGGAGTCAGATAAAAGTGGGAAAGGATTAGCACCCCACAAGAGCCCAAAAATTGGTACCTAGTTGATAACTCTATATTTAAAATCAAAAATTTTGAGGTCGATTTTTATTTAATTTGAAAATCATTATGAATGCAAAATTAAAAGGGTATTCGTTTATTAAAGCCGATAGCATTTGCCCCCTAGCATAAATGCGAGAGTCAAATATTGTTCTCGATAACCGAATATTTCCTCAATTTTAAAAACCATGATGTGGTCTTTGAAAAGGATGCCGACCTATTTCGAGAATCACCAGTAATCACTCCTGAGCATACTTACGAGAGGTATACCATTAATTCCCTAATATATGAACATTGCCTTAGGTTTGAAAATAGAATGCAATCAAATAATTTTTTATTCATCCTAATTAAGCTAAGGGTAAATTAAGGTTTTTTCTATCCTAAGGTGTCGAATTATGAAAGTTAAAGAACCTAAAGGCATAAACCTAAAAGTGTAGGCTCTAATATTAACCCTTTTTGATTATTAAACCAATTATTAAATCGAATAACTGAGATGGTCCCTTGAGCTTTTACGCGAGATCTGACTCGAATTATTCCCTAAATTAAGAGGACTATATTAAAATCTAACTAACAGTGGAGGCTCTATTTAACCTATTTGATTATGTCAATCTTAATGGTCTAATTGAAGTTCGGGGACTACAAGGTCAAAGATCTAAAATACCGAGTTCTAAGAGACTAAAAGTTTAAGGACCTAAATCGAAAATGCCCTAGTTATTAATCTAATTAATTATTTTAATCAGAAAATCAATTTGAATCCTTGAGCATGAAGGCAATGACCAAATTGTAAATTCTCCTATTTTAAAATCTAAATGTGAAGAATCAAAGCCTAAAGGATTGAACTTGAAATCTAATAAAATAATTGAAATTAAAGAATGTACCTTAGTAACAGTACCTAAAAAATAAAAACGAGAAATTAGACTGTTTATTAAAACAGTTAAAATAAATAATTTAAAGGAAAAGAATAAATAAAATAAACAAGACAGGAGAAATAAAAAAATAAAGCGAATTAAAGTAAATAAATAACATCGGTAGTTTTGATTTGAACGACCTGAAAAGAAAATAAAATTGAGAAGTTAGTAAAATGATTTAAAGTAAAGACGAAATTGAAATAAAATAAAAACATGAACTAAATTGCAATAAATTAGAATGAGAGACTAAATTAGAATTTATAGGAATGTTTAGAGACCAAATATTAAATAACTATGTGATTTAAACAAATGACTAAATTGAAATAAATGTAAAATTAAACATGCAATCGAAAAATTAAAACAGGGACCATAATGTACAAAAAACTAATGTTGAGGGACCTAAAAAGAGATAAACCAAAAATTAGTGTTAAAACATAAAAATGAAAATAGCCAAATTAGGACGAAACTAAAAATATTCAAATGAGACATATTGGGATTAGTGACCAAAATAAAAATGGGAGTAACATTAAGGTACTTCACACATGATTATCCCACCGAGACCAAAACGCGCAGCATCAAGGTAAAACGACGTCGTTTCCTATAGTTATAAATACCCCCTTATCACATTTTTTTCAGATTTCATTTTAGTTTTTTTTGGTAGAGAGAGAAACTCTCTCTTCTCTCTTAACACGGTTGCTCGTCAGCCATCCCAATCGCTGTCGGTCGCCGTCCCGGCCACTACCGTCTCCTGTGGCCGATGACCACCAATTTTTTGGGACTTGTTCGTCTCGTCGCAGTGGTCACGGATCAGAGATCCGTTTTGCGTGAAATGGCCTCTAACGCCATGAAACTAGGCCGATACATTTCGGCTTTTGGTGTCCCGATATACTTTGGCAGCCGTTGGATCAAGGTAGCTTTGAGGTATGACGTTCCTGAGGGTGCTCTGAATGTTCCCACCGTTCGGATTGAGTGATGGAAGCCCCCAACGCCGATTTTCATTTAAATTTAATGTTTAACTTAGTGTCGTAATTAAATTTTCAAGCTTATTGTTATTGGATAATGCTGCAGGATATTAAATTTGGGCAATACATAGAAAAAAATGATGTATGTTAAATCAATTAATATTAGTAGCGTTTGTAAAATAAACACCATTAGAAGTCACACTCTTTTGCAACATTTTGAGAGAAAAAGGCCACTAACGACGTACACAGTTGCGGAGTTTGTAAGGAAAAATGTCGCTATATACATATTCAATAGCGGTGTCTTTCTTGAAAAATGCCACTATATATCATTACATATAGCTGTGTTTGGGGAACTAAAGACACTAAAGATAAAGTAATTAGAGGTGTTTAATAAACAAGCACTGCTATAAAGCTTGACATTTAGCGATGTTTCATAAATAAACACCACTATAAAATTGACATTTAGTGTTTACAAACACCGCGAACTATTGTGGTGTTAGCTTTAACGGCGTTTGTTGCGGCGCTCTTACTAGCGCCATGAGGGTTTTTAGCATCGCTTAAAAACACTGTTATAGGACTAAAAATACCGCTAAAACATGTTTTGTTGTAGTGACTAATGTCTATCATATTCTTATTCATATTATATACAAGATATTAGCCTTGAAGAGGCCATCACATATTCTATTTACTATGATCGAATTTGGTATTCTACTCAACCAAATTAATCTATACTCTTTTAACTTCTACACTAAGTTAAAGAGATCTTAACTCATCATAGTGTTTTATAAATTGAAATAGTGAGTATAGTAATGAAAAGTGTACCAGGTAGGGTTCTAAGAAAGAGAGGTGGTGCACTAGGCATGCTTAAATACCATGTCTTCATAAAACCAATCCTAGACATGCACTTTCATATTCACCACACTATTTCAATAAATCATTTATGATTTTTTTTCTTAAGGACTCTTAAAGAATTATGCTTGATACTTTTACTCACAATAGTATCTTATTAAGTATAAACATTTTGGGCTCACTACTTCCTTAGCTTTATTTATCAGTCACTACTTTAGTCTTTACTAGTGGTTAATCTCATTTCATAGTATTTCCATTAAAGTTTAAAGACTAACTTAAAGGCTCATTTATTCTAATTCATGAACCATTCTAAGCATGAATTAGTAGACAACAAGTCTAAATAATTTGACCTCATAGGTTGAATCGTAATTCTCAAGCAGAGTTATTCTTTCTCACTATGTCTACAACTTTAATCTTTACATCATTATCTTTAACTAGAATGACCCCAAAATCTATCATGACACTCACTTCATTTAAACCATCTCTTTTGAATCGTCTAAATTCAAATGAAGATTATACATGATTAGCCACGAAAATAATTTACTAACAGTAATAAAACTAAAAAAATTACTAATAGTATCAAGATCCTTATCTTTAAGATTTTTGTTCCTTATCTTCAGTAGATTGTGAAAATCAAACCCGAATTTAACAACTATTTGGTTTGAAGAATCTTCTCATTTTAGCTTTTCCAGTTCTATACTTCTCCAAAATTACAACTGTCATGTCGTCTTTATAAATTTCTCAAAAAAAAAAATTATTAGTATGATAAACCACAATTATTTTCACTTTAGATTTTAGGACTAAATAATATTACCCACGTGAGAATAGTTGTTTGTTTATCTTCACATGTCAAACTATCATACATACGTTATCTCTCATATTAAAATGCTAATCAATGTTCATAACATGTCACTTCTTGGTTATAACATATAAGCTTTAAAATTGAACGTTTAATAAACACTAACATTTAGATAGCTATTAGCAAATATTTATATAACTATTTAATAAATCGTTGAACCAACTATTAAAACCTTAAAACAATGTAAATATAATGCATAACATTCTCATACAATATGAAACATTAAGCATTCTCATACAATATGCTTTTCCATATATACTATAAAATTAAGATAAAACATGAAACAACCCACTGTTTTTCATATATACTATGTCGTTTCCAATCCATGCATTAATCTCATGCACTATTATGCATTAAAAGCCCGTAAAAACAAGAAATATAACTAGTTCTAAACGTATAATAATATTCATCAATGCAGTTGACGTAGGGGATTTTAAAGCTATAAAAGCTTTATCAAAATATTATAAAATATTTTATCATATAGGTTATATTTTCTCTCCTTAAACCCATATAATCTCAATTTCAAAGTGGCAATTGATTATACAAATTATAGCACTAAGTTACAATAACTATAGGCTGGTAATAAGATATCCTCTTGTCAAGTATTTTCATTCATGCTCTGTAAATATTTTCATGCATCATTTCAGAAAATACAAAAACTTTAACCATAGCAATAACAGTATCTCGGTTTCGAAAAGTATGAGTTCTTTCGACAACAACAATTAAATTTGCTTATAAATTATTGAAAAATAGATAGCTGTAAAACGAGGCATTAGTATTTATTGAAAATTAATGAAAAAATTAAACAGAATGATAACCGTGTTGTAATATTAATCACTGTTTTAGAAACGAATTTTCTCTGATGTGTGTAACCGTTACAATTGATGAATGACCCCCTAAAATGATCACGATTCTCCAAATTCTATACACCAGAAAGATGAAGTGGACTTCAACTTCTACTCCTCTCAACTCAATAAAACAACAATCAAAATAGGTTTATGAAAACCGAGTGTTTCAAAGAAAATGCCAATTATTTTAGAATGATATGAAATGAATAAAATTGTCCACTATTTATAGGTTAAATAGTGAGGGCAAAAATTTTATTTCCAATACATAATTTAAAGCTATTTAGAATAAAAATAAATAGCATATTGAGCATTAACAGCGTGTTTTACATTCATTTTATATTTTATATTTTTTATTACAATTAAATATAAAACTTGAATAGATAAAATCTAACAAATATTAAATTATATTCTATATTCATCTTAAATTATAATTGTATCTTAGCCTAAGCTATTCAAAATTATAGACAAACAATATATTACTATTATATTAAAACTAAAAAAATTAATAAAAATATGACGTTTGTCAATGGATCAAACTGGGTTGGAAGGGTTGCCTTTGCCTCTGCAGTATCCCAATCTATATTAATCAATCAATATATCAAATATCAATGTTTAATTAAAAAAATAGATAAAGTCTGATATATTCTACGTTAATTTTGAATGATACTTTCATTATAATTTTATAGATAAATAAAATATTAATATAAAATATTTTAATCTTTTAATACATAAAATAAATAAATAAATAAATAAAAAAATTAAATGCATAACTAAATGTACAAGCACATGATGTAAAATAGTTTATATAAAAATCATAACTTAATAATCTTATCGAGAAGGTTCATAGCCCAATGGTCGAGCTTTTGACTGCAGTTTAAGAGGTCACCAGTTCATCCCGGTTGGACATTTTTTGATTTTAAAATCTTCCTTTTCAAGAAACAGTTTTGAAATTTACCTCTTCCAGAATTAGTTTGGAAATTTACCACTTCCAGAATTAATTTTGAAATTTACCTGTTCCAGAATTAATTTTAAAATTTTCCTTTTCAAGAGTTAATTTGAAAATTTTCCTGTTATATATTTAATCACTCAACTATTTTTGTAGTTTTGTTTTGATCATCTAACTATTATTATTTTTAAAATATCACTAAATTTAAGTTTTTATTTTATTTTAGTCACCAATTCAATTCGATTACCTTAAGCTTCTTCTCAACCCACGAGAAAACAAGAAATCCCGAGTTTGAAGAATCCCCTGTTTTAGTCATAAGAGGCCATATGTACAGGTTTACATTGATTTTGAAAAACATTAACTATATATTGAGTAAAAATAGATTTTGATTCAATTCATATAATTACTGTTTTCAAATTTGTGCAATGAAGACCTAAACAAGCTTTTGAAGAAAAAATTGAATTGAATTAAATATATTTATATGATAAATTAAATTGAATTTAATAAATATGAACTGGAATTAAGCCCATATCAATCAGTCTAAATTCGTTTGGATAAAATTTTAGTGTGTATCAATACATTTCGATCAATATTGGCTGTACATGTTCAAATCAACACATATCGATTAGTATAATTTTTTACATTTTAAATACAATTTTAATATTTGTCTTAGCCATTATTTTCATAACTAAATTTTATAAAACAGAAACATTTAAATAAAATTAGTAAGCTTAATTAATAATTTAAGATTTAAAATTTCTTATAAATATATTTATTGAATTTATATATAATATATGTAAAAATTATTCAAAAATAATAAAATGTTAAAACACATCAATAACCGCCAATTATTTTGTAATTATTAATCAATATTGAAAAAATATATTTTAAAAAATACATAAAGAAAAATTTATCAAGAACCCCTCAATTAAAAAAATTACATTTATGGAAAATAAAAAATATTTTAACCCCATCATAATAAGTTCTTAAATATATATATATATATATATATAGAAAAAAAAGATACATTCACTAATACGATGTCAACAAATATATTTTCTACTACTTATTCCCCTTCAAGACAATCAAATCAAATTGGGTGATTAAAACAAAACAAAAATTTAAGTTTAGTGATGATTTTGCAAAACAATTAGTTGAGTGACTAAAACAAAGCTGTCATAATAGTTGAGGGACTAACTATGTAATTTACCCTTTCTTTTTAACAGAATTAACAGTATAAAACAAATAAGATAAATATTTAAATTTCATGGGAAAAGCATCCCAAAAATATTTGAAGAGAAAACTCCGTATAATGGCGCATTTAAGGTTTTTTTGAAGTAAAATATTTGGTAAAAAAAGTACATACACTCATTGGATTCTACAATGGTTATTTATTCAATCAAAATAATTTTTCAAAATAATAATATTTATAGAAAATCCATTTTAAAAAAGATAAATTATAAAATTAAAGAAACAATTTCGATATATAAAGGTGATGCAAACGTCTTTAATCTTCCTCCAAAATGAATTCCATTTTGTTATATGCAATCACAACCATTCCGCGGGTGGGAATAATATATATTTTTTTAAAAAAACTGATAATAAAAAAATAATTATATTGTTAGAAGTATGTTTTTAAAATAAAATAGTTGGTAAAAAATGTATATTCATTCATTGATTGAAGATATGCATATTTGATTTGTTATTTTCGAGAAATTAAATTGAGTGAAAAGTGTTATACAAAAGACTTGAAAGTTTATTTATAAATTTAAAATTAAGATTTGAAGGTTTTGAAGAGA
The DNA here is from genome assembly GCF_006381635.1 of Hibiscus syriacus. Taxonomy (NCBI): domain Eukaryota; kingdom Viridiplantae; phylum Streptophyta; class Magnoliopsida; order Malvales; family Malvaceae; genus Hibiscus; species Hibiscus syriacus. The sequence continues at coordinate 350,055 of NW_024062657.1, forward strand.
CGATTAATTTAAATTAAAGAAGATGATGAAAGAATTTGAATTAAAGACATATCGAGAACGAATAAATCTACTTGACTGCTATATTTCAACTTATTAAGTCATATTATTTAGATTTATTGTCTTCTTATTTATTTATGTTTCAGTATCACATGTTTTTATTTTATTTTATTTATTTTGTTGTTTACAAGATGGGAAAACAACTATAGTCTATGTTACTTCTTCTTCTCGAATCTACAGGGTTACTTCATCCGGTGTTTCTGTGAGTTCATGTAGGCCCCGTGGAAGTGCTTTCGCATACTTAGCAAGGCCATCTGCTATTCTGTTATTGTTTCTCTCCGTGCATTTGAATTCGACCCTCCATCTGGATTTAGGTATGCATCTGTGGTGCAGGATTGGGATACTCCTACCATTGCTCCGGTTGTTCCTGACCATTTTCATATGTATTTGCCTTAGCCCTGGCTTCAAAGTATCACATGCTTTTATTGATGAAGACGTTTTAAGCCAATCCACAAACATAGTGAGAACACTTTTGAATTAATTCATAATATTCCGAGACTCAGATAAACCATTAAAGAATAATTTATATTTTTAATTAGTTTTTTTTACATAATGTTGTGCATATTATTTATGGTTGATTGAAAAATAATGTGGTAGAATGAGAGTGCATGTCTATGGTTAGTTCTGAAAAAGACTTAATATTTAAACATGTCTAGTGCACTATCTTTATTTTTCTAGAGATCTACTTAGTGCACTGTTCATTTCTATGCTTGTTATTTTAGTTAATAAAATATTATGACAAATATACTCACTTCAAAACTTAGAGAAAAAGTTACAAGTGAAATTTGATAATCTTATTAAATATTTTTTCCTTCATAGTAGTTGAATTATTAATGATCTCTTCAAGGATAATAATAATGTTACTAAAAAACTTTGTAGCTATTAAAATTCTTATTATTATACTCATAGCATTGAGGAATGAGAAGAGATTGTCTATCCATAATTATTGATTTTTTTTAAAGAATTAGGAAAAGATAAAAATTTCTTTTTGAAAGTGACAAAGTTATAAATGATAAATATTTTTAAAGGAATTTCATAATTTAAAGGGTAAACTAATTGAATGACCACCCAACTAACGGGTTGGTGTCAATATGACCACTATTTTCAAAATTGAGTCAATACGACCACTTAACTATTTAATTGGTTCCAATATAGTCGCATGCCGTTAACATTTAACGGAATTGTGTTGGGATTTATGAAGCTCAAAATGGACAACCGAAAATGTGCCAAGAGGGGGTGAATTGACAATTTAAAGTTTAGGGAGTAAGGAGTATAAGGATAGAGAAAATTGCACAACGATTTATAGTGGTTCGACTTCTCAACCAAGTCTACATCCACTACCTAAGCTCCTCACTTAGGATTTTCTAACAAATCCACTAATTTGTTCTTCTCCTCACTTAGGATTTTCCAACAAATCCACTAATTAGTCCTTTCTTTTTCAAGGATCAAGAGTAACCTTTACAACTCCCTAGTTTTTAACTTAGCTAAACTAGAACCACTCCCCTTTAACAAAAGGAAAAGATATGTAAACAAGAAAACCTCACAAGGTAGGTGTTTACAAAATTAAGCTTACTAAAACACAACTATTTACAAGAGAAAGAAAATAAAGAGTGAAAATCTTTTCTCTTGTGTTTGATTGCTTGGATAGGTGTTCTAACTCTTCTTCAAGTGTCCTCAACTTGTTTTTATAGCTTGGAATGCATTTGTGGCAGTTTTTAGCCGTTGGGGATGATTTGTAGTCATTGAGGATGATTTTTATGCAAAATAAAACTGCCAAGGATAGGGAGTATCGATACTCCTTTAATAAGTATCGATATATCCTTTATAATTTTTAAATCAACTAGATGTTACTAGCCGTTGGGCTTGACCAGTATCGATACTATGCTCATGGTATTGATACTACTGTGCAAAGTAGTATCGATACTCCTTTGAGTATGGGTACCTATTTTGAATTCTAGAATTTGAGCAAGCTGATAGTATCGATACTACCTAGAGAATATCAATACTTCTCTTACCTTTGGTATCGGTACCAAGTGAACAATATCGATATTGTTCACGCCGTATCGATACTGCAAGAACATTATCGGTACTTCTTACGTGAAAAACTGTTTTTGCTCAAATTCTAAGTTTATGGACTTTGAATTATTTTTGAAAACTTTGAACAAATTCAATCAAGTCCAAAAACCATTTTGCCTTAATTTGTTATATCAAAACATTATAAAACATAATTCAACAATCTCCACCTGTTTGATATAACAAAACATTTAAAAATTATTTTTGGCAAAACTCCCCCTTAATGAAACATTTAATGAAAAACAAACATGTTTTGGAAAATATTAAAGCTCCTCATTTTTCATTCTTGAAATTCTTGAAATTAAGTTTTTCAAACATATACTTCTCCCCCCTTTTTGTTATATAAAAAGTAATTAAAACTTTTAAGTTTAAAAATAACAATGAGAGTAAGTGGTAAATTTTAGCATAAAATCATTGAAAAATCAAAGCTCCCCCTCAATAAAAGCATTCCAAACAAAAATTGACTTTAAAAGCTTGAGACTTAAAAAAATTGAATTTCAAAAAAGATTAACAAACATGTTAGTAGCACATGAAATTCAATACATCCAAGTCTAATAAACTTTATGCAATATCAATTGTTGAATTTAAGTGCATGTGCATAAAGCTATCAAAAAATGTTATGCATTTAAATAATTTATATCAATTGTTAGAGATATATCATTTGCAATAAATCACATGCATACACATTTAAATTAAGGTCAAAAAAATAAAAATTGTAAAATCAAAGCATTTGAAAAATTGATATCAATTGTTAGAGAGATATCATTTTCATTCAAAACTAATTTTGACCAAAATTCATCATGATGAACTAAAAATTATGAAAAATCATTAAAACTTTAAAATGTCCATCATACGACATTTTCAACATACATGAGATGAAAGAAATAAAATTATTTAAAATCAAAACTCATGCATGCTTAAATTAGATGAGCAACCAATTGTGCAAGATAATCAAAATAAACTTAGAGGTTACCCATTCCATATCAAGTGTGGCTAGAGCATTTGAGTATCTTCACTTTCATCACGATTGCTCCCACACACCTACAAGAGACATTTAATTTGATTTTGGTATCCAAATTGCTTTGGATCCTTGAACGTTAGTTTCAATGCCCCTTGTTCCCTTTGGAACCCATACTTATTTAATTTTAAAACGTTTTCCTTTCTTTAAAGAACAAGTATGTTCCAAATGACCATGAAAATGACAATGTGAGCATTTTGCCATTTTTAGACATAATGAGTTGTTTCTAAAAATTAATTCTTTTTCTTTTGTTAAGCTCTCAAGCTTAACTTTCAAATCAAAATTTTCTTTTCTAAATTGTTGATTTTGACTTTTGAAAGCTCTAAATCATTTTTCAAAGTTTCATTTTGTTTTTCAAAATCAACTTTTGCTTTCAAAATCAAATCATTTTCAACTTTAAATTTTGAAATTAATTTCTTATATTTGGAATTCATGGTCTCAAATTCTAAATACAACTCATCATAGGCAACTTGTAACTCATCAAAAGAATAAGAATCTAATTCACTAGAGTTAGAGTTACCATTGAATCTTCTTCGACGGCCATGAGGCATAGGTTGGCTACTTCATCTTCATCATTGGAGTCATCTTCATCACTCCAAGTTGCCACAAATGCCTTATTTTTACTTGATCCCATCTTCTTTATGATGGGACAATGATACTTGACATGTCTCGTTCTTTGACAATTAAAGCACATCGGGGGACTCTTCTTTTTTCTTGATTTATGCTTCACTTCCTTAGAAGTCGTGAATCTCTTGAATCTTTTGAAGAGATTGGTCATCTCTTCTTATTCATCATCTTCTTCATCCACCTCTTCATTTGAGGCTTGATTACTTTCATTGGTGGATTTGAAGGCAATGCCTACCTCATTCTTCTTATTTTTCTTTTCTTCATCTTCTTCCTTCACCATCAACTCATGAGTGAGAAGGGAACCAATAATCTCATCAAGAGTGAGAGGCTTTAGGTTCTTAGCTTTAATGATCTCCATCTTCTTCGATTGCCAAGGCTTTGGGAGATAGTAGATCATCTTCTTCATAACTTTCTCATTGGGGATTACTTCTCTAAATCCCTTGAGATCATTGACAATCACGAAAAATGTATCTGTCATAGCTTTGATGTATTCATCTGGTTTCATCTTGAAATTCTCATAGCTATGATTGATAAGACTGATTTTGGTTTCCCTCACTTTATTGGTTCCTTCATTAGTGACTTGGAGCTTGTCTCACATCTTCTTGGTATTAGAACAAGAGGAGACTCTTCCATATTCATCCGGGCCTTATGCATAAAATAGAATGTGCATAGCCTTAACATTGAGTTGGAGCTTCTTCTTCTCTCTATCACTCTAATCTTCCATCTCACTAGTTGGAATGGAGTATCATTTAATGATTGAGTTCCAAGCTACTAGATCATTGGCTTGAATGAAGAGCATCATCCTATTCTTCCAATAGGCATAATTTGCTCCATTGAAATATGGTGACTTGTTGACTGGTTGAGAGTCTTCAATGTAGTAAGAGCCGGAGGTCGAAGCCATCTTCTCGATTGCGTCAAAAATTGATAGAGCTTCTTCAATGATCATCTCAAGGTTGTTAAACCTTTTAATGAGTAAAGCTCTGATACTAATTTTTGGAATTCATATAGCTCAAAATGGAAAACCAAAAGGATAGAGAAAATTGCACAACTATTTACAGTGGTTCGACTTATCAACCAAGTCTACATCTACTACCTAAGCTCCTCACTTAGAATTTTCCAACAAATCCACTAATTTGTTTTTTTTCAAGGATCAAGAGTAGCTTTTACAACTCCATAGTTTTTCACTTGGCTAAACTAGAATGACTCCCCTCTAACAAAAGGAAAAATATGTAAACAAGAAAATCTCACAAGGTAGGTGTTTACAAAATTAAGCTCACTAAAACACAACTGTTTATAAAAGAAAGAAAATAAAGAGTTAAAAGCTTTTCTCTTGTGTTTGATTGCTTGGATATGTGTTCTAACCCTTCTTCAAGTGTCCTCAACTTGTTTTATAGGATGGAATGTGTTTGTGGTCGTTTCTAGCCGTTGGGGATGATTTGTAACTGTTACTAGCTGTTGGACTTAACCAATATCGATAATATGCTCATGATATTGATACTATTGTGTAAAGTAGTATGGTATACCTATTTTGCATTATGGAATTTGAGCAAGCTGGTAATAGCGATACTACCTAGAGAGTATCGATACTTCTCTTACCTTTGGTATCGGTACCACATGAACAATATCGGTACTGTTCATGCAGTATCGATATTGTAAGAACATTATCGGTACTTTTTACGTCAAAACTGTTTTTGCTCAAATTCTAAGTTTAAGGACTTTGAATTATTTTTGAAAACTTTTGAAAACTTTGAAAAAATTTAATCAAGTCCAAAAACATTTGGCACAAATTCAATCAATTCAAAAACCATTTTACCTTAATTTGTTATATCAAAACATTATAAAACATAGTTCAACAATCTCCCCTTTTTGATATAACAAAACATTTGAAAACTTGTTTTTGACAAAACTCCCCCTTAATAAAACATTTAATGAAAAAGAGACATGTTTTGGAAAATATTAAAGCTCCCATTTTTCATTCTTGAAATTAAGTTTTTAAACCTATAATAATCGCTTATGTGGCAGTTAACAAAATTGATATAATTACATATTTGATCCTCAATACTTATACATTCAATCAATTTGGTCATAATTTTAATTTTATTTAGTAAATTAACCATCCAATCAGGAGGTGACATGTATCAACATATGATCATGACACTTGTCACATCCGATATGTGTCAACTCCTGATTGAAGGTTTTTTTTATAAATCTTAATTTATTCAATTAAATTATTTATTTATTATCCAATAAAATGGTGACACATGTCACATTCTTCAAGTATTATTGAGGTGCTTATATGGTGAAGAATGAATTTGTAGCTGTTTGTAGCCGTTGGGGATGAATTATATCCGTTTCGAGGTATTTTCTCGAGCATTAAAAAGCATTATGGAGCTAAAGTTTCAAAACTCTATTTAAAAATATTACCGTTTGAGAAAATTAGGCCGTTGAAGCTGTTCCAAGGTAAAGTTTTGAAACGTATTAAAAGTTTCGTAACTCAATATATATGAACAGTACACATGTATGAACAATGTCATGAACAATGTCAAATAGTGATTGAATATTATTTTTATATTTTAACAGCTTTAAACAAATTTTAAGAACTTTAAACATATTTTAATTAACTAAAAATATGTCACATATATAAAACACATTTTCAAATTATTTTAGACTTTGAATTATTTTTGAAATATTTGATTAAGTTCAAAATTAATTTTACAAATACTTGTCATATCAAAATATAAGTTCAACAATCTCTTCCTTTTTGATATAACAAAAACTTCTTTGAAAAATTGCTTTTGACAAACGCTCCCGTTCATATAAATATTTAAGCTCCCCCATTTTCTTTGAGAAATTAATGTTTTTTTACTTATTTCTCCCCTTTTTGTTATATAAAAAATAATTCAAACTTCATTAGTACAAAATGACAATTGAGAGTAAGATAAAACACATATAAAAAGTTCAAGCATATAAATCATTTGAAAAACAATACTCTCCTTTAATATGACATTTCATGAATCTTTTGGCACAAAAACATTGACACTTAAGAAAGATATTGAATTTCAACATAGATGAGAAAACGAGTTAGTAACACATGAAATTCAATAAATTTATGATTTGCTAAACTTTATACAATAACTATAAGTAGAACATTGAATCTTATATGCATAAAGCACTATATAATGTCATGCATTTAATATGAATACCAATTGTCAATAAGAACATATGCATTAACGTTTAACTAATTCCATTTACATATTAAAGATGTAAGAACAAAGCATACATATGCAAATTTTCAAAAAGATAAAAAAAATGAATTTCATCAAAATACCAAGATTCAGACATTTAAAATCATATGATGAAATTCAAATAAATTGTTACATAATCGTGCAATATAAAAATATCTTTCATAAATTACACTTTGCATGAATTTAAATCTATTAAAACTATTTTCCTATGACTTCCCCTTGCTAGACATCCCAAAAAAATAAGCATTTAAAGATAAAACTCACGAGATACTAGTTTTTTTTGAAATAAACTATTTAAAATTAATACCAATTGATATTTAAGATATAAAAAAATTATGATATCAATTGTATTCATGGAGGATGTCAAATAAATCATATGCAAGTTGAAAAAGAAATATTTGAAATTTTCTACATATGCATCCTTTAAAATGATACCAATTGAAAAATATTTAAAAACACTATCATATTTGACATCATAAATTTAAAGTGATTTCAAATATTAAAATTATTCAATAAATTAAGAGTATCACTTGTTTAAGGAAAATAATTTTCATCAAAAGTACATTAAGGTCAAAGTATTTTAAAAAAAAGTCTTTAAAACATGAAAATATAACTTGACCAAATACATTATAATGAAAAAAAAGAACTTGTAAAAAACATATTAATCATAATACATTTCCACTATGCATGAGACAACAAACAAAAATAATCATTCATGCTCAATACTCATGCATTAAACCATAAACATCAAATAGGAAACCATAAAACATAATAAAAAAGTTAAAGGTTACCCATCATTCCTTTTGTGTGACTAGAGCATTCAAATTATTTACCTTTATCACCATTGCTCCAACATACATACAAGAGATATTTACTTGGTTTTTGGTACCCAAATTGCTTCTTCAAGGTTAGTTCCAATGTCTCTAGTTCCTTTAAGAACCCATAATTGTCTAATTATAAAATATTTTTTATTCTTTATAGAATAAGTATGTAAAACATGACCATGATAATGACAATGTTAGCATTTTGCAATTATTGAGCTTGGTGAATTTTTAAAATTATTTTTTTTCTTTTCTTAACATTCAAGTGTAATTTTTAAATCAAAAATTTATTTTTCAAATTCTTCATTTCTCATTTTTGAAAGCTCTAAATAGTTTTTCAAAATTTTATTTTGGCTTTCAAAATCAAATTTAGTATTTAAAAGAAAATTATTTTCATTTTTAATACTAGAAATTAATTTCTTTTATTTAGAATTCATGGTCTCAAATTCCAATACCAATTCATTATATGCATCTTGTAACTCATAAAAAAAATATGACTTTAATTCACTTTAGATAAAAGATACCTCTTGCTCTTCAAGATCCATTATGCATACCACTGTTGGATTAAAAGGAGGTTTGAACCTAATGATTCATCATTGATATCATTGCTACTAGTTGAGAATTGTTGGATATATTTCTCTTCTTTCTTTCCACCATGAAGTTCTTCAAGTTTTTCCCATAACTCCTTGGCATTTGAACATTAAGAAACTCTTTCATACTCATGGAGACCAAATGCACAAAATAAGATGTGCATAACCATAGAATTTTGTTAAAATTTCTTCCATTCTTGATCATTCCACTCCTTCATCTCCTTAGTTGGTGAAGAGTAGCCATTCATGATCATCTATCATGCTCCAAGATCATTGGATTGAATGAATAACTTCATTACATTCTTCCAATAAGCATAGTTAGCCTTATTCAAATGCGGAGGCTTGTCGATCGGTTGGTAGTCCTTTATGTAGAATGAGTCAGAAGTGAAGTCATCTTCAAGGTTGTTTAGAAGTTGATAAAGTTCTCCTAGTAACTTCTCAAGCTTGTTAAACCGTCAATAGAAAACCTTTTTTATACCAATTTTTATCTCTTTCGATCAACAAAAATACGCCAAGAGGAGGGGTTAATTAGCCTTTTAAAAATCTTTGGTGTGGAAGCAAGAAAAGATAGAAATTTTGCACAATGATTTATAGTGGTTCAACTTCTCAACCAAGTCTACATCAACTACCTTAGTATCCACACTAAGGATTTCCAACAAATTCACTAATTTTTTCTTACCTTACAAGGATAAAGTGTGACCTTTACAACTCTAGTTTTTCTCAAAGGCTAAACTAAAACCTCTCACCCTTACAAGGTTTGATTGGGTAAACAAGAATACCTCACGAGGTAGGTTTTTACAAAGATTTAAACTCACAAGAATAAAATACAAAGATTTTCAATGAGGCTCAATACACTATGTACAAGAGAAAATAAAAGAATTAAGAATGAAAACTCTTTTCTCTTGATCTTTTAGCTTGATTTGGTTTTGAAACCTTCTTTATGTGTTCTTGAGGTTCTTATATGGTGAGGAATGAGTTTGTAGACGTTTATAGCCGTTTGGGATGAATTATATTCATTTGGAGATATTTTTTCGAGCATTAAAAAATAATGGAGCTAAAGTTTCGAAACTTTTAACATGAGTTTTGAAACTCTACTTAAAATTATTACCGTTAGAGAAAATCATGCCTTTGAAGCTGTTCCAAGGGGTAACGTTTTGAAACATTATTAGAAGTTTCGAAATTCACTATTCATGAACAACACTCGTGTATGAACAATGTCATGAACAATATCAAATAGTGACTGAATATTGTTTTTCATATTTTAAAAGCTTTAAATACATTTTAATCACTTTAAACATATTTTAATTAACTAAAAATATTCTACATATATATAAATTTAGAAAACATTTTTCAATTTATTTTAGATTTTGAATTATTTTGAGATATTTATTTACATATCTTATATGATGTAGACAATTTGATGTTAGAGAATGTGGAGATAATTTTAAATAGTTATTTACCTTATGAATGATATAAAATGTGGGGTGTCTAAAATAAATCTTCTATTTCATGCTTTGTTTTGTGAAACATATAAGTTTATAATTTATATATTTGAGAATGGTTCTTTAAACTACATGAAACTAAGAGTATTTTTAATCATTTTGATTAGAGGTGTTCAATTAGTCGGTTCGATTAACTGACTGAACCGAACCACCCAAGATTCATTAACAAAAAAATTTCCCCTTTAATCATTACCTGAATTGATTTTTTTTGAAATTTTTAACTAAACCAAATAAAATCCATTAATTCGATTAATCAAAATTTATTACTCCCTCTGTCCCATAAAAGATGTCCACTATTGATTATTTTGGGTTATTTTTTAAACTTTGACTAATTATTATTTAAAATTTATTATTGATAAAAGTATATAAAATATATTTTAAAAAAACTTTAATCAAGTAGTTTTCAAATATATTTTTAAAATTTAATTATTTAAAATATTTAAAATAATCATGGGCAAAGTTTAAAAATTTTAAGTTTTAAAAAATCAATAAGAAACATTTTTTATGGGACGGAGGGAGTATAATTTTTCTATTTTTAAATTAACAATAGTCGTTTCATTAAAAAATAGTTCGCATCCATAAAAAAAAATCAATGCAATGCAACCTCCAGTCATAAAACAAAATAAGAAGAGGAAATAAGATCCATACATTCCAGCCTCCAGGCTTTATGGTTAACATGAGCACTCATAAATCAAGTTAGAACAAACACTAATACAAATTATATAGGCAACTATTCTTTACTCTTTAAAGTTCTTCATCTGCATCGATTAAATTTTCTCAAAAAATCATCATTTGCATTATCCCTACAAAATATATACTATATCAATAAAAAAACTAGAATATACACTAAAAAATTCAATCATATATAGTACACACTAAAAGACTATAATGCATACAACTCACAATCACAATCTCACAATACATAAGCTTATGAGCTTATGAATTAAGAGTAGGATCTAATGCATTCCAAGACGAATCTAAAAATTCAAATGATTAAAAATTAAAGTCAAGGTGTGGTGTATTATTTAAAAATAAATTTAATATTAAATAAAATTAATAAATAAAGATATCAACATATCATTATCAATCTTGTCAAGCTCTTGAATTTGTTCTTCAATCTTCTTAATCTTTTCTTTTTTTGATGGTTTTCAAATATAATTTTGGTACACAAAAGAACTTGTACCATTTTATGAGTTAAAAAAACTCTTAAATTGATCAAGTACACGTCCCCCGATACTAAATATAGATTCTGAATCTACAATAGAAATCAATATAAATAACACATATTAACCATCATTGAAAGAGCTGAAAATCTAGGACTATTGACTTTTCACCACAATAAAATATCAAACACATCATCATGATTTGAAGTAGTCTCTCCTAGATTTATCAAATTCAGATGTTTGATCTTCATCACCATTTTAATGACACATCTTTTATACAAATCTGTCAGCCTTTTCACTATTTGTTGTGGATCACTTAAAGAATCAATTTTCCTCAAATTTGATTGGCCACAATCATTAAAAAATATATGTTTGCACTCATCATAAAATTCAAACAAAGGATCCTTCAAATTTTGTATCACTTCAGAAGATTTTTTTCGAATCATACATTTTACTAAGTTTAAATTTCAAATAATTCAATTTCTGCATGGGATCTAGAACACAAGCACCAAATATAAGCACATTTATCTTATCAATGTCACCCCAATATTTATCATATTTATCTTTTATGCTCATGATCATAACACTAAATTCAATATCAACATTTGATTGAGCATCTCGTAATAGGATATCAATTTCAATAAGCTCCTCAAAAAAATTATTGGATGTAACATAAAAAGTTCATGAAACTCGCAAAGTAATAAAAGGTTCCAGAAAATCCCTCAACTTTCTAGCACTACTCCAATCTTTATAGTTGGCCAACCCTCTCCTAACCCAAGTTCAGCCTTAAATTTTGTGTAACACTTTAATCCAATATGGCACAAAGGCCGAATGATTAAATCATTACACAAAATACCAAAGTGCTAACCCAAACATTTATTTTAAAAACAACATCATAATCATAATTGAAAATACCATAATTGAAATCATGGATGAAGCATAAGTGTATTAAGTTTAAAAAAGTGGGAGCTACCAAATACATAACAAAAAGATAACATAATAATCGTATCAAGATAAAGTTATAACTCGAATACAAAAAAGGCCTATGATTAATATATGCCCTCTAAAATATACTCAAGATGTACTCTGGTGCCTCGGAAAATATGGAACATGAATCAGGTGATAAGTTCCCCAATGATCATCTTAAAAAGTGTGCAAGAAAACAAATTTCGAACACTGAGCTCACAAGCTCACCGCCATACAAATAACTTTACTATACTACATACATTAATTAAATGAGCATGATAGTAGGTATAGTCATTAACACACAGGCTGGGGTAGGCATCATGGTGTAGAGAGAGGCTCACTTAGCATCTTGGGATTCACACCCCTCTAGCCTACCCATGGTAGGGTACCTAGGGTGAGATCTAAAATTCTACATCAGAAATGTACACCCAACTAGTTTATCCCTCAGAGTACTCGAGACACATTCATCCAAATAACAAATTAAATGCCTTGACACTAGTTGTGATGTATCCAATATTTCTAACAAACAAGACGATCGACACAGTCACTAAAGTAACTCAGGTGTCTTGTTATTTTCCCGAGCTTAAAAAAATGCATAATTTTTATGGCATCTTTCTTAATAAAGTTCTCATGCTTATAACATATTTGATTTATGTTCTCTCTTGCAAGCTTTTTGAGAAGTTTTGGCAGTCCTAGACCCTTTCTCGAGTCCTTAAGCTAAAGTTAGGCTTCTTGCTCAAAACAATTTGATGGTACCGAAATTAAGCCTTTCAGTATTGATATCGATCCTTGAGTTTCAGTACTCACCTTTGGTACTGATATCGATTTCATATGTGATGTTTTGAGAAAATTCGACAATATTGATACCTCCATACAGAGTATCGGTATTACTCTATTATGGTATCGATACTTCCCTGAGTACCAGTAGCAATTTAGCATTCGATGTTTAAAAAATAATCCCAATATTGATACTTTTTCTTTGTGGTATCAAAACTGCCTAAGGTTCTGATACCAAATTTGGCTACTGCAAAGTGCAACTTAGCAATGGTACCGATATCTAACCCTCAATATTGATACCCGAAGAACAATATCGATACTCTATGAACATAATATTGATACTACCCAATCAAAACCCATTGCTTTAGCTATCTAAAAAATAATATTGATATTGTTCATCTAGTATCGATATCCAAACCCAAAATTGCCGTATTTTACACAAAAATATCACTCTCACTTAGTCCAAAGGCCCTCCTAATGTCTTTAAAAATTATATAAAACTTATGGAGGGTTAAAAGAGCATAATAGGTCATCGATCATGCTTTAATAACATCAAATTCGTCCAAAACCATTTCCAAGCAAAAATGTACTTACATGTTTTATACATTCATATAAGCAAGTCAAACACATATAATGATCTACAAGTGGTATAAATAAGTTAGAAGTGTTTTACCTTACTCCTATTTGTTGAGAAACAACTCCAAGTTCACCCAAGTACAAGCTTTTTCTTTAATTTTGCTTTTGGAGCTTTCCCAAACCTCTTTTACAAATCACAAGACAAATAAATGAGTTACTAATTCACTTAGGAACTTATAAAGAAGTTCATAAGGCTTTCTAAGGTTCAAAACCGCAAAAAATGAGCTGATTTAACAATGGTTTCTAAAGCCCCTCTAAACTACCACCTATGGCCACCATGTCTAACTAGGAGAAAGTGAGCTTGGTTGGAAGCTCTATGCATAAGGATTCCACCACTTACCTTTGTTAATTCAGACTAGTGATGTTGGAAGATAATACTAGCACCCTTGATAAAGTTACAAGGGAGAATAAGAGAATGTTTTGAGAGGAAGAACAAGACAAGCTTGGGGAAAATAAGGGAGTAAAATTAGCCTCCCTTGAACTGTTATATCATCAAACTTAATTATTTTCAACCTTTGAAACAACCAATGGGATATTTTCCTCATTGATCGCTCCATCTTTGCCCTTAAATAAAAAAATACCCTTTTTATGACTATATGGGCTCAATCTAAGTCTAATTCAAGCCCAACTAATCCCAAAGCTTCTTAATGGATACTTGGGCTTATCTAACACTCACTCGGGTTAACACGAAACTACTAACCCAAAAATTGAGGTATTACATTTTCTCTTGTTCCTCGAATCTTTTAAATGCTCTTTCAAAATTGTGAACAGTGTATAACATTAAGTATGTTGAGTTCCACCTAGTATAAATATCAAGACACAACATTTTTTTGTCTACTTTTCCACCTCAACACATTCCATAAATCTTTCAAATCTAGTTGGAGATTGTCTCAAATATCTCACAGCCCCTTAACACGTGCAACATATTTATTCATGTTTTTTAAATCTTCAAATACATTCATGCATATCATATGAAGGTATATACCATTTGCAATACAACCCCTGGATGACTGATTTTTCTTCTTAAATAACTAATAGCAACATCATTGGAACTTGGATTATCAATAGTGATAGTTAATAATTTATAATTCCCTAACACAACAAGCAATTATCAACCATCATTCCAATAGCCTCCCCCTTATGACTATAAATTGAATAAAAATATAATTTTAAAAGTTATAGATTTTAGCTGTAAATGAACAGTTTGGCCTAAAACAAAGATTTTTGTGAGAATTAGATTTTCGGCACGTGATTTGTGTTAAAAACTATAAAGCGATAAAGTTCGTATTGAAATCGGATAACCGGATCGAACCAAAATTTTATGAAAATTTGAAGGATGTTATAGAATGGTTGAAAATAAATATTTCCATATTTTAGATCAAAGAAATTTGGCTCAGAATAGTGTAATTTTTCAGATTAGATCAAAGCGTGGAATTTTAGTGACTAAGATGCATTTTTTTCAAAAATTTCATGGCCAAAGTAGAAAGTTAAAGCTAAGTTGATTCATCTTTGACCAAAGTATTTTAATGACTTTTAGTAAATTTTAAAATTCATTGATGGCAAAAATGGAAAATTTCAAGAATTGAATTTTAAATTCAATTAAATTGGTTAAATTGCCATGTGTATTAAAAAATACTAGAACATTTTAGAGTTTTTTCCTCCATCAACTGCTGCCGTGAGCCCCCTTCAAGGTAAGAAAAAATTTTCTTTTAATTTTGAGCTATTTTAGTAAGATTTTGGAAAAAGTTGTGAAATAGAAAAATGTTCTACATCAAATTCTCTATCATTTGGTGTAAGAAACTCATGCTAAACATGATTGGATGTTGATATTTGGTGATTAGGGTTTATAAAGGGTTTATGGATTTTAAAGATTTAATGAAAGATTTTATGTTTTTGATGTTAGTGATTAATCCTAAGGCATGCATGATGATTAAAATTAGTTGTACATGCTTGTATGATATTCAACCATGCTAGGGTTTTAGAGAGTGATTGAATTTTGATGTAATTTGATGTTTTGTTATTAGAATATCATGAATTAGATGCTATTCATGCTTAAAATTGAAAGGAAATCAAGTTTATTTGTTCTTGGGGTGTTTGACCATATGAAGAAAATAGAGGAAAATCATGGAAAAATTTCCTATGGTCTAGAATTGATATTAGAAGTGTTATATATAACTTGGAGATCAATTTGGATCAATTTGGAGCCTTGAGTTAGTAAAAGGATTAATATACAAGTTTTGAGAATTGTGGGATATTATTGTAAGAATGTAATATTTGAAGGGTTAATACCGATTTTGATAGTTGAAATGCTGGAAACTTAGGTTGGAAAGTTGTTTAGAACCAAATTTCAAATTTGGTAAAATTTGAGGGTGAAATTCGAAAAGTCTTAATATTATGGGGACTTGATTAAGTTTATTAAATGTGGAAGTATTATTTGAGCAAATTATTGTAATGCTGGAAATTTATTTAATATGCTGATTTTTGGGTTTAATTCTTAAGTTGAAATTTAATTTCAAGTTTATCAAGTGTGTGGTTGAATTTGGAAAGTCTAAGAAAGTTTAGGATGAAATTGCAAGCTTTTGAATGTTTAAGTGTTGATTTGAATATTTTATTGAGGTGCTGAAAATTTTATGTGCTTAATGTGAAATGATCATAATGGTGAAGGGCCATAATTGATTAAATAGGAAAGCTAATACGAATTCTAAAAAGAATTCATAATTAGTTGTTAGATTATGAAATTAGTAAAAGTTGAAGAGTTGATAGTGAAACGAAATATTCATGAAATTTAAGGAATATTTGAGAAGTTTAAATTATGATGGAAGTACGATTTAGTTTTATATCAATTTAACTATCAATTTTATTTTTTTGAATTTTATATTTAAGTTTAAATTATATTAGTTCGATGCTAATATAAAGCTTGAATATTTTATGATGTTGTCAGACTACGTTAAATTTAGTGATCCAAACAACTCAAAAGAAACGGAAAAGATCCAAATTAAAAGATTATCGTGGAGAAGATTCGATAATGAGGCAAAAGTGATTGCATTTCATTTGTATATATGTTTCGACCAAATATTGGCTTGCGAAGAGCCAATGTCGGAGTTACGTTACGAAGTGACTCCTAGTGTTATGAAGTATGATTCAAGGTTATATGATTATTTAGTAAGCTAATAGAACTAGTGAATGGGTTAATAACACTAGTTGGTAAAATGCCTAGAAATTATGTTTTGAACAATACGTTTAGAAAATCATCAGAAATTATAAAAAAAATTATTAGAGAATGAATCTTATACCATTAGATTCATCTATCGTATTAGTTTCTTTTAGAACAAATGGAAATTGATTTCAAGGAGTGTCAACACTCGTTTTAGTCCTATTTTTAATAATAATAATAATATTATTATTATTATTATATTTATTTTCATTTTATTTGTAGGTCAAATTATAAAACCTATTACAACTAGGCCCAATTACAAAGGGCCATCCGACCCAAACTAAAGCCTAACAGACCAAAGCCCAACTGATTAGCCCCAACCTTAGTCCACATCAATAAGGGTTTATGAACCTTAGTTTTTCAGACCATGCTTCCGCCGCCGCCACATTCTCTGTTCAACAAAAAGATATGTTCTGCCACCACGTTTCTGACCATCCATTTCCATCGACGTCACTGTGCTATCATCATCATCCCTGCAAACAATGAAGTAGAGAAGAGAATCAACATGCATCCTATTAAAATATTGAAAAATCCCAAAAAACCAGGATATTAAAATATTTGGGATGAATCCATAATCATTACCTCTGCAAATCCAACCAAACACGCAAAGAAAAACCAAGTTTTGAACCACACGTAAAGAGACCATAAAGAGGAGAGAAAAATCAGAAAGGGGGAGCATTCAGATTTTTAAAAAAATAGAGAAAAATGATTTTTTTCGATTAAAAAAACAAAAGGGGTTCGAAAAAGGAAAAAATAGATAAAGAAAAATACAAGAGGAAGAGCCCAAGAAAATAAAAAGGGAGACCAATTTGAAAAAAAGAAAAAAAGGAGAGCAAAAAAAAAAACGAGAGTTTGAGAGAGAAGAGCTTTTCGAAATAAAATACCAGAGAGAATAGAGTCAAGATCTTACCTTTAAAGCCATCGTTTGTTCAACCAGAGCGGAGGAGTTTTTTCAAAGTATCGAAGGTCCCCAACCTTCCTAGATCTAAGTTTTGGTTTGGTAGAAAAGAGGACTAGATATATGGAGATTCTCTCTCTCTCTTTTCCATTTGTTGTGGATTTTGGCCGGCTGGCAAATGAAATGAAAAGATGATTACAAAGAAAACCCTTAATGTGCATTATATAGGGTGTGTTTTGGGTTAATTACCTACTAATGTTTGAGTGCTTGTTATCTTTTCCTTGTAATCCCTTCAAGTTTTGAAATGAATCTATTTTAGTCCTTATGCTATGAAATTTATTTTGCTTGTTGATGTACCATTCAGTACTAGAAAAAACCCCTTTAATGACGCGCATTGCACGTCATCTATGGGTACGAATGACACACAAATGCCTGTCGTTGAAGCTACCGACATGAATTTCAGATGACATGCAATTGTATGTTATGAATCTATGACGCGCATTTATGACTCTCATTTATGACACGCATTTATGACGCTCATTGAGCATCATTGAAGCCCTCGTTATAAATTAAGATGACACACATTTCTGTGTCATAAATTTATGACACGCATGTATGACTTACATTGAGCGTCATTGAAGCCCCCGTTATAAATCTGCTTGACATACATTTGTGTGTCATAAATTTATGATACGCATGTATGACTTACATTGCGTGTCATTGAAGCACACGTCATTAAAAAAGACGACACACGTTCGTGTGTCGTGATTGTATTTCGTAAATTATATATATATATATTTATATATTGACAAATAATCAAACTAAATCACATTTAATGCCTCATAATACTAAACCTTCGGGATTCATATTATATATAAGCAATCCATTTGCATACAATATATTCACATTAAGTTATCAAAAATATTGTATTAATCATATGTCCATACAAAATATCAAGGCATAATAAAGTTTTCCACATAAGATACACATTCTTTGCGAATATCGTCAATGTCATCATCCGTGTATTCTTCTTTCCCACTGCCAACCTAAATAAAAAATATGAAATAAGTATATAATTTATACTTATTTAAAGTGAAATATATAATTAACTATTAAAGAGTACTAAAATGACCAATTTTACATATACATTCTTTGAAGCATAATAACATTATGTAAAGTCATCAAATCAATAGCATTATAAAAAGTACCAACTTTGTTCACAACAATATCACCACGAATAATAACATTTGCACTATATGATGTGAAAATCAACGATGTCTATGCTTTCAATAAAAAAATATATGGCATGAACAACTTCATCAGTTTACTTGTACCCTTTTACGTCTAGAGTACTTGACAAAATCAAATTTCTCTTTTAAGTCTAGTACGTGTCTCACATTATCCAATGCTTTCACAACTCCACCGAACATTCAAATTGTTCCTTTAGACATTGATTCATATATCAAAAACTAGTCCCGATTGCCACATGCTTAAAACGTGTAATTAGATTCAAGAATTCACTCATTACTTACAACATGATCTATCAATAGAAGCAAATAACAATAAGTTTACCATCAATGTAATCTTCCACTAAGTTAAATTCACAAGATTTTTAAGTTGTTTCAAATTATAAACGATAACCTCTATACAGAAACGCGAATCATCAAAATAAAAGAACATTCAAACTACAAGGTGATAACTAGAAGTCTAGAATAGCATCTAACTATGAGTTTTTCAGCAGAAATAAAAAGAGCAGGACAATTCTTATTAATATGAATAGACAAGATGTTATCGTAGATGAATTTATAATAATATCATCCTACTTCAAGTCCATATGATAGTTGTATGACTAATGTATATGTATGATATATATGACAGATGTGTATCAGAAAAGTTTGCTTACATTCTTATTGACCTGCACTTGAAGTCCGTTCTCGACTATCTCTTTCATGAACTTACAAACATAATATCCACACTCAGTACCTCCCGACTGACGGGGACACTACAAACAGTTTACAATAAACGATTGGTCAAAATGAAAGCTGTAATTTAAACAGGAATGATCATTCGAAGTCCTCACCAAAACATTGATCCAATTGAGGCTAAATCTTTTGTTAGATCCACTTTGAGCAGTGTACAATTTCATTGCCCTATAAAAATTGATGAAATATATCAAAGAATATACTATAATGTTTCGATAATTTATATTACTTACGCATCAATAACTTGCTTCAATTGCTGATGGACATTGGTGGGCCCAAGGAATCAAGATAATAATAACTTGTTGCTTTCATATCTATCACCGCCAACACCCAATGTCTTCTATAAAAACGAAAAACCAAATTAAGTTACTAAAATATATTGATAATCAAATGAAAAATCAAATGAAAAGACAAACCCGAGATTATATGGCACTACGACGATGTCATTGTCCTTTCTTAGAGACAATCGATCTGCAACGCTTCGAATTGCCTCATCGCTATTTTTGAATTTTGCCTTACGTCCTGATGGCGAGATTGCAAATGGGCTCATAAAATAAATTCCATGATCTCTTTTTGGCCCATTCTTGATTTCCTCAAACAAGTACCTATATATTAACATTAGACAAGTACGATGATTAAATATATTGTGTTTTAATAAAATTAAAATTAAGCACTTACATCATATAACAAGTAATCGCAGAACCGGTCTCATCTCATCCACAGTAAAAACCACTTCAAAATCTACCCAAGTTATGTACATGAAACTCTCGTACCCAAACATATCGTCCTCACATTGCACTTTCACGGCTCCACATTTTTAAGTTGTATATCAACCATACGTGCAAACACTTTCAAAACACGGTTGCTTTCAACTCTTAGCCTTGTCCTCATTTGTGCTCTCCTCCTCCTCTTTTGCGGTGTTCTCTATTTTCTTTCTTTTTTCCCTCTTAGATGTCCCTTCTCCTTTCTCCTCTTCCTTTTTCCTTTGCGGTGTCCCTTCTCCTTTCCCCTATTCCTTTTCTTTCTCTTTTTCCGTCTTCAGTTCCCTTTTTTCTTTCTCCTCTTACTTTTCAACAAGTTCTCTTTGTCGTTTTTTTCCTTTATTACTTTCTACTTCATCCCCGTTCACACGTTTTCCCCCATAAATGCCAACAAATTTTCCTACAAAAAATTATAAAGATATCATTTAAATTAGACCTATATAATTTCTTTAAATAAATGAAAATTTTACCAAATCAGAGAATCAAATGACTAGATGTCTAGGCCACTTCACTAGGAACCCCACTGCATTTTTAACCTTGTAAATGAACTCCTCATCTAGTGGAAATGGTAGTAAAGCGTCTCCTTGCACACTATTTCCATCATTACTTCAATGTTTTCGCATGTTATATAAAGTTAAAAGTAAGATCCAATATTCTAAAAGTCAAAAAGAAAACTGATATTTTTTGTAATACCTGATAGATCATTGTGCTTCACTATCGTTCCTTTGGCAACTATATTGGAGGCAATATCAATAGCAAGATAACAGGAAGTATCCTACAAATATATATATTAGTTGTAGTCAAGACTTACTTTTAATTCATACTATAATTTAATAAGACTTAGAAGTAATTCCTCGGGTGGGTTGCCTTTAAAATCTGCTTTGCCCCAACCTTGGCAGCTTGCGCTTTTAGAAGCATGATTCATCCCTTTTTGTAGTTTCTCTATTGCACCTTCAATTTGGTTGAACCTTTTTTTCAATATTTTTCTTCTCACCATCTAAGTAGTTCTTCACGGTCTTGGGTAAGTAAAAGTATTGGTGTGGCCTAACAAATTTGCCCATCCCTCGTATACTCCCACGTTGTTCCTGGTTACCTAGGGCTTGGGTAAGCATTTCATTTGTTCCACAACTGACCTCTCCTAAAGTTTCTGACTTCTGCATCTCTTACTGTAGTGAAAGCAAATATTCATATTCAAAATATTCAAAGGATTAAAGCTCATATGGTGCTAAAACAATAAGATGAAAATAAATAAAGTAGGAATGTTCAGAGGAACTTACCATTTTATCAACAACAATCTGGACATTCAAGTCATAACCTCCTTTTTTCATTTGTCTTGACTTTTTCCACAATAATGCTTATCAATCTCGTCTTCCTCCTTTCCCGTTTCTTGCATCTAAATTAAAAAGAATAACAACAATGAATTAACATAAACAAATGCATATCTAAACTATTCAATTAATTTACTACATACATCTCAAGAGTTAGTCCAACATATCTTTTTCTACTCAACCGATGATTGTATCTATGCTGTCCACGCATTTTTTTAGCTTTCCGACTTGTTTCCTGCATTAGAAACATTAAAACAGTCAAGACTGGTTTCTAAAACTAATATATATAACAAATACATACTGGTTTCTAACCTCCCACTTCTTTGAAAGTCTTTGCAATACAAAAACCTTCCAATCATCTATATTCAAATAAGGATACATCTCTAGAGGGTTGAGCATATTTGCATTAGGGTCATTCTTAAACTTCTTAATGAATTTCTTATACAGATAATGCTTAAAGTTCTTCCACTTTGTCCCAATGGATTGAAGGGTGTTCTCCTGACTCATTGGATCAAGTTCAAAATTCATCTGAAACATAAAGCATTAATTAAAAAATATTATTTTTAACAAAAAAAAAAGATTAATTGGACGTTAAGATCAGATGTTAGACCTACCAAAATGTATTGCAATAAGTCTTCTTTTTTTTCTGTTCAATATCTCTCCAAGTGGCATAAGTGATAGGCACCATTGATCTTGCTACCATGCCCTCAAATGAAGCAAGTTTTGTTGCTTCAACGCCAATCGGAACGCCCTTTTTATTGTAAGTAACGATAACTTTTCCTTTAGTAGTTTTCCTTTATTGTCGGACCTCTTTGTTTAGAGTCTTCATCATGACTCGAAGACTGATATGATTCCATGGTACTAAGTACAACCTGTTTCAAATAAAAAAAATTTAGTACGTTGCTATTTCTTGTAGTTAGGACATAATTAATAACATACAGATGTTGAAATAAAAACATACCAAAAAGTAAAGATTTTATTTTGCTCAAAATATTTTAAACTAATATGCCCTCGCCATCCGGGCGTGTACACAAAACATCATCATCAAGTTCTACTAAAGGGGAGTCTTGTGAAAAATCAAAAGTAGCATGGTATTTCAACATATCATCAGTTTCACCATTTGCTCCATACTTGTACATCTTATGTGGTGTGAAACCGACAACAGACAAATTCACATCTTGTTGATCTTGAACATAAAAACTTGTTTGGATTGACTAGCTAATATGAAGCGTTTAGATTAATGATCAAGCCTATCAAAGTTAACCATTGTGAATCCAAAATCATCTTTTTTTATTCCACGACTATCAATCCAATCACATATTAAAACGGGAACAGTGAATATGCGATAATCAAGATCCCATATCTTCTGTATATGACCATAGCAAGTAACATCTCCATACACGGGATTGGAGTCTTTTGCACTAGCAATCTACATAGCATGTGCAACTAGAGATACTCCACTACATTGAGTTGTTCTTGATTCATCTCTAGATTTTGTATGGAACCGATACTCATTTATGACAAAACCACTATATTTCTTCACAGCAAAACTTGGCCCTTTGGCCAACCAATGAACACTTTCACAAATGTCTTCCCGTTAGCGAAATGTGTATCAACCTTGGTTTTTAGCCAACTAATAAATGTTCGACTGTGCTGAGTCTACAACCATTTACTATTTCGAGTGGCACGGGGGTTCTGATCCTTCAATTCCAACATATGTTGCCTAAATAATATTAGAAGTTAGAATCATATTAGAAGTTAGAATCATATTAGAAGTTAGAAAAAGTTTAATGCATTAAATAGATTACAAAGAAGACACAATGGTTTTACTCTATATACGGCTCCACATCAGCAGTGTTTCGTAATACATAAAAATGATCTTCGTCAAGTAGTTTAGTATCTACAACCTCGACTGTACCCCGTGATAAAGGTTTGCCCATGAAATTCTTTCATCAGCACGTTCATGAGGATTTCCAATTGATTTCATGTTTTTAAGTAGTCTGAGCGAAATTCCAAGGCTTCCTCTGCCATATAACATTCTGCAATGCAACCTTCAGGTCGATGATGATTCCGTACATAGCCTTTGAGTGTTTTCATGTATCTCTCAAATGGATACATCCACCTAAAATGAACCGGGCCACATAACCTCACCTCTTTAACTAAATGCACCATCAAGTGGGTCATGACATCGAAAAACGAAGGAGGAAAATACTTCTCTAACAAACACAAAGTTAATACGATGTCACTTTGCAACTTGCCTAACTTATTAACATCAACGACTTTACTACACAACATGTTGAAAAAATGACACAAACCTATGATTGTTTTACTCATTTTCACATGTAACACCCCTTTTATTGCAAAAGGGAGAAGTTGTTGCATAAGTACATGACAATCATTAGACTTCAAACCATTCATCTTTAATACATCATCATACACGAGATTCTTGAAATTTGAACAATACCCATCAGGCACTTTTATGGTAGACAGGGTATCGTAAAACTGGTGTTTCTCCATGGTATTCAATGTGTAGCACGCAGGCGAAGCCAAGTACGATTCCCTCTTGGTTGAGTTTGTAATTCAGGCTTAATGCCCATGCCTCAAGATCTTTTCGTCTCTTAACCCATCATTCGTCTTAGCAGGCAAATTCAACAATGTTCCATAAACACTCTCACACACATTTTTCTCTATGTGGATAACATTTAACTGATGACGAACGAGCAACTTCTTCCAATATTCAAGTTAAAAAAATTGATTTATTTTGCCAAAATTTAGGTCTCTCATCGATGCTTTCTTTTTACTTCTTTGACGTTTTCTTCTTTGACGTTTTCTTCTTAGACGTTGTCTTCTTACCCCATGAAGTCTCAAACCCCGTCAGATAGTCATAAATCTCTTCACCTGATAATGGTTGTTTTATAACACCATCATCTTTTTGATTGTTGAAATCTTTTTTCTTTTACGAAGAGGATGTTTGAAGTGGCATGAATCTTTTATGACCAAGAAAGCATACTTTTTTCAAATTTGGCAACACTGTGAATAAGTATTCTCTGAACATATTGGACACACATAATAACCTTTGGTAACACACCCCAAAAGATTACCATATGCGGGAAAGTCATTTATAATCCAAAGTAATATTTCTCTTAGATTGAAGTATTCTTTCTTATAAGCATCATATGTCTTCACGCCAGTTTCCCACAAGAGTTTTAGATCTGCTATTAATGTGCCAAGTAGACATCAATATTGTTACCAGGTTATTTTGGACCTTATATCAATAGAGTCAATATCATGAATTTTCTTGTCATGCACAAATAAGAGGGTAAATTATAAGTTATTAAGATAATCAGCCAACAACTATGCTTGGAACTTAATGACTTGTGAGGATTGATACCATCAGCGGACAAGGCTAATCTAAGATTACGTTTTTCTTCTCCGAATTCTTTCCACGTTCTATCAACAAGCTTGCAAGAGGGGGAATCGTGAGGATGACTTAGCATACCGTTATTAGCCCGACCTTGTGCATGCCAAGTTAAGTCCTGTGCCATTTCTGGTGACGAAAACATTCTCCTAAATCTGGGGATGGGAGGAAAATACAACAAAACTTTCGAATGTACGTTTTTGGTATTCTTCTTCCAACGAGATGTGCCACAAGTTGGACATTAAGAAGCATCCTTATGTTCTTTCTATAATAGAACACAATCGTTTTCACATGCATGAATTTTTTATATTGTAGACCTACTCCTTTTAGCAATTTCTTGGCATCATATAGGGAGTTAGGTATTCTATTGTTTAATGGTAAGACATCTTTTAGGGAACCTAATAATACTTCAAAAC
This sequence comes from Hibiscus syriacus, assembly GCF_006381635.1. Classification (NCBI taxonomy): domain Eukaryota; kingdom Viridiplantae; phylum Streptophyta; class Magnoliopsida; order Malvales; family Malvaceae; genus Hibiscus; species Hibiscus syriacus. The sequence continues at coordinate 375,547 of NW_024062657.1, forward strand.
TAGCCTCAGACCACCCAAATTGACCCTTGATATGTTGGAATTTCAATAATCCACTAAGTGCATTATACTTTGACCCTACGTAAAGTGGCTTCTCACATTCTTCAAGAAGTGACTTCAATGAATCGGGTTCTTTTTCTACATCTCTGAAGGCATCATGTAGCATATCTATTGTATAATCAAAGTCGGGAGGAATAGATTTGTTAGGGCATCTAGAATCAAGCTCAGGTTGTCTTTCTCCATGGAAAGACCAAACCTTATAACTTTCATCGAAGCCAGACGCAAACAGATGATAGCGCACGGTCTGAATTGAGTGGTGCCACAAATTGATACAATGTATACAAGGACATCGAATAAGATCTGAATTTGGATTATTACTTTGTGCAAAGTCTAGAAAGGTGTTTACACCCACTTCATATGCATCAGATAACCTATTAGACGAAATCCATGCTTTATCCATCGACCATTACTTACCAACCTAAATAATTATAAAGTATTAGCAAAACTACAACTTTATAATTGATGATTGATGAAATATTTATGTAAGATATGAAGAACAAAATGTTTACCCCAAATTATCGAGTACAAAGTAACCCTAACAAATTTATTTTGTACTATGCTATAGAACAATGTTTAAGGGTTATAAACCATTCATAAAATCTAAAAAACCCAATCGAAACTAAAATAAACCCTAACAATGTTAGATAAATTATTTGAAAACCCAATTGAAAATAAGGAAAGTTTGCATATGAACCTAGTCCAACTGTGCCAACTGTTTAACATTTTGATAAAAAGTGATAAACATGGAGCAGTTTTATATTTAACTTTAGAGTTTAGGATACTACATCATAGTCTATGATCTAGATAGAAAAGAAAATAATTCGTCTTTAACATATGGGAGAAGCCATTTTTTGGCAAGAAATCAGTGATTTAAGTTTATGAACTTGGGCGAAATTGATTTTGTTGCATGATGGGTAATTTTTAAAACTAAAGCATAGAAACCTGGGTGAAATTGGTGTTTTGTTTCTAGGGAATAATTGATTAAAGAATCAAAGGTATTGTCTAAGAAGTTCGAGTGCAGGTAAATCACACGAACGAGGAATTTATACAGCTTTTGAGGTTTTTTTGGCAGTTGCATAGTTGTTTGCTTGTTATCCCCCCTTGTTTCCCCACCTCAACATTGTGTTGTTGGGAAGCCATTGTTTATGCATTTCATGATACCTTATGGTGTTGTCAACTTTTTTTCTACTGTCAACATATGTGTTGAAACTTATCCCTTTTTAAGAAGGTGGATCTTTTTATTTTCCTTTCTTTTCTTTTTCAATGTCTTTTGTGTAATTTCTATCATAAATAGGGAGCTCAAAGAAATGCATAGTTTCACTATAGATCTACGATTGTGCAGACAAATTGTTTTGCAACTAATGCACTCACATGTAGGGAAATGTAAGCTCATCTGAAGATATATCAACAAAAACCAAAACTATTATAGAATTGAAGAAACTCCAAGTGTTAGAGCTTCAATGTCGCCTACGGAGGTATGTCCCTTATAAAATTTCCTTAACTTATTATTATATTTCTTAACTTATTATTATATTTTTATCAAAATATAACATCAATGTGGTAAATGCAAAAGTTTTTAAGCAACAAATAATCGGCATTGGGGTAAACGAATAGGCTAGCAGAAACAAGATATGTCTGTAAACATTTCAACAAGCATAAAAAAACATATATCACAAGACAATCAAAGTTCAACATTTTTGAACCAAAATACATAATCCATTAAAACCCAAAAATCAAAAAGAGTTCATAAACTAGCCAAGAGTCCACTGAAGTAAAAAAAAAAGAAATAACCCATTTAAACAACCTATGAAATGAACAAATCAGTAGCGATTAAACAAATAATAGAAAATTAAACAAGCAACAAATCTCGATTCAAAACAACATATATGAAGTAAAAGCATCAAACCCATTAAATGAGACAAAATAGAAATCAACAAACCCACAAATATTGGAATAGAGAACGAGGATTACCTGTGGAAACCCTTGATTTTTGACTCCCTCGACTGCGTTGTGGTGAATGGCCAAACCAGTGGGAGGTTGCAAAGACAAAAAGGGAAAAAAGAGAAAAATGGGGGAAACACATGCGGCGTGAACTTTGTTAACGAGGGGAGAAGAAGCGGGAAAGGATGAAAATAATGGGGGGGAATTAGAATACGACTCCTAAAGATGACACACAATTAAAACTATACTCCGTGTTTTTCTAATTTTTTTGGATTATGACTATTAAATATGACACACATTATTATAAGTCATAAATCGTTCAGATTTTTAAAAACATGATATTTTTTATGAAACACATGTTTTGCAAGTCATAAATTAACGTGTGTCATCGTTCGTGTTTCATTAAAGGTATATTTTCTTGTAGTGATTAAAGATTTTGTTGTCATTATTTAGTCTCTATACATTTTATTGTTTTGTTTTACTCATTTTCGCATATACGTTTGTGTATATATATGTGGGGGTATGCTCTACTTTATTTATATTTTATATTATATTTGCGTTTGTACCCTATATGTCTATGCACATTACTTTTTAAACATTTGCTTAAGTTTTAATTAATTATATATATGATAAATTTATTTTTTAAAATCTCATTCATTTCTACTCTACGTATGTATATATGTTGTATTATATATATTTACTCATTTAATGTTTCGTAACTCTTATATGTTTGCATATATTTTATTAATTTTTATTTTTTTACCCCATGTCAGATTATTATTATTATTATTAATACCTTGCGTGTATAGGCATATCCCGTTTTGAATACATTAAAACATGTTCATTATATATAATATACATATGCGTTTACTCTTATATGTATGGCCACTGTTTTCTAAAATGTTTATGGATATATAAAGGATAATATTTTAAATATTTTGGTTACTTGACATCATGTAAATGTATAATTTGGTTCATATAGGTCTAGGTTTTACTTTAAAAGTTATGTATGTTATCCTCATAAGAATATATTGACTAGAATCAAAATAATTGGATTAAGGGTAATACCCTTTCATCTTAGGGTTGTTGCGAAATGACTGTCTTAACGTATAAGAAAGTTATTCCCGATAATTTTAAAACGAAAGTGCATCCCATCAAGTGAAACCCTAAAATTTGACCACACCTAAAATTTGGGAACGAAAGAAAAAGAAATGTTTGTCTATTTAAATTCATCGAGAAAAGATTGTTATAACTTATAAAAGGTCTGATCTCGACGTTTGTAAATAATCGAATATCATTCTTCTTTCTAAAAGGGTTTGGTATATATATATTTTAATTTAATTTGTTTTAGTTTATTTCATGCATTTGAACATTACAATGGAAATGCAATATTTATTTATTTCAAATGGAGTAGAAATTAAATGCCTCAAGGTATGAGAGGTCGATTCTTCTCGATGGGAAATAATAAAATATTATTATGTTTCGTTCTAAAATTCAAAGAGTATTATTTGAAGGGAAATTAAACTAAATTAAATTCGAACTTGTAGATTTCATTGCAAAGACAACTAATTAATCGATTAAGTACCGATTTAGGGCTCTATGGGGGTGTTAATCATTCCCCACGCGTAACCGACTCCCAAACTCAATTTTCTGGTACGCAGACCGTAAATGTGTTGTTTTAATTAAAATTAAAATTTTTATTAAAATGAAAAATACGTTCTTGGGTGCCCAATCACACCCTAATCAAAGATTGGTGGCGACACCTCGAACTACATTTTATTATTAATAAGTCATCAAATTATTCGAGACGATATGTTTTAAAAACTAAATTTGTTTTTCAGGAAAAAATCATTTTGACAACTTGGCGACTTCGTTGGGGACTTTTTTGTGAGAGTCAGACTATTAGTCGACTAATTAATTGTCTTTGGAAATGAAAATTACAAGTTCATTCTAATTTGATTTTTGATCCCTTGTGTGCTTTGGATAGTTTTTTTCTTGCAATTTGATTAACCACTAAATAGTTTTACTGATTTTTTTGCTAATATTTTCAGAGTAAATAAAATGTTCACATTTTTGGGACTTCTGTTCGGTGTTGTTTGCTTTGTTTTCGCTTTTCCTCACACACTGTACAACTGTATTTGTATAACATGAGCTAAAACCCCGCTCTGTCTATTTATGTAGGAGTGAGAAACTATTCCCTCATTTGGTTTTCAACTCCATATGGGATAGTAGGTCGCTCCTGGGGCTCACGCCTTATGGTCATCGTTATGATTTTCACCTCTGTATGGACATAAGGAGGTGTGTCCCCTCGAATTGAAATCAATCCAAAAGCCTGTGATGGGCCAGGATTGAGGGGTTGGTAGCCCAAGGGGGCACCGACAAGGACAATTCGAGAACCTCTCACTTTAGAATCGAACCCAACATATAGTGAACCTTGAATCTAGATTGAGCCTTACCCAGACCTTAGGAGTCTCATAAGGAGAGTACACAAGGAAAAGCCTTTTCGAGTATTTTAATTTTTGTAGTGTAATTTTAAATTATGAATAAATGCATGTAAACTAGAGATCATGCGGTTAAGTTCATTTTTTTAAACAAGCATGCGAATTAGATGGCATGAGGTTATGATTTATATGTTGAACAAAGCATTAGGTTAGGAAACATGTTTGATTAAAACTATTATAAAAGCATGTAAGGGTAGAAACCATATTGGGTAGAATCTTTTCCTTTTATAAATATTTCTTTTGTTTTATCTGATTTTTATCTGTCTTATGTTTGCATTTTCATTTTCACATCATAACCAAACAAGGTGTTAATTCGCAAGTGATTAACCAAATTAGAAGGTCTTCATATCGACATAAGAGTTCCATAACTAGGTAGTTGAATTCGAAAGGGCGATGAATTACAAACAAAGTTGATCGATGAGAGAAGATCTCAAAGATTAATCGAAGACTCGTATTAAACAAAAAAAGATCAAGATGGTACCAAATAGTCAAATGCTAGTTGAGTCAAGAGTGAGAAGATCCTTCACGAGGTATCAAGGACACTTTCCTCTTGGAGAATCCCATGGAAATGGAGGCCTAGAGATCCAATAATCACAGTAGGTAATTTAAAACGAAGAAAAGAGGATCAATACTTTGAAAAGTCCAACAACGACTATGAAGATAATATCAGATCGTGAGAAAAGCGTAGGTCGAGTAAATAAAGAAAATGAAGCTTGCCTGTATAGTGTAAGAAACACTTATGGTCTAATGAAGGTTGTTATATGGTGGTCACTTTTGGAATTAACACCTTGTGCATTTGCATTTGAAATTGCATTCTTGTTTAGCATTAGCTTATTAAATTATATATTTTGATATTATTATTTTTATAATAATTCTTGTCATTTTTTTTATCTTATTTGAACTAACTTGTTTTTATGTTGCTTTTCTTTTTGCTTGCATCATATGATCATGACATAATCAGAAGGTGTTGATTTGTGAGTGGTCATCAAAGTAAAGGTTTTCATGATGGACAAAGGGTTTTATGATCAAGTAAACTATAACACAGCTAGGGAATGACATCTTGAGGAGACTCTAAGAATAGTGAAAGTTATGCACCCAAAGATCGAATGTCCGAAGAAGATCAAAAGAAGATAAGAGAGATGAGAGAGCAAATTTTCAAGATGATGGATAAAATAACTACTTTGGCCAAAGGAAAAGAGATTGCTGCAAAAGAAAGAAAATAGCTCGGTGAAAACGATCCTGCGATGTCAAGAACACAAAGGACTACTTTAGAACAAGCTAATCCTAGCCAATCTGAGAAATCACACATAATCACCATTCGCATCAACAAGTTGTCTGGAGACCCCAAGGAAATGTGACAACTATAGAAGTTCAGAAAGATGAAAAGAAGCCATGCAATTAGAACTTGTGGGCATTTGAGAGTCTACTTAAGAGAAATAAATCTGAAGACTCCAGTTCAATCCAAGACGAGAGGTGGCTCTCATTTTGATCCTAGCTCTTTATCATATAAGGAGTTGTATGATAAGCTTTTAGAAGCTCAATAGGTGGCCCACATTATGTGAAACCTTGGAAACCTCCGTATCCAAATTGATATGACGTCAATGTTCATTGTGAGTATCATGCTGGAGCCCAAGGACATTCCACTAAGAATTACATGCCTTCAAGCACCGAGTCCAATATATTTTGGACCATGAAGTATTGGAGTTTGAAATGAAAGGTTGGCCTAGTTTGGTAACTTATTGTCCTGTTAAGTTGGAGCCAAAAGTGTTCAAATGTAAGGATATCAGTGGAGACATCTAGGAGGAAGAAGATTTGCTAAAGTATGAAGCTCAAGTTCATCATTTGAGGAATGAAAAAGATAAATTGAATAGCGAGTTGGAAGACACATGATGGTTTTCAAAGGATCAGTAAAGCTTTTAAAAATGTTGGTATGGAAATACCCTAGAGGAGTGGACAACAAGGGTCACTAAACTGAAAAACGACATTGAACACTAGAGAAATAATTGCAAGATTCATGATGGTCGAGCCAAGAAGTTCTCTTATGATTTACATATTGTAGAAAAAAAGGTGCAATACAACTGTTAATGATTTGGGAAGATGTCAAGCGAAAATTAGATATTGAATATGTCCATAGCCAACTTGAAAGCTTCATATCAGTGCCACAAACATGAGATTGATGTTGAGCTAGAAGCCACTACAGCCAGGAATAATACATTAATGATGATTATAGATGATTTTGGAAATATTGCCCAAGGATTTCATAACAATGAAGACATTCTTACGAGGAAAAATAAACAACTTTGTTTACAACTCCGAGAATTGACACATAAGATGGAGTAAAAAGATGACAGCATGAAAGAAACTATAATCTAAGAAACCAATGTGAATCACAAGTTGATTGATTTAGTTGGCTTTGCTAGAGAATTGAACAAGATTGACAACTCAACACCCGAACATGAGTGGAAGTCAACTTGGCTTTTGAAAGAGCTAAAGAAGTTCAGAGTTAAAGTTATTCCTTATGTGTAAAGTTGTTTGATGTATCAAAACCTTTGTGTTCAATGAAAGTTGTTTTAAGATGGTCGTTATGGAATGACACCTTTTGCATACATGCATTTGTATCACATTTGTTTATTTAAGCCTTTTACATGCATTGGTTATGAAAACATAAAAATAATTTATGGAGGGTTATGTGACAGTAATACCCAGATCATTCACTCATACTACTTCCACATCATTATGAACAAAAAATGGAAACAATAGAGCAATCTCATGAGGGATCACAAGATTGGTTACAAGAGCAGTTGGTCGGGTTACAACAAGATATAAGGAATCAAGCATCGGGTTTTCTATAAGATGTATCGAATCAGATGATCCAGGTGATGGAAACCAAGGCTATTGATAGAGAGAAGATAGCTGATAAAGGATATAAGTGTTATTAGACTAATAGTCGAGAATGATAACCTACCCTAGAGCTTCACACTCACACCTAGGGAAGAGCCTCATTATTCATGAGCAATTTGAAGATAAATTCAAGCGATTAAAAAAAGAAATTAGAGCTATGAAAAATGTTAATACCTCCCACAAAGAACTAAAAGCAAGAAATCTCAGCTTGGTCTTAGATTTGGTCACTCCACATGAATTTATGATGCCTAATTTTGAGAAATATGATGGCACCAGTGGTCCCCTAATTCATATGGGAATGTTTTGCAGAAAGATGAAAGGTTACTTAAATGATGATAATATGCTAATTCACAACTTCCATGATAGTCTTGCTGGGCCAACTATAGTATGGTATAACCGTTTAAACAGAGAGCAGATCAAGAGATGGGTCGATCTAGCTGACACCTTTGTAGGGTAATATCGATATGTTAAAGACTTAGCTCCAAAGTGTAAGGATCTTCAAGGAATAAGGAATAAAGCCACTGAAAGCTTTAAAGAATATTCCTTAAGATGGAGAAGAGTGGCAACATAAGTTCAACCTCCCATGTTAGAAGAAGAAATATTAGACACGTTTCATAATTCTCTCCCAGATCATTTCTTCGAGTTAATATTGGCAAACTCAACAGGGGACTTCAAAGATCTTGTTACAGTTGGGGAATTAATTGAAAATGCAATCAACAAAGGAAATTTGAAAGTCACTTCCAAAAGCCCAACTGATCAAAAAACGAAAGATGATGATGTAAATGAATGTCATGTCCAAAGCCCCCACAGCCGTAAAAGAAAAGGAGCAGCTAGTCGTTCGAACCGACCAAAGAAAGTCTCACAATTGAGAAATACTTTGGAGGTGTTCCAAACTTCTACCTCAGATCTGTACCCCAATTTGATTAAAGGTCAATACCTTACACGAGGCCAAAGAAAGTTCTACCAAACCCTTCTGCCCACAGCTATGATCAAGATAGTGTCCCTGATTTCCACTTGGGGGCATCTGGGCATTCTATGGGGAATTATAGGCCGCTGTTAAAGGAGATAAATGATTGTTTAAAATGGGATGTTGATACAAGAATTGGCGGAACAGTGGATGAAAAACTCGAGTGGGGCATCAAAGCACAATATGTAGCATCTGATTGAGTCAAGTTCCACTGCATTAGATGAATAATGGGGCATCCTAATTAGGAAGAAATCATTTTATCCGTCATGAAGCTTTATTTCATTTGCAACATCTTGTTTGAATTTATTTTTTTTTCCCTTTTCTCAGCTATTTTGTAAGGATATTTAAATAAACTTATGCTACTATAAAGATGGTGAACATTGAATCAAATTTTCACTCTTACAGTTATTCGAATATCAACTGAATTAAAAACTCTTTAAATGATTAGAGTTATAAATTTTTGACAAAGTGAATACTGAACCTGATAAAATAAGAACCCTAGACCTTACCCTAGAAGATACACTCGAACACCATACCCTTCTCCCCTCATAAGGACATGAACAAGAGGTTTGGTATACATGTATGCATAGGAGTAGACAACGTGGGGCATCTATTCTGTATGACACTACAAAACTGACTAGACTACACTTCTATTGAGGACATTCACTGATGATCCTAATCTTCACAAATGGATTGGTGGAGTGAGTGAACTTTGTATAGGTCAATTGTTTAGGAACTGAACCCTAAATATGATATTTTTTGACCATCAAAGACACATAGACTATAACATGTTCTTCTCGATGAGCTTAAGAAATTCTAAATCTGAATAATCAAAAGGTTAATAAATTATTATTATTATAGATTATACAATAAAGCTGAGTTGTTCCGCTAAAGCAATTGGTTATAGAGAAAACTCAAAAGCCCTAGTTTTATGAATAGATTGCATTCAAATCATGATATTTGCTCGGATACTCGATTGTCAAGTCGAAGACTTTGTGATGAGATGAACCTTTTAGCTAGCTTGATAAAGGAAATTATAATATATATAATAAAGCTGAATTCAGCTAGCAAAACAACGACAAATTAAATAAAATTCATCTAATAACGAGTTTCAGTAAAGTGGACTAAGGTAGTTGAGGAACACCTGTTATAGTCAACCTCACACAAGCACTAAGGAGTTTTATATTTAGACTGATGTCTCTACACTACCTTTGTTAAGGAAGTATATGAAGCTTGAACAAATGGAAGATTTTAAAGAACCAAAATAGAAGTGTGCTAGAAAGTTTAGTAATTGAATATGCTAGTTATGTCATTTTGTCCGCATCCAGTTAAAATACCAAGATAAGAAAGAGGGACATGTTATAATTTCACAAGGACCGAGAAAGAAAGAACATCTTTGATTACTAAAACCTCAAAAAATAGAAAGCCAACCCATCAATTTTGACATTTATCAAAGAGCAATAACTTTTAAAATATTAAAAGGGTTGTTGATTCTTTTGATATTTGTGAACTCATGTTTATGATTTACTTTAATTGTGATCCTTAATTAAGGGGTAATACTTTACAAAATTCTTTCGTTCTTTGATTTCTAAAATAAAAAAGGAGAAAAACATTTTTAAACAGGACAATCTCAAATGCAAAAGGTCCTTGAAGCTGGTGAGACACATTCTGCCCCTATTGGAGAAAAAGAATAAACGATGCCAGAATGATAAAGCATTCCACATCTTGAAAGAAAATGGCCCGAGAGATTAGAAGGACTAGAGGATAGAACTTTTGACACTTCATTGCGACGTTCTGAGTAACCCGTCAAGAAGCAGATAATCGCCTTATTTGAAATGGGCACATATCCCAACACATATAAAAAATGAAAGAGTACGACCAATAAAGGATGAATTTTGGAACCCGAATAGGGATGAGTCATGAAAATACCCATTTTGGAGCATGACCAAAAGCCCAAATCATTTTGAGATAACAAGGTTCATACTGAAAAGACATTGAGATTGAGTCTCATAACTTGGAGTATTAGGGACAGACCATGAATTTAAGCATAGTTTACCAGATAAAACAAACCATCCGAGCATCAATTAACTGTAGAGTTCTAGAAAAACAACTCTAAAAGCGTAATTGAGCCAAGGATAGAAAGTGAAATCAAGATCATCTTACTGACCACAATAGGAATTAGAGAGAGAAAAAATTTCCTTTTAAATGAAGACAGAAAACAAAGGCCACAAGAAGATCAAGCCTATCCTCAGAAGATTGCAAACCTGAGCTAACGAGTGGCTACATCAATATTGAGATGGGTTCTATAAAAATGACCAAGTGAAGAAAGACTGAGGTCTCAACTTTGATGCGAGAAGAAGTATGATCAACATTTCTGCATACAAGAAAGTCATGCATTACATTTAGTGATATTTGAGTGCATTCATCTTGTTATACATGTATACATATTTCTTACATATTTTGCAAGAAAATAAAAGAAAAGAAAAATCAAAATTCAAGCCTCAAATAAAGGGAATTGCATTAAGAGTGGTAGAAACTCAAGAATTAAGGAACCCAATACACATGGCAATCATCATTTTTAAAGTGGGGCATGTTACCCAGCTAACACATTTATTTAGAAACTAAGTCTGATTTTTAGAGGTTTCCTGACAGGGTATTTTTAAATGAGTTTCCAAACAAACTAAGTCTATTTTCAGAGGTTCATGGACATGATGGACTTTTTGAAAAACTAAGCTTGATTTGCAGAAGTTTCTTATTTAGTAAGTCCTTCAGGCCATCAGTAAGTCTTTCAAGCCTGGTGTTTAAATCTTTCGGGTCATCTGTAAATCTTTCGAGCAAGATGATAAGTCCTTTGGACCATCCATAAGACCTTCGGGCAGGATGTTTTCACATGTCTCTCAAAAAATGAGAAAAAATTCTCATTTAAATCGAAAATTGAAATTGTTGAAAAGTAAGGAAAGTTTCTTACCTAGTAAACTATTTGCAAAATCAGTAAGTCCCTTGGGCCATCAGTAAGTCTTTCGAGAATGATGCTTAAATCCTTTGGGTCATATGTAAGTCTTTCGAGCAAGATGATAAGTCATTTGAGCTATCCACAAGGCCTTTGGGCAGGATGTTTTCACATATTTCTCAAAAATGAGAAATATTTCTCATTTAAATCTAAAAATTGATTTTTTTAAAGTAAGAAAAGTTTCTTACCTAGTAAACTATTTCCAAAATTGGTAAGTCTTTCGGGCCATCAATGAGTCTTTCGAGCATGATGCTTAATGCTTCGGGCCATCTGTAAATCTTTCGAGCAAGATGATAAGTCCTTCGGACCATCCATAAGACCTTCGGGCAAGATGTTTTCACATGACTCTCGAAAAATGAAAAGTTCCTCGTTTAAATATGAAAATTGAAAATTTTGAAAAGTAAGAAAAGTTTCTTACCTATTAAACTATTTCCAAAATTGGTAAGTCCTTCGGGCCATCAGTAAGTCTTTTGAGCATGATGAGTAAATCATTCGCATCATCTATAAGCCTTTCAAGCAAGATGATAAGTTCTTCGAGCCATCCATAAGACATTCGAGCAGGATGTTTTCAAAGTTTATCATTTAAATATTTTCTGAAAAATGAAATTTTTGAAAAAGTAATCAATTCAAAATCCCAAAAAGGGAGAGGTTCAACTGACACTCAAGTCAAGGCAGATTCTCATATTTGGTGGTTGCGGACTAGTGCCCACAAGAAATATTGATTTTCAAAGATTAAATTTGATATTCCCTGAGTAACAATGGAACAAGTCTACCTCGATTCAATCTTCCGTAAATAAATGTGGAATGAATCAACATCCCCAGATCTGCTTTTCTCTCAAGAAGAAGCGGAACAGATCACTCTCTTTCGAGATTTGATATTCCCTGAGTAACAGTGGAACAAGTCTACCTCGATTCAATCTTCCCTGAAGAACAGTAGAATGAGTCAACGTTTCTCGATCTGATCTACCCTGAAGAAACAGTGGAGTAGATCCCTCATCTGATTTCAGAGTCGATCGGACGAAAACTTATTGTCTCTTCGTCTTTGCCTATTCTTGTTGACATAAAAATGGACAAAGATGGGTATCTATCAACACTCATTTTCGTCCAATTATTATTATTATTATTATTATTATTATTATTTTCATTTAATTTTAGTGGCAGGCTAAATTACAAAACCTATTACAACTGGGCCTAATTACAAAGGGCCATCCAACCCAAACCGAAGCCTAACTGATTGGCCCAAACCTTAGCCCACATCAATTAGGGTTTTTAAACCCTAGTTTTTCAGACCATGCCGCTGTCGCCACCTTTACTGTTCACAGAAGAGATTTGCACTGCCACCACGTTTCCGGCCACTCATTCCCATCGGCATCAATGTGCTATCGTCATCATCCATGCAAACAATAAAGTAGAGAAGAGAATCAACACGCAACCCATTAAAATATTGAAAAATCCTGAAAAATCAGGATATTAAAATATTTGGGATGAATCCATCATCATTTCCTCTACAAATCCAACCAAACACGCAAAGAAAAACCAAGTTTCGAATCACACGCAAAGAGACCATAAAGAGGAGAGATAAATCAGAAAGGGGGAGCATTAAAATTTTTAAAAAATAGAGAAAAAATGATTTTTTGGTTAAAAACAGAAGGTTCGAAAAAGAAAAAACGAATAAAGAAAAATACAAGAGAGGAAGAACCCACGAAAATAAAAAAGGAGATTCGTTTGAAAAAATAAGGAAAAAAGGAGAGCAAAAAAATGAGAGTTTGAGAGAGAAAAGCTTTTTGAAATAAAATACCAGAGAGAAAAGAGCCAAGATCTTACCTTTAATGCCATCGTTTGTTCAACTGGAGCAGAGGAGTTTTTTAAAGCATCGAAGGTACCCAACCTTCTAGATCTAAGTTTTGGTTCGATAGAAAAGAGAAGGACTAGATCTAGGGAGGTTCTCTCTTTTCCATATGTTCTGGATTTTGGCCGGCTGCCTAATGAAATGAAAACAGGGTTACAAATAAAACCATTAATGTGCTATATATAGAGTATGTTTTGGGTTAATTACATGCTAAGGTCTTGAGTGCTTGTTATCTTTTCCTTGTAATCCCTTCAAGTTTTGAAATGAATCTATTTTAGTCCTTATGCTAAGAAATTTATTTTGATTGTTAATGTACCATTAAAGTTTTTCTTGTCATTATTTAGTCTTTGTACATTTTATTGTTTTGTTTTAGTCATTTTCGCATATACGTGTGTATATATATATGGGGGGGGGGTTATGCTCCACTTTATTTATATTTTATATTATATATGCGTTTGTACCCTATATGTCTATTTCTACTCTACGTATGTATATATATATATACTCATTTAATGTTTCGTAACCCTTTTATGTTTGCATATATTTTATTAATTTTTTATATTTTATTTTTTTACCCCATGTCAGATTATTATTAATATATACCTTGAGTGTATAGGCATATCCCGTTTTGAATAAATTAAAACATGTTCATTATATATATATATATATTATATACATGTACATATGCTTTTACTCTTATATGTATGCCCAGTGTTTTCTAAAATGTATATGGATGTTACTTGCCATATCCCGTTTTAATATTTTGGTTACTTGGCATCATGTAAATGTATAATTTGGTGCATTTAGGTCTAGGTTTTACTTTAATATATATGAATATTATCCTCATAAGCATATCTTGACTCAAATCAAAATAATTGGATTAAGGGTAATACCCTTTCGTCTTAGGATTTTGTGAAATGACTGTCTTAACGTATAAGAAAGTTATTCCCGATAATTTTAAAACAAAAGTGTATCTCATCAAGTGAAACCCTAAAATTTGACCACACCTAAAATTTGGGAACAAAATAAAAAAAATGTTCGTCTATTTAAATTCATCTAGAAAAGATCGTTAGAAGTTACAAAAGGTCTGATCTCGACGTCTGTAAATAATCGAATATCCTTCTTCTTTCTAAAAAGGTTTGGTATATTTTTAATTTAATTTGTTTTAGTTTATTTCATGCATTTGAACATTACAATGGAAATGTAATATTTATTTATTTCGATTAGAGCAGGAATTGACTTCCTCAAGGTATGAGAGGTCGATTCTTCTCGATGAGAAATAATCAAACATTATTATGCTTCGTTCTAAAATTCAAAGAGTATTATTTTAAGGGATTATAAATTAAATTAAATTTTAACTTGTAGATTTCATTGCAAAGACAACTAATTAATCGACTAGGTACCAATTTAGGGAGTTGTGGGGGTGCTAATCATTCCCCACACATAACCGACTCTCAAACTCAATTTTCTGGTACACATACTGTAAATTTGTTGTTATTATTAAAATTAATATTTTTATTAAAATGATAAATACATTTTTGGGTGCCCAATCACACCCTAATCAAAGATTAGTGGCGACTCCTCGAATCATGTTTTATTATTAACAAGTCACCAAATTATTCAAGAAGAGATCTTTTAAAAACCAGATTTTAAAAATTAAATTTGTTTTTTTTAGGAAAAAAATCGTTTCGAAAAAGAGTATACAAAAAGATATGAATTTTTAATCAGTGATAGGTCAGAAAACAGGACAACAGATTCTGTCCAAAACAACTTCTGTCAGTCAACTTTGAAAATTTGCTATAAATTGTACAAGTGGAACTAGACGGAGTGCCTTATATGGTTAGATATGTATTCGAGTTTAGTTTTTAGTGGTGCAAACAAAATAATTTTTCAATATATATAGTAATACATAATATTATTTCTTTGAAAGTAGTGCAAACTGCCAGAATATGAAATTTCAATAAATTGTGTAGTGAAAGTATTTTTTTAAACTTAGTGAGGGTTATATTTCATTTATAAGCAAATTGTTCAAATGAGTCTAGTTTATTTATTTAATTACTCTGATCGAGGATGACTTGCATTAAGTCAACCTCATTTTACTTTCCATTATGATTTATAAATTTTCAGTAAGGAATATTTCTATAATATTTTTCGTCAAGTTCTATGAATGATTTTGGGTATGAACTTTCGAAGTATGATATTTATATGATGATGAATTCTAAATGTTTACAATTATCAAACATTTCACCGTTATAAGATATTTACAATTATCATATGATTTTCAGTTATCAGATATTTATAGTTAACAAATGATTTTCAGTTATAAAATATTTACAAATATTAGATGATTACAGTTATCATATATTTAAATATATCAGACGTTTTACAGTTATCAGACACATATTAATAAATAATTTTATGATGATACATTTAAGCCCATTGTATGTTGCATTGAGAGTCATAGGTACACTTGGCATGCCATTTAGTGAGTACTTTTCAGTTATCAGTTCATCTTTGGTACATTCGTGTACCAATGTTTAGCACCGTTGGTGCTCAAGTTGTAATTGCACTCAAGTGCATCATATCGCAGTTTCAATTATGATTCGACACCATGTTGTGCCTAGTGCGCACCTTAAACTCACGTACCTTATATTCTCTTACATATACATTCGGCTATAACAGTAAGTGTGAAAGTTATGACAATATATAAAAGAAAAGAACATATAATTGAAAAGAAAGTTATGAAATATGTTCGAATGTAAAGAACAAAAGTTATTTATGATATTTAATGATTACTTACATGGTTTTTGATAAAATCATGAGCTGATGATTTTTAGGTTTTTAGAATGAAAACTACATGACTAGCTCGGTTTGAAGTTTTAATTATTTTTTATTTAAATTTTTAGTTTATTGTTTATATTTTATGTATTTTATGTTTAAGCTATACTTCTGCCTCAATAAGTTTTTCTTAGCGCGTGATGATTTTCATGCGTAGGATCGAATAGAGTAGAGGGCGTGAAGAGAGGAGCTTGCGAGCATCTTCTAGAAACCAAACCTACCGACAATATCAGTAAAGCATCCTAACTTTGACTTTTTAGTGGCATGTACATTATATCTGTTGGGTTTCTTTATCAAATTTTATTTTAAAAGGGTTTGTAATAGTAATTAGGGATTATTTTCTTTAGTTTTGTCTACTTGTAGTATTAATCATATTTATGAGTGAATAGTATAAATATTATATTTTGAATGGTTTACAATCAAGCGTATTAGGCAGTTGTAATTAGATATGAAAAACATTGAACTGTTTAATTACTGACCGAAATCAGATTAATTTCAATGATCAAACAATATTTTATAAATTTATATTATTAAGGAAAAAGTTTTAAAGTTAGAAAGAAAATTCTCAAGTGAAACAAAAATTTTAAGCATTTAAGTTCAATAAATATTAATTGAGTTAATGTGACATCTTTAACTCGTATTATAAGACATATATGGGCTAAGGTGTTATATTTATTGGTATCAGAGCAGCATGTTTAGTCGATTCTTGACCTAAATTAAGCCTATGTTATGTTAGAAATATGTACATGACACTAGGATGTCAAAATTATTGATCTGATATGATTTTATAATTTTCTTATTGATGCTACTCCTTACTAATGTAATATGGAAATGTATGTGTTAGATGTTGGAAGTTGAAACCAGAGTAAGAATGTAGATAATATTAAAAATATAGAATCGAGATTAGAACCAATTTAATTGGATTCAGGGAGACTTTAGTATCTCATCCTAGTAAGGTTAGGGCTGTCAGGTAAGGTAGCTGGATTAGAGGAAATTATCAGAAAGTTTAGAAAGTATATAAGAGAAATTAAAAATTAAAAATATGCAGAGATTATTGAAATTACCGATGATTTTGGAATGTCTGCAGGTAAGTAAATTGTCTGTTAAAGTTTAAAAAAGTCAAGTTTTTAGTGAATTAGATGACAATTATGTTATCCTTCAAAAGGATTTGGAATGAGATTGAAAGAAAGCAGTTGTTGATCCAAAGGACTTGAAGGGTTTTACGATTATGGTTATTAGAGTAAGATTATAGAAATAGGAAAGTACATGAAGAATGAATTCAAGTGATATAGTAGTAACTTACTGTTGAGAATAAAATTCTTGAATAAGTTGTGTTAATAAAGGATTGACTTAAACAAACATTTTCTTAGAATATGTTTATAGTAACGAAACCTTTGGGTCTTAGTGTCAAAGTAAAGCGAATAAGTAGGAATTTCCTGATAAAATTCAAGGAATGATATTTCCGACGAATCTTATGGAATTACCATTTAATGAGTTTGAGATCATTATGGAAATGATTGGTTATTTTCATATCATGATTGAGTAGGTTGTCTCAAGAAGTGATAATTTTGAAAGATGTGAAGGGTTTCGAAATAATAGTAATTGGAGGATATTCTGAAAGCTCGTGAATTCCTAGATGTTTTCTCGATGAGTTAACCCGATTACCTCCTGATCGAGAAGTGAAATTTAATATTGATATTTGTCCTGGTACAACACCTATTTCGATGGTCACATATCTGATGGTTCCAATAGAACTCAGAGAGTTAAAGGTATAGTTATAGGAGCTGTTCGATTGAGGTTTTATCAAACCGAGTGTAACTTCGTGTTATATACCGTTACTTTTAGTTAAAAAAGATGTTTAGATGCAACTATGTATAGATTACTGTCAGTTGAATATAGTGATGATAAAGAATAAGTGTATTGTTTTTCAAAGATCGATGATATGTTATATTATCTCAAGGGTGCTTTAATATTTTCGAAGATTTATCTTCGATCAAAGGTATTACTAGTTAAAGATTAAAGAGTAAGATATTCCGAAGATGACATTTAGAACCCAATATGGACATTATGAGTTTGTAGTGATGCCATTTGAAATGACTAATATTCCCGCAATATTTATGGATTTGATTAATCAGGTGTTTCAACCATACTTGGATCAGTTCGTAGTAGTGTTCATTGATAATATTTTGGTTTATTCCAAGACTAAAGAAGAACATTATGCAAACCTCTGCATTGTGCTTCAAACGTTACGAAATACAAAGTTATATACTAAGTTGTCAAAATGTGAAGTCTGACTGTTAGAAATTACTTTTCTAGGCCACATGGTTTTAGCAGAAGGAATCAGAGTAGATCCCAAGAAAGAAAAAGTTATAGTGGAGTAGAAAATCTCAAAGAATGTTTTAAAAGTTCAAAGTTGATTTGCAGGATATTATCAGAGATTGTGAAGAATTTGCAATGATTACATTTTTCGCTTACCAAGTTACTTAGGAAAGATGTACCATTTGTTTGAACTAAAAAGTACCAAGGAAACTTCGATATGCTTAAAAAGATTCTGATAGTAACACCAATTCTAGTGCAACTAGAAGCAAGTAAAGATTATACAACTTGTAGTGATGCGTCCAAAAAGGGATTGAGATGTGTGTTAATATAAGGAGACAAAGTGATTGCCTATGCTTCAAGATAATTAAAGATGCACGAACGAAGTTATCCAATATATGATTTGGAGTTAGCAACTATAGTATTTGTTTTAAAACAATTTGGCAATTTTCAGATTTGGTCAAAGAGTGGAATTTTAGTGACTAAAATGCATTTTTCCAAACTTTCTTGGCAAAAGTATAAAGTTAAAGCCAAGTTGATTCATCTTTGATCAAAGAATATTTTAATGGAGAATATGGCAATGACATTTGGTAAATTTTAAGATTCATTAATGGAAAAAATGGAAATTCTCAAAAATTGAATTTTAAATTCAATTAAATTGGTTAAATTTTCATGTGTATTAGAAAATTACTAGAAAATTTTAGAGTTCTTCCTCCACCAGCTACTGTCGTGAACCCCCTTCAAGGTAAGAAAAAATTTTCTTTTCATTTTTTGAGATATTTTAATAAGATTTTAGAAAAAGTTTTGAAATAGAAAATGTTCTACATCAAATTATCTATCATTTGGTGTAAGAAACTCATGTTAAACATGCTAGGATATTAAGATTTGGTGATTAGTGTTTATAAAGGGTTTATGAATTTTGAAGATTTAATGAAAATTTTTTATGTTTTTGATGTTAGTGATTAATCCTAAGGCATGTATGATGATTAAAATTAATTATACATGCTTATATGATATTCGACCATGCTAGGGTTTTAGAGTATGATGGGATTTTGATGTAATGTGATGTTATTGTGATTAGAATATCATGAATTTGATGCTAGGAAGTTGAATTCATGCATGAAATTGAATGGAAATCAAGTTTATTTGTTCTTGGGTTGTTCGGCCATATAAAACAAATTAGGGAAAATCATGAAAAATTTTCCTATGGTCTAGAATTGATATTAGAAAGGTTGAGTAAAAGGGTTGAGCAACTTAGAGATCCATTTAGATCAATTTGGAGCCTTGAATTAGTAAAAGGGTTAATATACAAGTTTTGAGAGTTGTGGGATATTATTGTAAGAATGTAATATTTGAAGCATTAATGCTGATTTTTTATAGTTGAAAAATTATGGAAACTTAAGTTGGAAAGTTGTTTGGAACAAAATTTCAAATTTGGTAAAATTTGAGGGTGGAATTCGAAAAGTCTTAATATTATGGTGACTTGATTAATTTTATTAAATGTGGAAGTATCATTTGAGTAAATTATTGTAATGCAGGAAATTTATTTAATATGTTGATTTTTGGGTTTAATTCTTAAGTTGAGATTTAATTTCAAGTTTATCAAGTTGTGTGGTTGAATTTGGAAAGTCTAAGAAAGTTTAGATGAAATTGCAAGCTTTTGAATGTTTAAGTGTTGATTTGAATATTTTATTGAGGTGCTGGAAATTTTATGTGATTAACGTGAAATGATCATAATGGTAAAGGGCCATTATGGATTAAATAGGAAAGTTGATACGAATTGGATTATGAAATTAGTAAAAATTGAAGAGTAGATAGCGAAACGAAATATTCATGAAATTTAAGGAATATTTCGAGAAGTTTGAAATTACGATGGAAGTACGATTTAGTTTTATATTAATTTAAGTATCGATTTTATTTTTATTGAATTTTATATTTAAGTTTAAATTATGTTAGTTCGGTGCTAATATAAAGCTTGAATATTTTATGATGTTATATGACATTGTCAGACTACGTTAAATTTGGTGATCCAAGTAACTCAGAAGAGAATGAAATGATGCGAGATTAGAAGATTATCGTGGAGAAGATTCAATAATGAGGCAAAGGTGAGTGCATTTCATTTGTATATATGTTTCTACCAAACATTGGCTTGTGATGAGCCAATATCGGAGTTATGTTAAGAAGTGACTCCTAGTGTTATGTGAAGTATGATTCAAGGTTATATGTTAATTTAGTAAGCTAATAGAACTAGTGAATAAGTCAAGGACACTAGTTGGTAAAATCTACCTAGAAATTATGTTTTGAACAATAAGTTTAGAAAATCATCAAATATTATACAAAAATTATTATAGGATGAATCTTATACCATTGGATTCGTCTATCAGTTTAGTTTCTTTTAGAACAAACGAAAAATGATTTCGAGGAGTATACAAAAAATATGAATTTTGAATTAGTGATAGGTCAGAAAACAGGACAACATAATCTGTCCAAAACAACTTCTGTCAGTCAACTTTGAACATTTTCTATAAATTGTACAAGTTGAAATAGATGGAATGCCTTAAATGGTTATATTTTTATTCGAGTCTAGTTTTTATTGGTACAAACGGAATAATTTTTCAGAATATATACATATTAATACATAATAATATTTCATTGAAAGTAGTGCAGACTGCTAGAATATGAAATTTTAATAAATTATGTAGTGGAAGCAATTTTTAAAGCTTAGTGAGGCTTATATTTGATTTATAAGTAAATTGTTCAAATGAGATATTTTATTTATTTAATTATTCTGATTGAGGATGACTTGCAATAAGTCAACCACATTTTATTTTCCAGTATGATTTATAGATTTTCAGTAAGTAATATTTCTATAATATTTTAATCAAGTTTTATAAATGATTTTGAGTATGAACTGCCCACGTATGATATTTATGATGATGAATTCTAAATGTTTACAGTTATCAAACATTTCACCGTTATTAGATATTTACGATTTTCAGATGATTTTTAAGTTATCAGATATTTACATATATCAAATGATTATAGTTATCATATGTTTACATATATAAGATGTTTTACAGTTATCAGACACATATTAATAAATAATTCTATGATGATACATTTAAGCTCATTGTATGTTGCATTGAGAGTCATAAGTATGTTTGGCATGCCATTTATTGAGTACTTTTCAGTTATGAGTTATCAGTTCAACTTTGGAACATTCGTGTACCAATGTTTAGCACCGTTGGTGCTCAAGTTATAATTGCACTGAAGTGCATCATATCGGAGTTTCAGTTATGATTCGACGCAATATTGTGCCTAGTCGCACCTTAAACTCACGTACCTTATATTCTCTTACATATACATTGGGCTATAACAGTAAGTGTGAAAGTTATGACAATATATAAAAGAAAAAAACATAGAATTGGAAAGAAAGTTATGAAATATGTTCGAATGAAAGGAACAAAAGTTATTTATGATATTTAATGATGACTTACATGATTTTTGATAAAATCATGAGATGATGATTTTCAGGTTTTTAGAAGGAAAACAACAGGACTAGCCCTGTTTGAAGTTTTAATTATTTTTTATTTAAATTTTCAGTTTATTGTTTATATTTTATGGATTTTATGTTTAAGCTATACTTCTGCCTCACTAAGTTTTGCTCAGCGCGTGATGATTTTCATGCGAAGGTTCGAATAGAGTAGAGGGTGTGAAGAGAGGAGCTTGCGAGCATCTTCTAGAAATCAAACCTACCGACAATATCATTAAGACATCCTAACTTTGACTTATTAGGGACATGTACATTATATATGTTGGGTTATCAGATTTATTTTAAAAAGATTTGTAATAGTAATTAGGGATTATTTTCTTTAGTTTTGTCTAATTTTAGTATTAATCGTATTTATGAGTGAATAATATAAATGTTATATTTTAAATGGTTTAAAATTAAGCGGTATTAGGCAGTTGTATTTAGATATGAAACAACACTGAACTGTATAATTACTGACTAAAATCAGATTACTTTAGTTGATCAAACAATATTTTATAAATTTATATGATTAAGGAAAAAAGTTTTAAAGCTAGAAAGGAAATTCTTAAATGAAACCAAATTTTTAAGCATTTAAGTTCAGCAAATATCAGTTGAGTTGATATGACATCTTTGGTACGTTTTACGAGATATATACATGTTAAGGGTAATACATAGTAAGTCTAGAAGCAATTCGAAACCTAGAGCATGCCATAGACATAACTTTTTTTAAAACGTTCACTCACAACAAACTCGAAAGACAATTCACCAATCACAATCATTTGGGCTAAAACATTCCTAATTGTTTCTTGATCAAATTTCTAAGTCGTAATATTCCCCACTTCCCCTTTAAAATCCTTACTAGGTAAAACTAATTGACCTTCATTATTGTCAACAATATTAGTAGGGCTTTTCTTACATTGCTTTATGTGATACTTCAATGATCCAGTTCCATTTTTATTTCCATCACAATATAACTTTTTTCACAGTAATTGCATCTACCCTTACTTCGACCTTCACTACTAACAAATTTAGTAAAATGAGACCATACTTTCGACCTTGGAGTGATGGATTTCCATTTAGTAGCAACCTCTCTTATTTTGTTGTTTTGGCTTGAAACTTCACAATATTAGTTGATTTTTCAAAATCTGCCAAAGATGGTGAAACACTGGTGCTTCTATATTGGACATCTACCACAAAATGAAAACAAATAAAAAATAATTAATACATATAACAAACAAATTAAATGAATTTATATACAGTTTAATGCATGCTCTATTTACATTGACGTACATAAAATAAAAAAGCTGCTATTTTTTTTATCTCATTGTTTCCTATGATATTTTTACACGGTTTTATATATTACAATTTAAATACTAGCTTAAAGTAAAGCGTGTACCCTAATGATTAGCTAAAGAAAAAAAGAAAACCAATAAAGTGTGTACAAATATTATAAGTAACATAGGCCAGAATTTCAGTGACATGAAAGCACAATGGATGCAAGTAAGATTTTTTAATTGCATACCCTAATGATTTTTCTTTTAAACCCTAATTAGTATTTACATAAAACACTCAAAACTCCTAACTGTACATGCAGTGTGAGTGTCTAGGGACACTTCTAAAATGGGGTTCTGCTACGGGTTTTCCTCTTCACAAATATATATATCCATGTATTGACAATCAAATAGTCCCAAATATATATGTGTATTTACGGAATGAAAGATAAAATCAAATCTGAATATATTCAATATGATTAAAATAATTAATTAATTATTGGATTGTATCTATTGATTTGATTATGGAATTAATATGTGAAAGCATGCATATATATACGTTGATGAAAAGTGACTGAAGAATCACTTTCGTTGTCCATAAAATACACAAGAATTTGACATTTTAAAAAATGTAAATTGAGAGCCCAAAGCCAAGTAGAGAAAACATGATAGCGTACAGACAAAAAAAAAAAAAACGAAAGCTCTTTGTTTTAAACTACTTTAATAGATCTGAAATGATTTTCAACCTGTTATGGCACTTTGAACAAATTGAAGCAGTTCCTTCTGCTTCACCTATAAATTAATTGTGTTTGAGAAGATTTTGGGGAATGAAATAAGAAAAAAATTAAATCTTTCTAAATTACATTCTAAATGTAGCCTAGGTTTAAGAAGTTACGAACACTTCATCTTGGTAGCTTGAAAAGACACAGTATAAAAAATCCAACACCGTGATTGAAATGTGAAAACTAAGAAGGATTCAAAGTATTTTAGGGAGTACCAGCTGTTTAGGCCCTTTAGGGTTCCTTCTATTAGATAAAAAAAATTTCTTTTTAACTAATTTTAATGTTTTATTTATTTTTAGGAATTTAAGTTAATTGGTTCTTTCTCTTGGGTTAAAAAAATTAGATTCTTAATGGGTCTGAGTTGGGGCAGATTAGGCTAAGACTATTTAAATAATATATATATATATATTTATTAATTTCAGTTAATTCGGTTAATTCAATTAATTAATCGATTTCGAATCGAATTAATCGATAACTAAAATTTGAAAAAATAATTAAACGTTAACCGAATGAACCTAAAAATTAACTGATCAATTAACCAAAAAAACTTCAATTCGGTCAGCTAAATCGGTTAAAATCAAAATTTAAACACCCTTACGTTTAGTTTATAAAGTTTGGACGACATAAGTGAAATCCTAGTATTAGAGGTTATTAAAATTAATAAAAGACATTATTTGTGTAAAATCGTTTTATAAATAACTTTTAGTACTGAGATGATTCATGAAATAATTCCCTCATTATAAAATTTGATAAAATGAAACAATGTTTCAAATTTATGAGAATGATAAAACTATTGAGAGTTTTTCTTGATTTGATATTGTTGAATACCTCGCAGGCCAACAAATGCTCAAAATAATAAGAGGAAGAAACAAGAATCGTATGGAAGAACACTTGACTTTATTTGGTGTAATTTGAAAGTTAGCATAAAGTGTCCTTTTACAGGCAAAGAACAACCTAAAACAATAAATAAACTATTAAAGCTTACAAGTTAAACTTTCTAACATTCATTAAAGTAACATAAATTTAATTAATATGATAGTGTTGATATTTCAACACTCCCCCTCAATACCAACTTTTATACCGAGCTGACGAAAGAAGCTTTTGAGCTTGTTGTCATCCAAGCATTTTGTGAATAAGCATGCCACTTGGTTTTTTATCTTCTTATGTTCAAACTTAATTTCTTCTTGCAAGAGTTTTTCTCTAACAAAATGATAATGTACCTCTGCATGTTTAGTTCTTGAATGCTAAATTGGATTCTCAACTAAACATATGGCTGAGAAGTTGTCACAATATAGGCTGATTGGAAACTTCACTTGAAGATGCAAGTTCTTCAATAATTACAAAATACAAATGCTCTCTTGAGTTACCATTGTTGCTGTACGATTCTATGCTTTAGTGGTTGACAAAGACACTCTGGGTTGTCGTTTGCTACACTAGGAAATTGCTCTAGATCCAAGTAAACACACATACCCTGTAGTTGAACGTCGTCGGGTATCGTGGTCACCTACATAATTAGCATCACAATAGCCAACTAGCTTGCAATCTCCACCTTTTGTTTACTAAATACCATGATCAATCTTACTCTTCAGATATCTCAAAATTCGTCGAGCTGCTTCCAAGTGACGTTTCTTTGGATTTTACATGTAGCGACTCACAATGCCAATTGCAAAAGAAATATCTGGTCTTAGTAAAGTTAAGTAGATAAGACTAAAAACTAACTATTGGTACATTGTAGCATCCTCTAAATCTTTCCCTTCATTAGCATAAATTTTGGCATTTGGTTTCGTTGTTATAGATATTTGCTTGTAATTAAGCATTCCAAAATTTTTCCATAAATCATTGGAATACTTTCTCTGATGGAAAAATTCTTTCCTCGGTGTGATCAATCTCCAGACTAAGGAAATGTCTAAGTTGTCCAAGTTCTTTTATTTGGAAGCGAAGTGATAAATTCTGTAATACCCAAAATAGTAGGTCAGTGACTAGTTTGAAAGGATTTAAATTTTAGAGGATTAAATTGAATAAATGGTAAAGTATAAGAAATGATTCAAGTAAGACCAATTAGTAAGAATGGAAGAATGAAAGGGCATTTTGGTCCTTTAGAGTGAAATGAATTTAAAATTTATTTTAATTAGGGAATTAAATAAAAATGGAAAAAGGGAAAGTGAAAAATACATTAAGCTATTTCTCTTCTTCTTCCCCATTAAAGTGCTCTCCTCCATAGCCAAAGGTAAGGCTTCATTTAACTAGTTTTTTCTTTTGATTTTGGTTTGTTCTTGCAACCTTAAGTGACATGTAAGCTTAAAGAAGGGTTAAAGAGGATTAAAACTAAGAATGGATGAATTATTTGAGATTTGAAGAAAATGGGTTTTTGAGTGATTTGTTGAAATATGAGTTTTTATTGATGTTTACAATTATATTTGACTTGTCAAAGAAGTAAATAAGAGATTAGAAGCCTTGGATGTGATTAAAACCATGTTAGAAAAAGTGGTATGATTTTTGGTTTGAGATGTTCTTTGGAGATTTTAGATGTTATAAGAAGCTAAATGAAGGTAAGTTAGTTGGGATAAGTAAAGAAGAGTTTAATAGTATTGTTGGAGGTAAAAGTAATGGAATTTGACCAAATTTGGGTAAAAATCAAGCTGGAAAATGGAAAATCTGGGTAAGGGTATCGATACTGAAAGAATAATACCGATACTACAGGTTTAAATTAGTAGAAATATGATAAACATTATCTATACTGATGCAATTAGTATCAATACCATGGATTCCAAAATGCAGAAATGGTATCGATACTAAAAGGGAGTATCGATACCATAGTATAGAAGTATCGATACCATGGTAGGGATACCGGTACTATTGAGCCTAGAATTGTAAGATAGGTTGTGATTGTAATAGAAATTAAAAATAATAGTACTTTTGAGTATTATTAAAAGTATAAATGTTAGAGAGTATACTAACATTGGTATGGTATGTGTATTTAATGGATGCTTGTGTAGATCATAACCAAGCTCCCGAGTCGAGCAAGAAAAAGGACAAGGGTAAAGTTACAGAGTAGTTGATTACCATTTGAACATACTAAGGAGGTATATAAGGTGAGTGCATCTATTGTAATTACATGGGATGAGGGAGACTCACAATGAGTCAACCTCTTATGTTTTTGATTTAATGTATGTTTTACAGTATTTGATATATGTTTATAATGTGTATGGAATTGATATTATGAATAATTTTTAGAGTAGGAATTGCTCTAAAATGAAAAGTTAAATGCCTAACGATGCATTTTGGTAGAAA
Source organism: Hibiscus syriacus (assembly GCF_006381635.1). Classification (NCBI taxonomy): domain Eukaryota; kingdom Viridiplantae; phylum Streptophyta; class Magnoliopsida; order Malvales; family Malvaceae; genus Hibiscus; species Hibiscus syriacus. Next base: position 402,803 of record NW_024062657.1, read on the forward strand.
GGTGCCACTATTGCAAGTTAGATGAAAAATTAAATGCCTAACGATGCATTTTGGCAAAAATGTGGCACTATTGCAAGTTAGATGAAAAGTTAATGCCTAACGATGCATTTTGGCAGAAAGGTGACACTATTGCAAGTTATATGAAAATTTAAATGACTAACGATGCATTTTGGCAGAAAGGTGCCACTATTGCAAGTTAGATGAAAAGTTAAATGCCTAACGATGCATTTTGGCAGAAAGGTGCCACTATTGCAAGTTAGATGAAAACTTAAATGCCTAACGATGTATTTTGGCAGAAAGGTACCACTAATGCAAGTTAGATGAAAAGTGAAATGCCTAACTATGCATTTTGGCAGAAATGTGCCACTAATGCAAGTTAGATGAAAAGTTAAATGCCTAACGGTGCATTTTGGCACAAAGGTGCCACTAGTGCAAGTTAGATGAAAAACAATGCATTTCGACATAAAAGGTGTCACTTATTGGTTTAACTAAAAAGATTGTAAAGGATTCTCATGAAGTATATGAATTATCTCGTATTTTGTTAGTCATGACATGCTTATGAATAAATTGTAGTTCATTTACAGTATTATGCCTCTCTAAGTAAATACTTAACGTGTGTTGATTTCACGCGTAGGTAAAAGAAAAGATTAGTCGTGTAAGGGGTGCAGCAGCAATAACTATCATCAATCTAAGGTTGACTCGTCAGTAACAGTAGGACAATCATGTTTATTTTGAAACTTAACCGACATATAATTGAATTTAAGAAAAATGCTTTGTAATGGATTTAAAGTGATAATTTTTAGTAATATATTTCAATTAATGTTTTATTATTGTATTAAAATGTTTGGTTTGAATTTCGAAATAAAATTTTATTGGTTTTTCAATTGAGTGAATGTTTTTAGAAGTCATGTGACACTTATGACTTGTATACGGAAATGTATACAGGAAATGGGTGTTACAAATTCTCCTTAATTCGAATAATTTCTTCCTCATAATCTCCAGTGATGATTAAATCATCCACATATACTACACCAATAGCTAGTTTTCTGTCATTTACTTTCATGAACAGAGTAGAATCTGATAGAGCCACATAATAGTAACTATAAGTTAGGAATTCAATTATCTTCCCATATCAAGCCCTGGGTGCTTGCTTCATTCCATAAAGCGCTTTTCAAATCTTGTAGACATAATCAAGATGATATTGACTTCAAAAACCCATTGGCTGGTTCATGTAAATCTCATGATCTATCTCCCCATGTAAAAATGTATTCTACACATCCACTTGCCATAGATTCCAATCCTTATTAGTTATAGTGCTAGTAGGACTCGAATAGTTGTAAGCTTTGCTACTGGACTAAACATTTCATCATAGTCTATTCCATATTTTTGAGAGAATCCTCTAGGTACCAGTCAAGCTTTATGTCTCTCAATTGATCCATATATGCGAGATTTTATCTTTTAGATCCATTCATAAGAAATAGGATTCACATCTCTTGGCTTTGGTACGAGCTCCTAAGTCTGATTATAATCAAGTACAATAATATCTTCTCTCATTGCTTCAATTATTCTACCTTTTGAGAAGCTTCTTCAAAAGTGCATGGTTTTTTTTACATCATTGTTTTCTAGAATGACAGTGTTAGTGTATTTTGGATTTGACTTTCTAATCCTTTTTTATCTTCTAGGTGGTGTTGGTTCTTCTATTTCACTAGGCTCATCATCTTCGATCGCTTGCTGATGAACACCAATTTTCCATGGACTCCGAGTTACGCCTTCTCCTTCTTCATCATCAACAATTTCAGTTTCATTTAGACTCAATTGAACTTTGGAAGATTGTAAATCTCTTTTAAGAGTACCTGAGTATGGAAATAACTCTTTCTCTAAGGACCACCATGAAGATGCTTCATCAAACACCACATTGCGAGACACGTAGCATTTCCCAGTTATAAGATAACATCTCCACCCTTTTCTTTGGTTATTGCACCCTAAAAAATATAACTAACAGTTTTTTGTCCATTTTGTTGCATACGTGGTCAGGTATAAGTACATTGCAAACATTTCCAAAAACTCAAAAATAGATAATTGTTGGTTTAATTTTCCATAATTTTTTAAAAGGTGAAAGAAAATGTAACCTTTGTTGAGGAAGTCTGTTGATTACAAAAGCTACAGATTTCTTTGCTTTCACCCAAAATAGACTTGGAACTTTTCTTGCATGAAGCATACTTCAACATATTTCAGCCAAATGTCTTTTCTTTATTTCGACTATACAATTTTGTTGAGGAGTGCTAGTACATGTGAACTAATGGCATACTCGACACTACTCAAGAAAGTCTAAAACCTTGTTTGAAGTGTACTCTTCTCTATTATATGTTCGAAGACAACATTTTTTTTGTAACTTATTCCTTTTTAATCCCTTTAAATTCTTTAAACTTTGAAAATGTCTCGGATTTTTCCTTCATAAAATAGATCCACACATCTGAAAAAATCATCAATGAAAGTTACCATGTACTGCATCCCACCAATGGAGATTTGTTTAACAAGTTCAAACACATTAGAGTATATCAACTCTAATGGCTCATATGTTCTATATTTGAACTTTTCATATGGTAATTAATGTATTTTTCCACACTGGCAGCCTGCACATATTGTGATTGTTCTTACTTCAAGTTTTGGAAGTCCTTTTAACATTGACTTAATCATCATCATGTCTAGCTTGGAATAGTTTATGTGACTTAACCATATGTTCCACAAGTCTATTGTCATATTCCTTTTTGTTTTGTCAACATATGTAATTTCTATATACATCATATAGATAGACTCCAATCTTCATCCTTTCATCATTGGCTCTTTTGCAATCTCATGGTTATGGTAAACTTTCACATCTTTTGGACCAAACAAAACAACATGGCCCTAATTATTGATTATCTAAGAGCTAATAGGATCGTTATAGATGCATTTAGGAGCATATAGTTGCATATGGTGGAAATATATTTTTCCGTGGCATTTATTTTGAAAACAGTGTTGCGTTATGGTGAAGGTGTTTGTTTGATAATGTACATGATTTGGGAGCAAGGATAAGCAAGAGAATTATCGTGACATGATGGGAATGGTGAGAAGAATGCAAATGCCAACTCAGACGACATTTTGGAAGAGAAAAAAAAACGAAAAAGATTTCAAGAGCCAGTTGTCCCTGTCTTCACGTGCCTTCAACGCCAGACATCTAGGATGGAACATTTGCCACCTGGGTCGGCTAATCCGTCGTAATGTATGCCCAGCTGTAAGCCTCCAAGAGGGGACCATTACCACATTTGCCTCACCTCACGTGAAAGCTAGCTCGGGGTGTCCTAGGAATTTTAACACAAATTCATAGTTTATTCCCCACTATAAAAAGGAGATAAAGCCACCAGATTAAAAGACTCCCTTTATACGTCATTGAGCTTAAATCCAAAGAGAAAGTCTCTCTTTTTCTCATCATTTTTGTCGTGGACTTCCTCCATTAACAAGCTAGAGGGAGTGGCGAGCTAGTCGTCCAGAGGAGCTAGCGAGCTAGGGCAGTTCATGGTGGCCGAGGGAAGCTCAGGCAGTTCACGTCGAAGGCTTTTCCTCCATCTTTTTTCTATTTACTTTCATTTATCTTAGTTGGGTTTTATGGAAAGAATTAATTTCATGCCTTGTTGTTTGGAAGATTCGAACCCCACCATGAACTAGTCTTATTTGGTGGGAGTTTCTTATGGATACTTAAGTTTTATTTTAATGGATGGTTGTTTTTGTATGATGTTATTTGTTTTGCTTATGATGCTTAATGCTTAAGGTTGTAGAAGCTATGAGAGCAGTCATTCCTTATTAATGGATGGTTGTTTTTGTATGATGTTATTTGTTTTGCTTATGATGCTTAATGCCTTAAGGTTGTAGAAGCTATGAGAGCAGTCATTCCTTAGGAGAATACTTAGTGTTCGAGAGAATGACTAAGTAGCATATCTTTAGTGTTTAAGAGAAACGAGGATCCACATAAGCAAGGGTTCTAGATAGTAACTAGACCTAATCTAACCTTTGACATAAGGCTAAGATTTTAATCGACTAAAAGGAATTGTGCTCGATCAAGAGGTTAGATGATAGTGCTGACGCTGAGTGGTATTACCATGAGATATTCTGTTGATCTGAACCAATAGGATCCCTACACCTGCTAATGCTGAGAGGTATTTCTATGGCATCCGTAACCTGTCGAGTCCCTTGACTAGAGATAGATCAAATCAAGTGTTTACATTTTATCTTGCCTTTGCATTTTTAGTTTATTCCACTAAACTCAACTTATTTTTACCAAGACAATTCTATCCATTTTGCCACAACATTCTCATTTGTACATACCTTCACTAACTATACTTAGGTGAAGTAATTAATTGTTGTGATTGAACTTATAAATTTCCTCTAATCCCTGTAGAGATGATACTCACTCATCACTGTATTACTTGTTCGATTGTGTACACTTGCACATATTTCACGACCATATTTAGTAGTCATAATTCGTGGACAAGTTTTTGGCGTTGTTGCCGGGGATTGACAACTAAAAGTTAATTAGTTTTGTCATAGCATTTTTATTTTACTTCTTATTTTTATAGTTTTATTTGTTATTTTCCTGTCTTTTTAGGTTTTTTTTGGTGTGTATGACTAGAAGACACTCTGACGACCCATTAGAACTAATTGAACTGAGATTGAGAGGCTCTTTAGGCAAAGAAATGTGTTCAAATGCAAACATGTATCAAATAGGGAATCAAAGTATTGGTCATGAGGAAGATCAGAATGCCGAGACAATTTCGAATGCTAGGAATGTAGCCAGTCTCGTGCAATTTGAGATCACTTAAATCCTATCTTGGATGGCTTAAATCCAGGAATTATAACACTCGAGATTCAAGGAGCCCATTTTGAGCTCAACCTGTTATGTTCAATATGTTAAACCCATAGGAAATTTGGGGCATGCCTAATGAAGATGCCAAGTAACATAATTTGAATAATGGTTTTTAACCCTAAAAGGGTTGTATAAGATCTATAAGTCTGTTAAGGAATCATTTCGAGATCAAAGAATGTTCGGGAAAGCAAATTAACCAATGGATCTCTAAAGTATAATTATTTTCATAAGAGTTAATACCGAAATTATCTGATTAAGAAATTACAAAAATGCCCTTGAGAGGTAAAATAGTCTAAGTTGACTCTGAATGAGGAAGTAGGAAGTCGAGAATTTGTTTTTAAACCGATAAATTATGATTTGATTATTGAGATCCTATATTTGTATGGAAAATTCTGATAATCCGTTAGTAACATCTGAAAAGGCATTTAACTTGGAAATCTCCGACTTGAGTAAGTACGTGAAGAATAAAAATTTATCGATGGTGATATTTTGTCAGAATAGTTCAAAGGGACTGACATAATTGATAAGTTTGAATTAAATAATAAGACCGAACGGAAGGAAATGATTGAAATATTCTAGATTGTAAAATGACCAAAATACCCCTAGAATGGAAATGACTCAAAAATGTCACCAAGCTCAGGAATGAATGGATATACTCAAGCTTTGAAATGATTAGAAAAACGTGAGCACCAAAATGACCAAAATACCCTATTGGCCTAGAAAGTAAAGTTGGATTAATTAAGGAATCCAAATAAACATGGATGTTGTACTGCTCTTAAAAGTTATGGAACGCAACTTAAGTGATCAACCAATGTTAGTGCTATATCATTAGCTGAATGATAAGTAACACTTGAAGTTTGTTCATTCAAATTTGGATCGATGATAATTCTAGAAGTACTTGGCTCAGCTCAACTCTAGAGCGCATACAATACTAATAAGTGGGTATTCGTGAGTCAAATCAACCACGAATACCAGAATGACTTTATTATATGAATAAATTGAACTGAAATGAAGTACAACGTGTATTTAAAATTCAGAAACGTCTGAATTATTCTGGAAAACTTTAAAGTAATCGAGATAGACTTGCTTACTAAACGAACTAAGTAACATCAATGACTAAGGATTAAATAGGTGATTTGATGAGTTTGGAAACACTGTTGAACTTACATGATGAATTTTCCTTATGGGTTATGAGCCATGGATCAAGTACGTCCGTATTTCCTGATATTGTTGAAACGTGGAAATGAAATAAAGACCGTTGGAAGATTTATTCAGTGATGATTATGGGGATGATCTATGGATCTGCATTATGGTATTAAGAGAGAATACTGGAGATAATGAATTGACTTGTTGACATGTATCAGTTTGGGAGTTGTGTAACTCGAGTTGTTTGATAATATGATCGATAGTAGATTGTAAAGACTGAATCTTCGATTCTATATTTTCATCTAAAATCACTTCGGTCATATTGAAAAACGCAAGTAACGCAGAAGGAAAAGATTCTGAATACCTCATTTGGTTCAATTGGGCTGAAAGCCTATGAATTCAAAGTATATTCCTGAATACGTCTGATTGGTTGGGTAATGGAATCACTCGTAGTAAATCTGAATTTAGAATTATTCTGTATAAAGGTTCCTGGACGTTTTCCTGATGCATATAGAAACTTAGTGGAATTCTAAAAGTATCAATCTTAAATGTCTGATTAGATCGGTTAGAAATCGATTCTCTTCAATAAGATCTTATTATTGGAATCCGATCAAATTGCACAAGTTCATGTTATCCATATTGATAACTACAAAATGCATCTGAAAAATAATTGGATTCTCTAGTGTGTTCCTTATATTTTGAAAAATTGTTTTATTGTTTTAACATGTGGTACACTGAAATCTATGGTTACTGTTTTATGGATGCACCGATTTAACGGTGATGGCCTATGGATTTGTATCATTGTATAAACTGTATCTTGGAGATACAGATTTGTAAAGTACAACTCTGATCAAGCTGGAAAATTTTTATGGACCTAATGTGACTCTTAGGTAGGCTCTGCGGCCCTGAGATCATTCTCGGGTAGGCCCTACGGCCCTAAGATGTGTTCTTAGGTAGGCCCTACATCCCCAAAATCTATCTTGGGTAGGCTCTCAGGCCCTAAGATGTTCCCTTAGGTTAACTCTTTGTAAGATGGTTTAAAATATGAGTTTAAAAAGCTCCACTACAGTATGGTTTATTGGATTTTACTGAACTATCATTTTATTAGTGTACCTATTATGGTTTTATTGTACTGATGGAACACACTAGGCATCCTATTCGACCTCACGAAAACGTGATAGTATGAAAGGTTTCTTATGAACTGAGATTCATGGCTTCTACTCGATGAACTTCTAAGGGAACCCCAGATTATTCCACCCACTGGTATACGTATGATTCAATAAGGAAGTTATGGTTTCCCATTTATCTGCATGTCATGTAGCATCATCTGGTAGTTCTGTATTACTGAGCTTTTCGAAGCTCACTCTATACTCATCTTTTCAGGCTAAAAGAATGGTACCAGTACAACTATCGACTTCAGTAAGGGAGTTCTTCCGGTGCTGTTTCCAGAGTATGGTACATGTGATTAGGGGGCATGTAATTGTATTTTGTTTTATATACGAGTCTGGAAATCTGTTTTATTTTTAAATAGTGACAAAAGATTTTATAAGTTTACATGTTATGATAAAAAGCTTTAAATTTTCCGCTATTTTTACAGTGGGTTGCTCCGGTGGCCCTAATGTGACAACCCAGATCGGATCGGGTTATCCGCATCAGTCTGGGGGGCTACATTTAGTGGTATCAGAGCCAGGTTTGAGTTAAAACTTTTCAAGATAGACCGGTCGATCGAATGTCAAAATATATCTGATCAGTACATGCCCCTATAATACAATCATACCTCTCTGAGCCGGAACTCCAAGGTTGAGTCCCTATCTGTAATGATTAAACATAAGTTTCTATTCATTAAGACTCTTCCTTTGCAAAAAGGAATACTAGTAACATCTGTATAAACGCTGTAAAGTACCTCATGAACCATGTGAGAGTTAATTATCCGAGAAAATTTGAATCGACTCCGGAAATTAAATTGGGATATGTTAATGCTCTATGAGCCTATTCTCATGACCAAGACTGAAATTGATTACTCAAGGAAATTTTCGTTCGGATTCTTTTATTGGAATAAGAGAGTTCTGATAAGAATGTATACTCAACTGGTTAAGGATTAATGGAGGATCTGTATTTCTATAAGAGCTACATGAAAGATATGAAAAAACTGATGGAAGTTTATTTCTGCAAATATGTGACTTGAATGAATTTCGAGGACGGAATTCTTTTAAGAGGGGAGAATTGTAACACCCCAATTTAGGGGATAAATTTTAACAAATTATAAAGTATTGGATTTAATTGGTATTTTGGAAGAAAATTAAGAATAAGATTTCAAAGTTGGCAGACCATTTTAAGAAGTGCAGAAAATTCAGTGGCTAGATTCATGATTTAACCATTTTTTATATTTGATGAAATATAACTCCCCCACCCTTGCTCAATTTTCAGAATTCCCCCATTTCCCTCTCTCATTCACCCTACTTCGATCTCCGATCTACACGCCGTCTGACCTCCAATCGACGAGCTGAAACCACCATCGTGTTCATTGTCGAGCGAGGAACAAAACCCCTTAAACCTTTCGTCGTGAATCGTCGCCGTTCGTCGTGAATTTCAATCGGAAGTATCGTCGGTAATAACTCGATTTCAATTGGTTTTTCATCGATTCACGACGATCCGAGCATCCGTTTACGACACCTCCCGTACCATCGTGTTCCTTGTATCGTTCTGAGTCCACCGGTGTTCTTCGTTTCTCCATCGTCGCCAGCGCGTGGAGGGGTAAGACTGTCAAAGTTTCTGACATTTTGGAATCGAGCTCTCCGCCGTTCAAAATTGTGAACCGAGCTTTGTAAGTTCCTCAAAATCTCTTAAAATTACTTTTAGGAATTTTTCCGAGAATTTTTCGACACGCGCCACCTCCCGAGAGTGGGCATAGTCTGGTGATAATTTAGTAGTTAATTTATGTTTGGGTGCTATTTGTGTAAAATCCGGGTGTTAGATTGGTAAATATTTGCAGAATGTGGCTAATTTGGTAATTAATTTCTGTTAGGGTGATATTTGTGTAAAATGGTCGACTGTTGATCGTTGACTGGCGTTGACCACTGTTGACCAAAACTTTGATTGGCTTTGACCGGGCATTAAACGACCTTTGACTTTGACCGAGTATACCTATCCTGATATTTTTCGACGTTCCAAATCCAATTTCGCAGTCTGTTTTTCAAAATTTGAACCCGAAGGCCTCAAAATTACATGACAAACCTGTTGACTTTGATTTCGACCGAAAATTCCAAATTTCCGAAAAGTCATATTTTATGCTTTCGACGTCTTGAATCCGAATCCGAAGTCTGTTTCGCCAAATTCGAAACCTGTAAGTTGTTTTTCACTGATTTATCACCCGATTCGATCCGTTTATCGTAATTAAGCTCCGTTTTTCACCCGATTCGATCCGTTTATCGTAATTAAGCTCCGTTTTTAATATAATTTATATTGATATGTATCTGAGAAATTATTAGAAGTTGAATTCAAGATCGAGGGGGTTCAAATGGAATTTATTGGTCAATCAGTATTGCACGGAAATCGAGGTAATACTTTACTACCTCTTTATGCTTTATGGAACATGTTGATATTGGTAAATGCATGAATAAGATAATGTTGATCACTTTTGTGGAGTTGATTAATTTATACACTCGATATGAATGTGGTAGAAATTTGATAACTGAATTCGGATCGAATGATTAATATAAGAGATTGAGGGAATGTTAGAATTAAATTACAAGTTGTGTGATTTGTGATAAAGAAATTAGCCATGGATTTGTAACTTATATTTTAAAGGTTAAATGTTTAAGGTATTTGGATGGGAAATTATGAGAATACTCCAGTAGGGTAAAATTACGAAAATACCCTTATATTGTAAGATGACAAGAATTGTCCCTGGAAGTTGGTTAATAACTCTGAAAAGACATATTGATCCGATATAATTATAGATGTGCATAAGAAATGCTAGTTTTGCTTAGAAAATTTGAATAATTGGTTTTTAACCCTAAAAGGGTTTGTATAAGATACTATAAGTCTGTTAAGGAATCATTTCGAGATCAAAGAATGTTTGGGAAAGAAATTAACCATTGGATCTCTAAAGTATAATTATTTTCGTTAAGAGTTAATACCGAAATTATCTAATTAAGAAATTACGAAAATGCCCTTGAGAGGTAAAAATAGTCCAAGTTGACTCTGAATGAGGAAGTAACACGAGAATTTGTTTTTAAACCAATAAATTACTGATTTGATTGTTGAGATCCTATTTTTGTATGGAAAATTCTGATAATCCGTTAGTAAAATCTGAGAAGGCATTTAACTTGGAATCTCCGACTTGAGTAAGTACGTGAAGAATAATAATTTATTGATGGTGATATTTTGACAGAATAGTTTAAAGGGACTGACAAATTGATAAGTTTGAATTAAATAATAAGACCGAACGGAAGGAAATGATTGAAATATTCTAGATTGTAAAATAACCAAAATACCCCTGGAATGGAAATGACTCAAGAATGTCACCAAGCTCAGGAATGAATGGATATACTCAAGCTTTGAAATGAATAGAAAAACGTTGAGCACCAAAATAAACAAAATACCTATTGGCCTAGAATAAGTAAATGTCTTGGATTAATTAAGGAATCCAAATAAACATGGATGTTTATTGCTCTTAAAAGTTATGGAACGCAACTTAAGTGATCAACCAATGTTAGTGCTATATCATTAGCTGAATGATATAAGTACCACTTGAATGTTTGTTCATCTTCTCAAATTTGGATCGATGATAATTCTGGAAGTACTTGGCTCAGCTCAACTCTAGAGCGCATACAGTACTAATAAGTGGGTATTCGTGAGTCAGATCAACCACGAATACCAGAATGACTTTATTATAAGAATAAATTGAACTGAAATGAAGTACAACGTGTATTTGAAATTCAAAAACGTCTGAATTATTCTGGAAAACTTTAAAGTAATCGGGATAGACTTGCTTACTAAACGAACGAAGTAGCATCAATAACTAAGGATTAAATAGGTGATTTGATGAATTTGGAAACACTATTGAACTTACATGATGAATTGTCCTTATGGGTTATGAGCCATGGATCAAGTACGTCCGTATTTCCTGATATTGTTGAAACGTGGAAATGAAATAAAGACCGTTAGAAGATTTATTCAGTGATGATTATGGGGATGATCTATGGATCTGCATTATGGTATTAAAGAGTGAATACACTGGAAGGATAATGAATTGACTTGTTGACATGTATCAGTTTGGAAGTTGTGTAACTCGAGTTGTTTGATAATATGATCGATAGTCATAGATTGTAAATGACTTGAATCTCCGATTCTATATTTTCATCTAAAATCACTTCGGTCATGTTGGAAAATGCAAGTAACGCAGATGGAAAAGATTCTGAATACCTCATTTGGTTCATTTGGGCTGAAAACCTATGAATTCAAAGTATATTCCTGAATACCTCTGATTGGTTGGGTAATGGAATCACTCGCAGTAAATCTGAATTTAAAATTATTCTGTATAAAGGTTCCTGGACGTTTTCCTGATGCATATAGAAACTTAGTGGAATTCTAAAAGTATCAATCTTAAATGTCTGATTAGATCGGTTAGAAATCGATTCTCTTCAATAAGATCTTATTATTGGAATCCGATCAAATTGCACAAGTTCATGTTATCCATATTGATAACTACAAAATGCATCTGAAAAATAATTGGATTCTCTAGTGTGTTCCTTATATTTTGAAAAATTGTTATATTGTTTTTACATGTGGTACACTGAAATCTATGGTTACTGTTTTATGGATGCACCGACTTAACGGTGATGGCCTATGGATTTGTATCATTGTATAAACTGTATCTTGGAGATACAGATTTGTAAAGTACAACTCTGATCAAGCTGGAAAATTTTTATGGACCTAATGTGACTCTTAGGTAGGCTCTGCGGCCCTGAGATCATTCTCGGGTAGGCCCTGCGACCCTAAGATGTGGTCTTAGGTAGGCCCTACGGCCCCAAAATCTATCTTGGGTAGGCTCTTAGGCCCTAAGATGTTCCCTTAGGTTAACTCTTTGTAAGATGGTTTAAAATACGAGTTTAAAAAGCTCCACTACAGTATGGTTTATGGGATTTTGCTGAACTATCATTTGATTAGTGTACCTATTATGGTTTTATCGTACTGATGGAACACACTAGGAATCCTATTCGACCTCATGAAAACGTGATAGTATGAAAGGTTTCTTATGAACTGAGATTCATGGCTTCTACTCGATGAACTTCTAAGGGAACCCCAGATTATTCCACCCACTGGTATACGTATGATTCAATAACGAAGTTATGGTTTCCCATTTATCTGCATGTCATGTAGCATCATCTGGTAGTTCTGTATTACTGAGCTTTTCGAAGCTCACTCTATACTGATCTTTTCAGGCTAAAAGAATGGTACTAGTGCAGCTATCGACTTCAGTAAGGGAGTTCTTCCGGTGCTGTTTGTAGAGTATGGTACATGTGATTTGAGGGCATGTAATTGTATTTTGTTTTATATACGAGTCTGGAAATCTGTATTATTTTTAGATAGTGACAAATAATTTTATAAGTTTACATGTTATGATAAAAAGCTTTAAATTTTCTGCTATTTTTAAAGTGGGTCACTCCGGTGGCCCTAATGTGACAACCCAGATCGGATCGGGTTATCCGCATCGGTCTGGGGGGTTACATTTAGTGGTATCAGAGCCAGGTTTTGAGTTAAAACTTTTCAAGATAGACCAGTCGGTCGAATGTCAAAATATGTATGATCAGTACATGCCCCTAGAATGCAATCATACCTCTCTGAGCCGGAAGGTTGAGTCCCTATATGTAATGAGTAAACATAAGTTTCTATTCGTTAAGACTCTTCCTTTGCAAAAAGGAATACTAGTAACATCTGTATAAACGCTGTAAAGTACCTCATGAGCCATGTGAGAGTTAATTATCCGAGAAAATTTGAATCGACTCCGGAAATGAAATTGGGATATGTTAATGCTCTATGAGCCTATTCTCATGACCAAGACTGAAATTGATTACTCAAGGAAATTTTCGTTCGGATTCTTTTATTGGAATGAGAGAGTTCTGATAAGAATGTATACTCAACTGGTTAAGGATTAATGGAGGATCTGTATTTCTATAAGAGCTACATGAAAGGTATGAAAAAACTGATGGAAGTTTATTTATGAAAATATGTGACTTGAATGAATTTCGAGGACGAAATTCTTTTAAGGAGGGGAGAATTGTAACACCCCAATTTAGGGGCTAAATTTTAACAAATTATAAAGTATTGTATTTAATTGTTATTTTGGAAGAAAATTAAGGATTAAATTATAAGATTTCAAAGTTGGCAAACCGTTTTAAGAAGTGCAGAAAATTCAGTGGCTATATTCATATTTTAACCATTTTTTATATTTGATGAAATATAACTCCCCCACCCGTGCTCAGTTTTCAGAATTCCCCCATTTCCCTCTCCCGTTCACCCTACTTCGATCTCCGATCTACACACCGTCCGACCTCCGATCGATGAGACGAAACCACCATCGTGTTCATTGTCGAGCGAGGAACAAAACCCCTCAAACCTTTCATCGTGAATCGTCGCCGTTCGTCGTGAATTTCAGTCGGAAGTATCGTCGGTAATAACTCAATTTCAATTGGTTTTTCATCGATTCACGACGATCCGAGCATCCGTTTACGACACCTCCCGTACCATCGTGTTTCTTGTATCATTCCGAGTCCACCGGTGTTCTCCGTTTCTTTGTCGTCGCCAGTGCGTGGAGGGGTGAGACCGTCAAAGTTTCTGACATTTTGGAATCGAGCTCTCCGCCGTTCAAAATTGTGAACCGAGCTTTGTAAGTGCCTCAAAATCGCTTAAAATAACTTTTAGGAATTTTTCTGACACGCGCCACCTCCCGAGAGTGGGCATAGTCTGGGTGATAATTTAGTAATTAATTTATGTTTAGGTGTTATTTGTGTAAAATCCGGGTGTTAGATTGGTAAATCTTTACAGAATGTGGCTAATTTGGTAATTAATTTATGTTAGGGTGATATTTGTGTAAAATGGTCGACTGTTGACCGTTGACCGGCGTTGACCACTGTTGACAAAAACTTTGACTGGCTTTGACCGGGCATTAAACGACCATTGACTTTGACCGAGTATACCTATCCTGACATTTTTCGCCGTTCTAAATCCAATTTCGCAGTCTGTTTTTCGAAATTTGAACCCGATCGATAGTCTGGGTGATAATCTAGTAATTAATTTATGTTTGGGTGCTATTGTGTAAAATCCGGTGTTAGATTGGTAAATATTTACAGAATGTGGCTAATTTGGTAATTAATTCTGTTAGGGTGATATTTGTGTAAAATGGTCGACTGTTGACCGTTGACCGTCGTTGATCACTATTGACCAAAACTTTGACTGGCTTTGACCGGGCATTAAACGATCTTTGACTTTGATCGAGTATACCTATCCTGACATTTTTCGACGTTCCAAATCCAATTCCGCAATTTGTTTTTTGAAATTTGAACCCGAAGGCCTCGAAATTACATGACAAACCCGTTGACTTTGATTTTGACCGAAAATTCCAAATTTCCAAAAAGTCATATTTTATGCTTTCGACGTCTTGAATCCGAATCCGAAGTACGTTTCACCAAATTCGAAACCGGTAAGCTTTTTTCACTGATTTATCACCCGATTCGATCCGTTTATCGTAATTAAGCTCCGTTTTTTATATAATTTATATTGATATGTATCTGAGGAATTATTGGAAGTTGAATTCAAGATCGAGGGGGTTCAAATGGAATTTATTGGTCGATCAGTATTGCACAGAAATCGAGGTAATACTTTACTACCCCTTTATGCTTTATGGAACATGTTGATATTGGTAAATGCATGAATAAGATAACGTTGATCACTTTTGTGGAGTTGATTAATTTATACACTCGATATGAATGTGGTATAAATTTGATAACTGAATTCGGATCGAATGATTAATATAAGAGATTGAGGGAATGTTAGAATTAAATTACAAGTTGTGTGATTTGTGATAAAGAAATTAGCCATGGATTTGTAACTTATATTTTAAAGGTTAAATGTATAAGGTACTTGGATGGGAAATTATGAGAATACTCCGGTAGGGTAAAATTACGAAAATACCCTTATATTGTAAGATGACAAGAATTGTCCCTGGAAGTTGGTTAATAACTCTGAAAAGACATATTGATCCGATATAATTACAGATGTGCATGAGAAATGCTAGTTTTGCTTAGAAAATTTGGATAATTGGTTTTTAACCCTAAAAGGGTTTGTATAAGATACTATAAGTCTGTTAAGGAATCATTTCGAGATCAAAGAATGTTCGGGAAAGCAATTAACCATTGGATCTATAAAGTATAATTATTTTCGTTAAGAGTTAATACCGAAATTATCTGATTAAGAAATTACGAAAATGCCATTGAGAGGTAAAAATAGTCCAAGTTGACTCTGAATGAGGAAGTAACACGAGAATTTTGTTTTTAAACCGATAAATTACTGATTTGATTGTTGAGATCCTATTTTTGTATGGAAAATTCTGATAATCCGTTAGTAACATCTGAGAAGGCATTTAACTTGGAAATCTCCGACTTGTGTAAGTACGTGAAGAATAATAATTTATCGATGGTGATATTTTGTCAGAATAGTTCAAAGGGACTGACATAATTGATATGTTTGAATTAAATAATAAGACCGAACTGAAGGATATGATTGAAATATTCTTGATTGTAAAATGACCAAAATACCCCTAGAATGGAAATGACTCAAGAATGTCACCAAGCTCAGGAATGAATGGATATACTCAAGCTTTGAAATGAATAGAAAAACGTTGAGAACCAAAATGACCAAAATACCCTATTGGCCTAGAATAAGTAAATGTCTTGGATTAATTAAGGAATCCAAATAAACATGGATGTTGTACTGCTCTTAAAAGTTATAGAATGCAACTTAAGTGATCAACCAATGTTAGTGCTATATCATTAGCTGAATGATATAAGTACCACTTGAATGTTTGTTAATCTTCTCAAATTTGGATCGATGATAATTCTGGAAGTACTTGGCTCAGCTCAACTCTAGAGCGCATACAGTACTAATAAGTGGGTTTTCGTGAGTCAAATCAACCACGAATACCAGAATGACTTTATTATATGAATAAATTGAACTGAAATGAAGTACAACGTGTATTTGAAATTCAAAAACGTCTGAATTATTCTGGAAAACTTTAAAGTAATCGGGATAGACTTGCTTACTAAACGAACTAAGTAACATCAATGACTAAAGATTAAATAGGTGATTTGATGAGTTTGGAAACACTGTTGAACTTACATGATGAATTGTCCTTATGGGTTATATGAGCCATGGATCAAGTACGTCCGTATTTCCTGATATTGTTGAAATGTGGAAATGAAATAAAGACCGTTGGAAGATTTATTCAGTGATGATTATGGGGATGATCTATGGATCTGCATTATGGTATTAAAGAGTGAATACACTGGAAGGATAATGAATTGACTTGTTGACATGTATCAGTTTGGGAGTTGTGTAGCTCGAGTTGTTTGATAATATGATCGATAGTCTGGGTGATAATCTAGTAATTAATTTATGTTTGGGTGCTATTTGTGTAAAATCCGGGTGTTAGATTGGTAAATATTTACAGAATGTGGCTAATTTGGTAATTAATTTCTGTTAGGGTGATATTTGTGTAAAATGGTCGACTGTTGACCGTTGACCGTCGTTGATCACTGTTGACCAAAACTTTGACCGGGCATTAAACGATCTTTGACTTTGATCGAGTATACCTATCCTGAAATTTTTCGACGTTCCAAATCCAATTCTGCAGTTTGTTTTTTGAAATTTGAACCCGAAGGCCTCGAAATTACATGACAAACCCGTTGACTTTGATTTTGACCGAAAATTCCAAATTTCCGAAAAGTCATATTTTATGCTTTCGACGTCTTGAATCTGAATCCGAAGTCCGTTTCGCCAAATTCGAAACCGGTAAGCTGTTTTTCACTGATTTATCACCCGATTCGATCCGTTTATCATAATTAAGCTCCGTTTTTTATATAATTTATGTTGATATGTATCTGAGGAATTATTGGAAGTTGAATTCAAGATCGAGGGGGTTCAAATGGAATTTATTGGTCGATCAGTATTGCACAGAAATCGAGGTAATACTTTACTACCCCTTTATGCTTTATGGAACATGTTGATATTGGTAAATGCATGAATAAGATAACGTTGATCACTTTTGTGGAGTTGATTAATTTATACACTCGATATGAATGTGGTATAAATTTGATAACTGAATTCGGATCGAATGATTAATATAAGAGATTGAGGGAATGTTAGAATTAAATTACAAGTTGTGTGATTTTTGATAAAGAAATTAGCCATGAATTTGTAACTTATATTTTAAAGGTTAAATGTATAAGGTACTTGGATGGGAAATTATGAGAATACTCCGGTAGGGTAAAATTATGAAAATACCCTTATATTGTAAGATGACAAGAATTGTCCCTGGAAGTTGGTTAATAACTCTGAAAAGACATATTGATCCGATATAATTACAGATGTGCATGAGAAATGCTAGTTTTGCTTAGAAAATTTGGATAATTGGTTTTTAACCCTAAAAGGGTTTGTATAAGATACTATAAGTCTGTTAAGGAATCATTTCGAGATCAAAGAATGTTCGGGAAAGCAATTAACCATTGGATCTATAAAGTATAATTATTTTCGTTAAGATTTAATACCGAAATTATCTGATTAAGAAATTACGAAAATGCCCTTGAGAGGTAAAAATAGTCTAAGTTGACTCTGAATGAGGAAGTAACACGAGAATTTGTTTTTAAACCGATAAATTACTGATTTGATTGTTGAGATCCTATTTTTGTATGGAAAATTCTGATAATCCGTTAGTAACATCTGAGAAGGCATTTAACTTGGAAATCTCCGACTTGAGTAAGTACGTGAAGAATAATAATTTATTGATAGTGATATTTTGTCATAATAGTTTAAAGGGACTGACATAATTGATAAGTTTGAATTAAATAATAAGACCGAACGGAAAGAAATGATTGAAATATTCTAGATTGTAAAATGACCAAAATACCCCTAGAATGAAAATGACTCAAGAATGTCACCAAGCTCATGAATGAATGGATATACTCAAGCTTTGAAATGAATAGAAAAATGTTGAGCACCAAAATGAACAAAATACCCTATTGGCCTAGAATAAGTAAATGTCTTGGATTAATTAAGGAATCCAAATAAACATGGATGTTGTACTACTCTTAAAAGTTTTGGAACGCAACTTAAGTGATCAACCAATGTTAGTGCTATATCATTAGCTGAATGATATAAGTACCACTTGAATGTTTGTTCATCTTCTCAAATTTGGATCGATGATAATTCTGGAAGTACTTGGCTCAGTTCAACTCTAGAGCGCATACAATACTAATAAGTGGGTATTCGTGAGTCAAATCAAACCACGAATGCCAGAATGACTTTATTATATGAATAAATTGAACTGAAATGAAGTACAACGTGTATTTGAAATTCAAAAATGTCTGAATTATTCTGGAAAACTTTAAAGTAATCGGGATAGACTTGCTTACTAAACGAACTAAGTAACATCAATGACTAAGGATTAAATAGGTGATTTGATGAGTTTGGAAACACTGTTGAACTTAGATGATGAATTATCCTTATGGGTTATGAGCCATGGATCAAGTACGTCCGTATTTCCTGATATTGTTGAAAAGTGGAAATGAAATAAAGACCGTTGGAAGATTTATTCAGTGATGATTATGGGGATGATCTATGGATCTGCATTATGGTATTAAAGAGTGAATACACTTGAAGGATAATGAATTGAATTGTTAACATGTATCAGTTTGGGAGTTGTGTAACTCGAGTTGTTGGATAATATGATCGATAGTGATAGATTATAAATGACTTGAATCTTCGATTCTATATTTTCATCTAAAATCACTTCGGTCATGTTGGAAAACGCTAGTAACGCAGAAGGAAAAGATTTTGAATACCTCATTTGGTTCAATTCGGCTAAAAACCTATGAATTCAAAGTATATTCCTGAATACCTCTGATTGGTTGGGTAATGGAATCACTCGTAGTAAATCTGAATTTAGAATTATTCTGTATAAAGGTTCCTAGACGTTTTCCTGATGCATATAGAAATGTTCCTTATATTTTGAAAAATTGTTTTATTGTTTTAACATATGGTACACTGAAATCTATGGTTACTGTTTTATGGATGCACCGACTTAACGGTGATGACGTATGGATTTGTATCATTGTATAAACTGTATCTTAGAGATACATATTTGTAAAGTACAGCTCTGATCAAGCTGGAAAATTTTTATGGACCTAATGTGACTCTTAGGTAGGCTCTACGGCCCTAAGATCATTCTCGGGTAGGCCCTGCGGCGCTAATATGTATTCTTAGGTAGGCCCCACGGCCCTGAAATCTATCTTGGGTAGGCTTTCAGGCCCTAAGATATTCCCTTAGGTTAACTCTTTGTAAGATGGTTTAAAATACGAGTTTAAAAAGATCCACTACAGTATGGTTTATGGGATTTTACTGAACTATCATTTGATTAGTGTACCTATTATGGTTTTATCGTGCTGATGGAACACACTAGGCATCCTATTCGACCTCATGAAAACGTGATAGTATGAAAGGTTTCTTATGAACTGAGATTCATGGCTTCTACTCGATGAACTTCTAAGGGAACCCCAGATTATTCCGCCCACTGGTATACGTATGATTCAATAAGGAAATTATGGTTTCCCATTTATCTGCATGTCATGTAGCATCATCTGGTAGTTCTGTATTACTGAGCTTTTCGAAGCTCACTCTATTACTCATCTTTTCAGGCTAAAAGAATGGTACTAGTGCAGTTATCGACTTCAGTAAGGGAGTTCTTCCGGTACTGTTTGCAGAGTATGATACATGTGATTAGGGGCATGTAATTGTATTTTGTTTTATATACGAGTCTGGAAATTTGTTTTATTTTTAAATAGTGACAAATGATTTTACAAGTTTACATGTTCTGATAAAAAGTTTTAAATTTTCCGCTATTTTTACAGGGGGTCGCTCTGGTGGCCCTAATGTGACAACCCAGATCGGATCGGGTTATCCGCATCGGTCTAGGGGGTTACATTCATTTGTATAACTAAGGCATCTTAACTAGCTAACATATTTTCAAATTCTAAAAGTGGTAGTTGATTTTGCCATTCTTGTATAGCATCCACAGAAATCCTAAACTCTAGATTTAAACCATGAATAATGATCTATTTCATCCTGTTATCACAAATAGAAGTCACAGGATCTAACTCATAAATCTCTCAGCATAATAACTTTACTTTGTGAAAGTATTGTTCGATCATCATGTTGCCTTTCTTAATAGAAAAGAACTTACACTCCAAATTTTGGAGCTTTGTATTGTTATTCTTAAATAAAAACTTGGAGAATATTTTTCTAAGCTTCATTTGGGGTTTTGACACTATGAGTGTGTTCTAGGATATTGATAATTTCATAAAAAGGCTATATTTAGGGCCTTTTCACTAAATTTATTGATTATCTAAGAGCTAATATAGGATCGTATAGATGCATTTAGGAGCATATAGTTGCATATGGTGGAAATATATTTTTCCGTGGCATTTTATTTTGAAAACAGTGTTGCGTTATGGTGAAGGTGCTTTGTTTGATAATGTACATGATTTGGGAGCAAGGATAAGCAAGAAGAATTATCGTGACATGATGGGAATGGTGAGAAGAATGCAAATGCCAACTCAGACGACATTTTGGAAGAGAAAAAGACGAAAAAAGATATTTTCAAGAGCCAGTTGTCCCTGTCTTCACGTGCCTTCAACTGCCAGACATCTAGGATGGAACATTTGCCACCTGGGTCGGCTAATCCTGTCGTAATGTATGCCCAGCTGTAAGCCTCCAAGAGGGGACCATTACCACATTTGCCTCACCCCCTCACGTGAAAGAACTAGCTCGGGGTGTCCTAGGAATTTTAACACAAATTCATAGGTTTATTCCCCACTATAAAAAGGAGATAAAGCCACCAGATTAAAAGACTCCCTTTATACGTCATTGAGCTTAAATCCAAAAGAGAAAAAGTCTCTCTTTTTTCTCATCAATCATTTTTGTCGTGACATTCCTCCATTAACAAGCTAGAGGGAGTGGCGAGCTAGTCGTCCAAGAGGAGCTAGCGAGCTAGGGCAGTTCATGGTGGCCGAGGGAAGCTCAGGCAGTTCACGTCGAAGGCTTTTCCTCCATCTTTTTTCTATTTACTTTCATTTATCTTAGTTGGGTTTTATGGAAAGAATTAATTTCATGCCTTGTTGTTTGGAAGATTCGAACCCCACCATGAACTAGTCTTATTTGGTGGGAGTTTCTTATGGATACTTAAGTTTTATTTTAATGGATGGTTGTTTTTGTATGATGTTATTTGTTTTGCTTATGATGCTTAATGCCTTAAGGTTGTAGAAGCTATGAGAGCAGTCATTCCTTAGGAGAATACTTAGTGTTCGAGAGAATGACTAAGTAGCATATCTTTAGTGTTTAAGAGAAACGAGGATCCACATAAGCAAGGGTTCTAGATAGTAACTAGACCTAATCTAACCTTTGACATAAGGCTAAGATTTTAATCGACTAAAAGGAATTGTGCTCGATCAAGAGGTTAGATGATAGTGCTGACGCTGAGTGGTATTACCATGAGATATTCTGTTGATCTGAACCAATAGGATCCCTACACCTGCTAATGCTGAGAGGTATTTCTATGGCATCCGTAACCTGTCGAGTCCCTTGACTAGATTAAGTTTCCTAAGTGACTCCTATCATTCATTCCCATAGTAACTTGTTGTGTGAGGATTCTGAAGTCATTTTAATCAAATCAAGTGTTTACATTTTATCTTGCCTTTGCATTTTTAGTTTATTCCACTACACTCAACTTATTTTTACCAAGAGATGATACTCACTCATCACTGTATTACTTGTTCGATTGTGTACACTTGCACATATTTCACGACCATATTTAGTAGTCATAATTCGTGGACAAGTTTTTGGCGTTGTTGCCGGGGATTGACAACTAAAAGTTAATTAGTTTTGTCATAGCATTTTTATTTTACTTCTTTATTTTTATAGTTTTATTTGTTATTTTCCTTGTCTTTTTAGGTTTTTTTGGTGTATGACTAGAAGACACTCTGACGACCCATTAGAACTAATTGAACCTGAGATTGAGAGGCTCTTTAGGCAAAGAAGATGTGTTCAACATGCAAACATGTATCAAATAGGGAATCAAAGTATTGGTCATGAGGAAGATCAGAATGCCGAGACAATTTCGAATGCTGGGAATGTAGCCAGTCTCGTGCAATTTGAGATCACTTAAATCTTATCTTGGATGGCTTAAATCCAGGAATTATAACACTCGAGATTCAAGGAGCCCATTTTGAGCTCAAACCTGTTATGTTCAATATGTTAAATCCCATAGGGAAATTTGGGGGCATGCCTAATGAAGATGCCAAGTAACATATTCGTAACTTCTTGGAGGTTTGTGATTCTTTTCGACAACATGGAGTGCACGAAGATGTATTAAAGTTCAAGTTATTTCCATATTCTCTGCATGACCGAGTAAGGGCTTGGTTGAGTGGTGTTCCAATGGGTTCAATTGAGTCTTGGACTGATCTGTGCAAAAGTTTTTTGCTGTGGTATAATCGGTCGAACATGAACACCTAACTAAGGAACGACATCGTTTCTTTTCGTCAAGCTGATGACGAATCAATGTATGAATGTTGGGATCGGTATAAAATATTGCTTCGTAAATGTTCAAATCATGGTTTTCAGGATTGGAATCAAGTGATAATGTTCTATAACGGAGTAAATGCACCCACGAGGATGATGCTAGATGCCTCGGTAAATAGGATATTACTTGATAAATCACATGTAGAGGCATTTGACATTCTGGATAGGATTGTCAACAATTATTATCAATTCACATCTACAAGGCTTGGAATTGGGCAAAAATCACATGGGGCGTTCGAGTTAGATACTAAGGATTTTGTGTCCGCCCAACTTGTTTTCATCACCAATATGTTGAAGAATTTGCAAAGACAAAGTGAGATGAAGAAAGTGAAGGCAACTAATTCAGTATGCTTATTATTCCATGGAAATCATCACGAGAGTGAGTGCCCGACCAATCAGGAATCCATCAACTATATAGGAAACTACAATTGAGGCAAAAATAACCCCTATTCTAACATCTATAATCTTGGATGGCCTCAACATCCAAATTTCTCTTGGGGAAATCAAGGAACCAACAATGCTAGTTAGCTCGCTAGGCAACGAAATTTCAATGACTCCCAAGGTTTTCAAACGAATATGCCATGGCATAATTATAACAAAGAAGTGCCATCTTTATCCAATACACGTTCTTTAGAGGCCACAATGCAAGGTTTTATAGCAACCATGAAGAGCATGCTGCAAGACCATGCGACATCCATAAAAACCCAAGGAGCTTTGCTTCAAAGCCACAACTCATCTCTGAGGGCGTTAGAGGGTCATATTGGTCAAATTGCCTCGGCATTACAAGAACGTCAATCAGGTCGTTTGTCGAGTGACACTGAAGTCACACAATCTCATGGCAAGGAGAAATGTAGTGCACTCACTCTAGGAAGTGGCACCCAAATCAATGTACAAGACAAGTTTAGGGAAAGATAGAAAAGTGATTTACACCCTGTAACTGTGCAAGCTGAGCGTGAAATGCCAGAAGAGACTCAAGTGTAGGAGGATAAGGATGAGGGTTCATTCAGTAAAGTAACTGAGGGATCAAACAAAAATTCGACGATAAATGTTGTTTTTATCCCTTCATTAGATGAAGTCACACCCCACCACTTTTCCCATAAAGACTAAAGAATCATAATGATAATGTTCAATTCAAGATGTCTGTCGACATTCTGGACCAACTCCACATCAATGTTCCTTTTCTTGACGTTATTGAGCAAATGTCGACATATGCTAAATTTCTCAAAGAGATTGTTACTGTAACACCCCAACCCGTACCCGACCCGGATACGAGTCCGAGATATCACATTGACTTTTTAAAACAATATTCTTAACAAAATACAGATCATTTGGACTTATATTAAGAAAATATGATAATATATTGTTGAATTGTGTTCGTTGTAACCAATTAAGAAAATATTTGTTTTTATGAATAGTACTATACGGTATGAACAGTATCATGAACAGTATCATGAACAATATCATGAACAGTACCGTGAACAGTACCAAATGTTAAATTTTTCCAGATTGCTTCAGGGGTATCGATACCCCTGCTATAGGTACCGATACCCTGCTACAGTACTGCTACAGTACTTCCGTAAAACATACATAAATTCTTAAAAATTTAACTTTCATCAGTATAAAGTTACCGTTTACATATATACGTTTAAAACATTACAAAACTTGTCAGAGCATATACCATTTAAACCATTAATTACAAGTCAACTACTTTCAATATCCAAAATACATATTATTCAAAATTCTTTTCTGATTTGATCTTCGGTAAGAAGAAACTGACCTGTCTTGCTCCACATTCCTCTTTATTCTTCTCGAAACCTACGTGTGAAACAATCACACGCTAAGTCTACGACTTAGTGAGGCAATTATAACATATAATAAAAACCATAATACATTTCATAAAGAAATACACTTAACATCATATAATTCATGTAATATAGTTCATATAACTAGAAACATATATCCTTTCATATAATTAATACATGAATCCTTTAATTTATTTCATATAACAAATCACATATACATATCACATTCAGTATAATTGTTTAATCTCTTTATTATCCCATGTACACCAATGAGAACTTAAGGTATGTGAGTACATTGAGGTTGTGCACTAATGCTATCACCACAGCTCGTATGGGGTCCCACTAGGGGCATATGAAATTTGTCCCGAAGGGCATATGAAATTTGTCCCGAAGGACCTATGTAGCTGTCCATATGTTTCGAAGAACATAGGTGAACTGTCCATATGTTCCGTAGAACATAGGTAACCCTCGACTCTTGGCATGCCAACTATACCAATAGCTCTCATATCATATAACATAGGCATTATCATTTATACATTTCATATCACTTGTTATTTCTTTTCTGTCACATACCACATGTATGTGTAACCATATATCTCATATTCCTTTTCTCCTATTTTTCATATCATGTCTCATATAACCACATATGTCTGTCTTATCTC
This sequence comes from Hibiscus syriacus, assembly GCF_006381635.1. Taxonomy (NCBI): domain Eukaryota; kingdom Viridiplantae; phylum Streptophyta; class Magnoliopsida; order Malvales; family Malvaceae; genus Hibiscus; species Hibiscus syriacus. Next base: position 428,221 of record NW_024062657.1, read on the forward strand.
ATATCATATAATTTGTTAGCTTATGTTATATCACATGTCTATATCATATAACTTATGTAATCACATACACTATTTATACCAGTTCACATAGCTTATCACACTAACATGTATTCATACAATTCATGTAACATATGCAATAATATATATCACATACACTTATGCTACATAAGCATCATATCAATCACAAATCGAATAATATTTTAGGAATTGCTTCTTACCACAGTAACTCCATCACTGGCTCATCACAAGCCAATATTTGTTCAATAACCTAAGTTCAAATTAAATTGCACTCTCCTGGCCTCACTAGTCACTACCACTTTCTTATCTTTCTCGATGACTATTTCTTATAAACTTGTCTGAACGTTACTCTCGATCGAAATCTACATAATCATGTATACATATCATCATTCCAAATAATCTGATTCGATCCTTACTTTCTTAAGCTAGAAGAAAGAATTAATTAAACTTTTCTCTTGCAAGGGTATCGATACCTCCCCTTAGGGTATCGGTATCTTCATTGTATTTTGAATTTTTTTTCCAGAATTTACTATTAAAGCACGAAAATTCGCCATTTCGAATTTTCAGCTTCAATATTCCATGTTTCATTCCCTTTTATATTCCTAACTCACATATACATGCTTAAACTCATTTATACTCATTTATCACATCTTAAACCTCAAAATTCTATTCTCTATATAGAAATTAATAATCATACCAAATTTTCAAGATGTTCTAAATCCAATTCTATCACTCCATATTCCTTAATTAGGTTGATGACAAGACAAATTTAGTTTCAAATTTAACTTATCAACTCTTTTCCAGAATTTCACTTAAAAACCCATTCCCTTTAACCTTTCATAACATATTTATCTTTTGATTTTAAGACAAATTAAGCTTTCCTTAAGCTTAATTATCATCTAAGGATCAAAACCCAACTTAAATTTCAGCTAATAATCAACAACGAAGAAATCTTACCTTTTGCTTGAGCTTTCACGTGGAGAAGAGAAGAAGATGGAGAAGATAAGTCTGGAAACTTATCTCCTCAAAACTTGCTTCACATGGGTATTATAATACCCATTAATTATTATTTAATTATTTTCTTGTTCAATAACTCATTTTCCCTTTAAGTCTTTCAATAATTACCAATAACCCTTTAGAAATTATTTTTAAATAAGTCATTGAAATATTCAACTTTTCCACTTTAATCACCAAATTCATAAATTTTATAATTTAGTCACTAACTCGTAGTTTGAGATGTTACAGTTACCAAGAAAAGAAAAGGTGAGAAGTGCAAGACCGTTTCCACGGCAAAAGCATAATGCTCTGCCTTAACCAAGCTGCCGCTAAAGTGACAAGATCCAGACAGCTTTATCATTCCATGTTCGATAGGATAAAATTTGTTGGGAAGACACTATGTGACCTTGGCTCAAGCATGAGTTTAATGCCTAAGTCAATCTTTTTGAAGTTTGGAATAGGAAATACAAGACCTACCTCTTTTATCTTGTAACTAGGTGACTACTCCCATGTTCGTCCTGAGGAGCGAGTCGAGGATGTCATTGTAAAGGTGGACAAATTTGTGCTTCATGTAGATTTCCTTATATTGGATTGCGAGATTAATGCATGGCACCCATAATTTTGGGGAGAGATTTCTTAGCTACTGGGAGTATTCTTATCGACTGTGAAAAGGGTGAAGTCACCATGAGAATGGCCGACCAATATGTCACTGTTAAAGTTTTTGTACTCTCAAGTACATGGATGAGTCTGAAGAATATAGAGCATTTTCAAAACAAATTCATTGATAGTAGGAGAAGCTGATCAATTTTACCATGACAATTTCATTCAGTTGGAAAATTATGAGAGGCTTATTGAAGAAAAAAGTACCGAGGAGCTCAATGAGTTTTCTTTGGAGGAGGAGTAGGCTAGCTTTCTCATAGCTAGCCCAGGTACACACTTTGAACCTCTTGATTTCGATGAGTTTGTTCCTCCCAAGACCTCATTACAACATGCACCTACCCTAGAGTTAAGGAATTTTTCATATCATCTTAAATATGCTTACCTAAGTATTAATGAAACTTTTCCTATTATTATTTCCTCTGCCCTTACTCTTAACCAAGAATTTAGTTTGTTAAGTGTTTTGTCACAACACAAGAAAGAGTTAGGATAGACTATGGTGGATCTGAAAGGGATAAGTCCCACTATTTTCATGCACAAAATCATACTGGAAGAATACCATGGCAAATCCATTGAGCCACAAAGAAGACTAAACTCAATCATGAAGAAAGTCATGATGAAAGATGTAATACCCCAAACATCGGGTTAATGATTGAAATGTAAGGATTCAAAATTTAGTGGTTAAATTTGGTAAATTGAAAAGTTTAATGACTAATTTTGTAAATTTGTGTTTAGTACTTATTAGTAAAGATGGAAGAGAGGAAGGACATTGTGGTCTTTTAGCATTATATGAATTTAATATTCATTTGTAAAGATATTTATCAAGAGTTAAAAAGGAGATAAAGAAAGGTGTTGAAAATATTTTTATATTTCGATATAACTAACTAAGTATAAATGAATTTTAAGATTTTACAAAGATTTTTATAAGTGTATTCGATTCAATTAATCGAATATCAAAATATTACTCTAAGACTTTCAAGATCAATTTCAAACCTTACTAAATGTGTAAAATTGTGTTTTATACTTAATATATTTTTGAAACAATTTTCACATAGTATTTTGAACCGAAATCAAGCCTAAAATCAAATTTTCAAAGGGATGCACCTATGCACCAATCCATGCATCGATGCACCAATGAATAAATTGAACATCGAATGCAGTTTATGCATCGATGCACTCTCTATGCATCGATGCACTTAGGTTTTAATGAAAACATTGAATGCATTTTATGCATCGATGCACACACCATGCATCGATGCACTTAGGCTTATTCAAAACATCAAATACATTTTATGTATCAATGCACATTTAGTGCACCGATGCACTAAGTGTTGTAACAGTCAAAATATTTGAATTTTACACTTGATGCACCGATGCACCTTGTGTATGCATCGATGCACTAACACTCCCAATTGATTTTATTAAGTGTTTTCACACTTAAACGACTCTATTGACTCCACTAATCATCCTCAACGTTCAGAATCAATTGAAAGAGTATTTAAACAAGATTAGAAGCCATTGATCAATAACAAGGAAGAAAAGAAGCTAGAGAATCAAAGAGAAAGCATCAAACCTCAAGTTTGAGCATTTCAAGCCTATTTTCATTCAATATTCATTTTGCTTTCAAGAACACCATTTTTTCTCTATTGTATTTATCTTTGAGTGTTCTTTTCGTTATTCTAGAATTGTGCAAACACATTTACCTTGTGAGGTTTTTCATTAAGTTTGCAAATTTGTAATCTTCTCTTTGAGAAAGAGTGTTCTCAAGAATTGGGGTATATTCTTGATGGAGTTGTAAGGTTATCTTTTTGGCCTCAAAAGAAAGAACAAATTAGTGAATTTTTAGGAAAATCCTTAGTGTGGATAGCTAAGGTAGTGGACGTAGACTTTGGTTGAGAAAGTCGAACCACTCTAAATCGCTGTGAAAATCTTTTCAATTTTCTACAAAAGCTTCCACCAAAATTTTTATTACCAATTACCCGCTCTTGGCCAATTCCATTGATCGATTAACTCAACAATTGGTATCAGAGCCTCACTCATTTGAAGGTTTAACTACATCTTGAGTCGATTTGGGAAGAGTTAAATCGATAAAGATGACATCCACTTCCGGTTCATTCTCCATGGAAGAATCCAGACCAATTGACGTGCCTCCACACTTCAACAGAACAAATTATCTTCGTTGGAAGAGGTTTATGATGATATTTATGCAAGCATTTGATATGGAAGCTTGGATGATAATCGAGAAAGGATATTCCTCTCCTACGAAGAAGACAAAGAAGTGGAGTGATCAAGAACGGAAGAAAGCTCAACAAAACACAAAGGCTATGCACATATTATGTTGTGCAATTGATCATAATGTATATAAAAGAGTTTCTTCTTGTTCAAGTGCCAAGAAGATGTGGGATATGGATACAAAGGAAGAACAATAACCAATAAAGGTGATGTCTCTATTAGCTCTCACAGAGCCAAAGGTATCTTCTAACTCAAATAGATTAAATTCAAATCTTTTAATGAGTTACAAGATGCTTATGATGAATTATTTTTGGAGTTTGAGACCATGAACTCCAAATATAATAGATTAATTTCTAAATTTATAGCTAAAATGATCTTCTTTTGAAAGCCAAACTAGATTTAGAAAATCAAAAAGAAATTTTGAAAAAGAAGTTAGAGCTTTCAAAAATAAAATCTGAAAACTTTGAAAAAGAAATTTTCAAATTAAACAAACTTCTTCTCGAAACGAAAATGGATTTTGAAAATCAAAATGAAATCTTGAAGAATGATTTAGAGCTTTCAAAAATGAAATTTGAAAGTATTGAAAAAGAAAATTTCGATTTGAAAGTTAAGCTTGAATGTTTAACAAAAGAAAAAGATATCATTTTAAATAATTCATCTAGTTCAATAATGACTATATGTTTACATTGTCATTATCATGATCATAAGGAACATATTTTTCCTTTAAAGAAAGGAAAACGATTTAAAATTAGACAAGTATGGGTTCTAAAAGGAACAAGGGGCATTAAAACTAACATTCACAGATCCAAAGCAATTTGGATACCAAAATCTACTTAAATGTCTCTTGTAGGTGTGTGGGAGCAATGGTGATGAAGATGATGATATTCAAGATGCTCTAGCCACACATGAAAAAGGAATGAATAACCTCTAAACTTAATTTTTTTTTATTTTATTTGGTTTCTCATTTAGTTTATACATGCATGAGGTTTTAAATGTTGAATAATTCTAAATGATTATGTTTTATCTCATGTATGTTGAAAAATATTGTATGATGAACATAGTAATTTCTGGTAATGTTTTATAAACTCTAGTTCATCATATTAATTTTTGGTCAAAATTATTTTTAAAATGTAATTTATATATCCTTGACAATTGATATCGATTTTTCAAGAACTTTGGTTTTGCAAAATTTTGACCTTAAATTTTTCTTAATGTTTATGCATAGATTTTTTTAAAATATTATAAAGTTTTAATGCATAACTTTTTCAAAAACTTTATGCATGTGCTTTTCATCTCGATAAACAACATTGCATAATGTTTTGTATGTGAATGGATTAAAGTATAATCTTTTGAGTATTAGTCAATTTTGTGATAAGGGATTCAATGTCATGTTTGAAACTAATGGTTGTAAAGTCATTGACATTGCTTCTAATCGGATTATGCTTGTTGGTCAAAGAATAGGAAACATTTACATGGTGTATTTAGATTATATAGATATGACTAATTTATGTCTAGTTGCTAAGGATGAGCATGATAGTTAGCTATGATATAGGAGACTAGGACATGCTAGTATGAGTGTTTTGCAACGGCTAATTCAAGGAGACTTAGTAAGAGGGTTACCTAAACTAAAATTTGATAATGATAAAATCTGTGATGCTTGTGCTAAAGGAAAATGAAAGCGAGTTTCTTTTAAATCCATTAATGACGTATCAACTAGTAGAGTATTACAATTGATCCATATAGATCTTTTTGGGCCAACTAGGACTACTACCTTGGGTGGAAAACAATATGCATTTGTCTTGGTAGATGATTATTCTAGATATACTTGGGTTCAATTTTTAATTACTAAAGATTAAGCATTAGAACATTTCATCATATTTTCAAAAATAATCCAAAATGAAAAAGGTTACTCTACAACTAGTGTTAGGAGTGATCATGGCACTGAATTTGAAAATCTCGGATTTATTGAGTTTTGTGATTCTAATGGTATTAGTCATAATTTTTCATCACTTAGAACCCCTCAACAAAATGGACTTGTTGAGAGGAAAAATCAAACTTTAGAAGAAATGGCTAGAACCATGCTTTGTGAAAATAATTTGCCAAAATATTTTTGGGCGAAAGCCACAAATACCGCTTGTTATGTTGTAAATCGAGTAATGATTAGGCCAATTTTAAAGAAAACTCCATATGAAATTTTCAAAAATAAAAAGCCTAACATTAGGTATTTTCATCCTTTTATATGTAAATGTTTTGTTTTAAACAACGGCAAAGAAAACCTTGTCAAATTTGATGCTAAAAGTGATGAAGGAATTTTTCTGGGTTATTCCTTAAATTCTAAAGCTTATCGAGTATTTAATAAAAGAACTTTAGTTGTAGAAGAGTCTATACATGTTGTTTTCGATGATAATCCCCTTCCGAGGAAGGATTCTTGTGTTAATGATGATGTAGGTATTGTACAAGCAAATGACGTTATACATGACGTTGGAGAATCATCATCAAAAGAAGAAACAAAATATGAGGAAACTCACGATCCTCTCGAGAATCCAACCATTGAAGAAAGGGAAATATCTTATCCAAGAGAGTACAACTATGTCAAGGATGGTGAAATTATAGGTGATCCGTCCAAAGGGGTAACTACTCGATCTTCTCTTAGAAATATTTATAATTATGTTGTATTTATTTCATGCATAGAGCCTAAGAAATCAAAGAAGCATTAAAAGATGAACATTGGATTATGGCTATGCAAGAAGAGTTAAATTAATTTGAGAGAAGTAAAGTATGGACATTAGTTGAAAGGCCTAGTAATAAATCTACTGTAGGTACTAGATGGGTATTTAGGAATAAACTTGATGAAAGTGGTAATATAGTGAGAAACAAGGCTAGACTTGTTGCTCAAGGGTATACTCAAGAAGAAGGCATAGATTATGATGAAACATACGCTCCCGTAGCTAGGATGGAAGCAATTAGAATGTTATTAGCATTTGCATGTTTTCATGAATTTAATTATATCAAATAGATGTTAAAAGTGCATTTTTAAATGGTTTTATAAAAGAAGTGTATGTGGAACAACCTTATGGTTTTGAAGATTCAAAATTTCCAAACCATGTTCCTAAATTGACAAAAGCTCTTTATGGTTTAAAACAAGCTCCTAGAGTTTGGTATGAAAGATTGTCAATTTTTTAATCGAAAGGGGTTTTTCAAAAGGGAAGGTTGACACTACATTGTTTTTAAAGCACAAAGGTAAAATTTATTAGTAGTTCAAATTTATGTTGATGATATAATATTTAGTTCTACTAATGATGTTCTTTGCCAAGAATTTTCTAAGCTAATGCAAAGTGAATTTGAGATGAGCATGATGGGGGAGCTCTCATTTTTCTTGGGACTCCAAATCAAACAAAGAAAGGTGACATCTTCATCATTCAAGCTAAGTACGTCAAAGATATGCTCATGAAGTTTGGACTGGAAATGGGAAACCACATAACACTCCAATGAGCTCATCAAGAAAGCTTGACATAGATGAAGGAGGTAAATGTGTTGATATTAAATTATATAAGTCAATGATTAGCTCTTTGCTTTATCTAACTGCAAGTAGACCGGACATTATGTTTAGTGTTATCTTATGTGCTAGATTTCAATCATGTCTTAAGGAATCACCTTTACTAGCTGTTAAGAGAATCTTTAGATACCTTAAGGACACTCCTAGTTTAGGACATTGGTATCCTAGAGACTCTAGCTTTAGCTTGCATGCCTTTTCTGATGCGGATTATGGAGGATGCAAATTAGATAGGAAAATCACCTCTGGCACTTGCCAATTCCTTGGAAATATGTTGATTTCTTGGTTTTCAAAGAAACAAAATTGTGTTGCATTATCTACCACTGAAGCGTAATACATTTCAGCCGGTAGTTGTTGTACACAAGTTTTATGGATGAAACAACAACTTTTTGATTATGGAATTGAAGTAGGTACTATTCCTATAAAGTGTGACAATACTAGTTCTATTTGTCTCACTAAAAATCCCATCCAACACTCTAGAACTAAGCACATTGAAATTAGACATCACTTCATTAGAGACCATGTCGCTAAGGAAGATATAGTTCTAGAATTTGTTGATACTTTGCACCAATTAGCGGATATCTTTACAAAACCTTTAGACAAAGAAAGATTTTGGACACTTAGGAGAGAATTAGGTTTAACTGACCTATATTCACTTAGTGTTTAAAATATTTTTAGCACTTTTAAGAATAAATGAAAAATGCTTATAATAATAAATTTTGACTGCATTCTTTGCTATTAGTTAGGAGGAGTTTATGTTCTTTCGTGAAAATTAACTTTATGTTCAAATGTAGTTTAAGGATTAATTTGATTGATTGAACATGATTAATTTTCAATATATGAGTTGCCAATACTACTAGAACTAATTAATTTAACATTTTGAGTGTTTAAAATGGATTTTTGACATTTTTGTGCTTAATGCATCGATACACTTAACAGTTCATCGATGTATCCCTTTGAATGTGCATCGATACACTATGAAGGTGCACCGATGCACTCCTTGAATGTGCATCGATGCATCCGTCGGGTTTTGGGTTAAAAACCCTGTTTCGCTTCTTTGTCTCAAAACCCTCAAAACACCTCTTTGTCACCTCTCTCTCTCTTAACTCTCCATTCATCTCAAATCAACGTATTTTTGATGGATTGCAATTGTTCTTCAACTCCAAACCCTGCTTATATCATTAATTCATGCAAAACAACATCACATTCCTCTCAAATTCAAAATTTTCAAGGTAATATTTCAAAACCTCTATTTTATTGATTTTTGAACTTAGAACTAGTTTTGATTAGTTCTAGAATGAACATTATATCGGGCATTGATTATATTATGTTTCTAAACTAGATTTCACAATCAATTTCGTCAAAAACAAGCAATTTTTCAACATTTTCTTTGAATTTTTAAAATAATTTTTTTTGCTATTTTCGAAAATCATTGTTTTTGATTTAATTATATTGTTTTCATGAAAAACTATATGAATTGTGATATCTCTAAATGTTATTTTCAAATAGTTTTCAAAACTTTGCCCATTAGGATTCGGGTTAGAGAACTTTGAATTATTGTGGACTCTATTGAGTTTTGGGATTGATTATTTTGTATACATGTGTTTCAAAATTACAGGTTACATTTCTAATGTCGTTTCCTAAATCATGTTAAACCCAAAACGCCCTAGATCTTCATTGAGTCGTTCAAACTGACCTTCAATTCCTCCTCAAAATCCAAACCCGAATGACCAAAACATTGTAAGTTCTTGTTTTAATATTCCTGAGTGTCGTAGGGATGAACTCTACCATAGGTATATGAACTCCTTCCAATATTATAGAATCCAGAAAGAGCGTATTCCTTCTGTTCAAGCCATGATTGATATTGACTTCGAATACATTCCGATTCTCAAAACATGGAAGTTTGATAAATTGTTTTCCCTAAAAAACTGTGGAATATCTCTGTTTCAATTGCTAGTGTTAGTACTATACGATCTCATCACGATCGTTTTCTTCATTTGATGATCTCTGGTGGTTTAGACCATCCGAAGGTAGCTCGTATTAGGGATTTATGGTGGATGAAATGTAGCAATAATAAGAACAAAATAAACTTTCCACACATTATATTTAGTGAGCTAGTGGATACCATAAACATTAGTAACCTTTTTATCAAACTTTGTCTTAACGTCTCTCTTGATAATCGCATTCCTCTCCAAAACCAAATCAATCTCACCTTTTGAAGAAAGCTGATTGGAAACAGGACGAGAAAACTGGTCAATGGGTTTATCGACCCTCTAAGCAAACTCCGGGAGTGAGTTCTTCACAAGCACTCCTACTCCTAGCTTTTCTCGTGCCCCTCCTCCTCTTCCGGCACCGGCTGCATATGATGATCCTAAGCTTCAAGGATTATTTCAAGACAATGCGCCGGCACCACAAGAAGATCAAGTGCCTCCATATTTTCGCTCGTTTTTTGAGACATTTGATCTACGTTTTGCTTCCATCGAATCCCATTTGACTGCTAACAACGAAGCAGTGAATCATCGGTTAGACACTTTGAAAGCTCAACAAATGGAGTTTCAACGACAGATGCTTGCACGTATGGATGTTCTCTCTCTTGAGATGCAAGCACGATCTCCTCCTCCTCCCGATCCTCCGATGGAGTAGATTTTTCCTTGTTATGCTTTCTTGGATTTAAAACTTGGATTGATTTTGACGTTTTTAGATTGTTTATTTTGGATGATTGAATGTTTGGATTAGTGTTTTGGTTGTTTTGGCTATAAGAACTTAATGTATATGTTTAGTTTGGTTTGAATTTTCTTATTTTTCATCATTAGACATATATGACCAATTTACCATTTCATATTCGATATGAATATTGATTACGAAACTAATGGCTAATCTCTCTTTTGATTGTGATATTAGCAGATTAATCTTATTATTAAATAAACTGGCTAAATTTTTTAGAGTCTTTTTGATTTAACAAAAAGGGGGAGAAGATGTATCATAGTAAGGGGGAGAAATTTTCAACTTTTCAAATTGATTTCAAAAATAAATTTTTAACAAATCTTAAAATTACTCAAGTGTTTTGTTATATCAAAAAGGGGGAGATTGTTGAAAATATTTTTTATGTTTCGATATAACAAACTAAGTATAAATGAATTTTAAGATTTTACAAAGATTTTTATAAGTATATTCGATTCAATTAATCGAATATCAAATTATTACTCCAAGTCTTTCACGATCAATTTCAAACCTTACTAAATGTGTAACATTGTGTTTTATACTTAATATATTTTTGAAATAATTTTCACAAAGTATTTTGAACCGAAATCAAGCCTAAAATCAATTTTTCAAAGGGATGCACCTATGCACCAATCTAAGCATCGATGCACCAATGAATAAATTGAACATCGAATGCAGTTTATATATCGATGCATTCTCCATTCTTCGATGCACTCAGGTTTTAATGAAAACATCGAATGCATTTTATGCATCGATGCACTTAGGATTATTCAAAACATCGAATGCATTTTATGCACCGATGCAAACTTAGTGCACCGATGCACTAAGTGTTCCAACTATCAAAATATTTGAATTTTACACTTGATGCACCGATGCACCTTGTGTATGCATCGATGCACTGACGCTCCCAACTGATTTTATTAATTGTTTTCACACTTAAACGACTCTATTGACTCCACTAATCATCCCCAATGTTCAGAATCAATTGAAGGAGTATTTAAACAAGATTAGAAGCCATTGATCAATAACAAGGAAGAAAAGAAGCTAGAGAATCAAAGAGAAAGCATCAAACCTCAAGTTTGAGCATTTCAAGCCTATTTTCATTCAATATTCATTTTGCTTTCAAGAACACCATTTTTGCTCTATTGTATTTATCTTTGAGTGTTCTTTTCGTTGTTCTAGAATTGTGCAAACACATTTACCTTGTGAGGTTTTTCATTAAGTTTTCAAATTTGTAATCTTCTCTTTGAAAAAGAGTGTTCTCAAGAATTGGGGTATATTCTTGAGGGAGTTTTAAGGCTATCTCTTTGGCCTCAAAAGAAATAACAAATTAGTGAATTTGTTGGAAAATCCTTAGTCTGGATAGCTAAGGTAGTGGATGTAGACTTTGGTTGAGAAAGTCAAACCACTCTAAATCGCTGTTCAAATCTTTTCAATTTTCTGCAAAACCTTCCACCAAAATTTTTATTGCCAATTCACCCCCTCTTGGCCAATTCCATCGATCGATTAACTCAACAAAAAGTCTGAAAACTTGGTTCACTTTTCTTCTTCTTCTTCTTCTCCCCACCGTAACCTATTTTGCCAAGGTGAGTTCTTTTGAATGTTGGTTAATCCTTTCATTTTTGATTTGGTTTTGAAGCCTTGGGTGGTCTAGAAGTTTAAGGAAACTTTAAGATGAATAGAAACTAAGAGTTTGGTGAATTAATGATAAATTGGTGAAATGGGTTTTTAAGAGATTTGGTGAGATGAATTAGTATTTGGATTTCTAATGATATATTTAACTTGTCAAGCATCTAATTAAGAAGTTATAAGTATTAGAGAGGAGTAAAAGTATGTTTGAATATTTGGTGTGATTTTTGTTCTAACTGTTCTATTGATATATTTGGATGTTATAAGGGGATTTATGGAGGTAAGTTAGCTAGGATAAGTGATATTATGTTTGAGGGCATGAATGAAGCTGAAAGTTTAAGATTTAGGTGAGGTGTGTGTAAAATTCGAAGTGAAAGAGGTAAAATTTGGGTAATGGTATCGGTACTGAAATAACAGTACCGATACTAGAAGGTTAAAATGGAAGAATAATATGAGTCGGATGAACAGTTTCGATACTGATTGAAGAAGTATTGATATTGATGTGGAGGTATCAACACTAAGAGGAAGATATTAATACCGTAATCGAAAATGGAATTCTATAATGCTAAAATGGTATCGATACTGAAGTGGGTATCAGTACCATAGAAGAGACGTATCGGTACTGTAGGTGGGGTACCGATACTATTCAGTCTGAAATTTAAATTAGTTGTTGTTTCGTTTATGTAATTGATAAATGATGAACCATTAATGGAAATTTGTTATTGATATTGGACATATCTATGTGTAGATTTGGATCGGAAGCGTACTAAGCAAAGCAATATATCAAAAAGATTTAACGAAGGCTAAAAGGATTTCGTTTAGGGCTTACGTTAGTCAAAGATGAGTGCAAATTATATTTTTATATTAGATATGAGAACGGCTTGCGATAAGCAAACCTTGAAGTTTTCGATCGAAAACGATTTATTTATTTTATGCAATAATTTTTATTATGTTTTAGATAAAGTGTATTTTTAAAGTATTGTTTTGATTTTTATGTATATGATTATGTTTTATATGAAAATGTCATATGTTAAAATGTGGTAAGCGAAAACGATCTAGGTAAAAGTGCCCTAGGTGAATGTACTCTATGTGAATAATACAAAATTTAAATAATGAAATGATAAATAACTATTTGGTTAAAGCCCAAGGTATATGTATGAAAATTAGAGGTATAGTTGGCATGCCAAGAGTATAGGGTTCTATGTGGTCCTACAGGACAAATCTATGTGGTTCTTAGGGATAAATTTTATGTGGCACTTCGGTACAAATTATATGAGCAGTGATGACTGCATTAGTGCACAACCTCAATGAACTCAAATACCTAGAGTTCTCAGTAGTATGCATTGGGCTATTAAAACAAAGTGATATAAACTGAACAATGTGTAAAAGTATACCTTATTTTCATGAAAAGTAAATTGAATTCATTATGTAATGTTTTCTACGAGATGAATAAGCAATTATTTTTCAATGCTTTGTTATACTCGTATTTGCCTCAGTAAGTCAAGGACTTAGCGTGTGATTGTTTCACATGTAGATTCAAAGAAATTCGATGACTAAAACTAGGAAGAGACAACATACGGTTGAAGAATATTAGATCAGAACAATTTAAATTGTAGGTTTCTTGTTATTTTGTAAATTGTTGGCATTTATTACAAGTTTTAAATTGTAATGCTCTGATTCATTTTGTAATCATACAAATTTACATTTATGTAAATTATCAAATGTTTATTTTCATTATGAATTATGAATTTCACCACTTAAATACAAGAGTTTGAATTTTCTACAAACTTTTAAAGAGTAAAAGTTTTGAAAACGTAATGTGACACCTCAGATTCGTATCCAGGTCGTTTATGGGTTGGGGTGTTACAAAAAAATCCTCAAATGGCTTGATGCTGGAGTAATTTACCCCATATCTAATAGTTCATGGGTGAGTCCCGTCCAATGTGTGCCAAAGAAGGGAGTCACGACCATAGAGACTAGCAAGGCCAATGAGCTGTTGCCAACACATACTGTCACAGGCTGGCGGATATACATGGAGTATCACAAGCTAAACAAGGCCACCAAGAAGGATTACTTTCCTTTGTCCTCTATCGATCAAGTGCTAGATCGATTGGCTGACAAGGCTTTTTACTACTTCTTGGATGTATATTCGGGGTAAAATCAAATTGCCATCACACCAGAGGACCATGAAAAGACTACGTTCACGTGTTCCTGCGACACTTACGCTTTCCGGAGGATGCCTTTTGGACTCTGTAATGCCCCGACAACTTTTCAACGTTGTATGCAACCTATCTTTTTTTACATTGTTGAGGACTTTATATAAATCTTTATAGATGAGTTCTCCGTTTCTGGAGATGACTTTGAGAAATGCCTTAAAAATTTGGCAAAGGTACTCAAGCGATGTGAGGAGGTCGACCTCTTGATGAACTAGAAAAAGTGCCACTTCATGGTGACCGAAGGCATCGTTCTAGGCCATAAGATCTCCCATAAGGGCATTGAAGTAGACAAAGCCAAAATCGAGGTGATTGAGAAGCTACCCCTACCAACTTCTTTCAATAGCATTAGAAGTTTCCTTGGACATGTTGGGTTCTATAGAAGATTCATCAAGGACTTCTCCACGATATCCAAGCCCTTATGCACAATGCTTCAATAAAATCAACCCTTCGTGTTTCATAAAAATTGCTAAGACGAATTCACCGAGCTGCAACAAAGATTTATCTCTACACGCATCGTGTCTACCCCCGATCAGATGTCAACATTTGAACTAATGTGTGATGTGAGCGATTTTACCGCGGGAGCTATGCTTGGGTAACGTTGAGGTAAAATTTTCCATGTTATATGTTATGCTAGTTGTACCTTGAATGAAACAAAAATGAAATACACAACCAATGAGAAGGAATTGCTTGTCGTAGTATTTTCATTTGACATGTTTAAGTCATACTTGATAGGCATCAAAGTTATTGTTCACACTGATCACTCAGCTATAAAATACTTAGTGAACAAGAAATATGCCAAGCCTAGATTCATTAGGTGGATATTAGTATTACAAGAATTTGACTTAGAGGTGGTAGATAGAAAAGGTACTGAGAACCAGGTTGTAGATCAATTATCTAGGATAGAGAACATTCTTGAATGCCATGACATTTTAGATATTCAAGAAGAATTCCTTGATGAGAAAATTTTATATGCCACGACAATTCTATGGTACGCTGACATAGTCAATTTTTCTTATTAGTGGTATTTTGCCTTATGAATTGAAAACACATGGTAGGAAGAAGTTCAAATATAATACCAAGTTCTACTTCTAGGATGAACCATACTTATTCAAACAATGCGCGAATCAAATAATCCGACGTTGTGTCCCTACAGAGGAGAAAAGAGACATTCTACACCATTGCCATATAGGTCCCTGTGGAGGCCATTTCGGATATGCGAGGACTGCTACTAAGGTCCTCCAATCAGGCTTTTATTGGTCATCACTATTCAAGGATGCTCATGAGTTTTTCAAAACGTGTGATAGATGCCAACGCACTAGAAACATTTTCAAGCAATATGAAATGCCATTGTAAAACATTCTAGAGATCGAACTCTTTGATATGTAGGGAATTGACTTCATGGGATCGTTCGAATTTTCCTCTGGAGACTTGTACATCTTGCTTGCAGTAGACTATAAATCAAAGTGGGTTGAAGCAATTGCAATACCAAGGAATGTCTCTAAAATTGTGCTTAAGTTCATTCACAAGAACATCCTCACCCGATTTGGAGCACCTAGAGCCATTATCAGTGACAAAGGAACTCATTTTGATAACAAGCCAATTGCCAAGGCATTACAAAGATATCGAGTACAACACAAAATTGCCATGACATATCACCCACAAACCAATGGGCAAGCTGAAGTGTTCAACCGGGAGATTAAGCAAATCCTAGAGAATGTGGTGAATCGTAGAAGGAATGAATGATCTCCGAAGCTTGATGAAACACTCTGGGCTTACTGAATGACATCCAAAATGCCTTTGGGAATTTCACCTTTCAAGATGGTTTATGGGAAAGCATGCCACCTACCTGTGGAGTTAGAGCTTAAGGCATATTGGGCTATCAAGAATCTTAACTTTGGCGCTCAACTAGCTGGGGAGCAACGATTACTCGATCTGAATGAAATAGAACAATTTAGAGCACAAGCATATGAAAATGGAAAGCTTTACAAAGAAAAAAACCAAGAAGTGGCATGATCGAATGCTTTTCCCAAGGCATTTTCATATTGGCCAGCAGGTGTTCCTCTTCAACTCGAGGCTGAAGCTCTTTCCCGAAAAACTAAAGTCACGATGGTTTGGACCCTTTGAAGTACACCATGTCTACCCTCATAGCACTGTTGATATCAAGAATATAGATGATGTGACCATTTTTAATGTTAACAGCTAACGTTTGAAGGCTTATCAAGGAGCTCCACCCTTGCGTGACAAATCGGCACTATTCTTGTAAGATGTCAGAATTTGCATAGCATTTTGAAGATGCCATGACATATTGGATTTACTTATGTGCATAAATAAATTTTTATTTTATTTTAGTTTACCTTCAGCTATTTCTTTGTTGATTAAGTTATTTTGAATTTTTAGGAACCCACGTAGAAGACATGTGAGAATCGTACGACATAGGAGTGTGATGCACCAAGACAAAGAGAGGAGGGGAACATTTTACTTTTGACATTTTGAAAAAAAAAATTAGGGTGACTTTTTCATTTAATGATTTTGTCTTTTTTCCCAATTAACACCCCATCCACCTGTTAAATAACCTTTTTTTATCTTTTTATCTTATTTTTATCTTTTTACTCTCTTACTTCATCTTCTTCCCTCCTTCAAACCGCATGCCATAGTCGAAAAGCTTCAAGTTTTTCATCTTTTCTTTCTTTTGTCAATGAAACAATTGTGCGCTCGTGTTCTTCCAGCATGGCTTCATCATCTCCACCGTGTTTCATCGATTAAGCGTTGAAAGAATGGTTTCAAGGGCTCAAAAACCATCAGAGGAACAATTTGACGAAATATTACCTGGGTTGTCTGGTATTACAAAGGCCAAGCTGCCTATGTTTCTTGGATTTAAGGAAAACAAGGTCAAGGAAAAAGAGTATAGCACTTTACGCATTAATGCAACCCAAGATTCCAGGGCAAAACAATATGCTCTAAAGGAGGTCACTAACCGAACCCAAGATCATGTGCAACATCTAACCAGCAATCTGATGACCTTATTTGCCTATGTAAAGCGTCAAGATGAGTTTATGTGAATGCTTTCATGGAGATCATCCCTCATGTTAATATTGATATCCCAGTCTTCCCTGATACACTTATGAATCCCTCTACGGATGACACGACATCAGAAGATGCTCACCAGTCCACTGATGATAAGGAGCTAGCAGATCCTGATCCAAACCACTCAATGCCAACAACCGAACGCCAAGAAACTGAGCTCCATCTCTCAACCTTATTCGCACCCTCGCAACCCACAGAGTCGCTTAATACAGCACAATCAGAAATGTCGCAGCAAATCCCTTTGCGAATAAGTCGACACCGTTTGAAGAAGACCTTAATTCACCCTAATCCATAAAGGCCTTAGGACTCCCTACTGCACCATCATCAGATTCGGAACACTCCATCCCCATACCATCGCGTAAGCGTCTACGTCGCACGACTGCCACACCACCACTATCATAAAAAGTCAAGGTATATTTCATTGCATTGCATTGCATAACATGTAGTCTAGTTTTAACTTAGTTTTTATTTATCATTGAGGATAATGCTTCTCTCAAGTTTAGGGTATGTCAAATCATTGCATGATAGTGTCACGGACCGCAACCTTGAGGGCGAGTCAAACATCCACCAGCACGCATTCGCACGCACCAAAGCCTTTCCCAGGCCCGGATGCATCAAGCGGCAAACAAAGTCTTCCCTAAAACATGCCAAGGGATGTGCCAAGCCCCTTCCAGAATTGGATAAGGCCAAGAACAACATGACTCAGGCCCTCTCCAAGCCAAGATCGACCCTCTCTAAGAAAAGGGAAAAAGTCACCGTCCTCGTTCAAGTAGGATTCAACCTTTAGACATTTAACTAATGTATGGATGTAATTTTAGTTAGAGTATAAGTAGACTTAGTCATTAACTCTTAGGGGATTCTCATTATAAAAGGGGCCCCCACCCCATTGTATTCATTCATTATTTCTATTGGAAATAAGACTAACCCGACTTTCAAGCCAAATACTCTTGGCATCTCTTATTTTCATTCATACTCTTTCTATTCTTACTTTCGCGATAAGTTAAACAACCAAGCTTAGGTTTCCAGGTTGCCTTAGCGCCCAGCAACTGAGAAAACTGACTAAGGGTTGCACGGACCAACTAGCCAACAGTCTAGCCTTGTGTCAAGTGGTATTAGAGTCAGGTTCGTGATTAGATGAGATGGCTTCACAACATGCCGAGGTAGCAATATCCGAAGGCGTCAAGACTCGTAACCTAGAGAATAAGCGAGGAACGTCAAAGGACATACTCGCATCACACCAAGGTAAGATTACCAAACTTGAGGACTCTACGAGAGAGACCAAGCAGGTTTTGGATCTGTTACAATCCATTGATCTTGAGAAGCTGGGATCATTATATCTCGAGAAGCTTGAATCCTTGTAGAATATCCAAGAGGATTTGCAAGCGACACTCAATGGATTTGATTCGAAGAGTTCTCAACATGAAGATGTTGTTGAAACCCAAAACCTAGCTCTAATATAAGAGGTCGAATAAGAATAAGGGTTTCGAGATCGAAGTCGAAAACTTGAAGAAGTAGATCGAGCAATTCAAGACCGAGGTGGCCTTGTGCAAGGTTGTCATGGCTGGCAACATGCTGACCAGTGCCCCCAAGGATCGAGCTGAAGTCCCTAAACTAGAAAAGTTTAAAGGGACCATTTAGGCCAAAGACGTAGAAAATCTTATGTGGGACATGGATCAATACTTCCTAGCTATGGGCATAGAGAATGATACTGAAAAGGTAAACATTACATCTATTTACTTAACGGATTTAGCACTCTTACGGTGATGACATAAGTGCGCCAAGATGAAACAAGACGGCACCACCATGGTAACCTGGGAAGAGTTCCAGACTGAATTCAAAGAACAACTCTACCATCATCATGTTGAGAGCGAGGCATGATCAAAACTAAGGTGTCTTAGGCATGAAGGCCCACTAAGAGAGAAAGTTTGACAATTTGTCGAGTTAAGCCTTCAAGTCTCGAGTTTAATTGAAGATGATAAGTTCTTCACCTTAATGGATGTGCTAAAGCCATGGGCGAAGAACGAGCTAGAACGTCAAGGAGTCAAGGATCTCGCCAAAGACTTGACTACTATCGAGTCACTCATAGAACTTAGGGTTTGAAAGTATGAATCCTCCAAATCAAAACATAAAGCCAAATATGGAGATAAGGAGAAGTCATTTAAAGGAAAATCAGACAAAGAACCGAGTGGTACTGGAAAACCATCGAATAACAAAATCCAACAAGGGGAAAATTGAGAAAAATAACCCATCCAATGCTACAATTGCAAGGGTCTGGGACACTTGGCTAGAGCGTGCCCTCAAAAGCATCAACTTTCTGCCATCGAATGAACCGGTAAGAAAGAAGAAGAAGAATCTGAGACTCTTAAACTTGGATCCATCATCAGTACCATGAAAGTCAAGAAGGGTCGAAAGAAAAAAGGACTAATGTTGTGGACATCTCCATAAAGGGACAGAAACTAAGTGCACTTGTGGACACTAACGTCTTAGAACTATTCATGTCCAACCAAGTCGTAAGTAAACTTACCCTTCACATAGATAGAGCAAGTGGCTTCATCAAAACCATGAATGCCAAATAAGTTCCAATCACAGGAATCTCCAAAGGAGTTGAACTCAACATCGGAAGCTGGACCGGTAAAGAAGTCATCAAAATAATTCCCCTTGATGATTTCAATGTGGTACTCGGGTTAAGTTTTTCGACAATATCAATGCCTTCCTAGTCCCCTTTGCCGACTGTCTATGTATCTTGGACCCAAAGCATCAATGCATTGTCTCAGTTAATCAAGGACCCAGAGTAGGGGCCAAGATCATATCCACAATACAATTCTCCAAAGCTATGCACAAGAATGAGCTGACCTTCCTGGCAACACTAGTAAGCGAGACAAAAATTGCAACTGAAGATGTCCCACGGGAAATAAGACAACTATTGACCGAATTTGAAGACATAATGCCTCCCAAACTACCCAAGGCATTACCTCAGAAAGGGACGTGAACCATAAGATAGAACTTCTACCAAACACAGAGCCACCTGCCAAATCACCCTATCGAATGGCTCCACCAGAATTAGAAGAGTTACGCAGACAATTGAAGGAACTCCTCGATGCAGGTTGCATCATGCCTTCCCAATCACCCTATGGAGCACCATTACTATTTCAAAAGAAAATGATGGAACACTTCGAATGTGCATAGATTATCGAGCCCTAAACAAGCTCACCATGAAAAACAAGTATCCAATCCCCCTAATTGCAGACTTGTTTGACCAACTTGGCGATGCAAGGTGGTTAACAAATCTAGACCTAAGGTCAGGATATTAACAACTTAGAATTACAGAAGGAGACGAACCAAAGACAACATGTGTCACACGATATGCCTCCTACGAATTCCTCGTATTTCCCTTTGGCCTTACAAACACCCCCGCAACTTTTTGTACCCTCGTGAATAAGGCATTACAACATTTTCTCGATCAATTTTTTTATTTTCTACTTGGATGACATCGTGATATATAGGAAGACACTGGAGGAACATGTCCAACACCTGAGGCAAGTGTTCTAAGTTTTACGAGAGAACAAGCTATACATCAAAGAAGAGAATTGCTCGTTTGCCCAACACAAAGTCCCCTTCTTAGGCCACATCATAGGAGGGGCATGATCCAAATGGATAAGGACAAGATCCGAGTCATTGAAGATTAGAAGCCCCCAACCAAGGTAACCAAACTAATATCCTTTTTTAAGATTAGCCAATTACTATCGAAGATTTGTTAAAGACTACTTCAGGATCGCCACACCCTTAACCAAATTATTTAAGAAACACAAGTCATGGGTTTGGGAACAAAATTTCCAAGAGGCCTTTGACAATATCAAACTACTTCTAACGAGCGAGCAAGTGTTGTGCCTGTCAAACTATATCAAATCTTTCAAGGTTCACACCTACGCATTTGATGTTGCCATCGGGGGAGTCTTTATGCAAGATGGACACCAAATTGGCTATTAAAGCAAAAAACTCAACGAGACTGAAAAAGATACTCAACCCATGAAAAAGAGATGACTTCCGTAATACACTGCTTACGCCTATGGAGACACTATGTACTTGGATCAAAATTCATAGTGTTCACCGATAACATCGCGAACAACTACTTCCTGGCCCAAAAGAAGTTATCCCCTAAACAAGCTCGTTGGCAAGAATTCCTTGTCAAGTTTGATTTCTCCATGGAACACAAGTCAGGAAAAGTAATTTGTATCGCTGATGCCTTAAGCTGAAGGTACAACATCGAAGTCATTAGCTCACTGAAGGGATAAACATTAGAATGCATAAAGGAAGGGCTATTGCAAGATCCATGAGCCAAATCACTGATCGAATACGCCAAAAAAGTCAAATCTAGAAGATTCTGGCTTGAGAAATTACTACTATATACTCGTGGGCATCGTATCTATATGCCCAAATATGGAAAGTTGCGCAAGGAACTCCTTATGGAATGCCACGATTCCAAGTGGGAAGGACATCCAGGGACCCATAGAATAATGGCCTTGCTAAACGAACATTACTATTGGTCGCACATAAACGAAGATGTATAGGCCTACGTAAAAACATGCCTTATGTGACAACAAGATAAGATAGAAATAAAAAAATCGACAGGATTGCTACAACATTTTCCCATTCCTGAACGACCATTGGAAAACATCTCAATGGACTTCATCGTTAGAATCCCACACTCAGTTGGACTATCAAGCATCATGGTGGTAGTTGATAGATTCTCCAAGTATGGAACATTCATCCCTATGTATAAAGTATGCCCAGTCGAGGAAGTATTCCATCTTTTCCTCAAACATATGGTAAAATACTCGGGTGTTCCAAAGACAATCATTAGTGGCTGAGATACTTGATTCAAGGGCAGGTTTTGGACCGAGCTATTCAAATTGATAGGGACAAGCCTAAACTTTTCAATTACAGTCCACCCACAAACCGATGGGCAAATCGAAAGAGTCAATGGCCTCCTAGAAATTTATCTTAGGCACTACGTAAGTGCCACACAACGCGATTGGCCAAAGCTTCTAGACGTGGCACAATTTTTCCTACAACTTGCAAAAGAGCAAAGCCACCAACCAAAGCCCGTTCTAGATTGTAAACGGGCAGAAACTGCTTACACCTGACACTGTTATAACTGGGTAGCAAGGACCCAATCTATCTGCTTATGAATTTTCCAAGGAATGGCAAGACAACCATGAGTTAGCCCGAGCTTGCCTACATAAAGCTAAGAAATGTACCAAGAAGTGGGCAGACAAAAATCGAAGGGACGTAAATTTCCATGAAGGAGACCTAGTCCTTGCCAAACTTACAAACATCTTACGCAACCAATATAGACATAAAGGGTTGCTGCGAAGATACGAATGACCATTCAAAATCAAGAAACGAATATGCACCATGGCCTATAAGTTAGACTTGCCACAAACAATCAAGGCTCACCTTGTATTGCACGTGAGCCTACTCAAGCCTTTTCATCCAGACAAGGATGATCCCAACCAAAGTATTTCTCATCGATCTCCAGTTGGAATAAAAGCCTCTTACGAAAGGGAAGTCGAAGTCATCCACATTGAAAGAGCCAATCACTGAGTGAGGAAAAACCAAGGCACGAATATCTAGTTCAATGGAAGGGGCTTCTTGAAAACGAGGGGAGCTAGGAACTTGCCGAATCCCTATGGCAATTCAAGGACAAAATCAAGCAATTTCATTCAAGCCGAGCGATGAGGGAGTCACTAGAACTAGTGGGGGAGAATGTCACATACCACGATCTTAAGGGCGAGTACAACATCCACCAGTACACATCTGTGCGCACCAAAGCAATCTCAGGCCCAGATGCATCAGGCGATGAACAAAGTCTACCCCAAAACACACCAAGGGATGTGCCAAACCCACGCCATAATTGGATAAGGCCGAGCACAACATGACTCGGGCTCTCTCCAAGCCAAGACCGACCCACTCTAAGAAAATGGACAAAGCCACCATCTTGGTTCAAGTAGGATTTAACCTTTAGACTTTAAACTAAAGTAGGGATGTACTTTTAGTTAGAGTAGAAGTAGATTTAGTCATTAACTCTTAGAGGATTCCCATTATTAAAAGGGGCTCCCCAACCCCATTATATTCATTCATTCATTCTATTAGAAATAAGACTAACTCTGCTTTCAAGCCAAATACTCTCGTGCAGGTATTATTTTCATTCATAATCTTTCTATTCTTACTTTCGTGACAAGTTAAGCAACCAAGCTTAGGTTTCGAGGCTGCCTTAACGCCCAACAACCGACCAAAGCGACTAAGGGCTGCACGGACCAGCTAACCAACATTCTAGCCATGTGTCAATAGTATTAGTAGAATGAATATGCCATGACATTAGCAAGTATTTGAATTAGTTTTCTGGAATAAATTAATGATATAAGATGGTGATGAACTCTTTATGGCTAGAATTGAATGTACCTGACTATTGAGGATGATAGAACCAACTCTAGGACTCTTTGTAACTTTTGATAGATGATTGTATGTTTTCTATGCTTAAGGAACTTAGAAAAAAAATTTAAGAGAACTCTTGCATGTCTTGGCATAAAACTTTGACAATGTCCTTGAATGATGAAAACCCCACATGTTCCAAAAAAAATTAAAAAATGATGAAAAAAATGAAATTACAAATAAATACTTCGGCATATCTGTAGATGGACACTCCGCTATGCCACGATATTGCTTGGAAACTAAATTTAAATAAATGGCAGCTGCGACATATGAGTGAATGAAAATAGTCACGGATGACTCTACCTGACTAGCTCGGGGGTGGAAGGTATGCTCTCTTTCACCTAGAGTGTGGGATGGTAGGTGTGATGGGCTGACTCCCCTCATAGCATTTAAAAAGAAGAAGAAGAAAACAATGTGGAAGTAAACTTGTAAATTTTGTGGAAAAAAAAAGAGAACTTGCTTATAAATTTTCTAGATTTGGTAAGCATGGACTTGATACAAGTACACAGACACTCACACAAAGGATCTTGCACTAGGGAACAATACTTGATTTCTCAAACTAGTCTAGCATGTTGAAACCAACTGTTCTGAGGGATTAAATTTTATCCCATATGACTATATTGAACCTGAACTTTCCATGGTGTTTTTATTTTGCTTACTACTATCCATTGCTTGAGGACAAGCAATAGCTTAAGTTAAGGGGTGTGGTAACTCCGTAAAAAGGTCATATTTTGGGCCTTTTCACTTAAGTTATTGACTGTCTAAGAGCTCATATAAGATCATTTAGATGCATTTAGGATCATATAGTTGCATGTGGTGGAAATATATTTTCTCGTGACATTTTATTTTGAAAACGGTGTTGCTTTTATGGGGAAGGTGCTTTGTTTGGTGATGTGCAGGATTTGGGAGCAATAATAAACAAGGAGAATTGTCGTGACATGCTGGGAATGCTGAGCAGAATGCAAATGCCAACTCGAACGACATTTCGAAAGCAAAAAAGATGAAAGAAGATATTTCAGGAGCTAATTGTCCCTGCCTTCACGTGCCTTCAGCTGTGAGACACCTATGAGGGAACATCTACCATCTAGGTTGACTACTCCTGTCGGCACGCACGCCCAGCTACAAGCCTATCAAATGGACCACGCCTAGCTGCCTAGGAGAGGACCACTGCCACATTTGCCTCACCTGCTCACGTGAAGGAACCAGCTCGGGGTATCCTAGGAATTTTAGCACAAATTCTTTTGTTTATTCCCCACTATAAAAAAAGGAGATGAAGCCACCAGATTAAAAAACTCTCTTTATACGCCGTTGAGCTTAAATTCAAATGAGAAAATATCTCCTTTTTCTCGTCAATCATTTTTTCCATGACATTCCTCCATTAACAAGCTAGAGGGAGTGGCGAGCTAGGCGTCTGAGAGAAGCTAGCAACCTAGGGTAGTTCGTGGTGGTCGAGGGGAGCTCAGGTAGTGCACATCGAAGGTTTTTCCTCCATACCTTTGTTGTTTGCTTTTATTTATTTTAGTTGGGTTGTATGGAACGAATTAATTTTATTCTTTGTTGCTTGTAACCCACAATGAACTAGTCTTACTTAGTGGGAGTTCCTTATGGATACTTAAGTTTTATTTTAATTGATGTTTGTTTTTGCATTATGTTATTTGTTTTGCTTATGATGTTTAATACCTTAAGGTTGTAGGAGCTATGAGATTAACCATTCCTTAGGAGAATGCTTACTGTTTGAGAGAATGACTAAGTAGCATATCTTTAGTGTTCAAGAGAAACTAGGGAGGATCCACATAAGTAAGGATTCTAGATAGAAACTAGACCTAATCTAACCTTAGATATAAGGCTAGGATTTCAATCGACTAAAATGAGTAGTTCTCGTTCGAGAGGTTAGATGCTAGTGCTGAAGCTAAGTGGTATTGTCGTGACATATTCTGTTGATCTGGACCAATGGGATCCCTGCACCTGCTAACGCTGAGAGGTATTGACATGGCATCCTTAACCTGTCGAGTCCCTTGAATAGAGATAGCATATGACACCTTTTGTAAACCCTGTCGGGCAAGTAAGGTATAGAAGTAAGACCATCCTGAGAAAATTGGCTTAAGTTTCCTAAGTGACTCATATCATTCATTCCTATAGTAGCTTGTTGTGTGAGGATTCTGAAGTCATTTTTATTAAATCCAGTGTTTATATTTTGTTTTGCCTTTGCATTTTCAATTGATTCCACTACACTCAATTTATTTTTGCCAATACATTTCCATTCATTTAGCCACAATATTCTCATTTGTACATACCATCACTAACTATACTTAGGTGAAGTAGTTAATTGTTGTGATTGAACTTATAAATTTCCTTCAATCCCTGTGGAGACGATACTCACTCATCACTGTATTAATTGTTTGATTATGTATACTTGCACATATTTCGCGACCATATTTAGTAGTCATAATTTGTGGACACATATCTTCCTCTACTGCTGTATTTAGGGCGAACATTGCTTTGCTTGCTCTTATCTTCCATTTTCTTTGTATGTCATTTGTGTCATCTACTTCTGGGTGCTCATTTCATTTACATTGACAATCTTTCATAGGTCTTGTCCCTGTATATATATGACATCATGTAAGTTGACCATGTATTGTTAAGCTTCCTCATCTCACTGACAGCATGTAAGTTAGTCTTATTGTCAACAAAAGATTCTCACAAAATGAAATAGTGGAATTATTTTCTGAACAATAAACCAGGTAAGTTCCCAAGAAAGAGAGGTAGATCACACGGATCATTTAAATACCAAGTCTTTCCAGTACTTTCATAGACATGCACCGTCACACTACCACATTACTTTAGTAACAACAAAACAAATTGAATAACCCTCACCAAGGCTTTGAAACCAATTGTTGAATATCCCACAAGCCACAAAGGCTCAAAATAATAAGAGGAAGAAACAAGAATCGAATGAAATAACACTTGACTTTATTTGGTGTAAATTGAAAGTTAGCATAAAACGTTCTTTTATAGGCAAAGAACAACCCACAACATTAAATAAACTATTAAAGCTTACAAGTTAAACTTTCTAGCATCCATTAAAGTAACATAAATTTAATTAATATGCTGGTGTTGATATTTGAACAAGTGTTTACGTGGTTAACAAATTATAGTAAACATACTAACCATTTGAGCTTTAAATCCTTTTTTTTAATTTATAATAAATTAGTAATTACAATTTATCAAAAATGTATCATACAATCCTAAAATGATAATTGATAATACAATGAAAAATTTATTTTTTTGTTTTGGCTAAATTTCTCTTTCTTATCTTCAAATTTTTACATATTTTTTAGATATGAGAAATCAAAAAAGGGATAAGATTTTTTTTCACCCCATACACCACTTTATTTGGAGATTTAATCTCTCTAATATATTTTAAAATGTGTACTTCTGAAAGATTAAGGCTCTTATTGTGGGGTGCGTGGTACTTTTGAACTTGAAATCAATCTTGGGTCTAAATGTAATGCTTAGAAAATCGTGTAAAGATTCTACTCCGATAGCACATATTTTGGTCTCTCCTTGAGCTACTTCAACTTCGCATTTTTGGAGTGTATCGGCTTTGCCTTTTGGGGAGTTTGGAGAAATTGAGAAGAATTGTAGAATGTTGGAAACACGTGAAGATGAAAAAGGGACGGTGCCAACGAATGCTTTAGATATGAAAGGAGGATAAAGGGAGAAACTGAGAAGAATTGTCGAATGTTAAGTGTATCTTGAACATCTTTGTCCGCTTGATTTCTCATATCTAAAAAAATAAAAAAAAATAAAGAGAAAAAAATTCAGTAAAACTGAATCGAAAAAGAAATATGACTAGAAATAAAAAGAAAATAAATAATGAAAAATTAAAAGGCATTTTTATTATATTAATTATACAACATGACAAACTTTTATTGGAGGGGCACACATAGGGATACCCAAAAAGAGCATATGATTTTTTTCATTGTTTATCTTAGGTAGAACAACTTTTGTGAAAGCTTATAAAATTTATTTTAGTATCTTTACCATGAAGTTTGAGATAATAAATCTCGAGTTAGTCAAGAAAAAGGCTAAACGTCATAGGAATCTATGTTGTTGAGAATCCTTAAAGAAAGGAAAAGTTTTTCATCCTATGTGTTTCTCATAACATACTATATGTATGATTTAAAACCAAGCCTATAATGATTAAAAAAAGCATGCGTCTGTAAAATAAAGAGATGGTACTTAAATTAAAGTACATAATAAAGAGGGTGATGAGTCTTAAGCCAATTTGGTTGATGAATTTATGGTGAATACTTAATTTAGTCGTCTAAGTTCAATTTGGTCAAAAGAAGCTATGGAAAAACTCATAGTACATATTGTTACTATCCTATGGCAAAAAATGTACATGCATATGGTTGAGCTTTTGCTCTTAATGGATTCATACCCCAAATTTTGGGTGGTTCTAGTGAGAATGACTTGATGAATTCACCAAAGTGAAAGAATGAGCTTTGCACTCTTAATGAATTCAAAGCCCAATATTTGGTTGATCCTAGTGAAATTAACTTGATGGATTCACTGATTGAGTCAGAGGATGAGTTTTACACTCTTAATGAGTTCGAAGTCCAAGATTCAGGTAGTCCTTGTGAGATGGACATTATAAACTCACCAAATTGACAATATGAACTATTAAATATTCTTAATGAATTCATAAACTAGACTTTTGGTGGTCCTTGTGAGACGGACTTGATGAATTCATTGAATCTTAAAATTGAGAGGTTGAACATTTTAAAATACTCTTAATGATTTCATATACCTTATTTGAGTGGTCTATATTGAGATAGACTTGATGAAATAACCTACGCAAGCACTACAACAAAATTGTTCTACAGCGGCGTTGTTAGCGGCGTTTTAGGAGTAAACGCCACTAATTTTAAACATATAGCGGCGTTTACATAGCAAACGCCACAAATGGTAACTTTAGCAGCGTTTTTATAAAAACGCCGCAATAGGTTCATCGATAGTGGCGTTTTTTCAACAAACGCCGCAAAAGAGTAGTACTTTAGTGGCGTTTTTATACAAACGCCGCTAAAGACTAGTAATTTAGTGGCATTTTTATACAAACGCCGTTATAGAATTATACTTTAATGGCGTTTTTATACAAACGCCGTTATACACATGTACTATAGTGGCGTTTTTATACAAACACCGCTAAAGACTCATACTTTAGTGGCATTTTTATACAAATTCCGCTAAAGATGCGTACTTTAGTGGCATTTTTATTCAAACGCCGTTATACACTTGTACTATAGTGGCGTTTGTGTTTACAAACGCCGCAAGTTTACAAATTTTAATTGTCGCGCCCTTTAACCTTTTTTTAAAACCTTTGAGAGCTCCACCCAGCAATCTGTGGGTGGTGGTTTTGGTGGTGTTGTGCAAGCAGTATATGGGGGCTTGCCACTTGGAATCATCAAGAACTGCTCCCGCCTCAAATGTCATCACATGCGCCTCCCTCCCTACACTTTCAATTTTCACCTTCATTCATCAGATTAAAATTGAACTGAATCGAAATCAGTTAGACTCGCCGGTGTAGAAGATCCAGAGAACGGGTCTCTTAGTGACCACATCCTCAAAATACGTGATGAAATCCGCTTTCTCCCACACATTGCAAACGAACTCGTCCGCCTCTCGCTAACCCAAGTACGTAGCTCCGTCGAGCCAGTCGGGGCGTAAAATCCCGACCTCGAGCTGAACGCTACTGCAGGTTTTGAAGGAATCGAGGGTGTAAAAGAAGGAAGTCCCGTTATTCCACTCGAGATCGTGGAGGACATTCCCCAGCTGGTGCTGGATGATGTTGAAGTTTCTTCCGTTGGGCCAATCGTACCAGAGGTTGATCACTTCGTGAATAACACTGTTGTTCATGACCAGAATGGAGTGGAATTGGGGCGACCATGGAGTCGGGGGGGGTCAGTTCGTCTTGTTCGGGTTTGGACTTGCACAAGTCAAACGAAGTGATAGAGACATACTACATGAGTTTACTCAGGTTTAATCCGTTGACTCTGTTTACTACACTTGTTTACTTAGGATTATGCTTACCATAACTAATTTTGGCTAAATTTGTTGTCGTTTGCCTATGATTGGAAAGTTAAGAAATCACTTATTTGTTACTAGGTGATGGTGCCGTGAACTGTGAAATTGAGATGCTTTCTTACATTTTAGCCGAGTGAATAAAATTGTCGTTGAAAATTTTATGATGTCTACAGAATTAGGGTTTATTGAAGTAATGATTACTTTGAAATCCAAGGTCCACAAATTTAACATTAAAGTAATTGATATTTCAATTTCTTTAATTTTGTACAAGTAGTGCATTTGCAAGCTCAATTCCTGAAATTCTATTCAAAATTAGATTTATCACAGGTAAAGTGCCTACAATTTAGGTTCAAGTTTGGATGCATAATTGTCAAGTGATCCATCTAACTAAAGGGTCTTAATCTTCATGTAGAACTAATTAATATGGGACTGTTCCTTAAGATCATTTTATAAAGTGTATTCATGTTGAACTCTCTCTTGCTTACTCATCATTCAATTGTGACTGGAGTTGTACATCATAATTCTCTGAGTTTGGAGTTTTATAAAGTTTTGAAACCATGAAGCTATTTTTGACTTCCTGTAATATCTGGCTTTGAAAACTTAACAGAAATGTAAAAGTTATACTCTACAATAGAGATTGATCTTTCTTTTATGAGGTCAAAGAATGATTCTAGCAGCTGGCTTCAGTCTAGTCGCTACTCAGTGAATATCTGCGAAATAATAGCACAACCTAAACACCTGTGGCATTTAACAGTAAAGCTAAAGAGTTTATTAGACTGTTCTTTGCATATATAAATTATACTCTGATTGTTTCATACGCCAAACTTTGTCTATTTGTGTTGTTAAAGTAAATTTCTTCTAATTTGGGCTTTAGACACCATGTGTCCATTT
This sequence comes from Hibiscus syriacus, assembly GCF_006381635.1. Classification (NCBI taxonomy): domain Eukaryota; kingdom Viridiplantae; phylum Streptophyta; class Magnoliopsida; order Malvales; family Malvaceae; genus Hibiscus; species Hibiscus syriacus. The sequence continues at coordinate 458,797 of NW_024062657.1, forward strand.
TCCTTGAAATTATCAAACTAATTCTGTTTATTTATTTATTTATTTCCTTAATTTTATATGTTATTCTTCCCTTCTCTTTTTAGTTTATGTGAGGTTTTACTTAATGGAAAACCTATTGTAGTTACTCGCGAGGTTTTAATGTTTAATCTACAAATTATGCCTGCCGTATTGTTTAGTTGTTTAATCTGCTTGTTTGTCGTATGTTCTTAGGAATATGCGGTACAATTATGCATATTTTGAAGCAAAATGCTCAAACTCTTAGCCAAATCACATCCAATCTTTCTGCATACAAGGTATCATTCCCTGGTTCATAACCTTTCTTTGATCATCATATGCAACCATGCAGTAATTGATAGGTGTTATTGTGATGAATTCTATGCCTTCTTGTTTATGCTACTTTTTAATGTTTAGTCTGCAAGTTATGTAAGTGTTTGCAGTAAAGTTCAGGAGGTTAACTTAGGTGATAATGATTCCTTTATTAATTGATTAGTGTTGATGGATTTAGAGTGAGACTATGAGAATCATCACTGATGAAATTATTAAAGATCAAAAAATTTTGGATCTAGCATTGTTGTCCAAAACTTTTAGCTTCATTTGCAAACTGATATAAGGTGGCATATAAATGTACTTCTGCATTCGTGCTCTTCATTGTGTATTGTTGTAAGTGGAACTCATCTTTCAAAGGAAGTGTTATGGATTCTATTTATTCTTCTTTTGCAAAGTGCTCTTCGAAACTTGTATGTGATTGCCTTATCATGTATGATTCTTGTTAACACTTACAGTATTCCGAGGTTGGCTTATTGATTAAAGCTTTTATAAACAGTTACAGGATAACATCGATCTCTTTTTTCACGCAAGGAACAATATTACCGCCATGTTAAACAAGTACGTTGATTTTCTTTTTAATTGTTTTTTTTATAGAAATGGGAGACCTCATTAAAAAAAACTCTTTATACTCAACGAAATGTGAAAGTTTTATAAAGTACATCATGATTCTATTTTAGTTTTCATGGTTCCTGACTTCCTGTTTTTGTTGTTTGTTGCAACATCTTTTTTCAGTTCTCAATCACTCACATGTATGTTATGAATGCAAGTTCTGCTGGTTGTTTCCTTCTCTTCTTAGTCTCATCTAAATTATTGTAATTGCAGTAATCTTGAAGAACAAACTTCAACAAAAAGCGGCTTCTTCAATAGACTGGCACAACGTTTCCCATTTGTTTTTAATCTATTGAGGAGAGATCATTCACTGTCAAATGATACTTTTAAATAAGATGTCAAGACGATGAATATGACAAATTCCAATGAAGTGGGAAACAAAGTAGCTTTAGAAGGGATATCTGGAGGTTATGATGATGACGCTAGTGAAATTGAGGATGTATCGAACAATAAATCCATGTATATCTACACTTTGAGGTTCAGTTATAACTCATTTGTACTTTAATGTCTTTTAAGGTTCTCTCTCCATAAAAAACTTTAATTTATTTTATTGTTAAGTATTTTTCTTTATGTTTTTTGTCTTAATTAAAATATATGGTTGTTGTTAATTAGATAAAGCTAGATATAAATTTAGGTGATGTATAGCAGAAATGAAATATGCAAAATCAATTAATATTAGCTAAAGAAAGGTAATTAGCGGCGTTTGTATCCAAAAATGCCGCTATAGGTCTGACTTTTTGCGGCGTTTGAGTTCACAAACGCCGTTATAGGTCTGACCTTTTGCGGCGTTTGTGTCCAAAAACGCCGTTATAGGTCTGACCTTTTGCGGCGTTTGTTCTAAAAACGCCGCTATGTTTCATAACTTTTTGCGGCGTTTATTCCAAAAACGCCGATATAGATATCGACCTTTAGCGGCGTTTGTTCAAAAAACGCCGTAATAGATATTGACCTATTGCGGCGTTTTTTGTTCTCAAACGCCGCTAACTTTAGCGGCGCTTGCCTGCGCTTCTTGCGGCGTTTTTCCTATCGCCGCAAATACTTTTAGCGGCGCTTAAAAACGCCGCTATAAGACTAAAAAACGCCGCTAAAACTCTATTTTGCTGTAGTGAAGTGTGAAGGATTAATCACATTCTATGATAGACTTTGAGTGATCTTTCTAGAGCACTTACTAGCATCCCAAGGTATATGGGCTAAATTTGTTGATTTATCGTGGAACTTACTTGATGAAGAAGTTAGTCGTGTGTTGTGAGTTTACTCTTATTTTAACAAATTTCATATTCGTTCACTTGTTAAGAGAAAAATTGCTCATTCCACTATTTATTAGTTTCAGACATGTTCACTAGTATTGTTACTCTTTTCTCACATTCAAAATTCTCTACTTATTGCATTAGTGGGATTGTAAGTAATACAAATAATGAATAGTAATTATAAGGAGTTGGTTACTCATATTTAGGGAGTGGTTGGAGTGGTAGTTATCATTTGACAATTGTACCCCACTACTATTTCTATAAAAGGGATAGTTCTTCTCTCTAATGATACACACAATTGATGGTTTCAATATTTCCTTCTCGAAAAAAGTTTCTTGTCGAAGTGAACAACATAAACGGGCTCCACTTTCTCATTTTGGGTATGCGAGGTTTGGAAGGATATGTTAACCTTGATAGGCAACGTCCACTCTTGGGATTACTCCAATCCAAATGAAATTGCTTCTAATAATTTTTACACGACACAATAACTCAATTTCTTTGTTTTAATTTTTATTATTTGCATTAGTCAATGCTACTATTTTCATTTTGTAGCAGTATTTTTACCAACAATATATTCTTGTATCAAAAATTAGCACCTAGCATAAAATTATGCACATGTACATGATGTAGACGTATGATTCGCGTGGTGGATTTTGTTGAGAAAGATGCCCATGGGGTTGGCTCATATCTCTACCGTAAGTTGGTACCCACCAATTGTGGCCGAACATGTTCATTACGAAGAGAAGCCACGAAGCAAGAGAACAATCTTGCTTGACAAAACAAAAGTATTCAGCCTGTTCTAATTGTTCTCCATTTTCAGCCATTCTGAACCTTGGATGAATCGAAACTGAGCCATCTAGAAGCCTTTCTGATCAGTCGTGGATCTATAGCTTATTCAGGATGGATACGTATTCATTATGAAATTTGAATTTTCTTCTATTAGTTATCTATTTTATTGAAGATGTCCACCCCGAAATTTTATTTGTGCCTACCCCTTCAAAAATTTTATATTGTTAACAAATGTGTGTCCATCCTCAAAAATAGTTCTGGATCCGCTGCTACTTCCGGTCACGTAATGTTAAAAAAACCTAATGTTCCCATGCTAAAAGGTGCGGTCAGCAGGTTTGATTGCGTTTCTTTTTTTGGCTAAGGACTCACCATTGTCAAGACAAGTTTTTGAAGAGCTAAAGAAAGTTTGTCCATGAGATCGGTTATTTAGAGGCTGTAAAGAAAAATCTCCACCATGTTAACTTGAAAGTCAAACTGAAAGAGAAAGAGAATCTGAAATATATTGTCTTCAGATTTTTTTTTTCAAATTCAATTTTTTTCTAAGATCAAATCAGATTGACCTTGCATTTACTTAGATTCAGATTTTCTAGATTTAAATTATTTCAGATTAATTCTAGTTGGACGGGCCAACTTAGACATATTCAAACAATTTTGAAGTTTTATAAATTATAATATACTATATCTATATAATACTATACCATATGACTAATGAAAGTTACATTTTTATGTATTATTTATGACTAATAATATGTATATAAATTTCATGAACTTAATTTACAATTGTTATATTGTATAATGCTATATTACATATAGAATAATCTAGTTATCTAAACATGTGTTATAATTTAACATGCTACTAAGTATGATATTATATTACATTATAATTTTAGTATAATATAAATAGTCAAAATTATATAATATATATGAATTACTTATAATTAATTACATGAATATGAATATTTATGAACATGATTAATATAATATAATTATCAATATTTCAATTTTATTATAATTATACGTAGGATGATATGATTAATCATGTGATTATCAAAATCTCAACAATATACTTTAATTTTAGAGTAAAGTACAGAAATAGTCCCCTGACTGTAGGATATTCTTTTGTTGAGTCCCCTGACTATTAAAAGTTACAAAATGGTCCCCCAACTCTAGGGAGTTGCTTTGTTGAGTTCATTGAATATTAAAAGTTTCAAAATGGTCATTTGGCTATTCATTGTGCTCCAAACTCATCATTTTTTGTTAAAAAAAAACGGTCATCTGAGCTTGACTTTAACATGTTCACTAAGATATGATAGTCGTTTGAGATTATGAGATTAGATTTTATCGTATCTCATTCAGCAAGCTAATGTCTAGCTCAGACTACCGTTAATTTTTTAACGAAAAGGGACGAATTTGGAACATAATGAATAGTCGGTGACCATTTTGTAACTTTTAATAGTCGAGATACTCAACAAAGCAACTCCCTATAGTCAGGGGACCATTTTGTAACTTTTAATAGTTGAGGGACTCAACAAAATAGTATCCTATAATTAGAGGACCATTTTGTGTACTTTATCCATAATTTTATAAACATTATAAACTAACATATTTGTATATGCATTAATTATATTGTATGAAACTCTATTTGAAATTTTTTTAAAATAATTACTAATAAAAAAACAAAACAAAACTACTTCACGATAATCAAAATCGCAATCCATAGGGTTTGGAATTACGTTAGCATGAGACATTAGTGACCTCATCTATGGAGTTTACCTAGGGTTTCGAATTACATGGGCATGAGATGTGAGTAACCTCAGCTCCCTTCCCCTAATGCTAAAATATTATGCTCTCTCACTGAGTTCTCTTGGCCCCTAAACATTAAATGCAGTTTTCAATTATTTTTTCCAGATTTTTGCTGGCATGCACCACTGGCTTTCAAGTTTGATAGGGATTGATGAGGAGTGTACTTTGGGATTTGAAAATTGAGATCACTTGGGACCAAATATGATCCCAACCAATTCATGTTTAATGGATTGACGTGACATTAAAGATTGTTATATTTAGGGTTCTTATGGCTCCATCTTGTATCCTCCCCTACTGTATGATTAAAAAGAAAGATTGAGTGGGACTGTTGTACTCCTTAAAAATTTAAAAATTTTATATATTTTAGATTTTGTTTATAATGTTTATTGATAATATTTCTTTGTCTCTTTAGAAATTCATAAATTCGCTCTCTCCTTAAAATTTTAAAAGTTCACCCCTTAACATAAGATTTTACGTTTGTTCCTATTTTCCCTTAGGTGGGTTTTGTGGGAGATGTCAAGTTTTAATTTGCTGAAGCATTAGTTACGTCTTACACTCTAATTATTGATGATAGAGTTTGAGGGTCAACTTAAAACTTTAAAAAATTCAGTAAGTTAAAATTTTTAAAAATCTTGAAGGGTTTAGTTTATATTTTTCTAAACAAAAATTAGGGTTTAACTAAATTTTTTGAAATTTTAAGAGGCTTAATGAGATTTTTTAAAAATTATAGGAGGAGATTTAATTAAGAAAATTAAAAAATTTTAAAGTTTATTATGAATTTCTAAAAAAAATTGAGAGGCAATTAAATTTTTTGAAAATTGTAAGGGTCTAAATAATATATTTTTTAAAATTTTGGGGTTCATTCCCTCTTGTGTTTCACCTTTGGCTTCCAATCCAATTTACTCCTTTTGTAAATGTTAAGATTCAAATATTTGATCTTGTTTAATAAATCTATTATCTCATCCCACTAGACTAGTTGATTGTTAGTTACGCTTTCTAATTTAATTATATATCTACTTCATCCATATAATAACTTCTAAAAATTAGCATGTTGCTTTCTGGTAATCAGTCAACGTCTTTTTCAAGATTCGTTAAAACTTTGAATATCAGCTTGTAATTAACAACGTGAGTTAATCTGTCTAAATCGACTCCAACATTTGCGGCTAGCAACTTCTATAAGGGCAATATGTGGGTGTAATATAAGTATACCTGCATAATTTCAAAATTTAAGTATAACAATGAATTATATTAAAGATTATTATTTAATATATTATCGATAAAAGATAATAATTTTATAAATATTTTTAGATAAGAATAAAACTTTTTTATTCATTTGAGATAAATATAAGATATTATATGTTCAAATATTCTCAATCACATATGTGATCACCGAACATAGGACCTAGGGACGGAGTCAGGATTAAATATTGGCATGGGCTGAAATATTGAATTTTTAAAGAAAAATATAATGATTTATTGGCAGGGCCAAAATATTTAAATTTAAAATTCAGAAGACAATACATATTTGTCTAATATTTAAACTTACAATGACCAAAATTGTTATTAGATCAAAATATTTGAGAACTTGGGATTACTATCTTTAGTTTGATACCTACTTATTTATATATTTAATAAATTCTTGTATTTTATAATTTAAATAATTATTTTTACATGAATCAAAATAATAGTAGACCAAAATTTATCGAATATATAAATTTTTACAAGAGTCGGAATCCCTTTAGGCCCTAGGGGAACTCTATCCCTGCTAGGACCTCAAGTAATAATAACGATCCTCTTACCAAAAATAAATAATATGTCATTTGATATTATTTGAACAGTGACATTAAATATAAAATTGTTCTCTCATTGACAATGTATAGGGTAATAATACATATATTATCAACAAGGTCTGGATTCAAACCTCGTTGTTTACGAATGAAGTAAACTAAGTTGGAAGGGTCACCCATAATGAACTTCTGTAAAATTCGATTTAATTAGTCGATCAATAGATCAAATACTAGTGATTAATTCATAAAAATAATACATTTATTAATTATCAACATTTTTATACAATTAATCGTCAACAATTAAAGAGTTGAAAAATATCGAAATAATATATTTTCATTCATAATTTACATTGATATAATTATTTGTATGAAAGTTTTTACTTTTGACATTCTTTTTCGGTTAAAACATATTTTTAATTTTTTATCAAATAATATTATTTATAATTATTATTTAATGCAAAAACTAAGCTACCTATGTGGTAAATTAATTATTGTTATTTTTTGAGGTCTCAATTTAAGTACCATGAATGCCAGGAGTGTGAGCTTTTAATGTCACTTGGTTAAAAATTATCTTTAAACAAATATTATTTTGTACTTAACTTACATTAATCAAAAAAACAATAATTATTTAATACATTAACTTTATAAGTGATATTAATCTATTATTATGTGTTATATATATATGATTAGTATTTGGTACACTATTGATAAGAGAAAGATAATTTAACACGCGATTTTAAGATAATGATAAATTATGTTTATTTATTTTCTAAACTTTAGAAGAATATTATTTAATACATTATCAATAAAAATAGTAATTTTACAAACATTTTAACATTATAACATCTTATTGTTTACTTTTAATTTTTTTAAATATATTTAAAAATATATTTGTCATCATTTTAATATTATTGTGAAATTATTATTTTTTGTTAACACTGTATCAAATAATAATTCTTTTAAAAATTCTTCAAAGACTAGTTAAAATAATATACACTTTAAAGACACTTATCATTATCTTAAAGTCGTTTGTGAAAATCAAGAATCAGTTGATCAAGTGAGATGAGGCACTAAATTCTTTAAGTAAGATCAGGGGTTCGAACTTTGACATTTTTGAATGGAGCAAACTGAATTGGGAGGATCGCCCTCGTCTTTGTAATACTCGATCTGAATTAGTCAATCAATAGATCGGATACCAATGATTAATTAAAAAAATTGTTTGTGAAATAATTATTTTCACTATCAATATATCAAATGAGAAATAGTGATCATAAGAAATTATTTAAGAAACTAGGGGGCCAACGACTTTGCTCCCAAATGAAAGTCAAAAAAATAAAATGAAAATTTGTAGAAATTTTCCATTAAGTGGAATGGCGAGTTTAAGGAAATTAGAAATATTTTTATTTATACTATAGTTGTATTGTAAAATTTTGAAAGATCATTAAAGTGATCTAAAATAAACTTTTTTAAAAAGTTTAAAAATGAAATTATGTGTTTAGCTTAGTATAAAATTTATTATATGCTCTTTTCTAATTTGTCTTCGATATTTCCATTTTCATTGTAAGTTGAAAGTCGAGTTTGATTTGGTTTTAATTTTATTTTGAACGACATAGACAAAAGTGAAACAAAATTCAAATTATAAGGACCAAAATGAAAATTTTGGATTCTTTTACAGTAAAATGTTACCTATCAAATCCTTATAAACAATAATATATTTATGTAAGAAGGAACCAGATTTTCAAATCCAACGAATTAAAAAAGAACGAAGTTATAGTTAAATTTATTGATAAAAACTTTAAAAAAACAAAATTAAAGGTCAAAACGATGTTTTTAGGGAAGAAAATAGTGACAAGACACCTTCAGCTTTCTTGAAAAGTTATGTAGATTAAAAAGGTATTACCTCAATCAAACACTGAGCACAAAGTTATGATCTTCTTTTTAAGTTTAACAATATAATTACAATTTAAATACATAAATTATAATTTTTAAACTCACTTTTTCACCTTGAAGGGACAATCTCTTAAAATTCTCATTTTAATTTATATATTTTCATTTTCTTACAATTTACTCCCGAAATTAAAAAAGATATATTGGAGCAAAGTCGTCACCAACTGATGATGATTTTTCCAATATCATCCTTAATTGCCAACGAATTTACCTACTATTGTACCATTCATCCTATTCTCTAAATAATTTATTTTTATCTATATTTTTCTATTTTCTAATAATATATTTTTTAAAATTTATTCCATTAACACAAATTCTTAAACATCCATGATTATGTGAATATGGCAAAGAGAATATTACTAGATTTATTGTACTTCCTCTGTAAATTGTAACTCTGTTGCTAATCCTCCATCTATTGAGGCCTCCAAAATTCCTAGAAGCCTCTGAAGTTTCATATCTTCATGAAAGTTGCAGTCTCTTGACCTGATTGATATCAATCCTATCATCGGTGACAACCATGTTTATTCACCTTGTCGACCTACAAATAGTCATCATCACCCTAAGGTTGACACCAATACTAAGAGTGTTTATATATAAACCATCATACGAAATTGAAGGAACGAACTTTCTTTCTCAATCGATTCAAATATTCAACATCTTCTTCAAAACATATATGCTCTACCTCATTGACAGCACCACTGGCTGTGACTCTTCGTCTAAATCAAAAGGAATGAACCATCAAAATCCACCATAACCACATTTCTTCCATCAACAATTGGTGTTGTGAGTGTACGTTAACTCTTGAAAATAGTTACAATTCATGCCTTTAGACTTAGTTAATCGCTTGTACTTGAGTGTTTTAGTTTCATTTTTAGATTATTATATTGACATTTCATCACATGTCATTTGAGAGCTTGATATGGGCTTAGTTAGATATATTTTTGCTTTTTAATTGTTTGTGGGAAGATTTTGTGGTTGGTAGGTGCAGGCAGATGCAAATTGAAGTAAATGGATTTTTCCATGACAATGTTAGGATGATTTTCCCAGCAACATTGTTGTGGCAAAAGTAGGCGTCGATTTCGAGCAATATCACTGTGGCAACATGGATAGACACTAGTTAGTCCTAGAATGTATGTCGTTCTTTGCTTTCCATATATATGTGTACAAGATAAATTTACTTAATATAAGTAATTGATGATGTGTAAGCTATTGGTTTTTTGGCAAAATCCCACATTGGTTGTGTATACGGAGGAGGGGAAATTCTTTTGTTATAAATAGAGCCCTCCTCGTCCTTAGTTTAGCATCCCACTAATATAAGCCTCTCCACTATTAAAGGCTATTTGTACTCTTTCTCTCTTTGTAATATTTCCTATATTAGGGAAATATTATTTTAGTAGTGTTCGAGGAGGTAGGCATAATTTTGGCCTAACCTCGTTAAATTTTGGTGTTCTCTTTATGTCTATTTAATAGCTATTATCGGGTATAGTTGTTGTTAATTATTGTCCTATTAAAATTACTTGTCTTGGTAGTTTTGTCTAAGGAAAGTGGATTTTAAGAGGGACCATTGTGACCCCTCCTCTTTCCTGGGAATCTACCTTGGGGTGATTTTTAGTACAATCATTTTCACACTAGTCACCTAGATAATAGTTTTTAAGGTGAATTTGTTATTATTGGTGGAAATTAACCCGAATTCCGCAATAATTGGTATCAGAGCTCTTGGTTTATTTTAGTATGCTCTGTGGTTGCGGCTTAGGCTGATCTTCCACATCAGAAAAAATTTCCTTGGGGTAATTGACATTCCGCATTGATAGCTATTAAATAGAATTTATAGCAGAAACGATAGACGACACAAAAACATCCGCAAGAAATGTTGTGACAAATGTTAGATTTGCAGTGGAGAATTTTTATGTCACCGATCATTTCGACATGTGCAAAAGTGAGGTTCTAGATGCCCTATTTCAGTAGGGTCTAGACATTGCTATTGAAGGAGAGAAACCAGATGATGTTGAGGAGAAAAAATGGAAGATGATCAATAGATTGACATGTGGTACTATTTGATCGTGTCTTTCTAGAGAGAAGAAGTATGCATTTTCTAAGGAAACTTCTACAAGTAAATTGTGGAAGGCACTGGAGGAGAAATATTTGAAGAAAAGCGGTCAAAACAAACTCTACATGAAAAAGAGATTGTTCCGCTTGAACTATGTACCATGTACCACTATGAATGATCACATTACTAGCTTTAATCAGTTGGTGACTGATCTGATGAATATGGACGTGACTTTTGAAGATGAAGATCTGGCTCTGATATTGATGGGATCACTTCCTGATGAGTTTGAGTATCTTGAAACTACTCTACTTCATGGGAAGGTTGACGTGTCTCTCAGTGAAGTAACTGATGCCTTGTATAGTTATGAATTGAGAAAGAAAGACAAACAAGAAAATACAAGTTTCGAAGCAGAAGCTCTTGTTGTTAGAGGCCGTTCGAAGAGTCAGAATAAAGGAAGGAGAGGGAGATCGAAGTCAAAGTCTAGATTGAGCAAAGATGAATGTGCCTTTTATCGAGAAAAAGGGCACTGGAAGAAAGAATGTCCCAAACTAAAGAATAAAGGCAAACCTGAAAGGGGAAAGACTGTCTTAGAATCAAATATGGTCGACTATGATGATACAGATTTAGATTTCGCATTCGCTGCTATGCCATCAACCAGCTGTTCCAGTTCATGGCTGTTAGATTCAGTTTGTAGCCACCATATGACCCCCAATAGAGAATGATTCTTTGATTTTAAAGAACTAAAAAGTGGAATTGTCTACACAATAAATAATTCCCCTCTTGACACACTTGGGATTGGTTCAATTCGCTTGAGGAATTAGGATAGATCAATCAGAACCTTAACAAATGTCCATTATGTACCAGATTTAATGAGAAATCTCATCTCTGTGGGAACCTTAGAGTTAAAAGGTTTAGAAGTGAGGGTAAAAGATGGGATTATGAGTATTATCTCTGGTGCACTGGTGATAATGAAGGGAATCCGGAAAAGAAACAATGTGTATTACTTTCTGTGTAGTACAATTGTTGGGACAGGAGTAGTGACAGCTTCTACTGATGAACAGGAGTCAGAAGTAACCAGGTTATGGCATATGCACTTGGGGCATGTTGGTGAAAAATCCTTGAAATTGCTGATAGATCAAGGATTATTGAAGGGTGCTCGGGCTTGCAAATTAGCTTTTTGCGAGCATTGCATCAAAGGGAAGAAGACGAGGGTGAAATTTGGAATAGCAATCCATGATACTAAAGGTATTTTGGATTATGTTCATTCAGATATATGGGGGCCTTCCAAGACAACTTCATTGGTAGGAACACACTATTATGTCACCTTTGTTGATGATTTTTCCCAGAGAGTTTGGATGTATACAATGAAGACAAATGATGAGGTGTTAGGATTTTTCCTTAAATGGAAAAAGATGGTAGAGACTCAAACAGGCAGAAAAATCAAACGTCTTCGTACATACAATGGTGGAGAGTACAAAAATGATCCATTTCTGAAAGTCTGTGAAGAAGAAGGTATTATCAGACATTTCACTGTCAGATCTATACCACAACATAATGGGGTGGCAGAGCGTATGAACCGTACATTAGTGGAGAAGGTTCAGTGTATGTTGTCTAATGTTGGGTTAGGCAAAGAATTTTGGGCTGAGGCTTTGGTCTATGCTTGTCACCTTGTCAACCGCTTACCATCGACTGCTATTGGTGGTAAAATACTATTAGAGAAATGGTTTGGAGAACTTGCTACAGATTATGATTCCTTACATGTGTTTGGTTCCACTGCATACTACCATGTTAAGGAGTCAAAGCTGGATCCAAGAGCAAAGAAGGCGATCTTTATGGGGATCACCTCTGGTGTGAAAGGCTATCGTCTTTGGTGTCCAGAAACAAAGAAAATAATCTTCAGCATGGATGCTACCTTTGATGAATCTACCATGTTGAGAAAGGTGACTTCAGAAAAATTAGAGCAGGCAGATGGAACTCCCAAATAGGTGAAGTTTGAAGGAAGCAAAATTGACCCAGCCAGTAAAGAAAATGATGTTGACTCTCCTATGGTATAAGAAGAGTCAGATGAAGAAGAGGTTCAGACCCAAGAACCTCCACAACAACATGAATCAATTACACTCAGAAAGGGAAAGAGGACCATTAGACAACCTAATCGTTATGCTGATATGGTCTCTTTTGCATCACCAATTGCAATTAATGACGTTCCTGCCACTTTTAATGAAGCAGTCCAAAGTTCAGAACATAAAAAGTGGAGGATCACCATGAATGAAGAAATGCAATCCCTTCAAAAGAATCAGCCATGGAAACTAGCTAGTATTCCAAAGGGAAAGAAGTCAATTGGGTGCAAGTGGGTATATGCAAAGAAAGATGGATTTCCTGACAAGAATAAAATCCGCTACAAAGCAAGATTGGTGGCTAAAGGCTACGCTCAAACGGAGGGAGTTGATTATAATGAAGTATTTTCTCCAGTTATAAAACATTCCTCCATCAGAATTTTGTTGGCTTTAGTAGCACAGTTGGATTTGGAACTAGTTCAGATGGATGTAAAAACTGCATTTTTACATGGAGACTTGGATGAGGAAATCTACATGACTCATCCAGATGGATTCAAAGTTGCTGAAAAAGAAGGGATGGTGTGCAAATTAGAAAAATCGTTGTACGGATTAAAGTAATCTCCAAGGCAGTGGTACAAGCAATTTGACAAGTTTATGATAGGGCAGAAGTACACAAGAAGCAAATATGATCATTGTGTGTATTTACGCAAGCTATAAGATGGATCCTATATATATCTTCTTCTTTATGTTGATGATATGCTGATAGCTTCCAGGAGTCAGATAGAAATTGCGAAACTAAAGACTCAATTGAACAGGGAGTTTGAGATGAAGGATCTTGGTGAAGCGAAGAAGATTCTAGGCATGGAGATATCAAGGGATAAGAAATTGGGGAGGCTTTGTCTGTCTCAGAAAGAATATTTGAGGAAGGTACTAAAATGTTTTGGTATGAATGAGAAGTCAAAACCAGTTAGTACACCTCTTGCTCCTCATTTCAAGCTCGGTGCATCCATGTCACCTAAGGATGATGCAGAACGGGAATACATGTCAAAGGTTCCGTATGCAAGTGTTGTTGGTAGCTTGATGTATGCAATGGTGTGTACAAGACTCGATATTTCATAGGCAGTTGGGGTTGTGAGCAGGTATATGCATGATCCTGGAAAGGAGCATTGGCAAGCTGTGAAATGGATTATGCGGTATATTCTGAACACCGTAGATGTTGGTTTGGTCTTTCAGCAGGACAAACAAGATGGTCAGTGTGTAGTTGGATATTGTGATTTAGACTATACAGGTGATTTGGAAAAGCGTCGATCAAATACTGGTAATGTGTTTACATTTGCAAAGGCACCAGTCAGTTGGAAGTCCACCTTACAGTCAACAGTGGCTTTGTCTACTACAGAGGCAGAGTATATGACAGTTACAGAGGCTGTGAATGAGGCAATTTGGCTTCATGGGTTGCTTGGTAAATTGGGAATAGAACAGAAGCACATCAAAGTGCATTGTGACAGTCAGAGTGCTATTCATTTAGCAAAGAACCAGGTTTACCATGCAAGGACAAAACTTATCAATGTTCGATACACTTTGTACGAGAGATTCTAGAAGAATGTGGAGTCATAATCCAGAAGATTCGAACCACTGAGAATCCTGCTGATATGTTGACAAAAATGGTAACTGCGGTTAAGTTTAAACATTGTTTAGACTTGGTCAATATTGTTACAAATTGAAAGATGAATTTGCAGACACTACTGAAGATTGGATTTTTAAGAGATGTGTGTGGAATTTGCCAAGGTGGAGATTTGTTGGTTTTTTGGCAAAATCCCACATTGGTTGTGTATAAGGAGGAGGGGAAATTATTTTGTTATAAATAGAGCCCTCCTCCTCCTCCTTAGTTTAGCATTCCACAAATATAAGCCTTCTTCACTATTAAAGGCTATTTGTACTCTTTCTCTCTTTGTAATATTTTGTCTATTAGTGAAATATTATTTTAGTAGTGTTCGAGGAGGTAGGCATAATTTTGGCCTAACCTCGTTAAATTTTGGTGTTCTCTTTATGTCTATTTAATAGCTATTGTCGGGTATAGTTGTTGTTAATTATTGTCCTATTAAAAATACTTGTCTTGGTAGTTATGTATAAGAAAAGTGGATTTTAAGAGGGACCATTGTGACCCCTCCTCTTTCCTGGGAATCTACCTTGGGGTGATTTTTAGTATAATCGTTTTCACACTAGTCACCTAAATAATAGTTTTCAAGGTGAATTTGTTATTATTGGTGGAAATTAACCCGAATTCCACAACAAAAGCCACCTCTCAAGTCTATTAAATAAACTATGAGAAAAATGGAATTAAATGTGAACAATTATTCATTAATGAATGATCAACATCAAAACTAAATAATGTGCTATCGAATAATGTATCATGTGGTCAATGATAATGCTTAATGCCTTAATACATTATAAGTTACTAAAAGACTAAATCGTCTTTGTATAATGTTTTGAGAGAATGAGTTATGTAATGATGAGAGAGAAAATGTCTTCACTTAATTATGTTTGAAATGATGTCTAAGTAGCTGAGTTACCTTTTGTTTGCCTTTTAAGCCAATGGTTAAAATTTAAGGCTTATGAGTACTCAAGCATGTTGTGACTATGTGTGATGATTATTTGCTGGATATCCATGATGTTTAGCCTGAATGTTATGGCGGCACGGGCTAGTGATATATATTGTGAGTGAGAATTTGATTCAGGCATATATGAGACTGTGTTCCCCCTTTACGGTTTATTCCTGATTGTTATGATAGCATTGGATGACCATTTGTATGTTGATTGATTGTTGAGAATTGTAGCGATGTATGTGTGAAACCGAATTCCCCTTTCATGTTGAGTACATAAAATGCTATTGTAATATAGGGAGCTAACATTGTGTCTATGGATGTAATTGATGTGTGACTTACATGTTACGTGAGGTTAGATAAAACCAATAGTTCATTGAGTTATTGTTAATGTGGGTGTAAACCCTAAATCTATAGTCTAAACAATATGTGATGACATTAATAGGTAGAAGACTGAAATTTGATAAATAACATTTTATCTCATCGAATGGCAACTGAAGCTAAGTGAAGTCAGTTAGGAAAAATGAGTACTCTATCATGTAGAGCACAGACTATTAGTATTTAACATGAAATTCTTTATTGATAACATTGTATGTTTAGACTTTTTCTTCCAGCTTATACTGCTTAGAATGCTTGTGCTTATGAACTAAAAGTAGTATATTATAATATACATGTACCATTGAGTTTTGTAAAGCTCAACGTTCTGATGTTACTATTCGAATGTTAGTTTCTTGTGCTTGACCGAGGAGCATTGTCGCAGCAGGACTCTAGCACCACTGTTTCAAAGTACGATACTATTTACTTTAGTGATTATGTGTATTCATATGACCTTTATTTATGTATTTGGTTTGTAAACTCTGAGTTTGTATTATTTTGGTTTAAATTAAATTATCACAGAGCTTCGTATTTGTTCAAATATTTATAATTGTTATGGATGTCGTATTTTGTTTAACCCATATTATGATTTGAAAGTGAATTTTTTTTTTAATTTGATGGTTTTTTCGATAACTCAATATGTCACCTTAGGCCCATCTTGTGGTGATCGGGTTTGAGATATTACATTTTTTTGGTATTAGAATTTAGGTTGAGTAGGTCTTACGACTCAATGATTGGTTGAAGTGAGATGTAGAAGATTATAGAATAAGTTAAATCCATATTCTTTTGATAGAATATTTTGTATATTATTATTTATTTATTTGATTTAGAAATAATATTAAATAAATAAAATAATTAAATAATACTTGGGGTAAATACTTGATCTTCTTCAGCTGTCAAAAAAACCAAAACATTTTTTTAGAAAAAGGAACTAACATTCTGTCAACCATTTTTGGTTCATTCACTTGTAGATACGTATAGAGGGTGGTCGTCTTTCAGAAATACAAAATCTTTAAAGATCAAAAGAAAATCAGAGACGACCCGAAAGGATTTTCAAACTATAGATTAAGGTAATCCCACGACTTTATTTTACTGTAATTAGTATGATATGAATGATATCATAAGATTGATCGAGATTATTTAAAATTTTGTCGCGTTATTCTTGCCTCAATTTTCAACACGTCCAACACTAACTCAACGGGATATATTAGGAACTATAACATAAGCATCAACCCCTACTTTAATTCCTACAACATTAGGTGGAACTAAAGTAAGATGATTTTGCTTAAATGGATGTTTAAAAGGCCTAATGTGATTCAACTAACAATGAGAATAGTAAATGACCAAAATACTCTTAAGTGGATAAAGTTACAAAAATATCATAGGTGTACCATAATTGAAAGAAAATGATAAATTGATGATGTGTAAACCGCCTCTCAAGTCTATTAATAATTTATGAGAAAAGTAGAATTAAATATGAATAGTGATTCATTAATGAATGATCAACCTCAAGAGTAATAATGTGCTATGTGAATAATGTATCATTGGACAATGATAATGTTTAATGCCTTAATACATTATAAGTTACTAAAAGACTAAATCACCTTTGCATAATGTTTTAGATGAGAGAATGAGTTATGTAATGAGAGGAGAAAATATCCTCAATTGATTGTGTTTGTAGTGATGCTTGAGTAGCTGAGTTACTTTGGTTGACCTTGTAAGCCAATGGTCAATATGTAAGGTCGATGAGCACCTATGTATGTTGTGAATATGTATGATGATGATTTGTTGGATATCCATGATATTTAGCTTGAATGCTATGGTGACATGGGCTAACGATATATTGCGAGTGAAAATTTGATCGAGGCATATATGAGATCGTGTTTCCTTTTTACGATCTATACCTGATTGTTATGATAATATTAGATGACCATTTGTATGTTTATTGATTGGAGAGAATTGTATCGATGCATGTGTGAGATTGAATTCCCCTTTATGTTATTGTAACATAGGGTGCTATCAATGTGTATATGGATGTGATTGATGTATGACTTACATGTTACATGAGGTTAGGTGAAGTCAATGGTTGATTGAGTTATTGTTATTGTGGGTGTGAATCGTAAATCTATAGACTAAACAATATGTATGATATAATAGGTAGATGGTTGATATTTGATAAATAGCATGTTATCTTATTGAATGACGACTGAAGCTAAGTGAAGCCAGTTAGAAAATGAGTACTCTATCATGTAGAGCACAGACTATTAGTGGTTAGTGTAGACATCATTTTTTTCATTTAAATTTTATTATTATTATTAAATTTATTATTATTAAAATTATTATTATTATTATTAATATATATATATATTACAAACCCAAAGGACCCGGAGGCCCGTTTTACAAATCTAGAGGCCCGGTTATCAAATCCCAAGCCCAAATGGAAACCCTGAATTGATTTGGGGTTTCAGCTAGGGTTTTCAAACCCTAGCCCCCAGCTGCCGTCAACATCATCAGCCGTTGGATCTGGTAAGATCCAACGGCCCAAAAGGGTTCCAGATTGAAAACCCTAGGGTTTCTAACCCTAGCAGCCAGCCGTTTCCAGATGCTTCCAGCCGCCTCTGATGATTCCAGGTGGTCCAACAGCTGCTGCCGACACTCCAGAACGTCACGAAGCAACCCACGTCGAGCCCTATGGTGAGTCACCACCATAGCTATGGTGACTCACCAGGCCTTTTATCCTTTGGACCGGTCTGAAGCCATCACCGGTAATGGCTATAAAAGCCACCGTCCCCTGCAAGAAAAAAAAGAGGAGGAAGCCACGAGAGAAGAGATAGACAGAGAATGAGAGACGAACAGAACGGGAAACAAGCAACAGAGACGAGCCAAGAACTCACAACCAGCAGTAAACCAAAACAAAAACGAAGAGAAGAAGAGGAACTTACCCTTGAAGCATCGCTCATTGCCGGAAACACCGAGGGTCACCGGAGTCTCATTTTTCGAAGGTAAAAAAATTAGATCTACATCGATCTAAAGAGATTTAGGGAAAAAGGATATTATAACCGTCATTAGGGTGTTCAGATCTATCTTCTAGGGGGTTTTGTAAATTTCCGGCCACCATTAACGGTGGCCGGCGGCGGCGATCGCCACCAGAGAACGGTGGCCCGTGGTCGCCGGGATTCTCTCCGTTGAGAGAGTTAGAGAGAATTTTTAATTCTCTCATTTGTTGAGAGAAGAGAGAAAGAAGAGAGTGAGGAAGATGGCCTGAATAGCCGGCCATTCGGGGTATTTAAACCCCTCCCCGAACGACGTCGTTTTGGGGGAGGGTGTACGTGTAATTTCCATCATGGGTAAACCATTTCCGCAGTCACTATAGTTTGTAATCCTTACGATTTAGTCACTGAAATAAAACTTCAAATGTTTTAAATTAGTTTCTTAATTTTACTTTATTATAATTTAGTCCTTTACATAGAATAATATATATTAGGTAAAATAACAAATTTAGTCCTATAATTTCAATATTATTTATTTTAGCCACTCTTTATTTATATTGTAATTTTTGTTTATTTGAAATATATTTAATTATTATTGTTAAGTATTATTATTTAATTCATATAAATATATATTAAGTAATATTTATTTATTTATTTTATATCCTACATATATATAAATTATATATTAATCTATTTATCATTATCATTTTTATAAAAATATTTTTATATCTATTTCTTTAATATCAAAGAAAAGAACTGTCTTAAAACACCTAGAAGCCCTTTTCTGATATTTCTAAATAAGTAAATATCTTACTTTTATAAATTATATGTATCAATCTATTTTTTTATCTATTATTATTTTTAGAAAAATGTTTTTATATTTATTCATTTCTTTAATATCAAAGAAAAGAGCTGTCTTAAAACACCTAGAAGCCCTTTTCTGATATTTTTAAATAAATAAATATTTTATTTATATATATAAATTAATAGATTTTCTTAAAAATAAATTTGAAATAACAAGATTATTAATTAAATATATTTTTGAACTTTTAATTTTCTAATAATAGAGACAATTTATAATTAATAAAGTACCAATTTTGGGCGTTGTAGGGGTGCTAATCCTTCCCTAAACGTAACCGACCACGAATCCCTTTTTATTATTAAAAAGAACGAATTTTTGGTTAAAACGCAGATCAGTTTATCTTTTAATTGATGTTTTCTTAAAAACTCTTTTAAAAGATATTTTTTAGGTATTCGACCTACCTGACCCAAAAGGCCGATGGCGACTCCCAAATTATTTTCAAAACCATTTATTCACATCACTTTTCCCGTCAAGTAAATATTTCGTGCCCGGACGAAATGCGGTTACGACAGCTTGGCGACTCCGCTGGGGAACATAGGTCAAACTTTAAAATCAATTATAAATTGTCTCTATTAATTAAAAATTAAAAGTTCATATATTTAATTTTTAATTCTTTCTTTTCAAAATTTTTATATTTACTTATTATTTTCATAATATTTATATGTTTTATTTTATTTGCAAGTATTTTATTTCATTATTTATTTTTCTGTCAAAGGTTTGAGCATTTCTCCTCACACACAACACTTGCATTGCATAACATAAAGCTCTATAATTGAGTTGTCCCTTTTAAGTGGGAGTGAAAGCGACGTCTTCGTGAGAATTTATTCTCCGTGTCAGACCTAGCAAGTAACTTTCGGGGTTCATATACTCTATGTTTTCGTGAGAATTTATTCTCCGTGTCAGGCATAGAGAAATGTATCCCCTCGAATTGAACTCGATCCATTTTAGTCTGTGATGGACTAGGATTGAGGGTTAGCAACCCAAGGGGGCACTAACAAGGACAATTCGAGTACCTTTACTCCTAGAACTAAAACTCTGCATGTAATAAACCTTAGAACTTCTCCTGATCTAAGACAATACTGAACCTCTGTTCATAGGTGTACACAAAGGAGAAATAAGCTCTAGCTTTTAATTTATTTAATTTATAATTTTTCTCTCTGAATAAATGCATATGAACTAGAAATTATACGATTAGGTTAGTTTTCCAAACAAAGCATGGAACTAGAAAGCATGAGGTTAGGATTTATTATATACCATGATAAATAAATTTTTTCCTTTCAATTAGTTGGTATTAACCATTTTATTTTTTCTTATTTTCCCATGTATGTTATTTTTGCTCTAATTTGTTTATATTATTTTCTTTTGTTTGCATTGCATGATCATTACCAAAAGGTGTTAACTAAAAAGACTGTTCATCAAATTGGAAAGAAATCATAAATGGACAAAAAGTTTTATGATCGAACAAAATATGACGCAACCGTGGAATGGCATCCTGAGGGAACTCCGAGGATAGAAGAAAGCTATACACCTAGAGATCATGTGTCCATTAAGGAGCAAGAGGAGATACGAGAAATAAGAGAGCAGATGTCCAAGATGATGGATAGAATATATGTTTTGGCCAAAAGAGAAGAGATTCCTGCACAGAAAGAGAGGAAGCTTAATGAAGATAATCCTGCAATTTCAGATATGCAAGGGACTTCCGATCCTAACCAACTGTGAAATTACAGACAGTCTTCATTTGGATTCACAATTCATTTGGAGATACCAAAGAAATAATGACAACTGTAAAAGCTCCCAGAGAAGAGAAGAAATCATGTAACCTGAAAACATCGAAGTTTAGTCTGCTCCCGACGTCTAAAGCTCAATCTAAGATAAAAGATGGTTCTCATTTTGATGCTATACCTATATCATATAAAGAGTTGTATGAGAAACTACTTAAAGCACGAGAAGTGGATCCATATTACATAAAACCATTCCAACCTCCGTATCCAAATTGGTATAACATCAACGTTTACTGCGAATATCATGCCGGAGCTCAAGGACATACTATTGATAATTGTCTTGCTTTCAAACGCCGAGTCCAAAGTCTTTTAGATCATGGATCCTTACAATTTATGGTAAATGATCGACCTAGTTTGGTAACCGAGGGTCCTGATAGATTAATACCAAAATTCTTCAAAGGTAAGAATATCAGAAGGGGCGTCCAAAAAGAAGAAGATTTGCTGAGGTTTGAAGCTCAATACGTCATTTGAAGATTGAAAACGATAAATTGAGCACCAAAATGGAAACCATACATGAAGACTTCCAGAAGGTCAGTCAAGCCTTTCAAATGCTGGTATAGGAAACACCCCAGAAGAGTGGATAGCAGGGGTCACCAAATGAAAAATAGTTGCAACATAAATGAAGATCTTGTCCAAAAACTTTTTGAACACAATGTTCTCTCACAAGGGAAAATGAGCAACTCCGAGAATTGACATAGGGATGAAATAACACCAGAATATCATGGAAGAAGCTGCAGTCCAGACAAGTAATATGGCCCATAAGCTGATAAACTAACTTGGTTTTAGGGAAGAAAATGGAAAGTTATTCCCTATATGTAAAGTTTGACTGAAAGTTGTCCCCTACATGTAAAAGTTTTGTTTGATGTACTGAAGCTTTTGTGTTCAATGAAATCTGTTCTAAGATGATCACTCTTAAGTAACACCTTTTCATACATGCATTTACATTTTGTATCTATGCATTTTCATTTTGTATTTTTACTTTTTATATCTTTGAATTGCACATTTTGCATTCTTATTTTTCCATTTATGCATTTTTCACATTTTTATTTAAGTACTGTCATGTACTTTAATTATAAAAACATGTTAATAATTAATGAAAGGTTTTGTAACAGTAAAACCAAGGCCATTCATTATATTACTTTACTATCATCATGAAAACAATGGAGCAATCCTATGAGGGACTACAAGATCAGTGGCTAGAACAATTGACAAGGTTACCTCAGGATATAAGGAAAGAAACATCAGATTCAGTACCAGATGGATCAAATCAAATTATTCAGTATGTGACATCTGATAAAGAAGAGATAATTGATAAAGAGCAACCATGCTGTCAGATTGAAGAGTCGAAAATGGTAAAACCCTCTGGGGCATCCCAATTGAACCCAAAGAATAGCCTCATTAATTATTCACAATATGAGGAGAAAGTCAAGAGGACAGAGAAAGCAATCAGAAACATGAAAGATGTTAGTGCCTACCACAAAGAATTAGAAGCAAGAGAGCTTAGCTTGGTTCCAGATTTGATTATTCCCCATGAATTCAAAATGCCTGATTTTGAGAAATATGATGGCACAAGTTGTCCCCTAATCCACTTAAGAATGTTTTGCAGAAAAATGGGAGGATATTTAAATTCTGATGACCTGTTAATTCACTCTTTCCATGATAGCCTTGTTAACCCAGTAGTAGTCTGGTACAATCAGTTGACCCAAGAACAGATCAAGAAATGGGTAGATTTAGCTGATGCATTTTTGGGACAATATCGGTATGTTAAAGGCTTAGCTCCAACACGTATGGATCTTCGAAGAGTAAAAAAGAAAACCAATGAAAGATTTCAAGAATATGCCCTAAGATGGAGAGGAGTGGCAGCACAAGTTCAACTTCCCATGCTAGAAGAAGAAATATCACGTATGTTTCGTGATTCCCTTCCAGCGCCTTTCTTCGAGTTAATGCAGGCAAATCCGACAAACGAATTCGAGAATCTTGTGACAAGTGGAGATTTAATTGAGAATGTAATCAATGAAGAAAACTCAAAAGTCACATCCAAGAGCCCAACGGATCAAAAAGCGAAAGCTGATGATGTGAATGTATGTCGCATCCAGAATCCCCGCAACTGCAAAAGAAAAAGAGTAAGTAACTGTTCGGATCGACCAAAGAAAGTCATGCGATCAAGAAAAACTTTAGAAGTGTTCCAAACTTCTATTTCAGACTTATACCCTCATTTGGTTAAAGGTCAGTACATCATACCAAGACCAACTAAAGTGACATCAAACCCTTCTGCTCATAGCTATGATCAAAGTAGTGTTTGTGATTTTCACTTGGGAGTATTTGGGCATTCCACGGGCAATTGTAGGCAACTGTTAAAAGAAATAGAGATGCTTGTTGACAAAAGAGTCTTGACACAAAAAATGATCAAGAAATGGGAGGTAAATGAAGACAATGATTCTGATCTTATTACACAACCGACATTAAAGGAGTGATGATGCATGAACAATTGGAAGTGTTATCTACCACTGTAGTACCTTTCTATTTTCAGCATCTTGTTTGAACTTGTTTTTTGTTCCTTTCTCCGCTTTTTGTGCAATAAATAAATGTATGTTGCTTATTAAGGTTATGAGCAAGGAATCAAATTTTAATCTTGAAATTATTGAGTATCAAGTAGATTAAATATTCTTTTAATTTTTCAAGAGTTATAGATTTATTGGCAAGTGGTAAAATTATATCTTCAATATCCCATCCAATGCCAATTATTCAAACTAAATCTTGACACTACAAAGTTTCTGAAGTAATGTCTCTACCTGTTTTTACACCTACTCCAGATGTTTACCTTTTCGGGTATAATTGATTGATGATACTACATTCCACCATATACGACTTCAAAAGTCACACATTGGTCCTTCCAAACACAAACCCATCATAAACCAAAAGAACTCAAAAGAACCAAACTTTCAATTATCCGTGAATCTTACTACAAGAAGAGACGAGATGAGGCATCATGGACCAAATCATTGATGATAATTTCGAGTGATTAGGGCATACTCAAAGAAGAAGGGGAAAGTGATTGATTGAAATAAATATATCATGCATTAATTACATTTTTTCATGTAAATAAAGTTAATCTTGAATATTCATCCCCCTGTGGATACCTCTTTTTACAAAGGTTTCTGTGTATGAGATGATGAACGACATTGTTTCATTTATCCTTTAATATATATATATATATATCATTTGTTGTCCCCACTTGAGCCTGAATGATTTTTCTTCTAATTCAACCCTAACCAAGGATCACCCTCTACATTGGGGGGCAAGGTAAAGAATATTGGCTCACAAGAATAAAGATTGTCAATACAGTTTTATTACGAAGACAAGTTTCCATGAAGTCATGAAAGTTTTGAACTACAAAGTATGTCAAATACAGAGTGCTTGAAGATCAATCCAATCAAGAATAATGGAAAACCTCCAAATGCAAAAGGAAAAGGAGGTGCTCAAAGCAATTGAAGTATTATACTCATCCAACAAAGAAAGAAAAAAGAAAAGAAGAAAAAGGAAAATTGAATCAAGATGGGTGACTTATTGAGCCTCAAGTTACAAGGTTGATCAAGTACAAACAAGAAGAGCAAGAAATGCTGAAGATATGAGAAATTGGAAATGAATCCAAAATTTGGCAGTCTAGAGGGATCCAAATGATGGAAAAATCCCCAACAAAGCAGATCCAAGTTAAGCAAGGCAAGATTGATGGTATCAGAATGAATTGATCCTTGGTTTGATTACCCTTAAACATTTATTTGGGCCTTTTTATCCCTTTCTTTCGTAACCATGAGCCATGGCCTACGTTACGTACCTGAAAAGTCCATTCTAATCATACATGGATTTCTAAGTAAAAGATGATATCTTTAGAATTCATTCCGCCTTCCAAGATTGATTTTTATTTGCAAAAATTATTTTTTAAAATCTTTAATGCATGATATGAAAAATGATAAAGTGGGGGTTCAAGATGTAAATTTTTAAATAACATCTTGAAACCAAAGGAGGATTCCAGTTGAAAAATGAAAAATGATAAAGTGGGGGTTCAAGATGTAAATTTTTAAATAACATCTTGAAACCAAAGGAGGATTCCAGTTGAAAACCTAAAAAAGGCGGCTCGAATAATGAATGGTGCAACAATGACATAAGAGACGATCTTAAGCTCTTAATAAAGCACCGCACATCCCAAAGACGTTCCTGAGAGTAGGGAAACAAGAAGCATCCCTACAAGATGGGCATAACAACCATTTCTTCAAGTTAATGTAAGCCAAAACGACATACTGAACCAACTTGAAAGAACCTACTTTACTAAAATCCACCCACACCTCAAATCAGTCAATAATTTTGACACTTGCCATAGGACTATGATTTTTGAATGATTTAAAAGTGTAGTTGATTTATTTGATATTTATTAAACTCATTGTTTATGATTTGATTCTATTGTGAACCTAAGAAGGGCAATACTTTGTAAAAGTCTTTCATTCTTCAATAAACAAAGGAGGAAAAAACATTTTCAAACAGGACAGTTTCAAATGAGGAAGGTCCTTGAAGCAACTGTTGCTTATTCTACCTCTGTTATAGAAAAAGAATGAACGAGGCCAGAATAATGAAGCACTTCACATTTTTAAAGGCAAGTGGTCCAAGAAGCCAGAAAGTCGGGAGAATTGAACTTGTGACACTCTCCTATGACATTATTAGTAGCTCATCAAGAAAGATTATCGTTTATCCCATGCTAAGGACGATAAGAATCACCAGACAGATTATTTTCCCCAACCATCAATTCATGTTCTCTAGAAGATTACATCATAGAGCCATGAACAAGTCACTACCTGCACTCTGGTTATACCATGATGTTGGCTCAAGTCTTGATACAACATTGCTGCCTTTTCCATGCTGATCAATTTCCTTGACAAAATTATATCCATTATGTCCTTCAGAAGATTGATGAATTCGAATTTGAGGACTTATGGCACAGAATAAGACATTGGAACAGAATCTACCCTTATATGCCTTTTATATAGGGTAAAATTGGTTACAGGATTCCAAAAGTTAAAGATGACAAATTTTACTGTCAACTAAACCGTTCCATAATTCGAAAAGAGTGGGATATATTGAATCAGCAGAAGAGACAGTTTGTTGTAGCAATCATTGCAAGTAAATACACCAACAAAAATCTTCAAGCCCCTCACAATGATGTTTATTTCTTCCAGTAAGGTTGTTACGCTGGATGCCACTTACAACAAGGTCAAATTCGACAAAACTACTCACCAATTGATCCAACCGATCATCATTCAGTTCTTGCACATCTGTTTTCAAAAGTATGCCAAGACAGTAAAAGGCAACTTTTGCATCATTGATCCCAGAGAAAAGAGACAGGACATTGATACCACCATGGAACAGGTCTCTATACAGATCCTTGTGTATGGTTTTTAGGGAAACCAAGAAGCATTTCCACCTCATCAGATTCAAGTGGAAAAATTTTATTCTTTTCAACCCATACCAGATTCCATTTTCAGTACTCATCAAGAACATACTTCTGGACACTCGAAGGTGGCTCATTGTCATAAGATTCAAGAGCCTTACAGATCCTTTCTGTCAATTTGGCACTTCCTGTACATGTTTATAAACAGTTCAACTTTGTTCTTGGATCCCATGAAGGCCATCATTTCTTTGTCAATTGAAAAGCATCAACACATGGAGGAAGCAGAATAAGAGAAAATCTGTTCTCAATTGGCAGAATTATGAATATAGCCCTTTTCAGTGTGGTAGCATGAAAATGCTTCGAATCTACAAATTCTGGCTCTACATCGAATAAGTACTGTGATATTCCAGTCCAAACATTAACTGGAGCAAGTGCCATGTGCTCATAGTAGAAATAAGAAGACTCAATAGCATCTTATGGAAGTGTTCTTTGAGTTATCTGATCTGATTTGGTATGAACTCCAAAATCAATCATTGGATTTGAAAGATGAATTTGCTCATAGTAGAAATAAGAAGACCCAATAGTATCTTCTGAAAGTGTTCTTTGAGTTATCTGATCTGATTTGGTATGAACTCCAAAATCAATCATTGGATTTGAAAGATGAATTTGCTCATAGTAGAAATAAGAAGACCCAATAATATCTTCTGGAAGTGTTCTTTGAATTATCTGATCTGATTTGGTATGAACTCCAAAATTAATCATTGGATTTGAAAGATGAATTTTGCTCATAGTAGAAATAAGGAGACCCAATAGCATCTTCTGGAAGTGTTCTTTGAGTTATCTGATCTGATTCGGTAGGAACCCCAGAACTGATCATTGGAATTGAAAGATGAACTGCATGGTCATCTTCATTAAGAAGCTTCTTTTCAAGCTTCCTCTGCTTCTTCCTTTTCCACAAATCATAGCCCAAGTTTCGCCTTTGCTTGTAATTGGGATCATTGCATAATGGCTTCCTATCTTCTACCATAAGAAGTGCGTCAGTAACCTTAGCCATTTGATCAGCACATATAAAATCTGTCAATTCTGCAATTGATGAATCTGAACCACATCTCTCCATGGTTATTGAAGCTTCAGCCTCTGAGAATCCCATTTTTGTCAAGTATAACAGTTTACTCTCCTCATCAGAATCAGAATTCATGATTTCCTCGATATCAGAAGAACTATCAATATACGTGAAATCATCCTGAAAGATCGCTTCATAATCAGATGAGTTGTTATCAGAATCAACATGTTGCATGGGTGCGGATTTTTGATGAGCTTGTACCATTGTATATGTAGTCTTGCCATTGCATCAGATTATTGTTTGCATAAATTGGTTTCTCTCCCACAGAAAAGTATATTTCAGATATGGCCTTCACTGAAAGATGATAAACCACTGTGTCAGCCTGGAACGGATTACCAAGCTATTTTTACTTCACTGTCTGACTAAATCCCTCCAGATACAGAAAATGGTCACCTCATTCAGAAGACACATATCTCAGACATTTCTGTTAGAATGATTGAATACTTCTTAAGTTTGTGATAACATGAAGAGAATTTCAGTTACTTGATAACACTACTGTTTAGTGACACCAGATTGAGAGTATTCAAGATAAATAGATTTGGGGCACGAATAAAGCTACAAGTACCTACAACAATTCATTGTCAAAATTGGACCTCGTGGGGATCATGACATTCTAGTCAAACAGACGTCGAGAGTAAACCAGAAATAGAAAATTGAGGCATCTAGAAAGCCCAATTTAGACAGATCTAGAGGGACATATTGAAGGCCAATTTCTACCAGAAATAGAATATTGGGGCATTTTGAAGGCTCACAGCAATATGAATATTTAGGCATTCTTGGAGGCTCATCTCAACTAGAAGTAATGATGAGCACACTTTTAACATATGTATCATCAAATATTGGGGCATTTTAAAGCTCACTTCAGACAGATCCATGTGGGGTATTTTGAAGACTCAGATTAACAAGAAGCAAATATTGGGGCATGCTGAAAACCCTTTTCAAACAGAATCAGAAATGTTGAAATATTCTGAATATTTATCAGCAAAATGTTGGGGCATGCTGAAAACCCATTTCAATCAGAATCAGAACTGTTGATACATTTTGAACACTTGTATTAGCCAATGTTGGGGCATGCTGAAGGCCCACAATATCCTGTGTAAAGATCATTGACTTGAACAAATATTTCCAATGAGATACAAATATATGAAGAATGAAAATGGTGAAACAATAACAGTCAATCTGACTACACATAATTGCTTCGTTCATCAGGCAGTTGCATTAGGGTCCTGTTGTTAAACAAATATTTATTCAGCAAGTATGGTTTCAAATACCCAATCTTCTATAAACCATGTGTCACATGACAGTATGTTCTTTGTTAAGCTATATCATGGTTGCATGAACAAAGATGGTCCCTTTGTAGAACATTCAATCCAAGGATCAGTTCCTCGAGACCTCGAAATCTGAATTTGGCCTTTTGTGTGTCGGTGATAATTGAAAATATTTCTTTGAGATTCCTAGCAAATAGTTTCAACTATACTGTTGAGGTTACGAAGCTGTTTTTCACATCAGTTTTGTTTAATTGATGACGTTGAAGAGAGAAGCTCAAGTATATTGCTCTTTCCCGATTGTTACTGGGGTTATCATTGCCAGCTAGACTAAACCGAGTTTTCATCTATTTGGTTTATCATGTGCGTTTCATCCCCAACATCAAGAATTCTACGGATATCGTTCTGTACATGGATCCTATAGCTGAAGTGTTTCTATTTTCTACCATGCTCATGACGGAAGAAAACGTGATCTGTATCACACTTTGCCTTTGCCCGAGATGATATCAAAATCAGTTGGTGTCTCTTATTTAATTCAGCACTAGCATATCTTGTGGATTTGACCAATTTTTTTGGTCATACCAACATTACACTTGAATCCCCATGGAGTTTTGTTCTCAAATGGTCTAGTGACATCATACAAAAGCTTTGAACACTAGACAATGAGTTTCAATGATTGAGAAACCTTGGCAGAAGCCACATGAAATGATAAATGTGTTTTTAAATGTTTTACATCTGAGCAGAAACTACATGAGATGAAGAATGTGTTGTCAAATGTTTTACGAACCAGTAATTATGATGCTGAACCAATACTGTAGATCATATGGTTTTCCTTTATTGATACAAGATGAAGTTTGTCTTCTTCAACGTCAAGATCAGAAATGAGATATAATGAAAATTTCTTTCCACAGAAAGAGAGCTGAAAAATTTTGACAACAATAAACTAGTGGAGCCAACTAAGGTTGAACGACATGTTGTTGTTAAGCATCTCGACATGATATAGTCCAAGTTGCCTTATTCGAGATCTGATTATATGTGGAGACATGAAAGGAATTGGAATAAATCTTCCTTGTGATGTTTCAAGAGTTAAATTACAACATACTCTACTCTCCTAATTAATCCCTGCTGAGTCACATATCTTCATCTACACTCTTCAAAGATGATAGGTTCTCTTTTTAAAGATGATAGATTCTCTTTTCAAAGATGAAAGCTTTATGGGATTTCTACACAAGTCCAAGCAAAGAAAATTGGTTTTATCCAAGACAAAATGGGACATCAAGGTCATAGTTCTGACTACAGCAAGAGTTCCACAAATGAAACATTTCTTCTAAGACCTTCATGAAGCAAAGAAGACAGCAAAGATACAAGTTGATCAGATGATTCTACAGAAATGCAAGCTTGATAGCATAAGTTGCTACATTGATATCCAGAGGTAACCCTGGCAATAAATGATGAACTAGAGGAAGACCAAGTTCACCACTTTGAAGTCAAATGAAGATTGCATCAACATTCATGCATTCATAAGAATATCATTTACACAATAGACAATGCATTACATTGATACATCTGAGTGCATTCAAACATGAAGTTTTACAGATCTTCGGAAGAACAAGAAGATTCATGGTAAAAAATACCTTACAAGAAGAAGGTATTCAAAACCAAAAATACAGGAAATCACGCAAACATCTGAAGAAGAGATGTACGTAATCCACAAGAATGAGCATTATCTTGAGATTGGGGCATGTTACCAAATCAACATGTTATTTCAAAAACATAATGAGAAAACGATTTCCATAATTTCTCATTTTATCTTTTCTAAAATGAAATTGTTGAAAAGTAAGAAAACGATTTCCTTAGTTTTTTTACTTAGTAAACTATTTCCCACATCTGTACGTCCTTCAGTGCATGATGTTTCCAAAAAGCCTTCGGGAGCTTTTTGATGTTTTCAAAGCCTTCGGGTCATCTGTAAGTCCTTCAGTGCATGATGTTTCCAAAAAGCCTTCGGGAGCTTTTTGATGTTTTCAAAGCCTTAGGGTCATCTGTAAGTCCTTCAGTGCATGATGTTTCCAAAAAGCCTTCGGGAGCTTTTTGATGTTTTCAAAGCCTTAGGGTCATCTGTAAGTCCTTCAGTGCATGATGTTTCCAAAAAGCCTTCGGGAGCTTTTTGATGTTTTCAAAGCCTTCGGGTCATTTGTAAGTCCTTCAGTGCATGATGTTTCCAAAAAGCCTTCGGGAGCTTTTTGATGTTTTCAAAGCCTTCGGGTCATCTGTAAGTCCTTCAGTGCATGATGTTTCCAAAAAGCCTTCGGGAGCTTTTTGATGTTTTCAAAGCCTTAGGGTCATCTGTAAGTCCTTCAGTGCATGATGTTTCCAAAAAGCCTTCGGGAGCTTTTTGATGTTTTCAAAGCCTTAGGGTCATCTGTAAGTCCTTCAGTGCATGATGTTTCCAAAAATCCTTCGGGAGCTTTTTGATGTTTTCAAAGCCTTAGGGCCATCTGTAAGTCCTTCAGTGAATGATGTTTCCAAAAAGCCTTCGGGAGCTTTTTGATGTTTTCAAAGCCTTAGGGTCATCTGTAAGTCCTTCAGTGCATGATGTTTCCAAAAAGCCTTCGGGAGCTTTTTGATGTTTTCAAAGCCTTAGGGTCATCTGTAAGTCCTTCAGTGCATGATGTTTCCAAAAAGCCTTCGGGAGCTTTTTGATGTTTTCAAAGCCTTAGGGTCATCTGTAAGTCCTTCAGTGCATGATGTTTCCAAAAAGCCTTCGGGAGCTTTTTGATGTTTTCAAAGCCTTAGGGTCATCTGTAAGTCCTTCAGTGCATGATGTTTCCAAAAAGCCTTCGGGATCTTTTTGATGTTTTCAAAGCCTTAGGGTCATATGTAAGTCCTTCAGTGCATGATGTTTCCAAAAAGCCTTCGGGAGCTTTTTGATGTTTTCAAAGCCTTCGGGTCATCTGTAAGCCCTTTAGTGCATGATATTTTCAAACATTTCCATCCTGCTCAAAAGAAGCCAAATGAAAAAATTATTATCTTTTTCGTCTTTGCTCTATTCTTGTTAACACAAGGATGAGCAAAGAGGGGCAGCTGTAGACATCATTTTTTCATTTAAATTTTATTATTATTATTAAATTTATTATTATTAAAATTATTATTATTATTATATATATATATTACAAGCCCAAAGGACCCGGAGGCCCGTTTTACAAATCTAGAGGCCCGGTTATCAAATCCCAAGCCCAAATGGAAACCCTGAATTGATTTGGGGTTTCAGCTAGGGTTTTCAAACCCTAGCCCCCAGCCGCCGTCAACATCATCAGCCGTTGGATCTGGTAAGATCCAACGGCCCAAAAGGGTTCCAGATTGAAAACCCTAGGGTTTCTAACCCTAGCAGCCAGCCGTTTCCAGATGCTTCCAGCCACCTCTGATGATTCCAGGTGGTCCAACAGCTGCTGCCGACACTCCAGAACGTCACGAAGCAACCCACGTCGAGCCCTATGGTGAGTCACCACCATAGCTATGGTGACTCACCAGGCCTTTTATCCTTTGGACCGGTCTGAAGCCATCACCGGTGATGGCTATAAAAGCCACCGTCCCCTGCAAGAAAAAAAAGAGGAGGAAGCCACGAGAGAAGAGATAGACAGAGAACGAGAGACGAACAGAACGGGAAACAAGCAACAGAGACGAGCCAAGAACTCACAACCAGCAGTAAACCAAAACAGAAACGAAGAGAAGAAGAGGAACTTACCCTTGAAGCATCGCTCATTGCTGGAAATACCGAGGGTCACCGGAGTCTCATTTTTCGAAGGTAAAAAAATTAGATCTACATCGATCTAAAGAGATTTAGGGAAAAAGGATATTAGAACCGTCATTAGGGTGTTCAGATCTATCTTCTAGGGGGTTTTGTAAATTTCCGGCCACCATTAACGGTGGCCGGCGGCGGCGATCGCCACCAGAGAACGATGGCCCGTGGTCGCCGGGATTCTCTCCGTTGAGAGAGTTAGAGAGAATTTTTAATTCTCTCATTTGTTGAGAGAAGAGAGAAAGAAGAGAGTGAGGAAGATGGCCTGAATAGCCAGCTATTCGGGGTATTTAAACCCCTCCCCGAACGACGTCGTTTTGGGGGAGGGTGTGCGTGTAATTTCCATCATGGGTAAACCATTTTCGCAGTCACTATAGTTTGTAATCCTTACGATTTAGTCACTGAAATAAAACTTCAAATGTTTTAAATTAGTTTCTTAATTTTACTTTATTATAATTTAGTCCTTTACATAGAATAATATATATTAGGTAAAATAACAGATTTAGTCCTATAATTTCAATATTATTTATTTTAGCCACTCTTTATTTATATTGTAATTTTTGTTTATTTGAAATATATTTAATTATTATTGTTAAGTATTATTATTTAATTCATATAAATATATATTAAGTAATATTTATTTATTTATTTTATATCCTACATATATATAAATTATATATTAATCTATTTATCATTATCATTTTTATAAAAATATTTTTATATCTATTTCTTTAATATCAAAGAAAAGAACTGTCTTAAAACACCTAGAAGCCCTTTTCTGATATTTCTAAATAAGTAAATATCTTACTTTTATAAATTATATGTATCAATCTATTTTTTTATCTATTATTATTTTAGAAAAATGTTTTATATTTATTCATTTCTTTAATATCAAAGAAAAGAGCTGTCTTAAAACACCTAGAAGCCCTTTTCTGATATTTTAAATAAATAAATATTTTATTTATATATATAAATTAATAGATTTTCTTAAAATAAATTTGAAATAACAAGATTATTAATTAAATATATTTTTGAACTTTTAATTTTCTAATAATAGAGACAATTTATAATTAATAAAGTACCAATTTTGGGCGTTGTAGGGGTGCTAATCCTTCCCTAAACGTAACCGACCACGAATCCCTTTTTATTATTAAAAAGAACGAATTTTTGGTTAAAACGCAGATCAGTTTATCTTTTAATTGATGTTTTCTTAAAAACTCTTTTAAAAGATATTTTTTAGGTATTCGACCTACCTGACCCAAAAGGCCGATGGCGACTCCCAAATTATTTTCAAAACCATTTATTCACATCACTTTTCCCGTCAAGTAAATATTTCGTGCCCGGACGAAATGCGGTTACGACAGCTTGGCGACTCCGCTGGGGAACATAGGTCAAACTTTAAAATCAATTATAAATTGTCTCTATTAATTAAAAATTAAAAAGTTCATATATTTAATTTTTAATTCTTTCTTTTCAAAATTTTTATATTTACTTATTATTTTCATAATATTTATATGTTTTATTTTATTTGCAAGTATTTTATTTCATTATTTATTTTTTCTGTCAAAGGTTTGAGCATTTCTCCTCACACACAACACTTGCATTGCATAACATAAAGCTCTATAATTGAGTTGTCCCTTTTAAGTGGGAGTGAAAGCGACGTCTTCGTGAGAATTTATTCTCCGTGTCAGACCTAGCAAGTAACTTTCGGGGTTCATATACTCTATGTTTTCGTGAGAATTTATTCTCCGTGTCAGGCATAGAGAAATGTATCCCCTCGAATTGAACTCGATCCATTTTAGTCTGTGATGGACTAGGATTGAGGGTTAGCAACCCAAGGGGGCACTAACAAGGACAATTCGAGTACCTTTACTCCTAGAACTAAAACTCTGCATGTAATAAACCTTAGAACTTCTCCTGATCTAAGACAATACTGAACCTCTGTTCATAGGTGTACACAAAGGAGAAATAAGCTCTAGCTTTTAATTTATTTAATTTATAATTTTTTCTCTCTGAATAAATGCATATGAACTAGAAATTATACGATTAGGTTAGTTTTTCCAAACAAAGCATGGAACTAGAAAGCATGAGGTTAGGATTTATTATATACCATGATAAATAAATTTTTTTCCTTTCAATTAGTTGGTATTAACCATTTTAGTTTTTCTTATTTTCCCATGTATGTTATTTTTGCTCTAATTTGTTTATATTATTTTCTTTTGTTTGCATTGCATGATCATTACCAAAAGGTGTTAACTGAAAAGACTGTTCATCAAATTGGAAAGAAATCATAAATGGACAAAAAGTTTTATGATCGAACAAAATATGACGCAACCGTGGAATGGCATCCTGAGGGAACTCCGAGGATAGAAGAAAGCTATACACCTAGAGATCATGTGTCCATTAAGGAGCAAGAGGAGATACGAGAAATAAGAGAGCAGATGTCCAAGATGATGGATAGAATATATGTTTTGGCCAAAAGAGAAGAGATTCCTGCACAGAAAGAGAGGAAGCTTAATGAAGATAATCCTGCAATTTCAGATATGCAAGGGACTTCCGATCCTAACCAACTTGTGAAATTACAGACAGTCTTCATTTGGATTCACAATTCATTTGGAGATACCAAAGAAATAATGACAACTGTAAAAGCTCCCAGAGAAGAGAAGAAATCATGTAACCTGAAAACATCGAAGTTTAGTCTGCTCCCGACGTCTAAAGCTCAATCCAAGATAAAAGATGGTTCTCATTTTGATGCTATACCTATATCATATAAAGAGTTGTATGAGAAACTACTTAAAGCACGAGAAGTGGATCCATATTACATAAAACCATTCCAACCTCCGTATCCAAATTGGTATAACATCAACGTTTACTGCGAATATCATGCCGGAGCTCAAGGACATACTATTGAGAATTGTCTTGCTTTCAAACGCCGAGTCCAAAGTCTTTTAGATCATGGATCCTTACAATTTATGGTAAATGATCGACCTAGTTTGGTAACCGAGGGTCCTGATAGATTAATACCAAAATTCTTCAAAGGTAAGAATATCAGAAGGGGCGTCCAAAAAGAAGAAGATTTGCTGAGGTTTGAAGCTCAAATACGTCATTTGAAGATTGAAAACGATAAATTGAGCACCAAAATGGAAACCATACATGAAGACTTCCAGAAGGTCAGTCAAGCCTTTCAAAATGCTGGTATAGGAAACACCCCAGAAGAGTGGATAGCAGGGGTCACCAAAATGAAAAATAGTTGCAACATAAATGAAGATCTTGTCCAAAAACTTTTTGAACACAAATGTTCTCTCACAAGGGAAAATGAGCAACTCCGAGAATTGACATAGGAGATGAAATAACACCAGAATATCATGGAAGAAGCTGCAGTCCAGACAAGTAATATGGCCCATAAGCTGATAAACTAACTTGGTTTTAGGGAAGAAAATGGGAAAGTTATTCCCTATATGTAAAGTTTTGACTGAAAGTTGTCCCCTACATGTAAAAGTTTTGTTTGATGTACTGAAGCTTTTGTGTTCAATGAAATCTGTTCTAAGATGATCACTCTTAAGTAACACCTTTTCATACATGCATTTACATTTTGTATCTGTGCATTTTCATTTTGTATTTTTACTTTTTATATCTTTGAATTGCACATTTTGCATTCTTATTTTTCCATTTATGCATTTTTCACATTTTTATTTAAGTACTGTCATGTACTTTAATTATAAAAACATGTTAATAATTAATGAAAGGTTTTGTAACAGTAAAACCAAGGCCATTCATTTATATTACTTTACTATCATCATGAAAACAATGGAGCAATCCTATGAGGGACTACAAGATCAGTGGCTAGAACAATTGACAAGGTTACCTCAGGATATAAGGAAAGAAACATCAGATTCAGTACCAGATGGATCAAATCAAATTATTCAGTATGTGACATCTGATAAAGAAGAGATAATTGATAAAGAGCAACCATGCTGTCAGATTGAAGAGTCGAAAATGGTAAAACCCTCTGGGGCATCCCAATTGAACCCAAAGAATAGCCTCATTAATTATTCACAATATGAGGAGAAAGTCAAGAGGACAGAGAAAGCAATCAGAAACATGAAAGATGTTAGTGCCTACCACAAAGAATTAGAAGCAAGAGAGCTTAGCTTGGTTCCAGATTTGATTATTCCCCATGAATTCAAAATGCCTGATTTTGAGAAATATGATGGCACAAGTTGTCCCCTAATCCACTTAAGAATGTTTTGCAGAAAAATGGGAGGATATTTAAATTCTGATGACCTGTTAATTCACTCTTTCCATGATAGCCTTGTTAACCCAGCAGTAGTCTGGTACAATCAGTTGACCCAAGAACAGATCAAGAAATGGGTAGATTTAGCTGATGCATTTTTGGGACAATATCGGTATGTTAAAGGCTTAGCTCCAACACGTATGGATCTTCGAAGAGTAAAAAAGAAAACCAATGAAAGATTTCAAGAATATGCCCTA
Organism: Hibiscus syriacus; assembly: GCF_006381635.1. Classification (NCBI taxonomy): domain Eukaryota; kingdom Viridiplantae; phylum Streptophyta; class Magnoliopsida; order Malvales; family Malvaceae; genus Hibiscus; species Hibiscus syriacus. The sequence continues at coordinate 496,130 of NW_024062657.1, forward strand.
AGATGGAGAGGAGTGGCAGCACAAGTTCAACTTCCCATGTTAGAAGAAGAAATATCACGTATGTTTCGTGATTCCCTTCCAGCGCCTTTCTTCGAGTTAATGCAGGCAAATCCGACAAACGAATTCGAGAATCTTGTGACAAGTGGAGATTTAATTGAGAATGTAATCAATGAAGAAAACTCAAAAGTCACATCCAAGAGCCCAACGGATCAAAAAGCGAAAGCTGATGATGTGAATGTATGTCGCATCCAGAATCCCCGCAACTGCAAAAGAAAAAGAGTAAGTAACTGTTCGGATCGACCAAAGAAAGTCATGCGATCAAGAAAAACTTTAGAAGTGTTCCAAACTTCTATTTCAGACTTATACCCTCATTTGGTTAAAGGTCAGTACATCATACCAAGACCAACTAAAGTGACATCAAACCCTTCTGCTCATAGCTATGATCAAAGTAGTGTTTGTGATTTTCACTTGGGAGTATTTGGGCATTCCACGGGCAATTGTAGGCAACTGTTAAAAGAAATAGAGATGCTTGTTGACAAAAGAGTCTTGACACAAAAAATGATCAAGAAATGGGAGGTAAATGAAGACAATGATTCTGATCTTATTACACAACCGACATTAAAGGAGTGATGATGCATGAACAAGTGGAAGTGTTATCTACCACTGTAGTACCTTTCTATTTTCAGCATCTTGTTTGAACTTGTTTTTTGTTCCTTTCTCCGCTTTTTGTGCAATAAATAAATGTATGTTGCTTATTAAGGTTATGAGCAAGGAATCAAATTTTAATCTTGAAATTATTGAGTATCAAGTAGATTAAATATTCTTTTAATTTTTCAAGAGTTATAGATTTATTGGCAAGTGGTAAAATTATATCTTCAATATCCCATCCAATGCCAATTATTCAAACTAAATCTTGACACTACAAAGTTTCTGAAGTAATGTCTCTACCTGTTTTTACACCTACTCCAGATGTTTACCTTTTCGGGTATAATTGATTGATGATACTACATTCCACCATATACGACTTCAAAAGTCACACATTGGTCCTTCCAAACACAAACCCATCATAAACCAAAAGACCTCAAAAGAACCAAACTTTCAATTATCCGTGAATCTTACTACAAGAAGAGACGAGATGAGGCATCATGGACCAAATCATTGATGATAATTTCGAGTGATTAGGGCATACTCAAAGAAGAAGGGGAAAGTGATTGATTGAAATAAATATATCATGCATTAATTACATTTTTCATGTAAATAAAGTTAATCTTGAATATTCATCCCCCTGTGGATACCTCTTTTTACAAAGGTTTCTGTGTATGAGATGATGAACGGCATTGTTTCATTTATCCTTTAATATATATATATATATATATATCATTTGTTGTCCCCACTTGAGCCTGAATGATTTTTCTTCTAATTCAACCCTAACCAAGGATCACCCTCTACATTGGGGGGCAAGGTAAAGAATATTGGCTCACAAGAATAAAGATTGTCAATACAGTTTTATTACGAAGACAAGTTTCCATGAAGTCATGAAAGTTTTGAACTACAAAGTATGTCAAATACAGAGTGCTTGAAGATCAATCCAATCAAGAATAATGGAAAACCTCCAAATGCAAAAGGAAAAGGAGGTGCTCAAAGCAATTGAAGTATTATACTCATCCAACAAAGAAAGAAAAAAGAAAAGAAGAAAAAGGAAAATTGAATCAAGATGGGTGACTTATTGAGCCTCAAGTTACAAGGTTGATCAAGTATAAACAAGAAGAGCAAGAAATGCTGAAGATATGAGAAATTGGAAATGAATCCAAAATTTGGCAGTCTAGAGGGATCCAAATGATGGAAAAATCCCCAACAAAGCAGATCCAAGTTAAGCAAGGCAAGATTGATGGTATCAGAATGAATTGATCCTTGGTTTGATTAGCCTTAAACATTTATTTGGGCCTTTTTATCCCTTTCTTTCGTAACCATAAGCCATGGCCTACGTTACGTACCTGAAAAGTCCATTCTAATCATACATGGATTTCTAAGTAAAAGATGATATCTTTAGAATTCATTCCGCCTTCCAAGATTGATTTTTATTTGCAAAAATTGTTTTTTAAAATCTTTAATGCATGATATGAAAAATGATAAAGTGGGGGTTCAAGATGTAAATTTTTAAATAACATCTTGAAACCAAAGGAGGATTCGAGTTGAAAACCTAAAAAAGGCGGCTCGAATAATGAATGGTGCAACAATGACATAAGAGACGATCTTAAGCTCTTAATAAAGCACCGCACATCCCAAAGACGTTCCTGAGAGTAGGGAAACAAGAAGCATCCCTACAAGATGGGCATAACAACCATTTCTTCAAGTTAATGTAAGCCAAAACGACATACTGAACCAACTTGAAAGAACCTACTTTACTAAAATCCACCCACACCTCAAATCAGTCAATAATTTGACACTTGCCATAGGACTATGATTTTTGAATGATTTAAAAGTGTAGTTGATTTATTTGATATTTATTAAACTCATTGTTTATGATTTGATTCTATTGTGAACCTAAGAAGGGCAATACTTTGTAAAAGTCTTTCATTCTTCAATAAACAAAGGAGGAAAAAACATTTTCAAACATGACAGTTTCAAATGAGGAAGGTCCTTGAAGCAACTGTTGCTTATTCTACCTCTGTTATAGAAAAAGAATGAACGAGGCCAGAATAATGAAGCACTTCACATTTTTAAAGGCAAGTGGTCCAAGAAGCCAGAAAGTCGGGAGAATTGAACTTGTGACACTCTCCTATGACATTATTAGTAGCTCATCAAGAAAGATTATCGTTTATCCCATGCTAAGGACGATAAGAATCACCAGACAGATTATTTTCCCCAACCATCAATTCATGTTCTCTAGAAGATTACATCATAGAGCCATGAACAAGTCACTACCTGCACTCTGGTTATACCATGATGTTGGCTCAAGTCTTGATACAACATTGCTGCCTTTTCCATGCTGATCAATTTCCTTGACAAAATTATATCCATTATGTCCTTCAGAAGATTGATGAATTCGAATTTGAGGACTTATGGCACAGAATAAGACATTGGAACAGAATCTACCCTTATATGCCTTTTATATAGGGTAAAATTGGTTACAGGATTCCAAAAGTTAAAGATGACAAATTTTACTGTCAACTAAACCGTTCCATAATTCGAAAAGAGTGGGATATATTGAATCAGCAGAAGAGACAGTTTGTTGTAGCAATCATTGCAAGTAAATACACCAACAAAAATCTTCAAGCCCCTCACAATGATGTTTATTTCTTCCAGTAAGGTTGTTACGCTGGATGCCACTTACAACAAGGTCAAATTCGACAAAACTACTCACCAATTGATCCAACCGATCATCATTCAGTTCTTGCACATCTGTTTTCAAAAGTATGCCAAGACAGTAAAAGGCAACTTTTGCATCATTGATCCCAGAGAAAAGAGACAGGACATTGATACCACCATGGAACAGGTCTCTATACAGATCCTTGTGTATGGTTTTTAGGGAAACCAAGAAGCATTTCCACCTCATCAGATTCAAGTGGAAAAATTTTATTCTTTTCAACCCATACCAGATTCCATTTTCAGTACTCATCAAGAACATACTTCTGGACACTCGAAGGTGGCTCATTGTCATAAGATTCAAGAGCCTTACAGATCCTTTCTGTCAATTTGGCACTTCTTGTACATGTTTATAAACAGTTCAACTTTGTTCTTGGATCCCATGAAGGCCATCATTTCTTTGTCAATTGAAAAGCATCAACACATGGAGGAAGCAGAATAAGAGAAAATCTGTTCTCAATTGGCAGAATTATGAATATAGCCCTTTTCAGTGTGGTAGCATGAAAATGCTTCGAATCTACAAATTCTGGCTCTACATCGAATAAGTACTGTGATATTCCAGTCCAAACATTAACTGGAGCAAGTGCCATGTGCTCATAGTAGAAATAAGAAGACTCAATAGCATCTTATGGAAGTGTTCTTTGAGTTATCTGATCTGATTTGGTATGAACTCCAAATCAATCATTGGATTTGAAAGATGAATTTGCTCATAGTAGAAATAAGAAGACCCAATAGTATCTTCTGGAAGTGTTCTTTGAGTTATCTGATCTGATTTGGTATGAACTCCAAAATCAATCATTGGATTTGAAAGATGAATTTGCTCATAGTAGAAATAAGAAGACCCAATAATATCTTCTGGAAGTGTTCTTTGAATTATCTGATCTGATTTGGTATGAACTCCAAAATTAATCATTGGATTTGAAAGATGAATTTTGCTCATAGTAGAAATAAGGAGACCCAATAGCATCTTCTGGAAGTGTTCTTTGAGTTATCTGATCTGATTCGGTAGGAACCCCAGAACTGATCATTGGAATTGAAAGATGAACTGCATGGTCATCTTCATTAAGAAGCTTCTTTTCAAGCTTCCTCTGCTTCTTCCTTTTCCACAAATCATAGCCCAAGTTTCGCCTTTGCTTGTAATTGGGATCATTGCATAATGGCTTCCTATCTTCTACCATAAGAAGTGCGTCAGTAACCTTAGCCATTTGATCAGCACATATAAAATCTGTCAATTCTACAATTGATGAATCTGAACCACATCTCTCCATGGTTATTGAAGCTTCAGCCTCTGAGAATCCCATTTTTGTCAAGTATAACAGTTTACTCTCCTCATCAGAATCAGAATTCATGATTTCCTCGATATCAGAAGAACTATCAATATACGTGAAATCATCCTGAAAGATCGCTTCATAATCAGATGAGTTGTTATCAGAATCAACATATTGCATGGGTGCGGATTTTTGATGAGCTTGTACCATTGTATATGTAGTCTTGCCATTGCATCAGATTATTGTTTGCATAAATTGGTTTCTCTCCCACAGAAAAGTATATTTCAGATATGGCCTTCACTGAAAGATGATAAACCACTGTGTCAGCCTGGAACGGATTACCAAGCTATTTTTACTTCACTGTCTGACTAAATCCCTCCAGATACAGAAAATGGTCACCTCATTCAGAAGACACATATCTCAGACATTTCTGTTAGAATGATTGAATACTTCTTAAGTTTGTGATAACATGAAGAGAATTTCAGTTACTTGATAACACTACTGTTTAGTGACACCAGATTGAGAGTATTCAAGATAAATAGATTTGGGGCACGAATAAAGCTACAAGTACCTACAACAATTCATTGTCAAAATTGGACCTCGTGGGGATCATGACATTCTAGTCAAACAGACGTCGAGAGTAAACTAGAAATAGAAAATTGAGGCATCTAGAAAGCCCAATTTAGACAGATCTAGAGGGACATATTGAAGGCCAATTTCTACCAGAAATAGAATATTGGGGCATTTTGAAGGCTCACAGCAATATGAATATTTAGGCATTCTTGGAGGCTCATCTCAACTAGAAGTAATGATGAGCACACTTTTAACATATGTATCAGCAAATATTGGGGCATTTTAAAGCTCACTTCAGACAGATCCATGTGGGGTATTTTGAAGACTCAGATTAACAAGAAGCAAATATTGGGGCATGCTGAAAACCCTTTTCAAACAGAATCAGAAATGTTGAAATATTCTGAATATTTATCAGCAAAATGTTGGGGCATGCTGAAAACCCATTTCAATCAGAATCAGAACTGTTGATACATTTTGAACACTTGTATTAGCCAATGTTGGGGCATGCTGAAGGCCCACAATATCCTGTGTAAAGATCATTGACTTGAACAAATATTTCCAATGAGATACAAATATATGAAGAATGAAAATGGTGAAACAATAACAGTCAATCTGACTACACATAATTGCTTCGTTCATCAGGCAGTTGCATTAGGGTCCTGTTGTTAAACAAATATTTATTCAGCAAGTATGGTTTCAAATACCCAATCTTCTATAAACCATGTGTCACATGACAGTATGTTCTTTGTTAAGCTATATCATGGTTGCATGAACAAAGATGGTCCCTTTGTAGAACATTCAATCCAAGGATCAGTTCCTCGAGACCTCGAAATCTGAATTTGGCCTTTTGTGTGTCGGTGATAATTGAAAATATTCTTTGAGATTCCTAGCAAATAGTTTCAACTATACTGTTGAGGTTACGAAGCTGTTTTTCACATCAGTTTTGTTTAATTGATGACGTTGAAGAGAGAAGCTCAAGTATATTGCTCTTTCCCGATTGTTACTGGGGTTATCATTGCCAGCTAGACTAAACCGAGTTTTCATCTATTTGGTTTATCATGTGCGTTTCATCCCCAACATCAAGAATTCTACGGATATTGTTCTGTACATGGATCCTATAGCTGAAGTGTTTCTATTTTCTACCATGCTCATGACGGAAGAAAACGTGATCTGTATCACACTTTGCCTTTGCCTGAGATGATATCAAAATCAGTTGGTGTCTCTTATTTAATTCAGCACTAGCATATCTTGTGGATTTGACCAATTTTTTTGGTCATACCAACATTACACTTGAATCCCCATGGAGTTTTGTTCTCAAATGGTCTAGTGACATCATACAAAAGCTTTGAACACTAGACAATGAGTTTCAATGATTGAGAAACCTTGGCAGAAGCCACATGAAATGATAAATGTGTTTTTAAATGTTTTACATCTGAGCAGAAACTACATGAGATGAAGAATGTGTTGTCAAATGTTTTACGAACCAGTAATTATGATGTTGAACCAATACTGTAGATCATATGGTTTTCCTTTATTGATACAAGATGAAGTTTGTCTTCTTCAACGTCAAGATCAGAAATGAGATATAATGAAAATTTCTTTCCACAGAAAGAGAGCTGAAAAATTTTGACAACAATAAACTAGTGGAGCCAACTAAGGTTGAACGACATGTTGTTGTTAAGCATCTCGACATGATATAGTCCAAGTTGCCTTATTCGAGATCTGATTATATGTGGAGACATGAAAGGAATTGGAATAAATCTTCCTTGTGATGTTTCAAGAGTTAAATTACAACATACTCTACTCTCCTAATTAATCCCTGCTGAGTCACATATCTTCATCTACACTCTTCAAAGATGATAGGTTCTCTTTTTAAAGATGATAGATTCTCTTTTCAAAGATGAAAGCTTTATGGGATTTCTACACAAGTCCAAGCAAAGAAAATTGGTTTTATCCAAGACAAAATGGGACATCAAGGTCATAGTTCTGACTACAGCAAGAGTTCCACAAATGAAACATTTCTTCTAAGACCTTCATGAAGCAAAGAAGACAGCAAAGATACAAGTTGATCAGATGATTCTACAGAAATGCAAGCTTGATAGCATAAGTTGCTACATTGATATCCAGAGGTAACCCTGGCAATAAATGATGAACTAGAGGAAGACCAAGTTCACCACTTTGAAGTCAAATGAAGATTGCATCAACATTCATGCATTCATAAGAATATCATTTACACAATAGACAATGCATTACATTGATACATCTGAGTGCATTCAAACATGAAGTTTTACAGATCTTCGGAAGAACAAGAAGATTCATGGTAAAAAATACCTTACAAGAAGAAGGTATTCAAAACCAAAATTACAGGAAATCACGCAAACATCTGAAGAAGAGATGTACGTAATCCACAAGAATGAGCATTATCTTGAGATTGGGGCATGTTACCAAATCAACATGTTATTTCAAAAACATAATGAGAAAACGATTTCCATAATTTCTCATTTTATCTTTTCTAAAATGAAATTGTTGAAAAGTAAGAAACGATTTCCTTAGTTTTTTTACTTAGTAAACTATTTCCCACATCTGTACGTCCTTCAGTGCATGATGTTTCCAAAAAGCCTTCGGAGCTTTTGATGTTTTCAAAGCCTTCGGGTCATCTGTAAGTCCTTCAGTGCATGATGTTTCCAAAAAGCCTTCGGGAGCTTTTTGATGTTTTCAAAGCCTTAGGGTCATCTGTAAGTCCTTCAGTGCATGATGTTTCCAAAAAGCCTTCGGGAGCTTTTTGATGTTTTCAAAGCCTTAGGGTCATCTGTAAGTCCTTCAGTGCATGATGTTTCCAAAAAGCCTTCGGGAGCTTTTTGATGTTTTCAAAGCCTTCGGGTCATTTGTAAGTCCTTCAGTGCATGATGTTTCCAAAAAGCCTTCGGGAGCTTTTTGATGTTTTCAAAGCCTTCGGGTCATCTGTAAGTCCTTCAGTGCATGATGTTTCCAAAAAGCCTTCGGGAGCTTTTTGATGTTTTCAAAGCCTTAGGGTCATCTGTAAGTCCTTCAGTGCATGATGTTTCCAAAAAGCCTTCGGGAGCTTTTTGATGTTTTCAAAGCCTTAGGGTCATCTATAAGTCCTTCAGTGCATGATGTTTCCAAAAAGCCTTCGGGAGCTTTTTGATGTTTTCAAAGCCTTAGGGCCATCTGTAAGTCCTTCAGTGAATGATGTTTCCAAAAAGCCTTCGGGAGCTTTTTGATGTTTTCAAAGCCTTAGGGTCATCTGTAAGTCCTTCAGTGCATGATGTTTCCAAAAGCCTTCGGGAGCTTTTTGATGTTTTCAAAGCCTTAGGGTCATCTGTAAGTCCTTCAGTGCATGATGTTTCCAAAAAGCCTTCGGGAGCTTTTTGATGTTTTCAAAGCCTTAGGGTCATCTGTAAGTCCTTCAGTGCATGATGTTTCCAAAAAGCCTTCGGGAGCTTTTTGATGTTTTCAAAGCCTTAGGGTCATCTGTAAGTCCTTCAGTGCATGATGTTTCCAAAAAGCCTTCGGGATCTTTTTGATGTTTTCAAGCCTTAGGGTCATCTGTAAGTCCTTCAGTGCATGATGTTTCCAAAAAGCCTTCGGGAGCTTTTTGATGTTTTCAAAGCCTTCGGGTCATCTGTAAGCCCTTTAGTGCATGATATTTTCAAACATTTCCATCCTGCTCAAAAGAAGCCAAATGAAAAAATTATTATCTTTTTCGTCTTTGCTCTATTCTTGTTAACACAAGGATGAGCAAAGAGGGGCAGCTGTAGACATCATTTTTTCATTTAAATTTTTATTATTATTAAATTTATTATTATTAAAATTATTATTATTATTATATATATATATTACAAGCCCAAAGGACCCGGAGGCCCGTTTTACAAATCTAGAGGCCCGGTTATCAAATCCCAAGCCCAAATGGAAACCCTGAATTGATTTGGGGTTTCAGCTAGGGTTTTCAAACCCTAGCCCCCAGCCGCCGTCAACATCATCAGCCGTTGGATCTGGTAAGATCCAACGGCCCAAAAGGGTTCCAGATTGAAAACCCTAGGGTTTCTAACCCTAGCAGCCAGCCGTTTCCAGATGCTTCCAGCCACCTCTGATGATTCCAGGTGGTCCAACAGCTGCTGCCGACACTCCAGAACGTCACGAAGCAACCCACGTCGAGCCCTATGGTGAGTCACCACCATAGCTATGGTGACTCACCAGGCCTTTTATCCTTTGGACCGGTCTGAAGCCATCACCGGTGATGGCTATAAAAGCCACCGTCCCCTGCAAGAAAAAAAAGAGGAGGAAGCCACGAGAGAAGAGATAGACAGAGAACGAGAGACGAACAGAACGGGAAACAAGCAACAGAGACGAGCCAAGAACTCACAACCAGCAGTAAACCAAAACAGAAACGAAGAGAAGAAGAGGAACTTACCCTTGAAGCATCGCTCATTGCTGGAAATACCGAGGGTCACCGGAGTCTCATTTTTCGAAGGTAAAAAATTAGATCTACATCGATCTAAAGAGATTTAGGGAAAAAGGATATTAGAACCGTCATTAGGGTGTTCAGATCTATCTTCTAGGGGGTTTTGTAAATTTCCGGCCACCATTAACGGTGGCCGGCGGCGGCGATCGCCACCAGAGAACGATGGCCCGTGGTCGCCGGGATTCTCTCCGTTGAGAGAGTTAGAGAGAATTTTTAATTCTCTCATTTGTTGAGAGAAGAGAGAAGAAGAGAGGAAGATGGCCTGAATAGCCAGCCATTCGGGGTATTTAAACCCCTCCCCGAACGACGTCGTTTTGGGGGAGGGTGTGCGTGTAATTTCCATCATGGGTAAACCATTTCCGCAGTCACTATAGTTTGTAATCCTTACGATTTAGTCACTGAAATAAAACTTCAAATGTTTTAAATTAGTTTCTTAATTTTACTTTATTATAATTTAGTCCTTTACATAGAATAATATATAGGTAAAATAACAGATTTAGTCCTATAATTTCAATATTATTTATTTTAGCCACTCTTTATTTATATTGTAATTTTTGTTTATTTGAAATATATTTAATTATTATTGTTAAGTATTATTATTTAATTCATATAAATATATATTAAGTAATATTTATTTATTTATTTTATATCCTACATATATATAAATTATATATTAATCTATTTATCATTATCATTTTTATAAAAATATTTTTATATCTATTTCTTTAATATCAAAGAAAAGAACTGTCTTAAAACACCTAGAAGCCATTTTCTGATATTTTTAAATAAGTAAATATCTTACTTTTATAAATTATATGTATCAATCTATTTTTTTATCTATTATTATTTTTAGAAAAATGTTTTTATATTTATTCATTTCTTTAATATCAAAGAAAAGAGCTGTCTTAAAACACCTAGAAGCCCTTTTCTGATATTTTTAAATAAATAAATATTTTATTTATATATATAAATTAATAGATTTTCTTAAAAATAAATTTGAAATAACAAGATTATTAATTAAATATATTTTTGAACTTTTAATTTTCTAATAATAGAGACAATTTATAATTAATAAAGTACCAATTTTGGGCGTTGTAGGGGTGCTAATCCTTCCCTAAACGTAACCGACCACGAATCCCTTTTTATTATTAAAAAGAACGAATTTTTGGTTAAAACGCAGATCAGTTTATCTTTTAATTGATGTTTTCTTAAAAACTCTTTTAAAAGATATTTTTTAGGTATTCGACCTACCTGACCCAAAAGGCCGATGGCGACTCCCAAATTATTTTCAAAACCATTTATTCACATCACTTTTCCCGTCAAGTAAATATTTCGTGCCCGGACGAAATGCGGTTACGACAGTTAGCATGATTCTATATCGATAACATTGTATGTTTAGACTTTATTCTTCATGCTTGTGCTTATGAACTACAAGTAGTATATTATAATACACATGTACCATTGAGTTTTGTAAAGCTCAATGTTCGGATGTTTCTATTCGCAAGTTAGTTTTGTAAGGCATCGTCGCAGCAGGACTCTAACACAATGGTGGAACACAATGATTTAGTGGGGGCCACGCTCCCCCATAAATTTGATAAATCATAATATAAACCTTTAAAAAAAATTAAATAATTAATTTGACCTCCACAAAATTTTGAAAAATTCATAGTACTCTTAAATTTTTTTTGAAAATTCGTAATTAAACCTCTCCAATAATTTTTAAAAATTCTCATTAAGCCCCTCAAAATTTCAAAAACTTTAGTTAGATCCCAATATTTAAAAAAAATTGTAAAGTGAACCTTTCAAAATTTTCAAAAATTTAAATTTAAACCCTTAAAGTTTTTAAAATTTTAAGTTAATCCCCAAACTCTATCATCAAGTTCCACCATTCTTCTAACACCACTGTTTAAAAGTATAATACTATTTACTTTAGTGAGTATGTGTATTCATAGTACCTTTATTTATGTATTTGGTTTGTAAACTCTATGAATTTGTATTATTTTGGTTTAAACTAAATTATTACAGAGCTCCATATTTTTACAAATATTTTATGGCCGTTATGGAATTCGTATTTTGTTTAACCCATATTATGATTTGAAATTGAAATTAATTTTTTTTTAAATTCGTTGCTCTTTTAAATAGCCTAATATGCCACCTTAGGCCCATCTTGTAGTGATCGAATTTGAAATATTATATTTTTTTGGTATTAGAATTTAGGTTGAATCAATCTTATGATTTAGTTATTGGTTGTAACAAGACGTCAGTAAATAAAATGCTCTAGGTTCTGAAATTACTCTTATAACTCTAAAACATCATGATTGTAAAATTTTGATAGTTTGACTTTAAAGTTCCCTGAACTTTTCTTTTGCTTTTACGTAAGATAATCAAATATTTTCAGACTTTACCGGAACTTTTAAAAAATAAAAAATGATGTTTAATGTATGGGTTTTATTACAACTTATGTATACACGACTATTCTTATTTTCTCAATTCTCTATAAACATTTAAGTCTTCGTTGATAGAAAATTATTTTCTAGCCGACTCAACTAAATTCTACGAGAGTTTACTATAGTTATATATTAAACTATGTGAAATTTACGATATAAATAAAATAAATATATGTTATATTAAAATATATATTTTTAAAAGAAATTATTTAATAAATGATTACAAGCATAAATTTATATTTATTTTGTGTTTCATCCTTAAATATTTTATATAGAAATTAATTTTAATTAGTCTATTTAAAAAAAACAAAAACAAATCATTTCCCTTACCTGTTAACTCTCATCCGTGACTCGGCCGAACCCGTGATGATAGCCTCTACAAAACCTCACCAATCACGCAAAGAGGTAATAAAAAGAGGCAATAAAAGGGAGATAAAAAATTAGAAACAAAATGAAAAAGAAAGAAGAGAAAACAAAACAAAAAAGTGAAAAACAAAGAAAAGAAAACACAAACAAAGAAAAAAGAGAGGAAATACGGGAAAAATAGCATTTTACCTCTCGGTTTCAAGCGCTTTCACTTCATCGGAGACGAGGGGACCTTCCGGGCACTAAAGGTAGCCCCTATCACTCTCGGGTTTTCGTATTTTGGGGGGGGCAATGGGTCGAATAAGGGTGTGAATGTTCATTTAGGCTCAAGGGCTGAGAGAAAGTAGTAAAGGTGGTCGTTGGCCCCTCGTCGAGGCCGTTTTGGGCATCCAGAGAAAGATGCTTGTATCTCTCGGTTGAGGCAAAATGAAAGGAGAGGGGGGTGAGAAAAAAATGACTAAAGCAAAAAATGGGTTTAGGTTCTCCCCAAAACCTATAATGGGATATTTAAAGGCCTCCCAAAATGACTTAGTTTTGGGTTATGGTTTTTGAACCCTTGTGCTTGAGTAAAACCTTTTCGCAGTCATTTAATATTTGTAATGTTTTATTTTAGTCACTAAATGCAACTTATTTAATTTGATTTGAAGCTCATTATTTATTTCATGTTTCATTTTAGCCCCATTTCGTGATTTATGAAGTTTATGTTTTTGTCTTCAAATTTTACTTGTGTTGTATTTTGGTCCTTGGGCTTAGTTATTTCTAGTTTAGGCTTTTTTGTACATTGGACATGTTACTTTCATATTTTTCATTTTGATCCTTTCTTATTTCATATATTGTCATGGATGATATGGTTTATTAGCATGCTTAGTCCTTATTCTTTTGTCATGTTATGATTTAGTCCTCATTTCAAATGGTTCAAATGTGTTTTAATCCCTATAATTTTCATTGTCTTGTCTTATTTTTTTATATATGCATATATATATATATTATTCATTTTATTATTCTTAACTATTATTTTTATATATACCTACATATATGTGTGTGTGTGTGTGTTTTATACTTTATAGAGGTAATATAATTATTTTTTTGTTCTAAATTAATAATATAGATGGATGGATAGATGGACGGACGGACAGACGGATGGATGGATGGATCGATAGATGGATGGATGGATGGATCAATAGATGGATGGATGGATGGATCGATAGATAGTGGATAGATAGATGGATGGATGGATGGAGGGAGGGACGGATGGATGGATGGACGGATGGAATGACGGACGGATGGACGGATGGATGGATGGATGGATGGATGGATGGATGGATGGATGGATGGATGGATGGATGGATGGACGGATGGACGGATGGATGGACGGATGGATGGACAGATGGACGGACGGACAGACAGACAGACATATATAGTTTTGAATATATATATATATATATATATATATATATTTGAAAACATTTTGAAAACTATATATAATATATAGTTTTTGAAAATATTTTTAAATCATTTTGAAAATATATATATATAGTTTTGAAACGTTTCTGAAAATGTATATAATATAATTTTGATTTTTTTTAAAATATATATTATAGTTTTAAAAACAATTTTGAAAATATATATTATATGGTTTTGAAAACAATTTTTAAAATCATATATATATATTTTTAATATAATTTTTTATTTTTATTATAATTTTTATTATTATTTTATTATCTTATTAGTATTTTTTTTATTTTATTTAAAGGTCCAATAAGGGTCCAAGTCAGGGCCTGCCTGACCCAACAGGCCAAGGTTGGGTAAAGCTCGAATACCCAGCCAACCCGGGAAGCCCAAATCACACTAGAGTTCCATACACTTAAGATACAGCACAGCCAGATCTAGATCGTTGGATCTGACCCAATCCAACGGCCAGAAAGCGATCTCAACGGCCAGGAGCGATCTCAACGGCTAGAAGCACCACGCGTCACCGTAAATGGAAACCAGCCAAACATGCAACAAGATTGGAACAAAAATTGGAACAAACACGTTTCGTGACACCTGGACTCAAAATAGAACCCAAGTACATGCAGAAATCTTAACAAGATCAGGGTCAAGCCACCGAGATTCAAAGGAAAATATTTCCCTTTGAGGATATATAAACCCGACCAGGAACATCAACAAATCATCAAAAAATCATTTGAAACCCACAAAGATGCAAAGCAAAATAACAATCATAGAAAAAGAGAGCATCGTTCAACCAAAGATTCGTCGAAAAAGGTAAGAAAATCGAGGGATTTTGGCCTAGATCTAGGGTGTTTGGCTTGTTGTATGGCACTTTTGTGACCGGGTTTGGGTTTAGGGCGGTAAGGAGAGCACTTTGGTAAGTTGGTATTTTTTTCGGCCACCGATTGACGATTGACACGACGGGGCGTCGCCGATGTGTGGCCGGCGCTAGGCCAATTAGAGGGAGAAGGGAGAGTGTTTTAAGGTTTTTTTTTTGTTTTTTTCGGTTTGGTGTTAAAATGAGTTTATTTTGGGGTTTTGGGGTATATATATATATGAGGGACTAAAGTGAAAATACCAAATAGTTAAATTATTTCTGCAGTCCTTGTAAGTTTGAAGTGTAATTCATTTTGGTCACCTGTTGTAAATTTACCCTTAAATTTTAAATTTATTCAATTTATTTCTTTTTTATACTTTTTATATTTTACAAATTAATCCACTAATTTTTTTCTTGCAGTTCATTTTTAGCATCAATTTGATCCATAAAGTTTCGATTTGTTTCAATTTGATCCTTTAAATTTTTACTTATTTTTTTATTTTTTCATATTTTTTATTGATTTTAATTTTAATATGTTTTTCATTTTTTAAATACACTCTTTTATTTATTATTTAAGACCGAACATTTTCTTCATTTTTTCTTTTCATTTTTCTTAACATTTTTTCTTCTCAATTTTTATTTATTTATTTTCTCCCTCTCTATTCGATTTATCTAATATTATTTTTAATCTAACATTTTGACTTTTTTAGGGACAACTTTAATCGATCAAAGGTAATCAATTCGAATCGATTTTTTTTAAATTTCAATTTAAACTTTAATTTTCGCAATTAAGACAACCGAAAAAATTAAATGGTACCGAAAGGGCAATTCAATGGTGCTAATCCTTCCTTGACTGTAACCGACTCTCGAATCCGACATATTTCTGGTAAAACACAGATAAGGTAAGATGGTGTTTGATCAACCAAGTTTTTAAAGTAATAAATGATCGGTGACTGCTCTAACATTTTATTCAAGTCGAAGCCCAATTTCGAGCCCACCCGAAAAACGGCTGCGACAACTTGGCAACTCCGCTGGGGACATGTAAGTGAGTCAGGCCAGAATTAATTTTCGGTTGTCTTTTTAAGCAAAAATAACAAAATTTAATTTTAATTTATTTATTTGATTCTTATTATTCACTTTTGATTATTTTTCAAATAAATAGTTGTACTGACGTTTTCCAATGACTTCAGATTTTTAAACTTTCATCTATGGGTCTATACCCGAGCTTCAAACTCTTTTTAAGTGGGGGTGAAAGCGACGCCTTCGTGTGAATTTATTCTCCGCAAAAGCCTAGAAGTAACCTTCGGGATTCATATACCTTATGTCTTCGTGTGAATTTATTCTCTGTATAGACATAAGAGAATGTATCCTCTCGAGTTTAACTTAGTCCACATAAGCTTATAATGGGCTTAGGACTAAGGGTATGGCAAGCCCAAGGGGACACCGGCAAGGAGAACTCGTGTACCTTCTTTATAACCTAAATCGGGAGACTACAGGGAATTAGAACCCATCCCGAAACTCTATTTCAAAACCTATGATACTTGAATTATCTCATATTTTACTTTTTGTTCAAAGCATGCGAACTAGACAAATATGCGGTTAGGATTTGTTCAAAATTAACATGCGGGATAGAGATCATGTCCGGGTAGGAATAATAATAATGTGGGGTAGATATCATGTGGGGTAGGATTTTTATTTCCATTATCTTTATCTTACTAGCTTTTTTCTCTCTCTTTTTATTTTTGTTTTCTTTTAGTTTACTTTTAATCATTTGCATCATTCAAAAGAGATGTTGATCCACAAGAACGTGTTCGTTAAACATGAATAATTTGCATTAATGGACAAAGGGTTATAATACAAGAGATGAAAAACGTAGAGGTCTGGCTATGGTCAAAAATTACTTAGAAAGAAAAGGAGGACAATCTGCAAGGCAACTATGTGTCTCATTCAATCAAGAAGATACGGTGCCCACAATCAAGTACATCAAAAGTTAACTTTTCAAAAATAGGTTGGCAAAGGTTGAAGGGGAAAGACGAGAAAAAGGTTACTGACCTAGAGAGTCCCTTCAAAGACAACAAGAACAGGATGGCCAAGGGATAGATAAAATTGGAGGTCATTATTGACGAATTCAAGAAACATGCAAATGAACTTCAGATAGTTCTTATCGATGGAGGGTTCCAATGGTGTTTCTGTTAGGGAACATGTTCAGCAAAGGATGAAAGCCAAGGATGCAGTCATTCGAGACTTCTTGGAGCAAGTACAAAAAGCAACTCGTTACTTGCACAGTTTAGCCAGAAAAGTCATAGTGGTTCGACGTGTATTCAACCAGTGGTGAACGAAGGTAGAAGACTAGCCAACCTGTTAGAAGTTATTCGGGGTCTAGAGGACTTAGTCATAATATACCTTTAAAATGTTTTTTGTCTTTTAAGAAATAACACTTTTTTCCCCAATAAAGATTATTTATAATAACATACGCGTTTTCAAAGTAATGCTTCTTCTGTAGATTAGACCTCTCTGTTCTTCAGGGTATGCCTCTCTAAATATGATTTCTTGTGTTTGAGGTTTAAAATCTTCCTTTCAACTTGTAGGGCTTTTGACATCATGAATCTTCTTTTTTCACTTGAAAATCTGTCAAAGCCTTGTGTTTAAATGCAAATGCAATTAAATGTAATGCATTTTCTTTTATGCAAATGATGTTCTTATAAATGCATAAAGTTTGATTTAATCTTCATTTGACTTCAAAGTGGAAAACTTAGTCTTCTTTTACTTGATCATTCCTTCCAGGGTTTACTCAGATATCAGTGTAACAACTCATAATTTTCAACTTGCATTTTTGAAGAGCCATCTGATCTTCTTCTATCTTCTTGACGTCTTTGTTTTCTGTCTTCATTTCAGAGGAAATATTTTCTCTCTCAAATTCTTGATATGATTGTAAATATGACATGGTTACCCCATTTCAGTCTTTGACTCAATTGCACTATCAGATTTATTTTTCCAGGACTCTGCTATTGATTGATACTCGACTAGCTTACTCTACAAGTTAAACTCTACTCAATATTCCATGTTTGCCCCTGACACTCCAAGTTGTAAGACTCATTCTCAATGTCTTCTTGGTCTGAATCTTGTCATCTCAACATGATATGGGTTTCTGGTCATGCCCCAATGTGGGTACACATGGCTCCCTTCGTGCCCAAAATATCTTAATGTCAAATGGTCTCAATCTGATATCACAACAGTGTTGTTGAATTGCTTGAGGGCTTCTTTTCATGTTGCCTTGGACATTTGATAGGTGATTAATTCTTCTAATAAATTATCTTGCATTTTTTATACAAGCTGTAATATGTTCCCCTTCTAAATAATTAGATCATCTTCTTCTTGATGGGTTACTGACAACGTCACAAGCAAATGTTATAAGTTCTACTCTTCATCCATTCTGATCTCTTAGACCATCTGCTTCAATATTTTGGAATTATTCATGTTTTGACATCGCTTATTCTTTTTCTCCAATAGAGGCATAATGAGCCTCACCAGCTTCAAGGATCTTTCACATTTGAAATTGTCCTGTTTGAAAATGTTTTTCTCCTTTATCTTATTTTAGGAATCAAAGAATGAAAGAATTTTATAAAACATTGCCCCTTAATTCAGGCTCACAATTGAATCGAATTATAAACATGAGTTCACAAAATATCAAAAGAATCAATAGCTCTCTAATGTTTTCAAAGTTGAATCAAAGAATGAAAGAATTTTATAAAACATTGCCCCTTAATTCAGGCTCACAATCGAATCGAATTATAAACATGAGTTCACAAAATATCAAAAGAATCAATAGCTCTCTAATGTTTTCAAAGTTATAGCTCTTTGACAAGTGTCAAAATTGATGGGTTGGCTTCAGGTTGGCTTCCTATTTTCTAAGATTTCGACCACAAAAATTTCATTTCTTTCTCAGTCCTTGTGAACATCACAACATGCCCTCCTTCTGGCTTGGTATTTTAATCGGATACAGACAAAATGCGCAACTAGCCTAATCAATTACTAGATTTTCTAGAACACTTTTATTTCAGTTCTCTGACATCTTCCATTCGTTCAAGCTTCGTAGACTCCTCTAACAAAGGCAATGCAGAAATATTGATCTAAAAATAAAATTCCTGAGTGCTTGTGTGAAGTTGACTATAACAGGTTTTCCTTAACTCCCTTAGTCCATCTTTACTGAAACTCCTTATTTAAAAACTTGTCATTGTCTGGCTAGCTGAAATCAGCTTTATTATATCTATATATATTATAATTGCCTTTATCAGGCTAGCTGAAGGGTTTATCTCATCACGAAATTTCGACCTGATAATTATAGTGGAACAAACACCAAACTGCCAAGTACCCAAGCAATGTCATGGTTTGAATATAATCTATTCATAAAGCCAGGGCTTTTGAGTTTCCTCTATAACTAATTACTTTAGTGGAATAGCTCAGTTTTATTTGTATACATATATAATTACATTTTGGGTATACGGATTCAATTTCTTAAGCTTGTCAAGAATAACTGTTATAGTCTAGGTGTGGTTGAAGGTCAAGAAAATCTCATCCTTAGAGTTCAATTTCCAAGCAACTGACCTAAACGAGATTCATCTACTCGACTATTCCATCTATAAAGATCATAATCATCATTGAACGTCATCAACAAAAGTGTAATCTAGTCGGTTTTGTAACATCATACACAAGAGATGCCCCATGTTGTCCTCTCCTATACATACCTAAATACCAAACCTCTTGTTCATTCCCTTATGAGAGGAGAAGGCTATATCGGTCTTTACAAAAGAAAGATATGGTATTCGAGAGTATCTTCTGGGGTAAGGTCGAGGGTCTTTGCTTTACCAGTCTTCAATCATGTCATTTTGTCAAAGAACTATAACTCCGATCATTTAAAAGTTTTTAATTCGGTTGATATTCAAAGAATTTCAAGTTGCAAATTCAATTCAATAATCACCATCTTTAAAGTAGCATAAGTTCATTTAAATATTATTACAAAAACAACTGAGAAAGGATAAAAAAAACAAATTCAAACAAGATACTGCAAATGGAATAAAGCCTCACGAGAGATGAAATGATTTCTTCCTAATTAGGATGCCTCGTTAATCATCTAATGTAGCAACACCTGGCCCAAACAGATGCAACATATTGTGCTTTGATGCCCCACTCGAGCTCGTCATCCAGTGTTTCACTAATTCTTGTGTCAATGTCCCATTTTCAACAAGTGTCTCTATCTCCTTTAACAGCAACCTACAATTCCCCCTTGAATGCCAGATGCCCTCAAGTGAAAATTACAAACACTATCTTGATCGTAACTGTGGGCAGAAGGGTTTGATTGCACTTTCACTGGCCTCGGTTTGAGGTATTTACCTTCAATCAAATGGGGATACAGATCTGAGATAAGAGTTTGGAACACTTTCAAAGTATTTTTCGATCTTGGGACTTTCTTTGGACCTCTCGAGTAACCCGCCGCCCCTTTTCTTTTGTGGCTTTGAGAGGTCTGGACGTAATATTCATTCACCTCATCATCTTGTTCATTTTGATCGATTAGGTTTTTAGAAGTGTATTTCAAGTTTCCTTTGCTGATTGCATCCTCAATTAACTCCCCAGTTGTCATAAGATCCTTGAAGTTATTCGTCGACTTTCCCAGCATTAACTCAAAGAAAGGAGCTGAAAGAGAATTGTGAAACATATATGATATTTCTTCTTCTAACAAAGGAGGCTGAACTTGTGCTGCCACTCCTCTCTATCTTAGGGCATATTCTTTAAAGCTCTCAGTAGCTTTCATTCTTATCCTTTTAAGTTCATGAAGTTTTAGGGCTAAGCCTTTTACATATTGATATTGCCCCAGAAAAGCATCAGCTAGGTTGACCCATGTCTTGATCTATTCTTTGTTCAAACAGTTATACCATACTACAGCTGGCCCAGCAAGACTATCATAAAAGTAATGAATCAACAGATTATCATTATTTAGGTACCATTCCCTCTTTCTATAAAACATCTTCAGATGAATTAGGGGACAACTAGTGCCATCATATTTCTCAAAATTAGGCACCCTAAATTCATGTGGGATGACCAAATCAGGGACCAAACTGAGTTCTCTAGCTTCTAACTCCTTGGGAGGGGCATTAACAACCTTCATATCTTTAATGACTTTATTCAACCACTTGAATTTGTCTTCAAATTACTCATAATTGATGAGGCTCTTCCTTTGGTTTGAGTTAGATGCTCCAGGGTAGGTTATGATTCTTGACGTATTAGTCTGATGAGACTGGTATCCTTTATTAGTGATTTCCTCTCTATCAGCAACCTTAGTTGCTAACACCTGGATCATTTGATTTGATACCCCTTGTAGAGAACCCGATGCTTGATTCCTCATATCTTGTTGTGACCCGGCTAACTGCTCTTGTAGCTGATCTTGTAATTTCTCATTAGATTATTCCGTTACTTCTAGTTGTTTGTTCATGACGATGAGTAATAGTATGAATGAATGATCTTGTTATTACTGTCACATAATATTCCATAAGTTATTTCTGTGTTTTTATAATTAATGCATGTAAAATGCTTAAATAAATACATGCAATGCAAATGAAAATGCCAAATACAAATACAAAAGGTGTCATTCCAGAGTGATCATCTTAAAACAATTTTCATTGAACACAAAGGTTTTGGTACATCAAACAAACTTTACATATAATGGATAGCTTTCACTCCTAACTTTTCTATCTCCTTCAAAAGCCACTTTAACTTCCACTCATGCTCGGGGGTTGAGTTGTCAATCTGCTTTAATTCTCTTACAAAACCAGCTAAATCAACCCATTTGTAAGCCACATTGCTTGCTTGGGTCATAGCTTCTTTCATGAAGTTGTCCCTGTTCTCTATCTTAAGTGTCGATTCTCAGAGCTGTAGACACTGCTGCTGAATCTTCCTTGTAAAAAAGTCATTGTGGTTATGAAGCTCTTGCATAAGATCACTACAATCATTCATAATCTTCATCAACTTCTTGTTTTTGGCTCTAGTGGCTTCTAGCTAAACGTCATTCTCCCGCTTGTGGCGTTGATATGAAATTTCCATATTGGCAATGGACCTATTCAACATCTGATTTTCGGCCTGATATCTTCCCAAATCATGAGAAAACTTCTCTGCTCGACCTTCGTGCACTTTGCAATTCTTTCTCAATTGTTCAACATCATTTTTAAGTTTAGTGACCCCTATTATCCACTCTAGGACATTCCTATACCAGCAAATTTAAAAGCTTGACTGATCCTTTGAAAAACATCTCGCATGGCTTCCATCTCTATACTCAATTTATCATTTTCACTCCATAAATGGTGAATCAGAGCTTCATATTTTGGCAAATAATTTTCTTCCTAGATGTCCTCACTGATACCCTTACCTTTGGTCACTTTTGGTTCAAACTCAACAGGATAATTCATTTTTAAATTGGGTTGTCTTTTCAATTCAAACTACAATACTCCATGATCTAGAAGAAGTTGGACTCGACGTTTGAAGGTAAAACAATTCTCAATGGAATGTCCTTGAATTCCAACATGATTCACAACGAACGTTGATGTCATACCAACTTGGATATGGAGGTTGTAAAGGTTTCACATAATACGGGGCCACTTCTCGGGCTTCCAACAGTTCATCATACAACTCCTTATATGATATTAGGATGAATCACAACGAGAACCAATTCTCAACTTGGGTTGAAATGGAGTTTCCAATTTTATTTCCCCTGATGTTGGGAGTAAACTATCAAACACCAACGAGTTCTGACTGCATGGCTCTTTTCATCCTTTTGAACTTCTCAATTGCCAATATTTCCTTGGTGTTTCCAAACAACTTGTTGATACGAACAATGATTGTGCGTGATCTCATATTGGCTAAGATCATCATGTTCTAAAGAAATCCCTTGCGTATTTGACACCTCGAGATTATTTCATGATCTTTCTTTTCTTTTGTAGAAATCTTCCTTTGGTTAAAGTATCTATTCTATCCATCATTTTGGACATCTTTCTTTATCTCTATATCTCCTTGTGCTCTTCGTCAGACATATGATCTTTGTGTGCAAGCTCTCCACTATTCTCGAAGCTTTCTCAGGATATAATTTCTCGACTGTTTTATAGTCTTTTTTATCACAAAACCCTTGTCCATCATGAAAACCTTATACTATGATGACCACTCACAAATCAACACCTTTTGATTATGTCATAATCATGCAATGCAAAGAGAAAAACAACATAAAAAAAAGGTTAGTACAAATAAGATAACAAAATGACAAAAAACAACAATAGCAAAATAAATTAATAAGTAATGCAAAATAAGAATGCAAATGTAGAATGTGTTAATTCCAAAAGTGACCACCATAAAATAACCTTTCATTTAGATAATAAGAATTCAGTAAGTACATCATGTAGTTAAAATTCAATTTTGATCTTCATTTCCTCATTTCCTTGAGTCAAATCTTCATGGAATCTAACATTGCACCCCCAAAGTTGCCAGCGTATTTTATCACCTTTGATGACGTCGGATGTCCTTTTTGAAATCTATATTCTTACTTGCAAAGTGGTCTTCATGTCTTTATGAAAAGATTCTCGTCCTTGGTATGATATATCTATCTCTTGAGTCAACATCTTGACCTTTGCGCCTTTAAAGAAAAGTCTTCAATCATCTTCAGATTTTCATTCATCAGATTTCCTTCTTCCTGGATGATTTAAACATCTTTGGATCTTCCTGTTTTGACTACATGATTAAGAATTTCTTGTCTCATTATGACTAGCCTTTTATTAGTCAATCACTTGTGAATTAACACCTTTGGATGACATGAAGATGCAAATGATAAAAAATCAAAATAAAATAGACACATAACAAAAAATGGGTTAGTACACATAAGATAAACAACAAGATAATAAGTATCAAAATCAATAAATAAAACCTACCCTCACATGTTGACTACCCAATCATGCTTCAATAGATCCTACCAAACATGATATCTACCCCTATGCATTGTCATTCACAAAAAATCCTAACCGCATGATATCCAATTCGCGTGCTTGTTCGAAAAGAAACGTAACTGCATGATTTCTAGTTCGCATGCATTTATTCAAAAAGCGAAAATAAATGACTCAAAAAAGCTTTTCTTTGTGTACCCTCCTCACGGGACTCTTAAGGTTCGGGTTAGGTTCGACCTAGATTCAGGCTCTATGTTCACTATATATTTGGTTTGGTTCTAAAGTAATAGGTTCTAAAATTGTCCTTGTCGATGCCCCCTTGGGTTGTCGAACCCTCAATCCTGACCCATCACATGCTTTAGAGGATCGAGTTCAATTTCGAGAGAACACACATTCTTATGTCCATGCGGAGCTGAATACCATCACGAGAACCGTAAGGCGTGAACTCCAAGAGCGATCCACTATCCCATGGGAAGGTGAAAACCACACGAGGGCATAGTCTCTCACTTCTACTTAAATAGGACGGAACTGAGTTTTATCTCATGTCATGATAATGCAACTGTGCAGTGTGTGAGGAAAAGCGAAAAAAGAACACAATAAAAAACACTCAAAATCAATTACCAAAACATACAATTAATCTGAAACCATTTACAAATAGATCAGTACAACTATTTAATGGTTAATCAAATTATAAACAAAAAATATTAAAACCAAACAAGGGATCAAAAACCAAATTAAAACGAACTTAGAACTTTCATTTGCAAAGACACTTAATTAATTGACTATCAGCTTAACTCTCTAAAAAAAAATGTCCCCAGCAGAGTCGCTAAGCTGTCGAAACGATTTTTTCCTCAATGTGCGAGATTAAAAAAATCACATATTTTTTAATTATTCTATTTCGATTAATTAATTTAAAAAAATAATGCGATTTAAAAACCTCTCGTTTTGAAAAAATTGTGATTTCATTTACGATAGAAAAAATATGGTTCGCGGAGTCGCCACCAATATTTTATTAGGGTGTGATTGGGCACCCAAAAACGTTTTGTCATTTTAAATAAATAATAATAATTTTAATTAAAACAAGAAATTGAGGTATGCTTTACCAGAAAATGAGTTCGGCAGTCGGTTACGTGCGGGGAAGGATTAGCACCCCCACAACGCCCTAAATCGGTACCTAGTCGATTAATTAACGTCTTTGCAATGAACTTTACAAATTCGAACTTAATTTTATTTTTGACCCCATAAAACGAATATGTGAATTTAATAATATTCAAAAGCACCCAAACAAATTAAATTAAAATTACTGAGTCGTTTTAGAAAGATAAAGAATGTTTGACTATTTAAAAATATCGAGACCAAATCTTAGATGAGTTGTAACAATCTTTTCTCAAAAAATTTAAATAACCGAACATTCCTTTTCTTTAATTCCCAAATTTTAAGTGACGAATCAATTTTTTAAGTTTCCCTTTCGGGATACACTTTTAATTTAAAATCGTCAAAACGGCCCTCTAATTAGTTAAGACAATCCACTCGAGACAATTTTAAGTTAAAAGGGTATTACCCTTAGTCCAATTATGTATTTATAAGTCGAGTTATGCACATGAGGGTATCATACGAATTGTGCAAAAAGGATGTCATGCCAAAATTAATTAAACAAATTATGATAAAAAAACATCATACAATGTGACATACAAAAATATATACATATATTAATTATAAACCATGCGTATTAACTATAATGTACAAATGTGACTCAAATATAAAATAGAAACATAATATGCCACATTAAATTGACCTATATAATGATAAAAGAAATCGTGTATATGCACATATAAACTATAATGGTCTCGAATGTAAATGTAAAACATGACAAATCAAAACACAATTAACTAAGAATAAACATATTTAATAAACTATAGACTAAACTAAAAGAAATCTAAATTTAATGTCTAAATCTAAAAAATGAAATAGTCTAAACTAGGATTAAGATATTTGATGGTCAAAAGAAAAATATTACAAAAGAAGGAACCTTAGACAAGCAAATAACCCAACAAGAATGGCAGTGACATTTGTGTATTACTAAGCGTGGTTTAAGCTTTAAAAAAATCCTAAAGCAACATTATGTTAACTCTTATCTCGGCCACTTACTCTTTCTCGCCTCTATCCCTTTTGTTATTTGAGAGAAACAAAACAAAAACCCAAAATTATTAATAACCACCATCCCTTTTGAACTATGATAAAGAGTTTACCACTTTCAAACACCCTCCTTTAACCTTCATAAACCATGAAACTAGAACCTAAATCATCTATACCCTCAAATAGAAAAAAGGCCCTTAACCCTCATAAACCTATCTCTTGAACCCTAATCATACAATAACAACAGAATTAAAAGGTATATTCGGTTTTCAAAGAAAAACTCTTCTTTTGGTGAAGAAAAATGAAGACCCCTCTCTCCCTAGGTAAGCATCTCGAATGGGTTCTCTACCTTTTTCATTTTGGGTATTTTGGTTGTGGATTTCTTATTGATGAGAAGGTTTTGAAGGAAAAGAAAAATCCCTAAATACTGAACGAACACCCTAAATGGTCTAAAGATTCGACCTTTTTGCGTCCTCAAAAACCGACAACCAATAAGATTCCGGCGACAACCCTAGCTCCGGTGACGAGGGTCTACCACTAAGGAAAGCTCTATCACTCTCTCTATTTTACTTTTATTTTCAAATTAGCTACCCCTCACACACAAAACTATTGAATATCAAAAAAGAAGGAAAGTACCTTAAGAAATGCTACTGCATTCTTATTGCTTTCTTTCGAACCAAAGAAAAGAAAAATTTCTTGCTGCTCTGTTAGTTGACAAATTTTGAATGAAGAATCCCGAACAAGAAAAAAAGAATAAATATTCAAGTTGATAAACTTTTCTGCTTTGGAAAAATATATATTTTCCTTTAATTGGTTCTCTGTTTTGTAAAAAAAACAAATGAAAGTCGATTTGTTGTGCTTTTTCATTCAGAATCGTCTATGGTTCCACTTGTAATGGTGAATTCCCGATATCCCTCTCCTCATCCCCTTTTTCTTGTGCTCTCTCTCGCTTTCTATTTGAATGGTCCCCCCCCCCACAAAAACTATTTTCAGTTTTTATCACCCCACTTACAAACTGTTTCCTAATGCAGTTTTCTTCATCTCTTCCTGTTGAAAATCGGTGCACATGGCACGAATTATTTTGTCAAAGGGGGGCATCGAAAGTGCAACAATTGTTGATTTTTTAACAATGGTAAAATCTCAATTTTAGTCATTGTAATTTAGGGTATTTACAAATTAGTCCTTAAGCTTTAATTATAAATAACCTTGCTTATTTAGCTTTAAAACCATCCAAATCATTCTAGCTTTCTCCCAATACTAGAGAATATATAGAGTTTCTTGAGAGTTGTTTCTCCTTTTTATCAAGAGATATTATCATTGTTTTCTCCTTGGTAGAAGAGAGAGGTTGTAATTCCTATTTTCTCATAGTGAAATTCTTCTACCGTTGCCCGTGGTTTTTACCTATATTATTTAGGGGTTTTCCATGAAAATTTTATATATCTTTATCTGTGTTTTATTTTCTCAATTATCAGTTGCGATTTTGCTCTATAAGATAGCGCCTTCTGCAACAATTGGTATCCGAGCCAGATTTGAGTGTAATATCTGCTTATTGTCTTTGTGGTTGCCACCAAAAGGTGGATCCTCCAATATAAGAAAGTAAGAAGGTATTACCCATTCTTTGAAGGTTCTAGAGAACTATTGATGATAGTGAAATAGTGGGAGCTATCCGTAATAGAAGCTATGGCAACGAAATTTGATATTGAAAATTCAATGGGAGA
Source organism: Hibiscus syriacus (assembly GCF_006381635.1). NCBI lineage: Eukaryota > Viridiplantae > Streptophyta > Magnoliopsida > Malvales > Malvaceae > Hibiscus > Hibiscus syriacus. The sequence goes on from NW_024062657.1 coordinate 523,770, forward strand.
AATTTCTCATTGTGGAAATTGAAGATGAAAGCCATCCTGAGGAAAGACAGTTGTCTAGCAGCTATCAGTGAAGGGCCAGTAGATTTCACATATGACAACAAATGGATTGTGATGGACGGGAATGTTATGGAAAACTTTCATCTAGTATTAGCAGATGAAGTATTGACAAGCATCGAGGAGAAGAAGACAACTAAGGAGATATATGATCATCTCACCAAATTGTACGATGTCACATCATTGCACAATAAAATTTTCCTTAAGAGTAAATTGTGCACTCTATGGATGTAGAATTTACTTCAGTGACGGAGCACTTAAACACGTTGAACACTTTATTTTTCAGCTTACATCCCTAAGAGATACAATAAGAGAACAAGAACGTGCTGAACTTCTACTCCAAAGTCTACCTGATTCGTATGATCAACCCATCATCAACTTGACAAACAGTGATGTCACCAGTTTAGTCTTCGATGACGTTGCAGCTGTTGTCTACAGAAGAAAATTGGCACAAGAACAAGGAAGACAGACAAGTAAATCTGTAACAAGCAGAAACATTGACAACGATTGAGGAGATCAATAGAACACTTCAGATGATGGAGATGCTCTATGTTGTGAAACGTTAATCACCGTGGAAGGAAGGAAACGATTTGCAGATATATGGCTCATTGATTTGGGAGAAACATATCACATGACCTCAAGAAGAGAATGGTTTTATCATTATGAACCTGTCTCAGGAGGATCTGTGTATAGTTGCAAGGATCATGCCTTAGAGATCATTGGCGTTGGAACCATCAAATTGAAGATGTATGATGGAACAATTAAAGTTATTCTAGATGTGCAGCACGTGAAAGGCCTGAAGAAAAATTTATTATCCGGATTGTTGGATAATAATGTAAGCAAGATTGAAACATGGAAAGAAACTATGAAGGTGTTCCGTGGAGCGCTTGTGGTGCTGAAAAGAGAAAAAAATAGCAGCAAACTTGTACATGCTAAAGGGAGAGAGTTTTCTAGAAGCAGAAGCCTCTGTTGCCTCATGTAGTTCAGATTCTGCAATACTATGGCATCAGAAACTTGGACACATGTCAGAACAAGGAATAAAAGTCATTGTGGAGAAAAAACTACTTTCAGGCTTAACAAAAGTATCACTTGCTTTGTGTGAGCATTTCATAACAAGTGAGCTGCACCGGTTGAAATTCAACACGACAAATTATAGAGGCAAAAGTGTTCTAGAATTGGTTCATTCTGACGTATGGCAAGCACCAGTTACATCCCTAGCTGGAGCAAAATACTTTGTCTCATTTATTGATGACTACTCCAAGAGATGTTGTGTGTACCTATTAAGAAGGAGTCAGATGTGTTTCAAGTTCAAAAACTTCAAAGCACGGGTGGAACATTTGGAAATAAGATCAAGTGTTTCAGAACAGATAATGGAGGAGATTACACAATCGAAGAATTTGATGACTTTTGCAGAAAAGAATGCATCAAAAGACAGTTCACATTGGCGAATACTCCTCAACAAAATGGAGTGGCAGAGCGGATGAACATAACCTTGTTAGAAAGAATATGAGCAATGTTGAGGGATATAGGCCTAGAAAAATCATTATGGGCAGAAGCAGTCAATACAGCCTATTATTTGGTGAATCGAGCTCCATCAACTGTAATAGAGCTAAAGATACCAATGGAGATATGGACTGGTAAACCAGCTGATTATTTAAACCTCTATGTATTTGGAAGTATTATGTACGTGATATACAACTCCCAAGAAATTTCAAAGCTGGATCCAAAATCCAGGAAATGCAAATTCTTGGGGTATGCTAATGGTAAAGGGGTATCGTTGTGGGATCCCACTGCCCACAAAGTGATCATCAGTAAGGATGTTATCTTGTAGAAGATAAACTACAAAGAAAAGAAGACGATGATAGCGCTGAAAGTCAGAGACTACACAGATACATGTGGAAAAGGAGTTTGAACAAGGAGATTCTTCTGAAGTAGAACCAGCACATGATGAACAAGAACCAGAGAGTTCTAAAGCTCCAACAACTCGTCAATCAGATCGTGTGAGAAGACGTCCCAATTGGTACTCAGATTATGTTATAGAAGGTAATATTGCATACTGCCTTTTAACAGAGGACGGTGAGCCATCAACATACCAGGAGGCAATAAACAGCTCAGATGCTTCACTGTGGATTATGGCAATGCAAGAAGAAATTGAAGCCCTTCATAAAAATAATACATGGGACCTTGTGCACTACCATAAGGAAGGAAGTCAATTTGTAACAAATGAGTCTTCAAAATCAAGCGAAATGGTGACGATCAAGTGGAGAGGTTTCGTGTAAGATGGTGGTCAAAGGATATGCTAAAAAAGAAGGTATTGATTCAATAAAATATTTTCTCGTGTGGTCGACTAACAACAATTCGAGTAATTTTGGCAATGTTGCTACATTGAACTTACATCTAGAGTAGCTAGATGTTAAACAGCTTTTCTTCATGGAAATCTTGAAGAAGAGATTTACATACTTCAACCTGAAGGTTTTGAAGAAAAAGAAAAGAACTTGGTTTGCAGGTTGAACAAATCTCTGTTGTCTAAACAGGTGCCGAGGTGTTGGTATAAGAGATTTGATTCCTTCATTAGTGTCTTGGATATAATAAACTTAATGCAGACCTTGTGTTTATTCAAGAGGTCTGATGATAACGATTTGTTATGCTGTTGTATGTGGATGACATATTGGTTGTAGGACCCAACAAAGATCATATTAAGAATTGAAGGCACAACTGGCTAGGGAATTTGAAATGAAGGACTTGGTATCAGCAAACAAGATTCTAGGGATACAAATTCACTGAGACAGAAGTAATAGGAAAATTTGGCTTTCACAAAAGAATTACTTGAAGAAGATCTGTCACGATTTCAACATGCAAGATTAAGCCAATTTTACCCCTCTTCGTATTAACTTCAAATTATCCTCAGTATGAGTCCTAGCAGTGAAGAAGAGAGGATGGAGATGTCTCGAGTGTGCATGCATCGGCAGTGGGAAGTTTAATGTTCGCTATGATATACACAAGACCGACATTGCACAAGCAGTGGGATGGTTAGTCGTTACATGGCGAATCCAAGAAAGATCATTGGAATACAGTAAATAGGATCCTGAGATACATCAAAGGGACCTCAATATTGCGTTATATTACAGAGGATCAAACGTTACTTATCAATGGGTATGTCGATTTGACTAGGGGATTTGGATAAAAGCAAATCTACAACAAGATACGTGTTCAAAGTTGCTGGTGGAGCTGTAAGCTGGGTTTCTAAGTTACAGTTAGTTGTGGCTACATCCACAATAGAAGAAGAATATGTAGCAGCTACACAAGCCAGTAAAGAAACAATTTGGTTGAAGATGCTATTGGAGGAGCTTGGGCACAATCAAGAGTATGTCTCTCTATTTGTGACAGTCAAAGCCTTGCATCTAGCAAGGAATCCAACATTCCATTCAAGGACAAATCACATACGAGTTCAGTACCATTTCATTCGTGAAAGTGGAAACAGGGATGATAGATATGCAGAAGATTCATACCAAAGACAAACATAGCAGATTTCATGACGAAGGTGATCAATGCTGATAAATTTACTTGGTGTCGATCCTTGTGGCATGTCAGAGACATAAGTGACATGATGGTACGAGGTAAAAAGAATGGTGTGAATATATGATTGTTCTAATCAAATCTTCTGTTAGTTGGCAAATTTTTAATGAAGAATCTCCCGAACAAGCAAAAAAGAATAAATCTTCAAGTTGATAAACTTTTCTGCTTTGGAAAAATATGTGTTTTCCTTTAATTGGTTCTCTGTTTCGTAAAAAAAAAACAAATGAAGGTCGATTTTTTGTGCTTTTTCCTTCAGAATCGTCTCTGGTTCCACTCGTAATGGTGAATTCCCGATATCTCCTCGTCCCCTTTTTCTTGTTCTCTCTCTCGCTTTCTATTCGAATGGTCCCCCCCCCACAAACTGTTTTTCAGTTTTTATCACCCACTTACAAACTATTTCCTAATGCAGTTTTCTTCCTCTCTTTATAACTGTTACATGTACAATTGAAATCGGTTGAGCAAGTGAGACAGCTGGCAAGAGAGGCTCCCACAGTTGTTTGGGTGCAATTCGGGCTTGCTCCAAATGGGCACGGGTTGGGATAATTAATGTTGTCTTGTAACATAGCTTGGGATTTAGACACAAATTAGGTATTTGTAATAGCCTACAAAATAAAAAAAAATAAAAATGAAATTTAATATTTAATAATATAAAAATAAAAATACCGAACAAAAACGGGTGTCTACAGATGGTTATTGGCACCATCGTTACTTTCAAGCACTGGCTCGACAGCATAATGTTTAAGCATAGGCTTGACAGTATAATATAAGTTGAGATTTAATCTGTGATAAGATTTATCATATCTCAATCAACAGGTTAACGCCCATCTTAGACGGCCGTTAATTTTATAAAACAAAAAAGGACGAGTTTGGAACATATGAATAGTCAGATGGTCATTTTGTAATTTTTAATAGTCGGAGGACTCGACAAAGCAACGCCCTATAATTAAGGGATCATTTTATAACTTTTAATAGTCAAAGAACTCAACAAACAACATCTTATCAACCATTTGTCTATTTACCCTATTTAAAAAACATAACACATCGTAAGCATTAAGCCTAATATATATTTTTGTCTCTTAAAGTGTATTTTTTCGCATTTCGCATTTCGCATTTCGCATTTCGCATTTCGCATTTCGCATTTCGCATTTCGCATTTCGCATCTTAATGTTTTTTTCCTTCCAATTACACCTTAAAGTTATCTTTCTTCACATTGTTGGCCCTTTCATTTAAAAGACATTAAAAAATGTTTGTTCAAATTCATTGAGTGGTTTCAGTGATATAATAAAATGTTGTTCTCTTTAGAGAATTTGGATTCGACAATTATGTATACAATGTGTATGTGCGTTATTAATGATTAATAAAAATTCTAAACTATATACCTTATAATCTCTCCATACTATTAAAAATTGCTTGTTCATTCAAAATAAGATCTGATCCCCAAAAAATTATGAAATCGGTGAAATATCATAATTTTCCAGATTTTGATGTTAAAATTTTATGTTCTCTCTAAATTACATCCTAAGACAAATTTAGTTTCCTCTGCTTTCCTTCTAAAAACTGCTCTCTTTTTCATTTCTCCAACCATTTTGTTGACCGGTGAAGTAGACAACAATCATATAGGGTGATCTAATGATAATTTTGGTAGCGATGATATTGTTTTTGGTGAAGTGTGTGCCCTTAGTGTTGCATGACCATTTATAATCTAGAAAGATGTCAATTGGGAGTTGTCGTGGTGGTGTTGATTGGACATCATAGGAAGTGATGGTAGACTAGTTTATCATCAAATGAGTCCACGTATATCAACACATGGTCGTTGCAGATCATACACAAGATGTGCTCACGAGGTCATAGGCGCTCGACACATAGTCGTTCGTAGTTGCTCGCAGGACGAGCTCCATATTTGGCGGAGTCTAGGTGATCGAAACATGTTTGTTGGTGGTCGCTCGCGGATACGTTTAGCATATCTAAAGGTATGCATGAGTCATAAGATTATATACTCGAAGTGCGCATAGATCATATGCTCATAACGCATTTCTATTTTTTAATGGTCAAATAAAATCTAAAACTCCAAAAAGCAAAGAAAAAATAGAATAATTTAATTTCTCATTTTCCTATTAGTCTCCAGAAAAGAGCTACAATTTGTATTCTCGTATGGTCAATCAATAAAATAGCCAAATTTAGTGGATATTCATGAAAGTTTTGCATTAAGATTGAAGTGATGTTTATATTTGCAGTGATTATCAAAATTTACTAGCATTTTGTTGTGGTACTGGTCATTTTCAAAAGATGGATTATACTGTGGTCCTTCCTTGGCTATATGGATAAAGGTTGCTAAATAATTGTTGTAAAAGAGACGGGAAAGTCACCTGTGAGGTTAGCGAGTCTCGAATGGTGTTTGCTTTATTTGGAGTTGTCAAATTAAACTTTATTATTGTCGAGGCAGAAGAGACATGTGAATTCCATGCAGTTTAATCAAAAGATCATATCTTCTTGTTTGCAGCCTAAATTAGTTTCTTTACATAAAGGCAGGATTTGACTCTTGTCTCTATGAAACATGTAATGAACTTTATTAGCGTTTGTTCATAGCATTATCAAAATGCAGCAAAAATAAGTTGATTATCTAGACCCAGAACCAGAACTGGAACATATAGATATAAATCAAGGTGTTTTATACCGGTAATGTGGAGAAGCAAGATGAACTACTTATCCCACTTCATTGTTTCGTCGAACTGGAACTCGATGTCGATTCCGGCTTGTTGCCACCATGAAGTGCAACCGAATCGATGGCTCGAATTTGCTTCAAGGGAGAGATCAGGTAGGTCAAACCACATGCTCTGATCACTATCCACCGATTGTGAAAATGGGGGAGCCTTGAGATGACATTGAGTTGCAGCTCGGGGACCGAGGAATTACTATCTCATCTTGACTCGGTTCCCCCGTCTTCACTTGATCCATCATGGCGTAGGCTGATTTATTAGCAGCTTCTTGAATGTCTCTACGGAACAAGTGGCCGGCCTAGGAAGCTCGTGAGCTGAGTCCGGAAATTCAGGTAAGCCGACGACCTTTAATCGCCAACGACGCTACATCGTGGGCTCGAGCTGCCATTTCTGCTGTAGGGAAAGTTCCAAGCCAAATCCTTGATTTCTTCCTCGGCTCACGTATCTCTGATACCCATTTTCCCCAGCTTCGCATCCTCACACCACGATAAGTTGGATGCCTACAAGCTTTACCCTTCTTCAAGCTGTTGTTATCAGTTGCCTTGGTTTCCATCAATGGCATCCCTTTTCCATGGTTTGATCTCTTTTTCCTCAACGATTGCTTTATGAACTTCAAATCCAAACTACCCAAGTGGTGATGGATCAAAAATCTGGAAGAAGATAAAACAACGTTAGGATTGTATCTATATGATGGAGAGCTACTGAAGTTTTGTACTAGATGGAAGTAAGGCAATGAATAAATAGACTTCTGCCTCCTTTTTAATACTCTTCATGAGGGGGCCTTGAATTTAATTATTAAGGAAATAAAAAACGAGATATGAAGTATACTTCACATCCAGAAATTTCAATTATTGGTTTTGGTTAAAAAGAATATATATATATATAGAAAATTACTTATTACACTATTACTTTTAGAGAAAATAACCTCAGTGACCAAAAATGCCTTATAATATACGATTTTAATCAACTTTTTTTGGATTTGCCAAAATCAGTTTCCAGATTCGCAACGCGATTCTGACTATCGCATTGCGATTTACATATTCGCATTGCGATTTTCCTAATTCGCAATGCGAATACGTAAATCGCAATGCGAATATGTAAATCGTAATACGAATACGTAAATCGCAATGCGAATACGTAAATCACAATGCGAATACATAAATCGCAATGCGAATATGTAAATCGCAACGCGAATCTGACTATCGCAATTCGATTTACATAGCGCCATTCGTATCCAACGCGTAATTTTTTTCAAATTCCAAACACGAATATATTAATATATCGGAACACTGAACCGTCCACAGTATATCCCGTAATCGCAACTCATAACCTAAAACCCTAAATCACAACTCAGTCTCATCTCCATCTCTCACTCTCTAAGGCAACATCCGTCCCCATCTCCGACGAAATCAGTCCCCATCTCCGACGATATCAGTCTCCATCTCCGGCGAAATCATTCACGATCAGAAATGGAAAATCAACCAAATCAAACCACCGAGGGTTAGTTTTTTAAGTTTTATTTTGAAATTTTTGCATTATTTAGGTTTTTTCATATTGAAATTGAGGATAAGTTTACTGGTGTTTTCAATAATAGATTAACCATTTCACTTAGATTGCTTATCATTCGATTGCTGCCAATACTGCTAAACTATTTAGTCTTTAACCCTGTGAAGTTAATATTTGTCTTTGTTTTGTCTTTTGGTTGAAGTAATGCAATCCATTCAAGTTTCTTTCAATTTTAGTATTTGAAACCGAGAATGACTATCGCAATGCGATTTGTCGTGCGATTTCATTTTTTTGCGATAGTCAATTCGCGTTGCGATAGTCATTTTCGTGTGTGATTTTCATTTTCGTGTTGCGATTTAAAGTTTCAGAAACTATTCTTCTTCTGCAAATTGAAACTTGAATGAATTGCATTACTTCAACCAAAAAACAAAAACAAATATTAAATTCACAGTGTTGTAAATTTAAGTTTGAAGAATAAACTACTCTTTATGTTTATTTCTTGTTATATCTTCACAGTGTAGTTTTTTGGTATATCTAAATTGGTATGTTTATTGTTTTTGCAGAACTTTTATTCGGCTCAATTGACCTTAAGAAATAAAGTAAGTCTGGCCAAAACAATTGTGTCGAAACTTTCACCTACACAAAGAAAAATATTTGAGGATACTTGCTTCGGGCCATGGCTGAAAGTACAACATCCGGTGGTGGAGATGCTATGTTGACCCATCTGTTTCTTCAAACCATGACTAGCGATCTTCCAGAGACTATACAACGTCGTGATGAAGAGATATGGTTTGATTTTCCACCGGCGTATACGTGTTTTGGGCGGGAGGAGTTTTGCTTAATCACCGGTCTACGCTTCAGACACGATGATGTAGATCGTACACTAGACATATTACCCGCCTATCATGGTTTTCCCGGGTTTTTCCTGAGCTGTCAATGGAGAAGTCAAATTTACACGTGGAAGACTTGACGAGATTATTGAATAAGAAAGAAAGATTTTTACTCGGATGGATGATGTCGATGTTGTCCGAGTATACCTTCTAATACTTTTACAAGCCGGCTTTTTAGGCAGAGAGGCCCGACAACCTATTCCTAAAGATCTAATTAAATTGGTAGAGGACCTAAATGCATGGAACCTGTTTCCGTGGGGTTCGTATCTATGGAGAGCTACATGGAAAAGTTGTCGTCTGCCTTTGATGATCGGAAAAGTGTGGTGATGGTTCCAAATACACTTTGTCAGGCTTTATTTGGGCCTTTAAGGTATAATTTTTTATATAAGTTTCCAAAATTATAATTAATTCTTTAACAATTACTAATGTTTGTTATTATATTGTTTGTATTTGGATATTTGAGGCCTTTCCCGCCATGCAGACATATGCATTAAAAACTTCTAATGATATTCCTAGGGCTATTTCCTGGAAGAGGAAACGGTCCTGCAGCAATGGGAAGATTTATACCGTATACTACAATAAATAATGTAAGTTAACACAAATACTACCATATGTTTATAAACAGTTATTAATATACACGTTTAACTTTGTTTGAGCTTTTATATTGTTAGGAGGCCAACACTCCATTACAGAGGCTGACACCCACGGAAGCTGAGCTTGCTACTGATTGGTGGCAAGCTAGTAAGCGCTTTTTTGATGGCACAAATGATAAGCAGCCACCACTTCGAGAGCCATCACCTCACCCAGAGCCATCACCTGATCGACCCGAATATACACCTCCACAACGAGAGTCATCACCTATTCTGTCACATCATCGAGCCTCTTCTCCACCATCACCTCATGATAGGCGACCGGCAAGATGGCCGACGTTTATCTCCCTGTTCTCCACCTTCACGGGATTAGTTAGGGGAGTTACGTAATGAGGTTAATGCCTTGCGTGAGGAGGTCGGTACTTTACGTGATGACAATGGTGCATGGCGTGTTGAGGTGTCTACTTTACGTGGTGAGATAGCAGCTCTACGTGAGATTGTAGCATCATTGCAGAACGAGGTTCATACTCTATGCAACGAGGTAAGTTTAATATTTTTCATATTTAACTTGATGATAAATTTACTCGTAATTTCACTTAGATTGCTTAGTAAATTCATTCGGTTGCTGCCAATACTGTTTAACTATTATTCTTTAACCCTGTGAAGTTAGTATTTGTTTTTGGTTGTCTTTTTGTTGAAGTAATGCAATCCATTCAAGTTTCAATTTGCAGAAGAAGAATAGTTTACTATCGCAATGCGAAAATGACTATCGCAACGCAAAAATGACTATCGCAACGCGAAAATGACTATCGTAACGAGAGAATCGCAATGCGAAATGAAAATCGCAACAACAAAATCGCAACACGAAAATGACTATCGCAATGCGAAAATGACTATCGCAATGCGAAAATGACTATCGCAATGCGAATTTGACTATCGCAATGCGAATGAAAATCGCATTGCGATTCTCGTTGCGATAATCAAATTCGCATTGCGATAGTCAAATTCGCATTGCGATAGTCATTTTCCGCGTTGCGATAGTCATTTTCGCGTTGCGATTTTAAGTTTCAGATTCTATTCTTCTTATGTAAATTGAAACTTGAATGAATTGCAACTTCAACCAAAGACAATACTAACTTCACAATGTTGAAAATTTAAGTTTCAAGAATAAACTACTACTCTTTATGTTGTCATTGAACCTGTACTAAACCTATATGTTGTCCTTTTAAATGTTTATATAAGTGCTTACTTCTGGAATGTTATCTGATGTATTTTGTGAACAATGAATAATAATGACTTGGGTGAATACCGTGCAAGTTTGAAATATATTGTCTTTGTTTTCACTGTTTAATATCATGACTGTTATTTACTGATTTATGTATTAATTTATTTTTAGCGGCCCGCTAAGGTAGATGCTCTACGTCGGGTTTTTTTGCAAGACGGAGTTCATGCATCGCAGCCATTACGTCTCTCACCCTAATAGTGCGAAGAATCCGTAAGAAAAAGCCCGACTGCCGTCAAGAGGCCTCCCTTATCGTTCAAGAGGCCCCTATCATCCTCAAGAGTCCCCTCCCACTGTCAAGAGGTCACTGTCATCGTTGAAGAGGTACCTCCCAACATTCTAGAGCCCTATTCACACGGCGTAATATATCGAATTATTGAGAAGCCCCCTCACGTGCCGGACATGATGGATGACTGTTAGCTTTCGTATAAGTTACCGGCTAGTACCATTCCGACAGATGAAGTGGAGAGGAAACAACTACCGGAAACAATTCTGGATAATACCCTTTGGGCTAAGACCGCAATTGATTTTTATCTACATGAGCGGAGCCAAGGGTGTTACGCTGACATATACAAACTCAACGATGATATGCTTTGTTGATTGAACGGTCTTGGTGGGGTGTATTATTAGGGTTGAAGACAACGGCTATTTCGATGGGGGTAAGTCTTATATTTCTTCTTATATTTCAGTTGATTAATTTTTTTTAAATTTATGTAATTCACTAATATGTCTTTTTTTTGTAAAACAGCATATTGATGTATGGGTGACACGTCTTCTAATTGTAAGGAAATTGAAGAAAATATAAAAAAACGCGATATACAATATACCGACGTCTTTTCACGTAGTTCACTTGAAGAATCAACGACAGGAATCATATGTGTTGGCTAATGGACAAGCTAAACTTTATCCTGCATGGTGGGAGGTCGATAAGGTTAGTATATTTGTTTAAATATTTTAAAGGTGTTCATAAATAAGTGCGCAATTTGAATTATTACATTTCGATGCATGTGTTTATCCCTGTTTTGGAACGTACTCATTGGCTTCTCGTCGAGCTTCAGCTCCCATCCCTAAAGATAATAGTATATGACAACATGATAAATTACATATCATTGTCTGATTTGAGAGATATTATTAAGGGATGGAGCTCTCATTTGGCTAAATTCTTGGATGCAATTAATTATTGGACTAATTCTGGAAACAAGAAGCCAAAGAAGTTTAATGTTACAGTTATCAGAGACGAGAGCGCGCCACAACAAACGAAGGAAGCCAGAGGGGATTGTGGTCCTCTCGTATGCATGTGGTTGGAGCGTTTGACGACAGGAAGTACACAGTTTTTACCTCCCACCGATAGAGATAGAGGTGCAGTAGGCTTGTGGTTTCGGCATTTTATGGCTAGAGCGATAGAGCGATATATGCGAGACGCTGCCTACCGCATCCGTTATGAAAGTGCCATAAACATTTGTAAGTCAAATGCAAGTGTTGATAAACATATATACTCTTTTTGGTTTGAAAATGTTTGGTTTAAGTAGCTAGAATTCAATAATTTGTTGTTTGTAGGTTTAGATGTGTAGAAAGTGTTGTTGATTCAATATTTGGTTTCTGCAGGTTAATCCATGTTTGGTTAAGTAGCTAGAATTCAATAATTTGTTGTTTGTAGGTTTTAGATGTGTAGAAAGTGTTGTTGATTCAATTTGGTTTCTGCAGGTTAATCCTGAAGTGAGCTGCGTGAAATGGATGTATGGTGCAAAATTTGATTCAATAATTGATGAGGAAATAATTCTTATTATTATTTTTTGATTGTTTAATTGATTGTAAAAGATGATTTGTAAATGTTGATTTGTTTAATTGATGTGTACATAATTATTATTTGTGCTTGTTAAATTGATTGAAATGTAATTGATTTGTTCATTTCAATATGCATTATGTTGAATGCAAAACAGACTATCGCAACGCGGAAATGACTATCGCAACGAGAGAATCGCAATACGAAAATGAAAATCGCAACGCGAAACTAAATTCGCATTGCGATTTTCATTTCGCATTGCGATTCTCTCGTTGCGATAGTCATTTCCGCATTGCGATAGTCAATTCCGCGTTGCGATAGTCATTTCCGTGTTGCGATAGTCATATTCGCGTTGCGATAGTCAAATGAATGTCTAATAAGTGATAACAACTGAACATATCATAGCAATGTTCAAACTCAAGTTACTAATACATGCCTAACTGAAAATGTTAAAAGTTCACACATAATATACACATAATACAACGTTTGCATTTAAAAATCACCTAAGTTAACAGTCTCAAAAGGTGAAGCCAATTGTGATTGGGATTTTGATGAGGATCCATATTTTGGTAGAGGAAAAAATGATTGTGATGGCACTGGTGATCCACATGTCAACCTTGTATGACCACTTTCCTTACAATGACTACATGTCGATCTCTTCTTCTCTTCACCCTTAGATGGTACGATCGTGACTTTTTGGTCGGCCAGGTAGCCTTCTGTCCATGGCTGGTGGCAACTGTTTGTAAGTCATCTGGTATGTTCCACTCAGAAGGATGTGGAATAGGGTAGACAATCTCGACATAAGTCTGTCGATTACTTCTGTAGTGTAGCAATCCATAGCGTATGCGCTTGAATCATCTTGGTTTAGATGAAGAGTAACTTTTATAACATGGCCACACGGATAACCAGATGTTTGCCATTTCATACAACTACACGTCTTTGCATTTAGATCGACAAGCCCATTTAAGTATTATCCAGTACTTCAAACAAAGTGTTTGAACATGGTTCAACTCTCCATGACGTTGACTTCACAACACGTTTCGTTATCTTTTTTCAGTCCATGGTGTAACACGATGTTCCAATGTTCCTGTAAATTTAAATAAATAATACTTAGTAAAATATATGATAAGTTACGAATTTAAAGAAATAATACATGCGTTTCTTTTCTTGTAGTACCATTATTGAATAGAGGCTCGAAAAACCATTAACATAGTAATGGGTAATTTCCGGGAATGACGACTTAGAGCATTGATTGATTCTGCACTATTAGACGTCATGAAACCATATCTTGCTCCAAGTTGATGTACTCTTGACCATCTTTCAAACCCGACATCTTCTAGTGTTTGAGCACACTGAGGCAAAACGTCTTAAACAGTTTATATGCTTATTAAAATCCACTTCCCGATAAGCTTTTACAGCCTTCCAGTATGTCCATTTATGATTTTTTATACCAGCAGACCTTGATTTTAGATTTCTATACAAATGAACACCACAAAGTCCATGAAAAGCATCTGGAAACACCTTCTAACAGCGTTCTCAATTGAATTTGCCCTATCAGATATGATTGTCAGATTGCTAATAGGACCTATGTAATCCCTAAAATGCCCCATAAACCATGTCCATGAATCAGAGGTTTCAGATTTGCCAACCCCGTAAGCTATTGGCAGTATCCCATTGTTAGCATCCATGGCTACTGCTAATAAGTTTACTCCAAGGTATCGACCTTTTAAATGTGCTCCGTCAACTATAATAATTGGGCGCATGCAAGTAATAAACGAACGAATCTACAAAATCATATACACAAGAAATATAATCATTTAAATGTGAAATGCATGTAACTAACAAAATGAGTCAACAAAATTATATTGATTTACTAACCGCAGCACCAATGGCGATAATAGCAACTCAAAGCGTCCATCTCTATCTGTTTTTGATATGAGTTACCGACCCAGGATTTTTCAGCTTTAAATTGTGACAATAAGCCGGTAGTTGGGCAAACGATGCTTCTGGCGACCCCCTCAACAATTCCAAGGCATAACATTTGGCTCTCCAAGCTTGAGAATATGAGATACTAATCTTGAACCGAGAATTCATGTCAGTCATAATTTCATGTCCCCGATATACCCTGCCATTCAAAAACATTAACTCAGCCAGAAAACCACCCAACACCTTTTTGTTTGCCTGTCTATGGTGAGGAAAAACTTGGGTTCTTGAACATGTTGTTTATCAATAAAAGTCCTAACTTGAAACATTTTGCAATCTTTTATCCTCTTTGCAATCATACGCCACGTACAGTTTTTGTCAATCATACACCTTGTTTTGAAACGATCTTTTCTTGATTTTTTAACTTTTAGTTGATAGTCATCTTCCATACATTTCGTATACAAAGCTATCTTCAAGTCTTCCTTTGTATCAAAACAATCATCTTTCTTGATACGAATAATTTTTGTGTAACAATCAACTCCTATATTTACCAACTCTTCTTCCGGTATCTGAAGTAATTCTGGCATATTCCAGTTATACTCCCGTGGCATTTTCTTCGGGGACTTTTCTTTGGGGATTTCTTCTTCTTGTTTTTCTTCTTCAAGGTTATATGAATTACAGAATGGATGTTCAACATGTTCATTTACAGTCGTAAATTCCTCTTCATTATCATCAACAACATCTTCCTCGGCAACGGCTGTTTCATCATCAAAATTCGGGTATTGACCAATATCAAAATCATTACACGCAGGGTCTGTTTCTTCTTCTAAAAATCATCAAAATCCGAGTATTGACCAAGATCAAAGTCCGGGTATTGACCAAGATCAAATTTCGAATACTGACTAGTACTCACAATTTTTTTGTTGGCTCATCATCGTCTAACTGATCAATACGAAAACCGAAATTTGGTGCTGAAAGTTGATTGGGATTTGGATTAGGGAAAGGTTGTGGGTTTTGAGATTGTGTTTGGTATTGGAAATGTGGTGAAACAATATTTGCTTGGTGATGAAATTGTGGTGGAACCATTAAATTTTGAGCACCATAAACTGGGGTTGAAAAACTTAGTTGATTACTACCCGCTACTGACCCAACTTCACTACTTCTAGGTTCAACAACATACAATGTAACATCATCACTTGAAACACTAATCTAAGCAATGAATCGTTCAACATCTTCATTTTTGGTTAAAAATAAACTTTACCATTTCTCTGATAAGATAGCCTAAATCCACTTAGGGCTAAAATTCAATTTATTTGCAACACGTAACATTAGAGTTTCATAAGTTAACTTTTTTAATGACAGTTTTAGTTGAAGATTTATGGGTAAAAGCATATATTGTAAAACACCTGAACATTCTCCCATGACCCTCCAAAACACAAATCTATCCAAACATGATCAACATTAGATGATTTCATTATTGTAAATTAATTTACTAAACAAATGAGTTGTGAAACTAAAACCTGTTGTCGGATGGGGAAGGATGTCGTTGGATATAGGAACGGATGTCGCCGGAGAGTGATAGATGGAGATGGAATGAGTTGTGATTTAGGGATTTAGGTTATGAGTTGCTGCTGCTGCGTAGTTATATACCCAAAAAATTTGTGTTGCGGAACTAAAACCTGTTGCGAATTCAGAAATCGAGTTGCGAATTTGAAATTCAGTATTGCGATAGTCAGAATCTCGTTGCGATAGTCAGAATCTCGTTGCGATAGTCAGAATCTCGTTGCGATAGTCAGATTCACGTTGCGATTTACATATTCGCATTGCGATTTACGTATCCGCATTGCGATTTACGTATCTGCATTGTGATTTACATATCCGCATTGCGATTTACGTATCCGCATTGCGATTTACGTATTCGCATTGCGATTTACGTATTCGCATTGCGATTTAGGAAAATCGCAACGCGAATTTGGAAAATCGCAATGCGATAGTCAGAATCGCGTTGCAAATCTGGAAACTGATTTGCGATACCGGAGATCGCATTGCGATTTAGTTGGTCATTTTGGCAAATCCAAAAAAGTTAGTTAAAATCGTATATTATAAGGCCTTTTTGGTCACTGAGGTTATTTCTCTTACTTTTATCGTTAATGTTATAATTCAAACATGGTAAATTCAATTAATTTTACTAATTTTTAGTTAAAAAAACTAGAGCCTCTTTTTCTCTAAAAAAAAATCTAAGACGCTTATTTTATTTTGATTGGGAGACACAATATCAGTCTTAGTGTTGATTGTCAAACGTAAGTATTCCTTTCTTTTCCTTTATTTTCTCATACCATATCTTTGATATTTTTTGTCTTTTAGTTTATAATAATTTTATCTTAATGACACAATTTTCATTATCTTTTGGCATGTTTTGGTATTCTTTATCATTCGTTTGGTTATTCTTTTCGTTTATTTTTTATGGTTAGATTTGATGTCGTCTCGACTAGGATTGTAAATAATGTAACAAATCGTGAACTACTCGATATCAACTAGGTCAAAGCTTGATAATACTCGACTTGAATAGAACGACTCAAGTTCTTAACGAGACAAAACAAGATACTTGATACTCGACTCAAAAAGCTCACGAGCAACTTAAAAAAAATAAGATATTAAATTTTTTTTAAAAAATAAATTATTAATAATGTAAACATTTATGTGTAGAATTTTAAAATTATATATATATAGTATAAGGTTTTCATGTATTTAAGGTTCAAGTTCGAGTTTGAGCTTCAACCGAGTTAAGTTTAAGATTTGTTTTATTTCGAGCTTTTTGAGCTTCAATTCATGGTTTCAAGTTCGAGTCGAGCTTAAAAATTTTAGGCTTGTGAGTTCCAAGTCAAGCTGAGCTCACAATACTCGAGCTCGACTAGACTCGTTTACAGCCCTAGTCTCGACTGATCAAGATATCACTTATTTATTATCATATTGATATTCCCTACTTTAGACCTTCATATTGGATTTGGCCATGCAGTTTGCGTTCATAGATAGTTTACTCACGACGCTCGATTCTGATATGCAGTTGTTGGGTCTTTCAGTAGTTGATCCCGTATTGTGGTTCGTTTTCTAGTATAATTAGATTTGTTCGTATTTATCTTTTGTTCGATTTTTTTGAATGAATTTTCCACAATATTCTTATTGGTCTTTGTATGATCTCAAATGGCTATTTTTTTTGTACCAATAGTTATAGGAAAATATTTTAATTATGAGTCTATTTTATGATAATAATTATAAATCTTTATTGTAATTTTGAATATTTATAAAAAAAAATATTATATTTAAATTAAAAAATGAATTTGTACTCGATCATAAATCATGACTTTCACTTCAATTATAGATGTTGATTGATCGAGCATAGTTGGTTTAGTGAGAAGTATAATTCACCAATCAAATTTCAACAGAGGGATGGATGTCTAGTGAGATGTTTGAGTCGTGGCATGAAATTTGTAAATTATTTTTTACTTAGACTTATCAAGATTAGATTAGAATCTATTTAAAATATCCATATTTATATATTTTAAAATATTTAAATTTAATCGAGAAACATTATTTTTACTATTTTATAAAACAATGTTAGAATCCACCTACACAAAGTAAAACTCTTTGATTTTACAGAGATTTATGACCACTGGATGAGTGAAAATAAAATAGATGATTGAGATTAATTCCTTGTTTTTTTTCTTCATTGAATATCTTTTAATTTTCTATTGTTAATTTCAGTCATCTATTTTCACTCATCAAAGGGTCTTAAATCTGTAAAACTAAAAGAATTTTACATTATGTAACATGATTCTATCTCTAAAATATATATATATATAATATATATTATAGGAAGGCCTGGACACAATATGAAATCATCCTTTATGTCATGTTTAAAATTCTATATTTTCTCAGCAATATAAGATTTTTATTGAAGAAAAGACCATACAAGATTATTATATGCCTCACTAAAAAACCCTTTATTCAATAGGGGAAAAAGAGCACATAAAAATACATAAGAGACGCCTACAAACAAAGACATAAATCTGCACCAATCCTAATCCCCAAGAGCTTGTCAATCCTATTTCGAATAAGATTAACACCATCGTAACACATAACTGTAATAATCCCCACATGGACTCTTCCTTACTTCCAAGTATAGACGATTAAGTCCCAACCCAATGGTGCTGTTAAAACGACATATCGGTTCTATAAATAAATCAATCAATTTCAAGTTATAATCATCCTTTATTGCCGATACCTTATTGGATTTAGGCTGCCCGAAAGGCCTCCGAACTCTAATAATGGATTGTACCGACAATCTCGACTCAAGTCTTATGGAATGATTCCATTACATAGTTCTTTAAACCCTCTTGTAGAATAATTAGGTGATCCGCTCTCTTCGTATATTTATCCTATGCATGGAGCGCTTGATGAAATCTATCCAGAGAGCGGTAGGGGATGGTTTGTGGAAACTGATAAAGCTTTTAAAAGATAGTCAGTGCTCTCACATCTTTTTTTTTTCGCGGATGATCTGATCTTATTCGCAAAGCTTCCTCAGTCGATTCTCCTTGCGATCATAGCAGTTAACATCCTTCAAAGAATGGGGACCCAGATGTTTTCAGGTTGGAAGTGGGACGGGAAGCGTCAGTTCTCTACAAGGAGTGCATATGATAGGTGTACAAGATCAACCATCGGGGACGATCACTCGATTTGGAGATTATTTGTAAAATATCGAGGTCTTCCTCGCATTAAAATGCTTCTTTGGCTAATCTGCAAGGCAAACTACTTTCGAACGATGAAAGGGTTTGTTGGCATATTTCTAGTTTCTCAATATGATGATGCTGTTGAACCCTTAGCCCATATTTCGTGATTATCTAATTGCTAGTTTGGCTTGGAACAGCTTGATCAAATCGGAACTTGTTGAGGAGTTTTACTGGATGGTTGTCGTGGCTTGATTGATAAGAATTTGCTCTATACGATGTATTTCCTACATACAAATAATGATTGTGATTTGGTGTTTAGATCTGTCATTTGGTGTCTATGAACGTGCCGTAACAAATTAATTTTTGATTCGGATTCATTACCGATGGAGAACGTGGTACAGTCGAGTGCGCAACTAGTGATGCAGGCTGTTCCAGCATCGGAAACACGAGGAAACTAGTTGTTGGGAAGAACAGCCCGTGTGGATCGTAATAGATATAGGCAACCCCCACCTGCGAACTAGTTGAAACTAAATACACATGGTGCAATGAAGAGAGATTCGAGGTTGGTTGCTTGTGGTGGTCTTTTAAGATCACACTTGGGAGATTGGATAATCAGATTCTCGAAGACCATTGGGATAGTTTGCTTGATGCCGAACTTTGAAAATTTTATGAGGGGCTTTGTATGGTGTGGAATATAAACTTCTGCAAGATTATTATTGAATCAGACAGCAAGGAAGCCATTACTGCGAATAATGCTGGTCCAGGATCAAAAGGTCCCTCATCGATGCTCTCTCACGTTACTGCTCTTATTGATCAAAACTGAAAGTGTACCTCTCGAGTGTAAAAAAGAAACATGGTATCATGAGTTTTTTTCCCCCTCTTATTGGGTTTTCTTGTTTTGGGCCGTGAGGGCAAAATAGATCGAGCTCTCATTTGTAATTAGGGATTTTCTAATCGTTCCCCTAATTGCTTGAGAGGATTGAGAACTATAATGTTTGGAACGAACAATACGTATAGCGTTGTTTGAGAAAATAAGCTTAACTTTGTTGACGGTGATTGCAAGAAGGAAGAATTTCCTGAGACTTGGCATGCATAATGGGAACGGTACAATGCTATAGTGCTTTCGTGGATTTTGAATACGGTCAGTTTTGTGTCTAATGTTTACTTTTGTTTAGTAGGATTAAAAGGAAAGATTTGATAAAATAGATAGTTTCTTAAATCATTTTTTAATCAATTATCAAATCGGTCAAACGGAAATATAAAAGAATAATTTATTTATAAAATTATTATATTTTTTATTCAATAAGATTAACGACCATGGTTAATTTTAATAAAATAAATAAAATTTCTAGTAAATATGGTAAGTTTAACTTTAAGAAATTAAAATAATAAAATTAAAGCTGTGAATTAACATTGAATACGAAAAATATGGATTAGCATTAGAGATGCAAATCATATATGTGGGAAAGCTTTTTGGGCTATGGCGGGGAGCGATCCAACTTAATCTTGGAAAAAGAGTTGGGTTTTAAAATAAAACAAATAAATATTTTCGGAGTCATCATCGACCTTTGGATTATATAGGTCGAATACCTAAAAATACGTTTTAAAATAATTTCAAGAAAATAAATTTTAAAAGATAAAAATTGATATGCGTTTAACCAAAAATTCGTTTTGAAAAGGGTTCGAAAGTCGATTACGAGTGGGGAAGGATTAGCACCCCCACAACGTCCGATATCGGTACCTAAATGATTATACATCATCTAAATATTGAAATTGGTAAATTCGAATAACATTTAAATTATGATCCTTTTTTAGAAAAATTAGGGTTGTTATTTTGCACGAATAATTCTCGAAATATCTTCCTTGTCAGTTAAGGGGGCATTTCCATGGATTCCTCATACAAAAATAACGTTGCCCAAATTTTTGGATGAAATACATATATTGATTATATTAAAAAAATAAATTCACTCAAATCTAAAATGAATTATCTTGTTCGAACAATTCTTGGAAACACACTCCTTGTCAATTAATACACTTTTCTATAAATTCCTCGAGTAAATAATATTTGAAAATATTACGACTAGCGGGAAATTAACAAATATATAAATGATGGACCAAAATAATAAAAATGTTAACTTTAGGGATTAAACTATACAACCAACAAGAAATCAAGGTAACCATTGCAAATATTTCACAGATTAGATGTTGCAATCGTAAATAAACCAAATACAAACATTCATGATAAAGAAGGAATTCATTAAAATAAGGCACTCGAATTAAAATAATCACAAAGATAAAATAATACGCATAAAGGAACTAAAATGAAATAAAACTAAAAATAATAGCCCTAATCATAATATATCAATGACTAAATGAACAAATTGAAAATATCATATCTAAATTAATTAAATAATAAAGAATACAAACAGTGGCTAAAAAGAATAAACATAAATCAATGACTAAATTCGAATAAGCTAACATAATAGAAATGACTAAATTAAAACAATCACAAATTATAGTACCAAATAAAAAAATAAAATAAACTGGGTTGGTGACTGAAATATAAAACACGCATAAAGTAGAAGGGCCTGTAAGAAAATAAACCAAAAAGTTAGTGCTGAAAATTAAAAAGGTAAAATCACGAAATCAGTCCCTAAGCATTTTAAAAAAATTAAAAGTCACTACATGACCAAAACGTAAAACATGCCTAAAAGTATAGGACCAAACAACAATTAAACCTAAAGTTTTATAACACGCATCAAAAATGGGTAAATTATATAAACGGTCCCTGTATGTAGCAATTTGTAAAAATACCTAACTCAAGGGGACCTAAGTACAATTTCTCCTAAAGTTTTCTATAAATATCATCCTTTTTTTCTTTTTTTTTTCTTTTTTCCATTTAAAATTATTTTAGAGAGGAACTCTCCTCTCTCTAGAAAACCAGTGGGATGTCGGTCACACACCTTTGTTGGTTGCCGTTGGTGGCTGATGGCCATCAAATTACACCGGGAGGTCCGTCTCGGTCTCCCCGTCTCCGATTTAGAATCAATTTTGTGATAATCGGCCTTGAGCTAAACGAATCTAGCTGAAACCGTTCGATTTTGCCCTCTTCGATCCGTCATCGTCCGTCCGATCGACCCGATTCCAAAGTATTGTTCACCATCTGCTTCTCCACATATTCACCGTTCGATTCCTCGAACAAAGCCTTCCAACGCCGTGAGCATTGCCGGCCGAACGGGTAATAATCATTTCACTCTTTTATTGTTATTTTTTTAATTTGCCTCGTTATGTTTTGCTCGCTCTTCTCTTTCCTTTCACTCTTCTCCTCCGGTGTGCTTTCCCTTGAAGCCAAAGACTGATTACTACCGACAATCGATGACAACCAGCGCCTAACCAAAGGTCGACCACCGACGACCCAACAAGGTAAACGAAATACTCTATCCCTTCTTTTGCGTTCTATTCCAAAAACAAAATGAAAAATTTGGTTGTTGCACATAAAATAAAAGAAACTTTTTTTTTGAAAAAAAGTCCTCTAATATTGTTTTTCTATTGCTTCGAATTGGGAAGAAAGTCATATATATGTTCCCTTTTCGTTTACAAACTCTCCCCTTTATATTGTTTTCGAGAGCTCCCCCTTTTAGCTCAAACCGAAAACTTCCTCTCTTTATCTGTTTTTACTTCAGTTTTTATCATATCACATGATAGAACAAAATTAATTGTCTATTGTTTGTCTGTTGTTGTTGGAGTGTTGCAGGAAGCTTGCTGATGGAGGCTACAGTGATGGCAGACGTATGAAATTCAGCTGAGAGATTTGGGGTCAGTGCTTCACATGGGTGATGTTCTAACCGGGTCAGGTCGGGTTGTAATCGGGTTGGGTTTACTTTATTGGGT
This sequence comes from Hibiscus syriacus, assembly GCF_006381635.1. Lineage (NCBI taxonomy): Eukaryota > Viridiplantae > Streptophyta > Magnoliopsida > Malvales > Malvaceae > Hibiscus > Hibiscus syriacus. Next base: position 546,709 of record NW_024062657.1, read on the forward strand.
CTGTTTCTTATTGGGCCTTCAGGTCTTGGGGTGTGATGTGATTGGGTTGTAATTTTGGGCCCGGTTGGGCCTGTTGTAATTCGGGGCCCAATTTTCAGGTTTGTATCCTGCAAATAATTAATAACAATAATAATAATAAAATAATAATAATAATAAAAATAAAGATGGGTCCGGGTGAAAATGGGTGTCGACAATATATATGTTTTAGGGGATAAACCAACTTACCTTACTGGATAAAGGAATTGTTGTTCTTAAAGGTGATGGGTTCTAGTACTAGTGATTACAAGGCTTATTGAGCGTTCATTATCGTATGGTTGAGAGTATTTATAATAAATTTACTTTATTATCATATTAGCTTAATCAAAAGTATATATGTTGAACATAGCTTAAACAATTAGATAGTTTTGTAATTGAATACTAATATGTTAGTTAGTTACACAGAATATTTAGTTTTGTATAAATATACTAGTTATAAACTTTACTTAATCACAAAGAAATTATTCTACTCATATTCTCCTAAATTTTAACATGGTATCAGAACCAGTTTTGAGGGGATAGGAAAGGTTTGAGGGGTTATATTATCTTGATTTGTCCAGTTTTGATTTGAGTATGTCTTCTACTGCTTTGGTTAGTCAATAAGATTATGTTTCTTCTGTTTGTGCGTGTACAAGTTGTTTGTATTCTATTTCACATTGTGATTCAAAATTGTAGCATGATCATTTAGGTCATGTTTCTGTTGGGAAATTGAATAAAACTATATTTCATGTTTCTGTAAACTTGATCATGATGCTCTTTATAAGTGTGATATTTGTACCCTTATAAAGCAAACTAGGTTGCTTTTTCTTGATAGTACACCTAAGTCTTTAAAGCCTTTTGGATTGATTCACATTGACTTGTGGGTCATCATCATTTTTCTACACATAGTGGCCTATGTGTTTTTTGACCATTATAGATGATCATGCTCGAATGACTTGGGTTTACATGCTTCGGTTAAAGAGTGATGTTGCCTTGTGTCTTAAACAATTTGTGCCTTTGTACAAACTCAATTTTTTGTGTCTATCAAAATTATTGGAATGATAATGTGTGAATTTTTCAATCGTATTTGTTCTCCTTTTGTTACTTCCTCTGGTATTGTTCACCAGATTCTTGTGTACATACCCATCAGTAAAATGGGGTTGCTAAATGAAAGTATCGACATCTTCTTGAATTGGCTAGAGCTCTCAGATTTCAATCTCGTGTTCCTGTCAAATTTTGGGGGATGCGTTTTAACAGCTTGATACATCATTAATAGGTTACCTTCCGTTGTTCTTGATTGGGATAGTCCTTTTAAAGTTTTGTATGGCCATTCGCCTGATTTATCTCATATGAAAAATATTTGGATGCTTGTGTTATGCTTCCAATCTTCCTTGTCATGATAAACTTTCTCTAAAAGTTGTGTCTGCAGTGTTCATGGGTTATTCTACCATACAAAAAGGTTATGTTGTTTTTTGTTTAATCTCCAAGAAATTGTTTTCAATATGGATGTGATTTTTTATGAAGATGTATTTCCTTTTGTTTTACTCTTAAAGAATCTCCCTTATTTTTTCCACATTCCTATGGTTTTGCTAATTCTGATTTTCTCACTCTTGATGATGGTTTTTATGTTAAGTCACATATAACAGATTTGTCTTCCCTTGTTTCGTCACCTATTTCAGATTTGTCTTCCCCTACTTCATCACCTATGACATATTTGCTTTCACCAATGGCAGCATCACATAATGTTTCTAATCAACCCTAAAATTTGGAGTCTCAATATACTCTTATATGCAATTCTCAATCTAATCTTGATGTTCAAATTCCTTTAAGGAAATCTACTAGGTCTACTAAGGCTCCCTCTTGGTTAAATGATTTTGTTCAATCCTATCAATCCTCTGCTACTTCCAGCAAGTTTCCTATTTCTCAATCCATTTCCTATTCTTATTTACCACCTCACTCAATGTTTTGTTTCTTCACCTCACACTCAATGTTTTATTTCTTCCACCTCAAAGTTTGTTAATCCTAAAACATTTCCAGAAGATGTTCAAAATCCTTTGTGGGTCTAGGCCATGGAAGAGGAGACTAGTGCTCTTAAATCTAACAACATGTGGTATGTGGTTCTCTCACCATATAAGACACCAATTGATTAGAATTGGTGTATCATATCAAATATAAAGCCAACGGTGATGTGGAGCGGTTTAAGGCTCATCTTGTTACTAAAGGGTACACCTAACAAGAGGGAATATATTATGGTGAGACATTCTCTCTAGTTGCCAAACTTGTTACTGTTTGGGTAATCTTGGCACTTGCTTTTATTCATGGTTTGTCTTTGCATCAAATGGACGTTTACAATGCCTTCTTATAAGGGATTTGCATGAAGAGGTTTATGATGATGCAACCAGAATGTAATACCCCAAACCTCGGTCTGTAACTAAAGTGTAAAGATTTAAAAGTTAATTGTTTAATTTTGATAAATTAAAAAGTTCAAGTGTAACAACCCGAATATTTACAAAAATAATATTTAATTGGAATTGGAGGTTAATTGTAAAATTGGTGAAAATTTGGGACTAAATTGAAAGATTTTAAAATTTGGAGCTTGTTAGAGTTAAAAAAATCAGGGACTAAGCCTGAATTTACCCAATAAAATTAGTGAATTTTGGTTATATATGTTATATGCGTGGTGGTTTTCTGATTCAAAACAGAAAACCACCACCCAAATTTCCTTTCCCCTACGTTCGTTTCCGACCCAGATCCAGACGTCGTCCGATTTCCGATTGTCATTTTGAAACCACCATTGTGTTCATCATTGAGCAAGGAACGAACCCTTCAAATTAATTAAAGCGAACGCTGCCAAAGGTCGGGAATTTCCAGTCAAAGTATTGACGTTTTTTTTAGCTCATCGCTGGGAAAATCTCAAATTCACCGCCGATCGTTGCTCTCCGTTTACGACACCTCCTGCACCATCGTGTTCCTTGTGTCGTTGCGAGTCCGCCGGTGTCAACCTTGTTCGCCGTCGACAGAGGCGCGTGAGGAGGTGGAATAGTCAAAGATTCGGCGAGTTGAAATTCGAGCTCTCGCCGTCAAAAATTGGAACCGATCGTTGTAAGTATCTCGAAATCGCTCAAAATAATTTTTAGGAATTTTTCCGGGAATTTTCCGACACCGTAGAACTATTCACGCGCCGCACGCGCCGCCGCAGGGAGAGTGAGCTGCTGGAAAACCGGTTTGACCAGTTTTGAACCGGTTTGATCGGTCTGAACCGGTTTGACCGGTCTGAACCGGGTTGACCCGACCCGACTGTTGACCCGACCCGACTGTTGACCTGACCCGAATGTTGACCCGACCCGACCGTTTACCGTTAACTGTGACCGTTGGCCGTTACCGTTGACTGTGACCGTTGACCGTGACTTTCTTTGACCAAAACTTAAAATGGCTTTTGACCGACCCTTAACGACCATAAATCTTTTCCGAGTATACCTATCCTGATAATTTCAACGTGACGAATCCATTTCGCAGTCCTTTTCGCCAAATTCAAACCCGAAGGTCTCCAAATTGACGGTCAAAGTGGTTGACTTTGACTTTGACCAAGAATTGAATTTTTGAAAAGTCATAATTTATGTTTTTCGACGTCCTGATTCCGATTCCGTAATCTGTTTGGCCAATTCAGACTCTAAATCCTCCAAATTGATAGTCAAACCCAGAAAGTGCTTATATACTTAAGAATTTTAGCTTTGAACAATTAAGTAAGATTTGGGGCTGATAATTATTATTATTTGAAGGTACACGAGACTTTATGATTATCTGATATTTGTTTTGAAATGGTATGATTACCATGTTATGGATTTATGGAATTATAACACGGTGCAATTGAATTTTTTGAATACGAATTTATAAAGTACAGCTCTGATCAAGCTGGAAAATTTTACGGACCTAATGTGACTCTTAGGTAGGCTCTGCGGCAGTTAGGTAGGCTCTTCGCACTAGATTGATCTTCATTGACGATATTCTGATCTATTCTCGTACTGAGGCAGAGCATGACGAGCATTTAAAGATCGTTCTGTGGACTTTAAGAGAGCATCGTCTATATGCCAAACTAAGCAAGTGTGAGTTTTGGCTTCAAGAAGTGTCGTTTCTGGGGCATATTATTTCTGCGCGAGGTGTTCAGGTCGATCCCAGCAAGATAGAGGCTATTATGAATTGGAAACGACCTAAGAACGTATCTGAGATCCGCAGTTTCTTGGGCTTGGCTGGTTATTATCGACGTTTGTTGAGGGCTTTTCATCATGCTTCTCCTTTGACAAGTTGTTAAGGAAGAATGTGTCGTTTGACTGGGGCGAGGCACAATAGGAGAGCTTTGAGAAATTAAAGGCGGTTTGACTCAAGCACCGGGTGTTGATTCAACCACATTCTGGGAAGGATCACGATTTGGAGTTAGCAGCAGTGATTTTTGCCTTGAAGATTTGGAGACACTATCTTTATGGAGAGAAGTGTTACATTTTCACGGATCATAAGAGTTTAAAGTATCTTTTGACCCAGAAGGAGCTTAATTTGAGACAGCGTCACTGGCTAGAGCTTCTAAAGGATTATGATTGCGTGATTGATTATCACCCTGGTAAAGCTAACATTGTAGTGGATGCTTTGAGTCGAAAGGCGGTATCGGAGTTGAGATCTTTAATGGCCAGGATGAATTTATATGACGATGGCACTTTGTTAGCAGAACTGCAAGTTAAGCCGACCTTGGTTGAAGAGATCAAGGCTAAGCAGCCCCTTGATAGCTTCTTGCTTTCCATCTTTGAGCAAGTAGAGCAGGGGACAACTCAGATTACGCAATTGATCAGGATTAAGTTTTATGCTTTAAAGGTAGATATTGTGTGCCTGATGATGCTGAGTTGAGGCAGATTATCCTTACTGAGGCTCATAGTAGTCCATATGCTATGCACCCCGGAGGAGATAAGATACCGGAATTTGAGAGAGAGGTATCATTTGATTGGGATGAAGAAAGACATATCTGATTTTGTGGCTAGGTGTTTGACTTGTCAACAAGTTAAGGCAGAACATCAACATCCATCAGGTTTGTTACAGCCTATCAAGATTCCTGAATGGAAATGGGAGCGTATTACTATGGATTTTGTTACTGGCATGCCTATGACTCCTTCGAAAAAAGATTCAGTTTGGGTGATTGTTGACAGACTTACAAAGGCAGCTCACTTCATTCCTGTGTGAGTAAATTATACTTTGGACAAACTGGCAAGATTGTATATTTCAGATTGCATGGTGTTCCATTGTCTATTATTTCTGATCGAGATCCGAGATTTACTTCGAGATTTTGGAAGGCGTTACATACGACTTTGAGAACAAGATTGGATTATAGTACATCCTTTCATCCACAAACTGATGGTCAATCTGAGAGAGTAATTCAGATTCTGGAGGATATGTTGCGGGGTTGTGTAATCGATTTTCATGGTAGTTAGGAGAACTTTTTGCCTTTGGCTGAATTTGTTTACAATAACAGTTATCAGACCACATTCGTATGGCACCCTATGAAGCACTCTATGGGCGTAAATGTCGCACTCCGATCTGTTGGACTGAGTTGCGTGATAGGAAACGTTGGGACCTGAGTTAGTGCGTGAGATGGAGGACACAGTCAAATTAATCCGTGACCGTCTGAAAGAGGCATTTGATAGGCAGAAATCTTATGCAGATCAAAGGAGGAAGGATATAGTTTGAGGTTGAGATCAGGTCTTTTTAAAAGTTTCACCCTGGAAGAAAGTATTGAGATTTGGACGTAAGGGTAAACTGAGTCCGCGATTTATTGGGCCGTATCGTATTTTAAAGAAAGTTGGACCTGTTGCTTATCAGCTCGAGTTGCCTTCCCATCTTAGTCGTATTCATGATGTTTTTCATGTGTCTATGTTAAGGCGATACCGTCTAGATCCAAGTCACATCATTCAGGTTGAGGAAGTAGAGCTGAGACCTGATTTGTCATATGAAGAGCCCATTCATATCTTAGAAAGAGATGAGAGATTTCTTCGGAATAGGCGCATTCCAATGGTCAAAGTTCAATGGAGTAATCGAGGCCCCTCAGAAGCTACTTGGGAGACATTGGAGTCATGGAGGCTCAGTTTCCTCAACTATTCTCATAAGGTAAATTTTGAGGACGAAATTTCTTGTAGAGGGGGAGAATTGTAACAACCCGAATTTACAAAATAATATTTAATTGGAATTGGAGGTTAATTGTAAAATTGGTGAAAATTGGGGACTAATTGAAAGATTTTAAAATTGGAGCTTGTGTTAGAGTTAAAGAAAATTCAGGGACTAAGCCCTGAATTTACCCAATAAAATCAGGTGAATTTTGGTTATATATGTTATATGCGTGGTGGTTTTCTGATTCAAAACAGAAACCACCACCCCAAATTCCTTTCCCCTACGTTCGTTTCCGACCCAGATCCAGACGTCGTCCGATTCGATCGTCGTTTTGAGACCACCGTTGTGTTCATCATCGACAAGGAAGACCCTTCAATTAATTGAAGCGAAACGCTGCCAAACGTCGGAATTTCTAGTCAAAGTATCGACGTTTTTTTTAGCTCCATCACCGGGAAAATCCAAATTCACCGCGATCGTTGCTCTTTTACGACACCTCCTGCACCATCGTGTTCCTTGTGCCGTTGCGAGTCCGCTGGTGTCAACCTTGTTCGCCCGACAGAGGTATGTGAGGAGGTGGAACAGTCAAAGATTCGGCCGAGTTGAAATTCTAGCTCTCGCCGTTCAAAAATTGGAACCGATCGTTGTAAGTATCTCGAAATCGCTCAAACTAATTTTTAGGAATTTTTCTGGGAATTTTTCCACACCGTAGCACTGTTCACGCACGCCGCACGTGCCATCGTAGGGAGAGTGAGCTGCTGGAAAACCGGTTTTGACCAGTTTTGAACCGGTTTGACCGTCTGAACCGGTTGACCCGACCCGACTATTGACCCGACCCGACTGTTGACCCGACCCGAATGTTGGCCCGACCCAACCGTGACCATTGACCGTTAACTGTGACCGTTGACCGTTGACTGTGACCGTTAACCGTTGACTTTCTTTGACCAAAACTTAAAATGGCTTTGACCGACCCTTAAACGACCATAAATCTTTTCCAAGTATACCTATCTTGATAGTTTTCGACGTCGAATCCATTTCCGCAGTCCGTTTCACTAAATTCGAACCCGAAGGTCTCCAAATTGACGGTCAAATTGGTTGACTTTGACTTTGACCAAGAATTTGAATTTTCGAAAAGTCATACTTTATGTTTTTCGACGTCTGATTCCGATTCCGCAATCCGTTTGGCCAAATTCAGACTCTAAATCCTCCAAATTGATAGTCAACCCCAGAAAGTGCTTATATACTTAAGAATTTTAGCTTTGAACAATTAAGTAAGATTTGGGGCTGATAAATTATTATTATTTGAAGGTACACGGACTCTCCGGATCGTTCAACAGCTCGACCCAGCTCTTCTAGATCAGTTAAACCACGTATGCCAGTATTCAACAAAGACCCGTAAATTTTATGATTTTAGAGATTTATTTATGTACCCATAAGTAATATAGTGTTACTACAAAATAGGTTCGAAAACTATAGCAGAGCGTGGTGAAACCAGCAATCAGTAGATATACTATTTGAAACTATTATCGAGGTGTGTTCCCTATTTATTACTGAACTGATTTATTTGTTTTAATATGTGGTACACTGAATTCTTTGGTTACCGTATTGTTGATGCCCGATTTAATGTGATTTTATGGATTATGATATTATCTGATATTTGTTTTGAAATGGTATATGATTACCATGTTTATGGATTTAATGGAATTTATAACACGGTGCAATTGAATTTTTGAATACGAATTTATAAGTACAGCTCTGATCAAGCTGGAAAATTTTACGGACCTAATGTGACTCTTAGGTAGGCTCTGTGGCCCTGAGATCATTCTCGGGTAGGCCCTGCGGCCCTAAGATGTGTTCTTAGGTAGGCCCACACGCCCGAAATCTATCTTGGTAGGCTCTCAGGCCCTAAGATGTTCCCTTAAGTAACGCTTTGTAAAGAGATTTACTGCATAATTTTATGGGACTTAATGGACTATGATTTGTTTAGTGTACCTATTGTAATTTTATGGTAATGTTGGGACACACTGAGCCTAGCTCACTTTTCGAAAATGTTTTCCCCCTTTCAGATACTGTTGGTTAGATACCCTGGATTGAGCACTTGGAGGATCAACATATCTCTTGAAGTATATCTGATTGTAATGTTTTTACTTTGCAAGTTGACTTTATTTTGTTAACATGGACCTTATTTTAAAGTATGGGATTTTAATATGATGACATTTTTGCTATTACTATTCGGTTTATCGTGATTTGATTTTTAAGATATGTTTTAAATTAATTTATTACTTATTGGTATTATATTACAAGTTAGGTTTTGATAGTATGATTTATTATAATTTCATGTCATTTATAATGTGATTTTACATTGATTGAATACGGTTTCGGAAAAATATCTTAAAGAATCATAATGTGATCCACTAGACTTAGTCGAAACGATAGGCCGGGTCTAGGGGTTACATCAAGGATTAATTTTGGAATTTTTATTTAGGACTTATTATCAAATAGTGAATAATGGAGGGGTATTATAGTCTTTTAACAAGAAAAGAATTTAAAATTCATTTCCTAAAGATATTTACATGGGGGAAAGGAAATTTCTGGATACTCTTCTTCTTGTCTTCTCTTTTTTTCTCTTCATGTGAAGCTCCATTGTTAAGGTGAGTTAATTTTCAAGTTAGGTTTTCTTTCGTTTTTTAGTTGGTTTTTAATCCTTGGGTGGTATAGAAACTTAAGGAAGCTTAAAGATGATTAGAAGATAAAGTATTGAGGAATTATTGGTGAATTAGTAAAGTGGGTTTTTAAGTGAGAATGGAATTCGATTAGTAACTTGATTTTAAAGGCATATTTGACTTGTCAAATGCCTAATTAAGATAATTGAAGTCTTAGAATTGATTGAGAACACGTTTGAAAATTTGATATGATTTTTAATCTCAAGAGTTATATGAATAAATTTGGATCTTATAAGGAGATTATTGGATATAAGTTAGTTGGGGTAAGTGATAAGGAGTTTAAAAGAATATATAGAGTTAATGGTAAGAGATTTAAGTTAGTTTTGGGTAAATTTCAAAATGAAATAAGTGATTTCTGGGTAAGGGTCGGTACTGGAAGAACAGTATCGATACTATAAGGGTAAATTGAAGGAAATAGTATTAACTGGATGAACAATATCGATACTAGTGAAGAAGTATCGATACTGATGTGAAGGTATCGATACCAAGGATAAGGTATCGATACTGTAAGTAAAGTGAAATTCCAGAATGTTGAAATGGTATCGATACTAAAGTAGGTATCGGTACCATATAAGAGAAATATCAGTACTACAGAAAGAGTGCCAATATTATTCAGTCTAAAATGTTAAATTTGGTGTTTCATTTCACTTAAGTAAAGGTTAATTGGTTAGATATTAATTGAGCTCCGATATTCATATTGATAATGTTAATGTGTAGATTTGATTGAAAGCAAGTGCCGAACTAATTAACGGATAAGGATAAGGTGAAAGTGAAAAGGAGTTGCATAGGGCTTAAGTGAGGTAAAGGTGAGTGCTATTTATTTATTCTATATATGATTGGAGGATGGCTTGTGAGAAGCCAACCTCATATGCTTTTAAACAAGTGGTATTATTTATTATTTTAATTAAATCATATTTTAAAAGAAATTTTAAATTTCATTCCTATGAGTATATATATATATCCCATGTGAAATACTATAAAAATATGAATATTGTGAACATGTTTTTTTATGGAAGAAATGATAATTTGAATAATGGTATATGAAATGTTATGAGCATATGATCTATGTGAATAAATGATAAGTTGAGAAAGATCAGGTGAAATGAAATGAGTATATGTGAAAAGATTTTGCACTAATATATGATTGTGAATATATGATATGGATAAATGCTATGTGAAATGAAATAATATGAGAATAAGCTCTATGTGAATATGTGATAAGAAACCTTAGCTTATGTGGAATTATTCTACGTGAATGTGATATATGTTAATAAAAGACATTTTGAATTACGATATGTTAGATAATTATATGGAATAAGCCCAAAGTATTTGATGAGAATTAGGGATATAGTTGGCATGCCAAGAGTCGAGGGTTCTATGTGGTCATTCGAGACAAATCTAAGTGGTCCTTCTGGATAAATCTATATGGTCATTCGAGACAAATATGTGGCACTTCGGTGCAAATTATGTGAGCAGCGGTGACTGCATTAGTGCACAACCTCAATGTACTCACATACCTTAAGTTCTCAGCAATCTACGTTGGGCTAATAAATCAAATTAATATAATTTGAACAATGAGTAACAATATAAAATGTTCATGAAATGTCTATTGGATTTGATATGAAATTTTTTTAAGGAAATGTAAAATCAAGTATCAAATAGTTATAAAGTAATTAATGTTCAGTAAAATATATTATAAGTTATGAAAAATAGTGCTTTTACACTTAATTTTATTTTGAAAAAGTTACATAAATATTTTAGTGCTTTATTATACTCATTATGCCCCACTAAATCATAGACTTAGCGTGTGATTGTTTTCACACATAGGTCCAAAGAGATTCAAGGTGTAAGTCGAGTAAGCAAGGAAAGGGCAGCATACTGGTGAAGATTATTAGATCAGAGAGTTTTGAATTGTATGTTTTTTGTTATGGTAAACTTGGTTAGCATGTACTATAAATGTTTAACTTGTAGATGTTCTTATATGTTTTGTAAATGTGTTTTCATTTTTTCTAATAAAAGTCAAAATTTAGTCAAAATTTTCAAAGATTCAAAGAGTTGAAAAGTCAATGTGACACCTCAGAGTCGTATCCGTGTCGAGTACGAGTCGGGGGTGTTACACAGAAGGTTTTTGCAGCCAGGGGGAGTCTAAGGTGTGTAAGATGCAAAAATCTCTCTATGGTTTGAAGCAAGCTTCACAGCAGTGGAACATGAAGTTAACTGAAGCTTTGCAAAGAGAATGATACCAACAAAATAACTATGAATATTCTTTGTTCACCGAACTGAAGGGTGAAATATTATCATTTTACTTGCATATGTTGATGATTTGCTAATTACTGGCAGCGATGAAAACTTGATTGGAGAATTAATGGATATCTTTTATAGAAGTTTTAGAATGAAAGATATATGAGAAATAAAATATTTTTTGGGTTTTGAAGTTCTTAGATTAAAGGAGAGGATTGTCTTAAATCAAAAAAAATATGCATTGAATTAATAGCAGACATTGGTTTGAGTACTGCTAAACCTGCTCCAACTCCACTAGAACAAAACAAAAAGTTAACTACAATGGAGTATGATAAAAGCTAAGAAACAATTGAAAGTGGTGATCATGTGCTGCAAGATAAGGCAGTATTTCAAAGTTTGGTGGGAAGATTAATTTATCTCACTCACACTAAGCCATACATAACCTTTACAGTGCATTTTTTTGAGTCAATTATGCATCAACCCAAAGGCTAGAAGTTGCTATGAAGGTGTGTGATATGTAAAAAAATCCATGACAAGGAATCTTGCTTGATGCATTAAATAAAAGCCAAATCATTGCATATTGTGACTCGGATTGGGGGCATTCCCATAACCAGAAGATTAGTAACTGGATTTTGTATAAAGCTTGGAAATTCTCTTCTTTCCTAAAAGTCAAAGAAGCAAAGTACTGTAGCAAGGTCTTCAGCCGAAGATGAGTATATAGAAGTATGGTTGTAACAGCGACAGAAGTGACATGGCTGCAAGGTTTACTAAATGAGCTTGGAGAAAAGGAAATATGAGCAACAAGACTCAAATTTGATAGCAAAGCAGCATTTCAAATAGATGCAAACCCGATTTTTCATGAGAGAACAAAGCATATAGAAATTAACTATCACTATGTTCTTGAAAAGATTTAAGATTACAGCATACAAACAAAACATGTTCGTTCAAATGAGAAGCTGGAAGATTTGATGACTAAAGCCCTGGGAGTATATCAACATGAATATTTGGTTTCCAAGTTGGTGGTGAAAGATGTCTTCCAACCACCAACTTGAGGGGGGTGTTGAACATTTCCTAGACAGTTAGATAGTTTTGAAATTGAATACTAGTTTGTTAGTTAGTTACACGGAATATTTAGTTTTGTATATATATATACCAGTTGTAAACTTTACTTAATATACAAAAGAAATTATTCTACTCATATTCTCCTGAGTTTTAACAATATATATATACATTTTAGGGTAAATTACATAAATAGCCCTCGACTATAGGGTGATACTTTGTCGAATCCATCGCCTATTAAAAGTTACAAAATAGTCGGGTTACCATTTTATAACATACAAAAGGTCACCAGGTTAACATATAGCTCAGACGATTTTAACAGAAAATGACGAGTTTGGAACATATAAATAGTCAGATGGCCATTTTGTAACTTTTAATAGTCGGGGGACTCAACAAAGCAACATCCTATAGTCAATGAACCATTTTGTAACTTTTAATAGTCGAGAAACTCAACAAAGCATCACTTTATAGTCGGGGACCATTTATACCCTAAATTTTATAACAATAATAGGACACAATTATAATGACAGTTCTATGTGGCAGTTCATTTATTCAAAAAGTGGCAGCACATTATTGGCACATTGAAATTAAAACACCATCAATTATCGTGTTTGCATAAAATTAATTACAAATTAAAACATGATTGCAGAGCAATGAGAAAATAATTGGTTGAAAATAATTTTAAAATATATTTTATTATGAAATTGTTAAATATATTGTAAATAATTTAGTGTTTAAACAAACGATATTCATAGTTATAAAAAACGATATTTATAGTTATAAAATATTTTTCCTCTCTCTTAAAAGTAAAATATTGATGATTGCCTTATTGAATTATTGGGCATGGTAAATTTATCCAAAATAATATTTTTTTTATCAATTGCTCCATGCAATGTAATCGCCATTTTTTTTTATTTTACAACTGGGACTCAAGCCCAAACCAAATCAACCTCAAAATAAAACTCATGCCCTTTACAAAATAAAACCCAAACCAAAATCCAACTAAGACCCAAACCAAACCAAACTCAAACCCGACCCAAAACCCAGCCTAATTACTCGACCCCGAGGCCCAAAACTAGACCCAACCCGAGTCTAACCCTAACCCTAAGAGAGCCGCCCAATCCCCCAACCAGTGGCCACCATTCTCTGCCCCAATACCAACAGAATGGCCCACGCACGCCAGCTGCCCAAACACTCCACTCAACCCCTGCATTAGAAACAACCAACAAGCAAACAAGATAGCTACCATTGTATTTTCTTTGTAAATGGGTATAAAACTAATGCATTAAAGACTATTTAGGGGGTTGGTTGTAACTCTGTTGTAACACTGATTTTCCGAAACAATAAACAACATTTCAAGGTTATTTTTTCTTCTTTTCAAATAGTTTTTTTCTACCTTTATTGTTCTTAGTTTTTTTTAGTCTTCGAAAGCCAACATTTTAGTTTCGTTTTCTTAAAAAAAAGTAATATAGTGGGTCGAAACTCACCATAGATTTTGAATAACAAATAAAAATGGAGGTTTTTTTAGTCGAATCAAACAAACAAAGCATGTTTGTAGTAAAAAACACTAAAAAATAAAAAAATAACATATCTAGGTTTACCTGAGTCGGAGAGGTGTCGCCGGAGTCCGGGGAAACTGAGGAGTTTGGGTTGGTTTGAGGTGTTTTTGGTGGTTATAAGCCCTAATAAAGGTCATAGGTTAGTAGATCTAGGTTAGTTGTAATTTTTCGGTTATTTTGAGTATTCTGACCACCGCGTGTGGCGATCAAAAAGTGTCCAGAGAAAGGTTCGGGGCGGCTGGCAGTAGGCCAACAGAGGGAGAATGGAGAGCATTTGATATTTTTTTTTTGTTTTTTAAATAAATTAAAAAAAGTTGGTATTTATAGAAGTAATTTAGGGTAAAATCACGCTTAGGTCCCCCTAGGTTTAGCGTGTTTTTGCAATTTGGTCACCTGTAGGGACCAAAACTACTATTTTCCCTTTTCCTTACGTGATTTGTAATTTTTGGGTTATTCATGTTTTAGTCCCTCTAACTTTAGCATGTTTTTGTATTATGGTCAACTTTAGGGTTTAAAATTGCTATTTTTCTTTTTCATGCATGCTTTTATTTTTGGGTTATTCTCTGTTTGGTCCCTTTAAGTTAGGCGTGTTTTTACACTTTATTCATGTGTAGTGACTTTTTAATTTTGTTTTAATTCATGTGGACTGATTTTGTATTTTTTCCATTTTAGTTTAATAGGTTATTTTAGGCTTAAATAAAATAGATAATTATCTTTTAGTCCCTGTAACTTTCACGTGTTTTTGCATTTTATTTCCTAAACTATTTTTTTATTTTTTTTAGATTTAACCATTAAATTTCATTTTGTTTTAATTTAGCCCTTATTATATGTCTAATTTATTTTTGTTATCTTGGTAATTTGATATTCATGCAATTTGGTCCTTGTATTTATGCTTATTTTACTTTTTATGTTGTGTTTTATGTTTTTTTATTATTTTAATTTGGTTTATTAAATGATTTAATATTTCATAGTTTTAGTCTTTACATTTCGTTCTTAGATTAGGTTAATAAATCAGATCGGACTTAAAAATTAGGATGACACCCTAGTTATTAATTAGGGAGCAATTCGAGTCGAGTTTTCACATAAGATGCCCGATTACTCGAATCGATTGCTCGACATTTTAAAATTTGTAAATCATTGATATTTTCTATAAACAAAAGGACACTTTAGGTTTAATTCCTTTTTTAAATAGGTTAATTTAGACAATACTTAGCATTTTGGTTTATTAATTAGTCTGCAAACTTTAGGAATTATTGATTTAGGTCCTTGAACTTCTAGTCTCTTAGAACTCGATATTTTAGAACTTTGACCCTTTAGTCCCTGAACATCGATTAACCTTTAAGATCGACATAATCAAATAGGTCAAATAGAGCCTCCACTTTTAGTTAGATTTCAATATAGTCCTTTTAATTTAGAGAATAATTCGAGTCAGCCCTCGCTTAAATGCTCAAGGGACCATCCCGATTATTCGATTCAATAATTGATTAAAAATCAAATAGGGTTAATATTAGAACCTACATTTTAGGCTTGAGCTTTAGGTTCCTTAATTTCATAATTTGATACTTTAAGGTAGAAAAAGTCTTAATTTACCCTTATCTTAATTAGGATGAATAAAAAATTGTTTGATTGCATTTTATTTTTAAACCTAAGGTAATGTTCACTTATTAGGGAATTAATGGTATATCTCCCGCAAGTATGCTCAAGGGGTGACTACTGGTGATTCCCAAAATAGGTTGACATCTTTTTCAAGATCGCATCTTGATTTCTAAAATTAAGACAATGTCCGGTTATTAGGCACAATAGTTCATCTCCCGCACTTATGTTAGGGGGCGAATGCTATCGACCTTAATAAACAAATATCATTTTCAACTTTGCATCTATAATGATTTTTTAAATTAAACAAAGTTCAAACTCAAAATTTCCAATTCTAAATATAGAGTAATCAACAAGGTACCAATTTTTGGGCACTTGTGGGGGTGCTAATCCTTCCCCATGCATAACCGACTCCCGAACCTGATTTTTGGATTTTCGCATACCTTAAAACTTGGTATTTAGATAAAATAAAATGTTTTATTAAATCACCTAGCTTTTATGGTGTCCCAATCGCACCTCAAATAATTGGTGGACTCCTCACATTTCAAAATTCTTTTCAAAGAAAAAAATCCTAAGTCGGTATTGGTCTTTCCCCGCCCGAGCGAAAAGCGGTGTCGACACTCCCAATTAGGGGTGATTAAAACTCAGTTCGACTCGAAAAATTGATTGTTTTTTCAATTTTGAGTTATTAGAGTCAACTCAAATTATCAATTTGGTTTTTGAGTCTGAGTTGAGTTGAAATTTAAAATTTTCGAGTTACTCGAAAAACCAAAAATTTGACTGAGTATTTTGACATTTTTATGGTTTAGTCCCTGATTTCCTAATTCCTTTAATTCCTCATTCATTTTAAGTCTATCTTTTACCAAATTTAACCATATGCTCCCAGACCATCGTATAATATCTATGTACTTTCAATTCATCTTTTTATAACAAATTTTCTATTTTCAATTGGGTCCCTCAACTTTTCACGATTTTCTTATTTCTTCCATTCATCCTTAATTTTTAGTCGTTTTTTACCAAAATTGAACCACATACTCCTATACCACTATAGAATATAAATGTAAATTCAATTTTTTTTTACTAAAATGTATTCTCTCTCTTTATATAATCTTTTAATTTTCATTTTACTCAATTTGGTCTTTTGACTGCAATTGTTTGTAAATTCTTTCTTCCACTCCTTTATACTCTCATAAATACTTTACCCTCAAAATACCTTCTTTAAAATATAATATTGTAAATATATTTTATAATTTTATATTGTATTTGATATATTAAATAACATTAATATATATATATATATATATATATATATATACACTATGATTAAAGAAAGTTGATAAAATTAGAATCAATATTCATCATAATATTATAAATAATTATAATAAATTTTGTATAGAAATTCGAATAACTCGACTTGAATTTCTTAAACTCAACTCGATTTGAAAAAATTTTAAGTTAAGTTCGAGTCATAAAATATGACTAGTCAACCCGAATAACTCGAAATTTTTAACTCGATTAGACTTGACTCGATCGAATGCTCATCCCTATTCCTAATAATCATATATCAATAAGGTAAATACTAATTTTATTATCGTAGATAATGCTATTAATTCCATAATTAATCTATTGTTTTCATCCTATATGATAAAGAGTCTCATTAAAATTTCTGTTTTGACTTATTCGTCGGTTCTCCATGGCCCATGCACTTGCAGGTGGAGAATCGACGAATACTTCTGACGATATGTGAGGCCTACTTGCACAAAATTTGGTGACCGAATCTTGGTAGCTGACTGATCGACGCACAATGGTCCTCTTGTGTGTTGGCGAAGTCGAAAAAACCTCCAAACCTTTCCCTCTGAAGAACAATAAACCCATGTTTGGAACACCCAAAACAGTCCAGAAATTTTCCATTTTCCAAATCCTAAAATTATTTTAAGATATTTGATCCCATGTAGAATTTTGATATAGTATACTTTCTCATAATTTATTCATCAACATTATAATTGTATGTACAAATATGAACATCTTATAATATATAAATCAATATTATACACTAATTACATAATATCATACATTAAATACAATATATAAGAGTCATAATATTTAGTCTATAAATCTGTAAATGATGTTGTTTGTACTGGCATTTGTAAAACTACAAGAACCTATTAGGAAAAAGGAAAGATCTAATTTAGTGTAGCTCTTCAATATATTAAAAATTTGTTTTTTTTTTGTTTTGTGAATACCATATTCATTTCTTTAACACCAGTCTGAAAACCATGTGAACAGTAAAAGGTGGAACCAACTTATCTGATGAACGGGCCGTTCTTTCATATTCTCTTCTGCAACACCAGTTCATATAGCTGCAGCTGCACATGATAAAGTTCAGCATCATTTCAACGAGACAGAGATTTTTCATATAGCTTTGGCAGAGATGATTGTTGACGTTGTTAAGCATGCCTGTATGATGGAAACCATGTTCATTTCAATGTGAACTGACTTTGTCTTTTCACTTTGACATTAGGGAAACAACAATACGGCTATATACTTCAGCATGATGGATACAACAATAACATGATCAATGGAGGGTGGAACTGGCGTAACTTTGTCCGCTGGAAGAATCTGCTCCAGGGATGGACCGATAGGGTGTTGGAGGATGCAGTTGCACCCCTAAAAGTTTTAAATTCCCTTATATATTTAGTATTTTCTTTGTATCTTGTATAAATTACCTAATTTCGCACCTTTAAATTTTTAATAATTTTTTAAGTTCAAACCCCTAACATAAATTCCTGCATCCTTCTAAAATATGCACATGAGCATATGGACACATAGGATTACCAAGATAAGCAACAACATCTCCCACTTTCTTGCCGATTAGTGCAGGTAAGTAAAGAAAGTGAGCAAGTGACATCTGCAACAACCATCATTGTTAAAGATGCATATTAACACGATACACCTCCCAAAAATAATTTAGGGGTGAAACAACCATATTCAGTTGAGCATGTCGTACATCCAAAGTTAAAAAAACACACAAACATGGTGTGAAAGGCATGGTAGCAACCTTATACACTCCTTTCTGGAAATAAATCGCTTTGTTTCTAATATGTACCTCACCTTTCGTATCCTCTTACCTTCTTGTAAACTCTTTCAAAATCTCGAGTAAAACGCGGATCACGATCTGATATAATCGAAAGCGAAACACCATGCAGACGCACAATCTCAACAATAAACAATTCGACTAAATACGACAACGAATAAGACGTACACACAACAAGGAAATACACACACTTGAAAAAAAACGATCAACAATGATCAAAACTTAATCTTTCTTTGACGGGTCAAAGACAAACCCAAAACAAAATCAATAATGATCCTTTCACACTTTCATTCCAGAAGGCTGATAGGCTGTAATAAATCGGAAGAATACTGATGTTTGATTTTCACTCGAAACGAAATCAACAACTTGGTGTTTCAACTCTGGCCACCAATAAACCTCATGAAGATCGCAATACATCTTTATAGCACCCAGATGCAGAGCAAAAGGACCACTATGCGTCTCGGTCTAGATATCGCGCCTCAACACAGAATCACCAGGCATACACAATCTTCTTCAAAAATAAAGAACACCATTTGTATCAAAAACAAAATCACCTCCTCGATTATTTCAAGCAAGTTGAATCTTTGCCCATTAGAACCTATCAATGATCTTATTATCAATGTGAGAATGTTGTTATTATCAATGATCAGTTTATACACAAGGGTAGAAAATGAAACCCTCTGATTATGTTACGAAAATGAAAATTTTAGCATTCAAGTCAAATTGATATGAATTTTGATCCATGCATGATGTAGATGCTAACGTGTTGGGAACTAAAGCAGTGTGAAGAAGGTGTGATCCGGTGCTTGACAATTTTCTAATATCCAAAATGAAACTGTTATACACTTGGTCAACAATTTGTTAAAGTTTGTCACACAAAAGCTATAAATAGCAAAGAAAAAGATGAAGCCATGGATGGAGTAATACTCCACTCGTTCTAAGCTTTTAATTTGTCAAATCCGCCCAGCAAATTTGACCTTTGGCTGTCATATTGAAGTGTTGGGCCCATAGGACTTAACCAGTTGTGTCAATAAGGATAATAATTGAATTACTATTTAAGATTTTTTTAACTTGCACGTTTACTATTTGATGGTAAAAAATTATTATTATTTGTTAATGTCTTAAATTTAAGTATAAGGAATAATAAAGGTGTGAATTTTTAATGTCAGTTAATTAAAAGTTATATTTAAACAAATATTATCTTATATTTCTCAGATTAATAAAAAAATTAACTTTTGAAAAAAATACTATCAACTTTCCGTATTAAATGTAATTTTTAAACTAAAATAATAATTTGATTTTTTAATAAATAGAAAATAATATTAATTATTAAGATGTTGACACAGTAATCCAGTGTGGATGATAATATGATAGTTAGATTTAATTAATTTGTAATAAAGGTTTGAAGATTGTTTTCTAAAAAAATTATTTAAATTTATACTATAAAATTATTAAAATATTCAAAAGATGAATATAGAGATACCAATAATAAAAAATAAAATTTTAAATTTTAAAATAAAAAAGGTATATAAATGATAAATTATTTAAAAAATATTTAAAAGAACTAATTTTTTTTTTCATTGAGAAAATATTTGATTGTCCGTCGTCAATCTTAGTCTACTATTATTTATTGAACATATTTCAGTTAAATATATAATAATTATTTTTACATTTTTAATTTATGGATATTCCTTGAACATAAGATCAGAAGACTATATAAATACGAATTTGAAAATTTAAATCCAAGGTATTATACTTCATATACTAACTTATTAAATGATGTACTAAGACTTATATATATATATATTTAGGATTGAAAAATAAAATTACAATTAATTTAACCATAAAAAATCAAGGCTTAAAGGTAAAAATAATTGCTTAAATTATACTAAAGTTAACTTTATGTGTCTAAATAATTTTTCATTAAATATAGATATCTAATTTTTTTAACATTATACTTGTAGATGCATGGACTGTTAACACCATTAAATTTGACCGTTAAGTAACACATGTCAAACATATAAAATTTTAAAATTTTTTAAATAAATTTTTAAAATTTTTATAAGTCTTACATGTATCACTTAACGGACGAATTTAACAACAAATATCTAAAAAATTTAATAAAAAATTCTTTAGATGTCTAACTTAATTTTAAGTGTAATTTAAACACTTATTTTTATATTAATCAAAGATCAAAATAATCTTGTTTTAAGGTAAAAAATCAAGACCCGTTAAAACCTTGATAAAAACTTACCCAATTTATCGTGTTCCTTGTTAATACTTGAAACATTGTTTCAGAACACAACTGCAATGTCCTTTAATGTTGTGTTCTTGCAAACTCTCATGGATTTTCACTAAACAAATTCAACAACCCGTGCTTAATCAAAAACCACTTGCATGCTTCCATTTTTAGTCCACACGAAGATGGAGATATTATTTACTCCACCAACCACCGAGCCAACCATAAGGCTCTTTTTTCCATAGGTTCCACTACCGCTGTTTACCTTATTTATAATCTTATTTATTTGCTTAGTGCAGCTCAGAGGTTACTTTTAGCAATGGCGTTTTCAGATGGAACAGCAGGTGAAAGGGCGCAATACAATGGCCGGATTACCCTTCTTGCTGTTCTCTCATGTGTTGTGGCCGCCTCGGGTGGACTCATCTTCGGCTACGATCTTGGAGTTTCAGGTCAGTCCGATTTATCCATCCATGTGTTAGGGCTATGGGTTTTAAGTTTCAGATGCTCCCATGTCTAAATTTCCGCCATTAACACTGTTTATCTAACTCTGGTTTTGAAGGGGGAGTGACCTCTATGGACCCTTTTCTCAAAAAATTCTTCCCAAATGTGTATCGAAGGATGAAAGAAGATACCAAGATTAGCAATTACTGCAAATTTGATAGCCAACTGTTGACCTTGTTTACATCTTCACTATACCTATCTGGCCTTATTTCTTCTTTCTTTGCATCAACTATGACTCGGACCTTTGGACGAAAGGCATCGATGCTTGTTGCAGGGGTTGCTGTCCTTTTTGGTTCAGCCCTTGGTGGAGCTGCTTCTAATCTCTATATGCTTGTATTTGGTCGTATTTTTCTTGGTATTGGACTTGGATTTGGAAACCAGGTACTTATAATATACATTGTTTTGTTACTTCTTCATATGGTGCAAGTTTGATGGTAAATTTACTTGCTGAAATTCAAAGAAAACACGGGGTAGAAATGAGTTGAATATGTAGCAACTGCAGATAAGAATTGTCTTTCATTGATTTGGTGAAAATAGAATGCTACAATAAATCTTGTCATCAATGGTCTATGCTACTCGAACTTTTCCTTTTTTTCATAAGGAGTATTCATCAAACACCTATGCCTGAAACATATTTAAGCCCTTGTATAAATATCTTTTGAATACATGAGAAAAAACATAGAAAAAAGTGTACATGCTCAATTAGAGGCAAGTGTACCGGTTACCAAACCCGTAGGATGTCCTCCTTGCTATATGTAGCCGAATAAACGAGTGGAAGACTGATTCATTGTTAGACCAATCTGACCATAAAAGTTCCACAGACACGGGTTTTAAGCATACCATATGATCAACTTCTGTCAGTTCAAAAGTGTGACAAAATATAGTGCTATAACATGTTCAGTGATAAGAGTTATATGCATAGCTATAAATATATCTACTGGTTATTTATGCTCCGATTTACTTGCTTTGCAGTCAATCCCTGTCTATATCTCTGAAATGGCGCTACCTAAACACAGAGGAGCAATGAATTTTATATTTGATGCTGGAGTTGGCATTGGAGTACTCATAGCTAATGTCATCAACTTTTTCACGGAAAAGATTGACGGCGGTTGGGGTTGGCGTATCTCCCTATCCATGGTTGCAGTTCCAGCCACAATCCTGACCTTAGGTGCAATTATTCTCCCAGACACACCAAACAGTTTGATTGAAAATAACAATAACCAGGAAAAGGCCAAACGTGTGCTTCAGCAAATAAGAGGCACAAAAGATGTCCAAAAAGAACTGGACGATCTCATCAAAGCAAGTTTAATCTCAAAAGCAGTCAAATACCCATTCAAAAAAATCATGCAAAGGAAGTATAGGCCTCAACTGGTAATGGCAGCAGCGATACCATTTTTCGCACAAATGACGGGGATTAATGTCATTACATTCTATGCTCCAGTACTATTCAGGACAATCGGTCAACATGAAAGTGCTTCACTCTTGTCTGCAGTTGTGATTCGTTGCTTCAATGTTAGTTGTACATTCATATCTATGTTCGTAGTCGATAAGCATGGCCGAAGAGTACTGTTTATGCTCGGGGGAATTCAAATGCTTGCGACACAACTAACAATCGGAGGGTTTATGACAGCTTTATTGGGTGATCATGGTGCATTAAGCAAGGCGAGTGCTTATGTGGTTTTAGTTTTGGTATGTATATACATATCCGGGTTCGGATTGTCCTGGGGTCCTTTGGGATGGTTAATCCCTAGTGAGATCTATCCACTGGAGATCCGTTCCGCGGGCCAAAGTATTACGGTAGCAGTCAGTTTTCTCTTTTGTTTCCTTGTTGGCCAAACTTTTCTCGCTATGCTTTGCCACATGAAAGCAGGGATTTTCTTCTTTTTCGGCGGATGGGTGGCTCTGATGACTACATTTGTATACTTCTTGTTGCCAGAGACTAAAATGTACCGATCGAGAAAATGGAACAACTGTGGAAAGAACACTGGTTTTGGAGAAGATTTGTGGGAGACTACGAGCTAGACAAATGATAGTTAAGGTTTCATTTGGAACATGTTTTAGTTTTTGTTTTGCGAAAAAGGGTTATACAATTAGTCTCTGATTATTTATGATTAGCCAGACACTGCTGCATAGTGAGAGTGGATCAAATGATTGGATGTGGTTCTCCGTATCTGTTGAACATGTATAAACATAAAACCATTAAAGCACACAGTTTTAGCTTGATATGTTATGGAGTTGATTCTATGTTGTAACTTTGAATTTGAAGCCCTTCAAATTGAGACATTAAGGAATACAAATAAGATTATTTTATTGATGTTTTAATACACAATAAAAGTATTAAAACAAGAAGATTAGGTTACATGATAAAAATAAAAATTAGTATTTTTTAATAGTACATGGTGATTATAAGATAATATTTATTCAAAATATTTATAATTAATTTGAAAACATATAAATCCTCTAAATACAACTGGTTGAACCTATGATCCTAAAGATTGTTTTAACTTCCCCTTTTATTACTAAGATTGTTTTATAGATTCAGTAAGAATTAATATTTAATATACTATCAACGAATTACTACACATGAAGGCATTAACTAACAAAATAAAAGTCAAACAGAAGACTTATACCATGTCTGCAGGGTCTACAGAATTCCCGTTCAACCACTGATTTCTCATTAATTAACAAAATAGATGACTTACCATGTTTGCAGGATCTACAGTAGAGTAATTAATTGCTCGTGTTCCTTGCATAGTTCTCAGTTCATCGGTGTCCTTCTTATCACCTGCTTGTGGGGGTGAGGAAATTAAAATTTTTGACATTTTCAAATTGAGCTATTCGCCATTCAAAATTATGAACCGAGCCTGGTAGTCTTAAAATCTTTTAAAATAATTTTAAATTTTTTTGTGGAATTTTTCAGACACCGTAGGAGGCCGCACACTCCACCACGCATCACCCCTACGCGTGGGGAATGTCCACCTCGTAGTGGACAGTTTTGACCCGGTCCGACCTGACCCGACTGCCCGACCCGTTGACCGACCGTTGACTTTAACTAAAAAGTCAAATTTTTTGAAAAGTCAAATTTTATGTTCACGATGTCCTCAGTTCAATTCCGAAGTTCGTTTCGCCAAATTCAAACCCGGTAAGTTATTTTTCACTGATTTATCACCCGATTCGATCCGTTTTTTCGCAATTAAGCTCCGTTTTTAATGAAATTTCTGTTGATGTGTATCCGAGGAATTATTGGAAGTTGATTTCAAGATCGAGAGCGTTCCAATAGAGTTTAAATGGTCTATCAATATGGCACTTTAATCGAGATAATACATTACTACCTCTTTATGCTTTATGAAACATGTTGATAATGAATAAATGCGTGGATGTATATGATTGGTCTATTATGCCTGTTTGATTATGGATGGATTCGAACCGAATACGGTTTAAGTGATAAATTATGAGAATATTTTGATTAGGAAAAATTACGAAAATACCCTTAAGTTGTAAGAAAACAGGGATTGACCCTAGAAGTTGGATAAGAAGTTTGTAAAGACATATTGATATGATGAAACTACTGATGTGTATAGAAAATACTAGTTTTGCTTAGGAAATATGGATAAACAATTTCTAAACCCAAGATGGCTTGTACAAGATACTAGAAGTTTGATAAGGAAAGTTTAGAGATTATCCGGAAAATCAATTAACCCTAGAATCTCTAAATTATAATTATCTTTGTTAAGAGTTTTAATACCGAAATTATATGGTTAAGAAATTACAAAATTACTCTTGAGAGAGAAAAGTAGCCGAATTGACCCTGAATGAAAAAGTACTCAAGAAGCCATGCCTAAATCGATGAATTACTAGTTTCATCGTTAAGTTCACACGTTTATACAGAAAATTTCTGATAACCTGAAAATCTCTGAGTTTGAGTAAATACATAAAGAATAATTTATCGATGGTGCTCTTTTGTCAGAATTGTTAGAAAGGAATGGAATAGATGATAAATTTGAATTAAATAATAAGATCAGATTGAAGGTACGGATTGAAATACCTTGGATCTGTAAAATAACCCAAATACCCCTAGAATGGAAATAACTCAAGAATATCACCAAGCCCATGAATGAATGGATATCCTCAAGTTTTAAAATGAATGGAAAAACATTGAGCACTAAAATGACCAAAATGCACTTATGGCCTAGACACAGTAAATGTCTTGGATTAATTAAGGAATCCAAATAAACGTAGGTGTTATACTACCCTTAAAACTTATGGAACACAGTTTAAGTGAGCCGATCAACCCTAATATTATGTCAATATCTGAATGGCAAAGATACCACTTGAATCTGTGTTCGTCACCTCAAGTTTGGATTTATATTAATTTTGGAAGTACTCACCTCAACTCAACTCTAGAGCGCATTCGGTATTAAGAAGTAGATATTCGTGAGAGAAATCAACCACGAATATCAAAATAACTTTATTATATGACCAAATTGAATTGAACGGAAATACAATATGTATCTAAAATACATTAACGTACGAATTACTCTGGAAAACTTTGGATTAACCAGGATAGACTTGGCTACTAAATGAACTAAGTAACCTCAATGACTGAGGATTAAGTAAGTGATTTGGATAAGTCTGGAAACTCAGATAAACTTACATGATGTATCACCTCTATGGGTCATGAACTACAAATCAAGCACGTCAGCATTTCATGATATCGTGGAAATGAAATAAAGACCATTGGAAGATATATTCAACGATGATTCTGAATATGATCTATGGACAAGAATATTTGGTATTAAAGAGTAAATACCTAGAAGTGTAATGAATTGACCAATCAACAAACATCAGTTCTATGAGTTGTTCATCTTGAGTTATTCAATAATCCGATCAATCGATATAGATTGTAATGGTCCTGAATATTTGTTTTCCATTATCAGCTCAAATCACTCTGGTCATATCTGAAAACATAAGTAACTCGGATGTAAAGGATTCTGAATAACTAATGATTCTGTCAGTTAATGAACTCTTCCAATAGTGATTTTAAATTTCGACGTTCTATCGGTATACTGAAGATCCGTGTTTCTCTACCCGATAAGATTATCTAGTATCTCTGAATAATATATGGAAACTCTAGTGTGTTCCCTAATCACATGAATATTTTATCTGATTTCTTATTTGAATTCTGTTATGATACCTGACATGGATTATGTTCTAATACCTGACTTGGATTCTGTTATGATATATGACCTGGATTATGTTTTGAATTTTGATATATCTATTTACGGATGGGACATGTTTTATTTGGGGGTATTGTTGGAGAAAGAATACTTGCAGGCTCCTTGGCTTTGTGCTCAGTGCCTTACTGGACTTGACGGTAGGTGTATGGTTCTGGGGAATCTACACATTTAGACTTGTCAGTTGGAGGGATTACTATAGTTTTTTAAAAATATGTTTTAAAAAGATCTGTATATTTTCACTAGTTTTACGGGAACACACTAGATAACCTATTCTGATCTCTTGAAGCCAATCATCCAAAATATTTTCCTCTAACCTAAAAATTTAATGTTTGTTAGTACCTGAGATATCAGTGGAACCTCGGCTCAGTCTAAAAATTTGTATATGTCTGAACCAATAAGAAAATATATGCTTATCTATTATTTGCACGTTCTTCAGCATCATCTGGTAGTTTTGTATTACTGAGCTTTCCAAAGAATCGTACCAGTGCATCTATCGACATCAGTAATAGAGTTCTTCCGACATTGCTTGTAGAGTATGGTACATGTGACTAGGGGGTATGTAATTGTATTATGTTTTATATATGAGTCTGAAAATCCGTTTTATCTCTGTATCTGATAAATCATTTTATGAGTTACATGTTTTAATAAAAGTTTTAAATTTTTCGAGATTTTTACAGTAGGTCGCTCTGGTGGCCCTAATGTGACATCCTAGATCGGACCGGGTTACCCGTATCTGTCTGGGGGGTTACAGAAGAAGCTCGAATTGACAACCGAAAGAGTTGCAAAGGGGGAAATTGATAAAAATTTGTTTTGGGAGTAAGGAGAGAAAAAGATAAGACAATTGACACAAGGATTTATAGTGGTTTGACTTCTCAACTAAGTCTAACTCCACTACCTTAGCGCCTCACTAAGGATTTTCTAACAAATTCACTAATTTGTTCTTTCTTTTTCAAGGATAAAGAGTAACCTTTACAAACTCCCTATATTTTCAATTGGATAAGATAGAACCAAAAACCCCTTTACAAAAGGATAAAAGAAATAAGCAAAGAAACCTCTCTAAGGTAGGTGTTTACAAAATTTAGCTCACTAAAACACAAATATTTACAAGAGATTTGGAATAAAGAGTGAAAAGCTCTTCTCTTGTGTTTAATTGCTTAGATAGGTGTTCTAACCCTTATTCAAGTGTCTTGAACTTATATTTATATGTTGGAATGAAGTTGTGGTTGTTTCTAGCCATTGGGGATGATTTATAGTCGTTTGGGGATGAAAACTTTGCAAAATAAAATTTCCCAGTACAGAGGGTATCGATATTCCTAAAGGAAGTATCGGTACTACCTTTGTTATTTTTAAATCAACTAGTTGTTACTAGCCGATGGGATATGATCGATACTACTTTACAAAGTAGTATCGGTATCGGTTCCATTTTTGCATTCTGGAATTTGAGTAAAGCTGGTAGTATCGATATTTCCCTTACCTTGGTATCGGTACCATATGAACAATATCTGTATTGTTCATGAGGTATCGATACTACAAGAACATTATCGATACTGCTTGTCCAGAAAATCATTTTTATGCTCAATTCCAAGTTAAATGAACTTTGAATTATTTTTGGAAACTTTGAATAAATTCAATTCAAGTCCAAAACCATTTTGCCTTAAATTGTTATATCAAAATATAGTTCAACAATCTCCCCCTTTTTGATATAACGAAACATTTGAAAATTTGTTTTTGGCGAAGCTCCCCCTTAATAAAATATATATAATGAAAAATATACTAATTATTGGAAAATATATGAAAATGTTCAGCTCCCCATTTTTCATTAAGAAAATGAATTTTTCAAACCATACTTCTCTCCCTTTTTGTTATATCAAAAATAATTCAACTTTAAAGTTCTAAAATAACATTGAAGAGTAAGTGATAAACTTGACATTAAAAAAATTTGAAAAAATCAAAGCCCCCTTCAAAAAATGTGCATTCCAAACAAAAATTTGACTTTAAAAGCTTGACACTTAAACAAAATTGAATTTCAACAAAGAATAACAAATATGTTAGTAGCACATGAAATTTGATATTTCCAACTCTAAAATACTTTATGCAATATTAATTGTTGAAATTAAGTGCATATGGATAAAACTTTCCAAAATTGTTATGCATTTGAAAATTTTGATATCAATTGTTAGAGAGATATCATTTACATTTTAAATCATATGCATAAACATTTAAATTTAGGTCAAAAATTAAAATTTTAAAATCAAAACATTTTGAAAATTGATATCAATTGTTAGAGAGATATCATTTGCATTTAAAACCAATTTTGACCAATATTCATTATGATGGACTAAAGATTATAAAAAATCATTAAAACTTTAAAATGTTCATCATAAAACATTTTTCAACATACATGAGATTAAAAACAATGCCTAATCATTTAAAATCGAAACTCATACATGCATAAACTAAATGAGCAACCAAATAACCAAAATAAAAGCATTAAGCTTAGAGGTTACCCATTCCTTTTTCAAGTGTGACTAGAGCATTTGAATATCATCACTTTCATCACTATTACTTCCACACACCTAAAAGAGACATTTATTTGGATTCTGGTATCCAAATTGCTTTGGATCCTTGGGTGTTAGTTTCAATGCCCTTTGTTCCCTTAGGAACCTATATTTGTCTAATTTTAAAAGATTTTCTTTTCTTTATGGGACAAGTATGTTCCAAATGACCATAAAAATGGCAGTGTGAGCATTTTGTCTTATTTAAACATAATGAGTTGTTTTTAGAAATTAATTCTTTTTCCTTTGTTAAGCTCTCAAGCTTAACTTTCAAATCAATATTTTATTTTTCTAAATCATTGATTTTAACTTTTGAAAGCTCTAAACCATTTTTCAAATTTCATTTTGATTTTCAAAATCAACTTTTGCTTTCAAAATCAAATCATTTTTAACTTTGAGTTTTGAAATTAATTTCTTATATTTGGAATTCATGGTCTTAAATTCCTAATACAACTCGTTATAAGCATCTTGTAACTCATCAAAAGAATATGAATTTAATTCATTTGAGTTAGAAGATACCATTGAATCTTCTTCGATGGCCATGAGGCATAGGTTGGCTACTTTATCTTCACATTAGAGTCATCTTTATCACTCCAAGTTGCCACAAATATCTTTTTCTTGATTGGTCACTTCTTCTTTAGGAGAGGACATTCATACTTGACATGCCCCGTTCTTTGACAATTGAAGCACACCAGGGGACTGTTCTTCTTGGTCGATTCATGCTTCAATTCCTTGGAAGACATGAATCTCTGAACTTTTTAAATAGCTTGGCCATCTCTTCTTCTTCATCATCATCTTCATCCACCTCTTCATTTGAATGTTGATAGCTCTCATTGGTGGACTTGAAGGCAACGCCTACCTCATTCTTCTTTTCTTCCTTCTTCTTGTCTTTCTTTTTCTTTATCATCTTCTTCTTCTTTCACCATCAACTCATGAGTGAGAAGAGAACCAATCAGCTCATCAAGAGTGAGAGACTTTAGGTCTTTAGCTTCGATAATAGTAGTTTTCTTCGATTGCCAAGACTTTAGAAGAGAATAGATCATCTTCCTCACAAGTTTCTCATTAGGGATTACTTCTCCAAATCCCTTGAGACCGTTGACAATCATGAAAAATCTATCCGTCATAGCTTTGATGTCTTCATCGAGTTTCATCTTGAAATTCTTGTACCTATGGTTGAGAAGACTTATATTAGTTTCCCCCACTTCATCGGTTCCTTCATAAGTGACTTGGAGCTTATCCCATATCTCCTTGGCATTCGAACAAGAGGAGACTCTTCCATATACATCCAGACCTAATGCACAAAAGAGGATGTGCATAGCCTTAGCATTAAACTGAAACTTTTTCTTCTCTCCATCACTCCAATTGTCTATCTTACCGGGTGGAGTGGAGTAACCCTTCATGATTGAGTTCCAAGCTCCTAGATCATTGGCTTGAATGAAGAGCATCATCCTATTCTTCCAATATGCATAATTTGTTCCATTGAAGTAGGGTGGCTTGTTGACCGGTTGTGAATCTTCAATGAAATAGGCATCGGATGTTGAAGCCACCTCTTTATCGGTTACATCGGGAATCGGTAGAGCTTCTTCGAGGATCGTCTCAAGGATGTGAAGCCTTCTAATGAGTCAATCTATGATACCAATTGTTAGGATTTGCGAAAGCTCGAATTGACAACCGAAAGAGTTGTAAATGGGGGAAATTGATAAAACAATTGTTTAGGGAGTAAAGAGAGAAAAAGATAAGACAATTGACATAAGGATTTATAGTGGTTCAACTTCTCAACTAAGTCTACCTCCACTACCTTAGCTCATCACTAAGGATTTTCTAACAAATTCACTAATTTGTTCTTTCTTTTTCAAGGATCAAGAGTAACCTTTACAAACTCCCTATATTTTCAATTGGATAAGATAGAACCAAAAACCCCTTTACAAAAGGATAAAAGAAGTAAACAAAGAAACCTCTCTAAGGTAGGTGTTTACAAAAGTTAGCTCACTAAAATACAAATATTTACAAGAGATTTGGAATAAAGAGTGAAAAGCTCTTCTCTTGTGTTTGATTGCTTGGATAGGTGTTCTAACCCTTCTTCAAGTGTCTTGAACTTGTATTTATATGTTGGAATGAAGTTGTGGTTGTTTCTAGCTGTTGAAGATGATTTTTAGCCGTTTGGGGATGAAACTATACAAAATAAAAGTGCCCATTACAGAGGGTATCAGTACTCCTAAAGGAAGTATCGGTACTACCTTTGTTACTTTTAAATTAACTAGTCGTTACTAGCGATTGGGGCCTGATGGTATTGATACTATGCCTATGGTATCGATACTACTTTACAAAATAGTATCAGTACCCCTTTGGGTATCGGTACCATTTTTGTATTCTGGAATTTGAGCAAAGATGGTAGTATCGATACTACCTGGCGAGTATAAATACTTCCCTTACCTTGGTATTGTACCATATAAACAGTATCATTACTGTTCATGAGTAGGGGTGTAAACGAGCCGAGTCGAGCTCGAGTATTGCTGAGCTCGACTCGACTCGAAAACTTTGAAATGAAGCTCGACTCGACTCGAAAACTCGCGAGCTTAAAATTTTCAAGCTCGACTCGAACTCGAAATCCTAAACTGAAGCTCGTGAGCAGCTCGAAATGAAAAAAAAATCTTAAACTTAACTCGATTGGAGCCTCAAACTCAAACTCGAACATGAACCTTAAATACAAGAAATCTTACTGTATTGTTTTATAAAAAAATCAATACATAAATATTAGTATTATTAATAATTTATTTCTTAAAAAATAAAATTTTAATATATTATATTTTCGAGCTGCTCATGAGCTTTTTGAGTCGAATATCGAGTAGCTCGTTTCGGCTCGTTAAGAACTCGAGTCGAGCTCGAGTCGAGTCGAGCTCGAGTCGAGTCTGAGCTCGAGTCGAGTCCATTCGATCTAAGTATTTATCGAGCCTTGATCGAGTCAATCTTGAGTAGCTCGCGATCTGTCTCGTCTCATTTATAGCCCTATTCATGAGGTATTGATACTGTAAGAACAATATCGATACTTCTTGTCCAGAAAAATATTTTGTTCTCAATTCCAAGTTAAATGGACTTTGAATTATTTTTGAAAACTTTGGAAACTGAATAAATTCAATTCAAGTCCAAAAACATTTTGCTTTAAATTGTTATATCAAAATATAGTTCAACAAGGTCAAATCTGGTCGGGTCATTTTCAGGTTGATTTGACACCAAGTTCAGTTTGGGTTCAGGTCGGGTTACTTTCAGTTTGGATTGATGTCAGTTCATGTCAAAATAATTTAGGTCTAGAGCAGTTAAAGACCATGTTAATTCAAGTTTGGATGGACTTCAGGCGGATCTCGTTCAGATCGGGTCACATCATTGGCAGATAAAATTCATGTCGGATCTTTATCAGATACAGATTGAGTTCAAATCGGGTCAATTTTTATTTTTGGATTAATTATTTTTCTTCTTTCGCGAATGTTGAATTGCAACTTGTAATTGTATATGATTTAGAGTAAATTACTAAGAATATAAAATAATCATGGATCAATTTTATGAAAAATATAAAATTAAGGACTAAATAGAACAAATATGAAATTGCAAGTAAATATTTTAATAAATTAAACAACATGCATTGATGAGGGACCAAATCAAAATAATTTTAAAATGTGAGGTTAAAATTAATACGAAAAATACTAAATTATACCCATTTAAAAAGTTATGGGCCAATTAAAAAATATAAATAAGTAATAATTATTGGCCAATTTCATATGAAAATATAATTTTAAGGACTAAATTGAACAAATATGGAATTACAAATAAAAATTTAAATAAATTAAACAACACAAATGGATCAAATCGAAATAATTGTAAAATGTGAAGAAAATCTATAAAATGGACTAAATTGCATTCATTTCAAAAGTTGAAAAAAATTGAAACAATTATAATATATATATATATATATATATATATATATATATATATATTTTATTTATATACTATATATGAACTATATATTATGTATAAACTATATAGTTTATTAAAAACTATATTTTATATATAAAGTATATATATATATATTTATTATATACTATATATAAATTGTATATATATTATGTATAAAATATATATACCATGTATAAACTATATAGTTTATATATGAACTATTGAACTATATATAAATTATATAGTTTATATATAAATTATATATGAATTATATATAAACTATACAACTTTTATATATATATATATATATTATGTATGATTATAAATTATATATATTATGTATAAATTATATAGTTTATATATAAACTATATAGTATATAGATAATAGTATATAAACTATATATTACATATGAACTATATGTATAAACTATATAAACTATATATATAAACTATGTAAACTATATAATATATATAGTTTAGTAGTTTACATATGAACCATATATATGTTTATTAATGAACTATATAAACTATTTATATAGTATATATATATATATAAACTATATATATATAAAAACTATAATTTATATCTAAACTATATACTATATTTGATAATTATATACTATATAATATATGTAGTTTACATTATTTCATATGAACTATATATATAAACTATATAGTTTACATTTGAACTATATATACAAAATTTTATTCAAACTTTAATGATCATTTATGTAGTTTACCAAAAACATTTATTTTTTTATATTAAATCTAAAATAGAAAATGAAAAGGAGAATAAAATCCCGCCCAAAAAAAATAGTTTTCGTTGCAGCTCATTCCTGCCTCTTATTTTTGTCTCCATTGCACGCCTAGAGAAAACAAAAAATTTTAATCTTAAATTCCCCATTTCTAACCTACAAATAAAAATCTAACAATTAAATCTAATTTTTAATTTAATAAAATTAATTTAATGGTTATAATTAATTTTTTTTATATAATAATCATAATTAATATAAAAATCTAATTTAATAATTTCAATTAATAATTTATTATAAATTTTTGAAAAATTATTTTGTATTTACTTTATCATCTAAATTTATTAATTTAATAAAAGTTTTGAATATATTTATAAAATAAAAATTTATAAATATAATAAATATATATTAATTGAATGTTCATAATTAATTATGTACCTTAAATTATGAAGATGTATTTTGTACCACTATAATAACATAAATTCATAATTTCACAACTTCATCAATTGTAACTTATAAGTCAGGTAAATATCAAATCAGTTTAATAACAAATCAGGTCATTTACAGGTTGAGTCAATTACATGTCAGATTCATAACAAGTCAGGTTGAAAACAGGTTGGGTAATACCAATTATTTACCAAGTCAATCTCGGGTTCGGGTTCGGGTCAGTCGAATGCAGTTCGGGTATCATATTTTCGGTTCAATTCAAGTTTAGGTAATTCTCACGTCAGGTTCAGATCCACAATTTCCAAGTCCAACTCGGGTTCAGGTCAATACCAGTTTCGACTAGAGTCGGTTTCAGATTGTCACAGCGCAGTTCAAAAATAGTTTTAACTCGAGTCAGTTTCAGTCAGTTTTACAAGTCAGATCAACGTTTTACACCCTTAGTGAAACTCGTTAAGAATAAATGACAAGTTTCATAAAGTATAATAATTAATTGAAACATGTAACGAGGACATGACGAGTTTTATACAATTTTATTCTAATTCATATGGCGAGTACTATCTTTTTAACAATAAATTAAATCCCAAAATAAATTTTAAACACTTATTTTGTCAAAAAAATTCACACCCACAATATTTCTAAATTTTATTGTGGTATATACCATGTCTGCAGGGTCTACAAAATAATAATCATTTTTGTCACGTATTATAAATATATTTTTTGTCAAAAAAAATTGAAAAAACGCATTTTACAGAATATATCTTTATTTTAATAACCCAATTAATAAATATTTTGATTAACGTAAAAGATACAATTGTTCGAATCTTTCAAGGATTCTAAATTATAGAATTCTATAGTTCAAAATTTTCAGACAAAATATAGATGAAAATACACAATAATTTTTTATAAATAAGATACTAAAATTTTAATTTTCAAAAATGGAAAGATTCAATCTAATTGTTTTAAAATTCGTATTTTATCCGCTCGAATCCAAATTAGGGCATGTGAAAAGGGCATGCTTCGTAAAAGTAAAGCCTATAATGGCCTCATCTGCCAATCTCCAGCGCTCGTTGAAAGAGTGATCCGAGTGTGCAGAGCGCGTCACGCTTCTCATTTCGTTCTTGGAGAGATCTTTGCATGTACATGCAAGTTGTGCAGTTTGATTCTATAATTGTCGGTCATAAATAACAAAGTACGCTGGGAAAGATTTTAGTAAGTATCATGAGCTTTTGTATCCATGTGGAAGGAGAGAAAGAAAAGCTAAAGGTGAAGGAGATAAATTCTAGGTCTCTCTCTCGATCTTAACTGAGAGATTTTATAGTGAGTCTTAGTGTTGATGTCATGTGTAGGGCGATTATAATTACTCATAGGTTAATAGACTTAGTAGATATGGTCGGATAACAACATATTTAACTGTAATAGGTCACGTGAACCTATTAGAGATCTTGTCAATATGTCAGACTTTCCAAGGAGTGCACAACTCTTGGGTAAAATATTTTCGGAGGAGGGATTCTCAAAAGAATCTTATATGAAAATATTAGTGTAATACCCTTAACTCATATATGTACTCATACGAGTCAAATATGTCAAATTAGTCATACAAAACAAATATTGTTGTAAAACCGGAAAAAAAATTGTTTCTTTTAAAAGTCAAATAGTATAATTAAAATAAAAAAATAACTAGTTAATTTAATATTCATTTAAACTAAAATAAAATATGATTTAATAAAATACTATTCATATCTAATAATGTCCATTTAACAAACTAACATATATAGTTTAAATAAAAAAACAGTTCAGACATATCGAATCTGAGCATAAAAAAATATAAATATGCACATGCCAACTTAGAAGTATCAAAAATACCATAAAGATGTCATACTAATTCTGGTTGTCTGAACTGGATTTCAAAATATGAGATGTTTGTCCTGGCACCTTACTTTCCTATCGACTTCCCTTTACCTATAAACAGTAAACACTGCACATATAGTGCTAGTATAGGTAATCAGTAAACAGTAATCAATAATCACTCCAACCCATGTCATGCCATTTGTACCACTAACTCTCAATCTCATACAATGGGTGTAATTCAAAATCATATATTGTTCTCCATATAAAACATCTATATAATCGAATATAAATAAAAATCTCATAAAAACCAGTATTGGGCAGTTCATACCCAAAATATTCACATGCTATAAAATAAACATTAATAAAATGTTGTATTTTTAAAAATACTATTTAAAAACATTTTCTTTTTAGATCGATTGAGGTTGATTCATCGCAAGTCGTCCTCGTATCCTCGTATCATTTTATATAAAAAGTTATTTGCACTCACCTCTTACCTCACTAGCTTTAATACTACGATCAGTTCACTCTCGGGTTTTATCCTTTTCTTTTATTTCACTTTGAGCTTGTTTTCGATTGCTATCTACATGTCAATTGATTTCCCAACATATATAATTTTGAATATATATTAGTATTTCAACTAATATACTAAACTCAAATTTAAATAATAATCTAGAAATGCTATTGACGTAAGTTCGATAAAAAAATTTAGTCACCCACTCGAGAACTAACTTTAATTCTATCAAATCCTTAAAATATCATTTATCACAGTAATTTCACTAATATTTAAATTAATCCTTTGGTGGTCACTTAATCCAAATCAACCATCACATTTAACCAATTTCACAATATTTTCAAACAATACTTCAACATTGTCAAATTCTCATTTCATAATTGATCTTTCCAAAACTTGCAACTTGATCCCTAATATTTATTTAAATTCTAAATCAACCCAATACAACACTCCATGTTAATCTAGATGTAACATTTCATCAATCCAACCATAATTTCCAGCATGGTACTCTAGTTTTCCAATAATTGCCCATTAATCCTTCACTTTTCAAACCATGCAAAATAGTCCTTAAAACCCAACAAAGTTCTAATTTAATCCAAAACACAATTTCCAAGCATCTAAGATCATTCTAAACCATTCATATATCGACTAACAAATTTTTAACATCTCTCCATAATACCCCATCATAGCCAAAACTTTCAATTAAGTCTCTTGTTATGGATTTAGTATAATGGAGAAGGAAATATCAAAGAAGGAAGTTTTAGAAGAAGAAATAAAAGAGATTGCAGAAAGAGATTCTCATTCATTCATTTCATAAGCCTCAAATGCTCTACAAGCAGGTAATTTATTTAGTTACAATTCTAGTACGGCGAATCTAGCTATGCCAGCTGGCATTTACAATAACAGACTCTAACAGAATGGTTTTGTTTCATTTCCTCTCTTCAGCAGGTATTGGGCCATCTTGTTTGGGCCTTTCCAGCATTCATCGGGTCCTTCTAGCCTGCTCCAGCTCATCAGGTAATAATATCACCTGACCATCACATTTTCTAATTCCCAATTTACAATCTCTAATCCCTAACCCTCGCGCATCCATTCCCAAATCCTCCCCTCGCTTGTCCATTCCCAACTCCTCATCTCTTCGCTGTTCTTCTTCTTCTTCGACCATAATAATACCCACCTTTCGAGATGAGCCTTGTTTCCAAGGATCAAACGCATGAAATTATCCCTTGAGAGTTGAATAATCCTCCCAAGTGTCATTCTCTTCAGTGAGATTCTCCCAGCGAACCAAAAGTTGAGTCACAGGTTTACCGTTTCTATTTATAATTCTTCTGCCCATAATCTTTAAGGGGTTGATTTGTAATATCCCTTCTTCATCTACTGTAAGAGGATCGGTGACAACAGTGGATGAATCACCGATAAACTTCTTCAATAGGATGATATGGAATACTGGATGCAATCGAGAGGAATCTGGTAAGTCCAATCGATAGGCTATTTTTCCTATTTTTTCTAGAATTCGATAAGGCCCATAATATTTTGTTGCTAACTTCAAATTCTTTCGCAGGGCAATGGATGTCTGCCTGTAGGGCTGCAATTTCAGGTAAACCATATCCCTAATCTCAAAAACCCTTTCAGTTATATTTTTATCTTCTTGATGCTTCATTCGATTACTTGCCATCTGTAATTATTCTTTAACAATCGTCTAGTAGCCTTTCTGTTGTTCATAATATCTGAAATTGTATGTACTGTAGACTCAGTAGGGCAAACCATAGTAGGTGGTTTGTATCCATATAAGGCCTGAAAAGGGGTAAGTTTTAGAGCAGTGTGATTAGTGGTATTGTACCACCACTCTGCATGTGGTAGCCACTTAGCCCGTTACTTAGGTTGATAGAAGCAAAGGCCTCTCAAATATTGCTCCAAACATTGATTAACTCTCTCTGTTTTTCCATCTATTTTTGGATGGTAAGCAGTGCTGAAAAGTGTCTTGGTTCCTAACTGCTTCATTAATTCCATCCAAAAAACACTTGTGAAGGTCTTATCCCTGTCAGAAATGGCCATTTTAGGCTTGCCATGTAGCTTGTACACATTGTCTAAGTATAGCTTAGCCACCTCTGTTACAGAATAAGGGTGAGCTAAAGACAAGAAATGATTGTACTTTGTAAACTTATCCACAATGACGAAAATACAGTTTTTCTTAAATGAAGTATGTAAACCCTCAATGAAATCCATAGTAATAATTTCCCAAGCTTGATTAGGAATAGGAAGGGGTTGTAGCAAACCAGGCTTTGCTACATGTTCCACCTTAGTTTGCTGATAAATTTCACAGCATCTCAAATAAGTAGCAACCATAGCTTTAAGATTTGGCCAATAAAAATTTGACTGAATCCTAAAATATGTAGCATGTGTTCCTGAATGTCCTTCTTGATGAGAGTTATGTAAGGTTTCAATAGCCTTCAATCTAAGGCTGATATGAGCCCCAATATAGACTTTACCATTGTATCTAAGAACAACCTTAGAATACTTCCATTTACTGTCATCTGTAGGATTAATAGTTAGAATTGAAATCCAATTCTGAGCTATAGTATCACCTTGATAACTCTCTTCCACCTCTTGAACCCAAGTAGGTATCAAAACAGTAGCTCCTAAAATAAAACATTGAGAATGATCCTCCCATCTTCTAGATAAGACATCAACAACAACATTTAACTTCCCTTTTTTATACTGTATAGTGTAGTCCAATCCCAACAGCTTTGTCAATTCTTTCTTTTGAATGGTGGTAATCAACTTCTGTTCTAAAAGAAATTTTGAAGGCTCATGATCAGTCTTAATAATAAAATGTTTACTCTCCAAATAATGTCTTCATTTTGAAACAGCTAAGAGAATAGCAAGATATTCTCTTTCATAAATAGATAGTGCTGAATTATTAGGACTTATAGCTTTACTCAAATAAGCAATAGATCTTCCTTCTTGTGAAAGAACAACCCCTATACCTCCAAAACTAGCATTTATTTCCAGATAAAAGGTCTTAGAAAAATCTGGTAATGCTAATACTGGAGCAAAACACATGGCTCTCTTAAGGTCTTAAAAAGCATTATAAGCAGCAGAAGTCCACTGAAACCCATCCTTTTTTAACATCTGTGTCAATGCTCTACTAATAATGCCATAATTTCTTATAAATCTTTTGTAATATCATGTTAGACCTAGAAACCCTCTGAGAGATTTAAGGGTTTTAGGCTTAAGCCAAGTCTGCATAGCTTCCACCTTGTTAGGGTCAGTAGACACCCCTGCAGCAGAAATAATATGACTAAGATGCTCCACCTTAGTCTGTCCAAAAAAACACTTGGAAAATTTTGCAAATAATTGGTTCACTTTCAAAACTTCCAAAATCAGCTGTAAGTGTTCAACAGTAGCTATATGTTT
Organism: Hibiscus syriacus; assembly: GCF_006381635.1. Taxonomy (NCBI): domain Eukaryota; kingdom Viridiplantae; phylum Streptophyta; class Magnoliopsida; order Malvales; family Malvaceae; genus Hibiscus; species Hibiscus syriacus. The sequence continues at coordinate 586,589 of NW_024062657.1, forward strand.
TTCAACCTCATTTTTCTGATTGTGAGGAAATCTGTAAGGCCTTATATTAACAGGTGTGACATTAGGTTTAAGTGGAATTGCATGATCATGAGTCCTCTGTGGAGGTAGCCCTATTAGGTAAAGAAAAAACTGTGTTGTATTTCTCCACTACATGTTGGAGTTCAATAGGAATAAAAGGGGAATTTCCTACCATAGTCAATAAGACAATATGGCCCATAATATTAGAATCCCCTGCACTCATTTTAAGTAATGTAGCCCCTGAAATTTGTTGTAGTTCAATTAAGGGTTGTTGTCCTTGAATACAAATTTGCTTCCCTTGATGGTCAAAACTTAAATTCATGTTATTGAAGTCCATTAATATTGGACTGAATAACTTCATCCAATCAACTCCTAACACTATGTCACTTCCTCCCAATTTAAGCAACCTAAAATCATTTAAAAAAAGTATTTCCCTGCATTTTCCACTCTACTTTGTTGCATATGGCAGAACTGAATAATTGTTGGTTATTATCCACAGTGATGGCCAAAGGATAAGGGGTAGTAATTTGAATGCCATCATCAGCCCATTTTGGGGTCAAGAAACTATGTGTAATGCCACTATCAGTTAGAATATTCAATGGTTTCCCTTGAATAATGCCCTGGATTCTCAATGTAGTATGGCCAATAGAGCCAGTAATAGCATTCATAGAGATTTCTAGGGTTTCTTCTTCTGTTTGTGGAGACTAATATAAGTCTATAGGAAAAAATTACCCTAAAGGAGTGTCAACTTATTCACTAATCAAATTCGACTGTCTATTTTTTACACTGATGACCTGGGAGGAATTTCTCACCACATTTAAAACAGAGATTATTCTGCCTTCTGTACTCAATAAGATTCTACTTAGGGTTTGGAATTGATGTAGGTTTTGTATTTACTGGCAAGGAAGATGTTTTAGAAACAGTAATGGGGTTTGAGTAGGGTAGGGTTTTAAAAAAAGGCCTCAATATTCTATTCTCAAACTCAACAGACAACTCATATAGCTTAGCTTGTTTACATGCTTCAGACAAGTTTTTAGGATCTAAAGCCTTGACCCTATCCTTAATATCATCTCTGAGTCCACTAATAAAAAGTGACACAAAAAATTCCTCAATTAAAGTAGGATTATGTAAAAGCATATGAGGTTGTAACTCCTCAATTCTCTCTTGATAATCCTCCACAGACCCTTTTTGAGTCAATTTAATGAACTCTTCTACAATATTATAAAAAGATCTATCACTGAATCTGTGACAAAGATCAGCTTCACATTCATGCCATGTTACATGGTGCTTTTGCATTATATAACCATCAAACCATATTTCTACCTTGCTTGTTAAATACATAGTATCTACCTCTACTCTCTGCTCAATAGGAACAATACAAATAGAGAAATAATTTAGGCATTTCTGAATCTATCCCCTAGGATTAACCCCTTTAAAGAATGGCAGTTCTATTTTAGTTCTGTGCCACAGAGTCCCTGAACTGCTAAATAAACCACCTAGACCATTTTTCTCAGCTTCCAGACCCAACATAATAGGTCTAGATTCATTGTTTTCACCCATTTGATTCCCCTTCCTAAATCTAGACTTGTCATTCACCACAGTCACTAAAACATGACTCTTCTTTCCATTTTTAGAAGTATAAGAAGTTTGTACCTATTCCCCAGCAGGTTGTTTTTGTTCACCCGTTCTACCTGTTAGGATTTTTAACAGCTCTTCAACATAGCCCTGATTAGTATCCATCCTTGACTCTAGTGCAATGATTTTGTTTTCTTGTGTTTCCCACCATTTAGGTGGATTAGTCTCGTCCTGACCTTGCTTTACTAACGCTGTTAATTCTTCCATATGTTTTTACAGGCCTGATAGATCAGCTTCAGCCATGGTCTGATTCTTCTTTGTCATGCCCACTATCTTGCCAGAAATCGAGTCTCTCAATATCAATTTGTTATGGATTGAGAATAATGGAGAAGGAAATATCGAAGGAGGTTTTGGAAGAAGAAATAAGAGATATTACAGAAAGAGATTCTCATTCATTCATTTCATAAGCCTCTAATGCTCTACAAGCATGTAATTTATTTAGTTACAATTGTAGTACGGCGAATCTAGCTATGTTAGCTGGCATTTACAATAACAGACTCTAACATAATGGTTTTGTTTCATTTCCTCTCTTCAACAGGTATTGGGCCATCTGGTTTGGGCCTTTCCAGCGTTCCTCGGGTCCTTCTAGCCTGCTCCAGCTCATCGGGTAATAACATCACATGACCATCACATTTTCTAATTCCAAATTTACAATCTCTAATCCCTAACCCTCACGCATCCATTCCTAAATCCTCCCCTCGCTCGTTCATTCCCAACTCCTCCTCTCATCGTCGTTCTTCTTCTCCGACCGTAACATCCCTCCTAATCATTTCCAATCAATTTTCATACTTGTTATACTTCCATAACACTCCTAAAGTTATATTGCAACCTATTCTTTATCAAATTTAACTTTCTCTTCAACCACTATAAATACTCACTTCACCATTTAAGCATTAACAATGAAATACATATTAATTTGTAGAGAATTAAGTGTAGAACATTTTCTTATTTCACACCTTAGTCTAAAATCTCACAAAAATGGATAAAATGAAAAGGAAAAACTTTTCTCACCTTGGCTATGAAGTCAGGGAAGAATGGATAAGATGGGAGGAGAATTCTTGAGTTTTCCATACAAGTATCTCTTAATTTATCTTAAAATACCGATTAAAAATTTATTTTAGCCCAAAAGTCAAAATTACCCTTAATGAATCCTAATTTTTACCACCATGTCATCCTTTTATCTCCATTTTAATATCATTAAATAAATATAAAAATATCATTTATCAATTTCCATCTTCACCCTTCTAATTTTCCAAAAATTCAATTTAGTCACTAAAATTCACTATTACACTCTAACATGGAAATTCCTCCAAATTCCACTAATTCACATCAAATTATATTAATTAAAAATATCAATATATAGTTTTTCTAACCTCAAACTTCCTTCCTTCAAATTTTGTAAGCTTCTGATTCGACCCGATTATCCGAATATTTTACCAGACTCTATCGCTTAATAAACTTTTATACCAACTTTAAATCAAAATTTAAAACCCACTAAAATAATATTCTAGGGCTGAACTACTCAATTATAGACCCAAAATATAAATTTTGAAAATTTATATTTTTAGTCTCTAAACTTTTACAAATTTACACTTTGATACTTTCAAAATTTACTTTTCAATTACCAGTCCAAAATTTGGGATATTATAACTAGCATGAATGAAATTTGGAAGAAGTACAACAAGATATATTTGATGATGATAAAAAATATTGTAATATGTATATTTAAAAATGATTTTTTTTCATTATAATAAATTAATAGTTTGTAACAATTTTCGAAGTAGGTATAGCAAAATCAAAATTGTTATGTTATTGTCATCAAGTACTAAATTAGGGTTCTAACTCAATTAATCATAAAAAATAAGCATAAAATATAATTAATAAAAAATGAAGGAATAAAATTAATATAAACTAAAATTTGAAGCTCTAACTTAAAATTTATCCATATATATATATATATATTATAAAAAATAGGGGACAATAGCATAGCTTCTTCTATTATATAGTGTAAGCACCATTTTTAAACCAGACCCAAAATACCCAAACAACTTAGACCCAACAATACAAACCCGGGCCGAAAACCAATCCAGCTAAAATACTTGGATCCATACCCTAACCTAACCCTAACCCTAACCCTAACTCTAAAGATATCATTCATTCAGTCCCCGCTGCTGTTTCCAAGCCTCCTACCACCGCCACAGTCGCGTCGGTCAGATAACGTGTCAGAGATGTCAACAAGCCAAAATTTCAAAGGCATTAAAAGCCCACAATCATCACAAATAATACCTAGCATTAGATTAGGTTTTTTTCTTTTTATTATTTTATGCTAAACTTATGTAAAAAAAAGGGGGTTATAAAACCCGAATGAAATGTAAGATCGGAGGATTTTTCTCTCTCTCAGTTTTCAACGAAAATACAAAGCAATATTCAAGGTAGATCTTTGTTTTTATTTGTTCTATTTTTCCCTTACGAAATACAAATAAACAAAAAATATATATTTTAAATAGTGTATTTTTATAGAAAATAAAAAAAGAGTTAAGAGTGGTTTACCTGAGTTGTGGAGGTCTTCACGGTGACCAATCCTCGTGAGGAGTCGAAGAGTCGATTTTTTGGGTCTTTTTGGGTAGTTCAGGAGCCTCTTTAGGTAGTGTAAACCTTAGATCCATCTTTAGGAGAGCGAGGCGAGCGTTTTCGGCTAATTTGTGTCGTTTTGTAGATTTCGGCCGCCGTGGGTTGTGGCCAGAGCGGCGGCTGGAGAGGTTAGTGGCGGCCAGTAGTAGGCCGACAGAGGGGAGGGGAGAGCTTTTTAGCATATTTTTGTTTGTTTTCCTCTCCCTTGGTTTGAAATGGGTGAAAAGAAGAAAAGTTGGCTTATAGAAGAAAAATTAAAGGGATAATCACTTTTAAACCCCTGAACATTGTGTGTGTTTTGTAGTTTGGTCAATTCAGGGACCAAAACTGCTATTTTACCTTTTTTATTGCTTTAAATTTTTGGGTTTATTCATGTTATGGTCCCTGTTATTTTAGCATGTTTTTATATTTTAGTCCTATAGAGACTATTTTGTAATTTACATTTTTTATGCCTGATTTTATAAACTGTATCATGATTTTATAAAATTAAGGCAATGTCTGATTATTAGACACAATAGCTGATCTCCCGCATTTATGCTAGGGGCGAATGCTATCAGTCTCAATAAACGAATATTCTTTTTAACTTTTGCATCCGCATGATTTTCAAATTAAATAAAACCGAACTCAAAATTTTCGATTTTAAATATAGGATAATCAACTAGGTACCAATTTTTGGGCGCTTGTGGGGGTGATAATCCTTCCCCACTCGTAACTGACTCCCGAACCCGATTTATGGATTTTCACAGAACTCAAAACTTGGTATTTTGATAAAAATAAAATGTTTTATTAAAATCACTAGGTTTTTATGGTGTCCCAATCGCACCATATATGATTGGTGGTGACTCCTCACATTCGTAAAAGATTTTCAAAGAGAAAACCCCCGAGTCAATATCAGTCTTTCCCCTCCCGAGCGAAAAACTGTGTTGACAACTTGGCGACTCCGTTGGGGACTTTTGTTTTCATAACAAATTGAGAGTCGAGCCACGAGTTGGTTACCCTATATTTATAATTTTGGAAATTACGAGTTCGATCTTGTTTAATTTACAGTTTATTATGTTCTTTCAAAAGAAAAAAGATTCTCTATGATTAATGCTTTCACTTCTGTGAATATTTTAGGATTGTTAAATATCATAGCTCTAAACCCGAGCTCAAACCCGGTTTACCTAAGTAGAGAGAAACGTCACACCTCATGAGGAGCATTAGGTTTCCTTGTGTGGGTTTGATGAAGTACCTCTGGAAAGCATCCTAAGTTGTCTATCCATATATCAGATTTGGGGTAAGCTTTTAGTGATGTGATCCCCTGAGCTGAACCTGATTCGCAAGTCTGTAATGGGCCAGAATCGGAGGCAACCTTAGCAAGTTGTAAAGATGGCTTGAGAACCTTTGCTAAAACCTCAACCTCATATAAAGAATTTAGTAAACCTTCCCTACTAGAGCCATGTGGATAGACTAAGAGAATTAGAACGCATGCTGTTAGGATTATTAATTTTCTTTGTATGTTTTATTTTTAAGTCTCAGCTTTGAGACGTATTTAATTATTTTTGCTAAGATTACATTTCTTGTACTAATCATTTCAACTAACTTGATTCTTTTTGTCTTGTTTCTACCAACATTGATTTCTTTTGTCTGTTTGTTGCATTTTTTCATGACATGGCATAACATTCAAAGGTATTGATCCTTAAATAACTGACCGTTTAGAAGGTTCTTGGAAAACAATGCTACATGAATGCATTTCGTTGGTTTAGGTAGAATTTTGAAGATGCTCTATGTATATCGAATAGTATCAAGAGAAAGTCTACCTACTAAAGAGACATGACCAGACATCGGCCAGCTGAAGTAACAAGTCAGACTCAATAAGATACAACGCCGAAATCAATGATAGAACATCACGATCCAACTCGGTAAACTTCCGAAAGTAGGAGATGAAGTAGAAGATTTTCAATATGCCTACATCTGATGAGGGACGGTGTGATACCTAGACGCTCGCAGGAGTTGGAAGATGGACCAGATTTGTGCTTCCCCATTGTACCGAGACATTGTCAGTTTTTCAAGAATTGTTCAATGAACAATTATTTTGGGGTCAGTCCTTTCATTAAATTTGCATCCGTATTTGCATTTTTGCCTTTACACTTACCTTGATACTTTACATATTTTTATACGTCCTAACTTATTTTCTTTTTGCCTTTCTCTTTCATGCATCATATGGTCATGACATACACAAAAGGGTGTTAATTCCAAGTAGTCACCAATTAAAAGGCTTTCACCATGGACAAGGGGTTTCATAATCAATTAGATTGCAATAAAACTAAGGATTGGCATTCGAAAGAAGTTCTGAGAAGAGCATGGAGTTATACATCCAAAGATCGCAGATCTGATGAAGAACAAAGAAAACTGCAGCAAATGAAAGAGGAAATGTCCAAGATGATCGATAGAATAAATGTGCTAGCCAGAGGAAAAGAGTTTTCTGCGCAAAAGGGATAAAGAAATCGACAAAAATAAAGTTATAACACAAGAGGCTACTTATGAACAAGATGATCCAGGCAAACTTAAGCAGCCTCGTGCATTCATTGCTTACTTTAGCAAGTTATCAAGAAATACAAAGGAAACAGTGATAACTGTTAAATTTTAAGGAAAGATGAAGGAAGAGAAGCCACATAATCACTCCAAATGGGAGACGCGTCTCATGAATGACTGGAGTAAGGAGGGAGTGAACCTGACTTTTATCTTGTTTCTATCGCATATGGAGATTTGTATAGTAAGTTGCTAGAATCATGGGAAGTGACCCCTCAGTATGTGAAGCCTCTACAACCTTCGTATTCGAAGTGTTATAATGTCAGCGCCTACTGTGAATATCACGTAGGAGCACAAGGACATTATATCGATACATGTTTTACCTTCAAGCGTCGAGTTTACTGCCTGATAAAGCATGGAATACTGGAATTCGAGAAGGATGGTCAGTCTGGTTTAGTAACCGAACATCTGGTTAAGGTAAAGCCAATGGAGTCCAATGACAAAAGCATCAGTGAAAATAACCAAAATAAAGAGCATTTGCTGAAATACGAAGCTCAAGTACGTCAGTTGCAGAGCGAAAATGACATTCTGAACAAAGAATTGGAAGCCATTAAAGATGGTTTTCACATAATCAGTCAAGCCTTCCAAAGTATGGTTTTAGGCAATACCCCAGAGGAATGGACAAAAGAGGCCTCTAAATTGAAGAGTGATGTTGAACGATGGAAAAATAATTGCAAAATGCATGAAGGAAAGGCTAAGAGGTACTTTCTAGATCTGCAGAATATAGAAGGTGAACGTAGGGCAAATTGTAGAAGGTGAACGTAGGGCATCCTTACAAGATTTTGGGTTTTGTCAAAAGAAGAATGAATTATGGAAAATGGATTTCATCGACTCAGAAACCAAGCTAGAAGCTAGTAAAGTTGAAAATAAGACATTGATAGAGCTGATAGTTGACTGTAAGAACTTTGCACGAAACGAGAACTTTATGACTGTACTGAGTCTTTTGAGAAATAAAATGGTCAATATCGCCTACAACTTCAAGATTTGAAACGTAAACTGAGGAAAAAAAGATGACGTGATGAATGAGGTGATTACTCAAGCAAGCAACATGGCTCATAAGTTGGTTAACTTAGCTGCCTTTGTAAGGGATTTGAAGCAGATTGATGGCTTAGCACCAGACCATGCCTGGAAGATAACCTGGCTCCTGAATAAGATAGAAAAATTAAGAGCTAAAGCTATTCATTATCTGTATCTTGGTTATTCGATGTACTGAAACCTTTTGTAATCAATGAAAATCATTTTAAGATGGTTAATCTGGATTCACACTTTTCTTCTGTATACATTGCATTTATTTTAATTTTTATACATTTCTAATATAAAAAATCATCATAATAATTTTTGAAAGGTTACATGACAGTAATTCCAAGATCGCCCATTTACATTTCTTCTCCACTCTCGATGGATAAGAGGTTAGAAGCAATATAACAGCCCCAATGAGAGTTACGGGATCAAGTGTGAGGTCAAATGTCCATATTGCAATAGAGGATGAGAAGTCAAGCCTTAGTCTTTCAAGAAGAAGTATTGGGTCAGATGACTAGAGTGTTGGCTACATTGGCTGTTAACCGAGAAAATGTGTTTGCTGAAAGATGTCAACAAATTGGCACATCAAGGTTGGTGGACCACACTGAGGAATCCTATTTAGATAAAGGGAAAGATGTCGTGGTCACCGAGAATTTCAAAGGAAAAATTAAACAGTTAGAAGGGTCGGTTGAGGCAATAAAAGCTGGTGAGGCATCCCGTGAAAACTAAAACGCAAGAGAGTTAAGCTTAGTCCCTATCTTGGTCATTCTCTAAGAGTTTAGGGTACATGAGTTTGAAAAGTATAATGGTATCAGTTGCCCTTTAATCCATTTGAAGATATTCTGTAGAAATATGGAGGGGTACTTGAATAACGATGATATACTGATTTATTTCTTCTACGAGAGTCTTAATGAACCGGCTATGGTGTGGTATAACCGCTTGAGCAGATAACAAATTATGTCGTGGATCGATTTGGCCAATGCCTTCCTAGATCAATACAAATATATCAAAGAATTGGCTCTAAATCATCAAGATCTCCAGAAATTAAAGATGAAAGCTATTAAAGGCTTTAGAGAATATGCACTGAGATGGATAAGCATTGCAGCTCAAGTACAACCTCTGATGTTAATAAAGGAAATGTCATGTATGTTTCATAGCACCCTTCCAGACCCTTTCTTTGAGTTGTTGCTTGCAAATTCAATGAATAATTTTGAAGATCTTGTGTCAAGTGGGGAACAAGTAGAGTATGTTATCACCAGGGGGAATTTGAAGATTGCCTCCGAAAGATCAGCTACGCAAAAATCAAAAGATAGTGAGGTATATGAATGTCACGACCAGAGCCCCACAGCTGCAAGAGAAGAATGACAACTAGTAACTCAGATCGACCAAAATAGATTCCTCGAGTTAGAAAAGCTTTGGATGTGTTCCAAACACCCATATCAGAATTATTCTCGCATCATGTTAAAAGTCAACATATCACTCCAAGACCAATGAAAGCAATGTCGAACCCTTCTATTCATAGTTATGATGAAGACAGTGTCTGTTATTTCCACATGGGGGCACCTGGGAATTCTACAGAGAGATACAGTCCATTGATAAAAGAAATAGAGATGCTCGTCAGTAATGGAACGTTAACTCAAGAGTTGGTTGAACAATTGATGACAAACTTGAATGCGACATTAGAACACAATATGTAACACCCGATCTAATCAAATACCATTGCATCAGATGAGTAATGGGGCATCCTAATTATGCAAAAATCATTTCATCCATCATGAAACTTTATGTCATTTGCAACATCTTGTTTGAACTTGTTTTTGTCCTTATTCTCAACTTTTTTTGTTAGGATTTTTAAATGAACTTATGTCATTTTCCAAGGTAATGAGCAGTAAATCAAGTTTTAATCTTGTAATTCTTTGAATATCAAATGAATTAAAGGTTTTTTACTACTTTATTAATGATAGATATTTGACAAATTAGACCTTCCATACCCCCATCCAAAGCCGAAAGAACCATTGCCTATTTCCTTACCCAAAATAGCATAGCGTACTACCAAAGGACCAACCTTGATATCACTTCCCTTCGAAACAATAAAGTCATGCCCTTATCACCTGAGGCACCAAAACATGTACTTTTACCTTTCCAGACATAAATAATCTTTCCATAACATTACTTTTCTTAGAATTACAACTTTAAGTCACATATTTCCCTTCCTAGACATGGAACAACCATTTATTTCCCAACCTCAATAAATCCTAGGGGCATAACGAGAACCTTTCCTGAAAGAAATACAAGATGGAGTGTTGTAAACCATGTTTTACAAGATAATTCGAATAATTAGAGGCATACTATGAACAAATAGAAGAAGAAAAAAATTAAGGGAATCATTGAAATAATTATATCATGTATTAATTACATTGTTTTCATGTAAATAAGGTTAATCCTGAATACTCGTCCCCCTACGGATACTTCTTTTACAAAGACTTCTATGTATGAGATGATGAACGGCTTTGTTTCATTTACCCTTTCAAATATATGTATATATATATCCCTTGTTGTCCCCTTTTGAGCCTATAGTATTTTTTCTTTTGATTTAACCCTAACCAAGGATCACTCTCCCCACTGAGGAGCAAATGAAGAACATCTTCTCGCATGAGTGTAGATCATCAATCCAGATTTCGCTACAGAAGCAAGTTATGATGAAATAAAATGAGAAATAACAAGATACTGCGAGGTAGACCAAATACGAAGTATTCGAAGATCAAATCGTGTTGACTACACAGAGATAAAGAAAGGGAAAAGAAGAAGAAGAAAAAAAGAAGAAATAAGAAAGAAAACCAATCAAATACTTCAAGACAGGTGGTTCAAATATCTAGAATCAATTTTCCAGAAGATCAGAGAACACCAAAATAAAAGAAAATAAAAGATAGACGATTAGATTCAAGTTGAGCAGGACGATATTGAAGACAATAAAATGAATTGATCATTGGTTCAATAACCCTTAAATAGTTATTTGAGCCTATTTATCCCTTTCTTTCATAACCGTGAGCCCGACCTACATTGCGTGCCTAAAAAGTCCCTTCTAATCATATATGGATTTCTAAGTGGAGAGATTATCTTCAGATTTCATTCCGCCCCTCAGGGTTAATTTTATTTACAAAAAAAATTATTTTCTAAATCTTTAATGCATGATAAAAAATAATAATAAAAGAAAGTTCAAGACGTAAAATTTTATATGACATCTTGAAACCAAACGTGAATTCGAGTTGAAAACCTAAAAAATGCATCTCGAACACGAAGATTGTCAACCACTTCACAAAAGATGATCTTATACATCTCTTGATAAAGCATTACACAATCCAAAGGCGTTCACGAGGGCTGAGAACCAGTGAACATTTCCATAAGAGAATCATGATGGTTGCCTTATCAGGTCAATGAACACCAGAATAAAAAATGCAAGAAGCCATCCTGAAACACATTACTTCCCCAAATTAACCTAAAATACATTACCTTCCTAAGTCAGCCTAAGCATTTTATCAGGATTAATCTTTACACTTCAAATGTATATATTTTTTGAAGGATTAAAAGAAAATGACTTATTTGATATTCAGTGAACTATTATTTTACAATTTGTTTTTAGTGTGAGCCGGAAAAAAATGACAACACTTTTGAATTTTATTCAACATCTTTTTCACATTTCTAAACTAAAAGAAAAAAACATTTTCAAAAAGGACAATCTCAAGTGAAAAAGGTCCTCGAAGCTGGTGAGGCTCATTCTGCCTCTATTGAAGAAAAAGAGAACGATGCCATAATAATGAAGCCTTTCTTTAAAGCGTATAATCTGATAGATCAGAAGAGCTAGAGGACAGAACTTTTAACACTTCATTGTGATGTTGTTAGAAACAGATGAATGCCTTAGTGGAAGATGACACATATCCTAGTTTATAGCAAAAATGAAAGACATTTATGTTAAAAGAATTGATCACTTCTTAAGGGTCAATATAATCGTCACATCATGAAAGCAAGCCCTCAAGATATTCGATAACATCATTGATTAGCGATACAATAGCGAGACCATTCGAGATTAAGATTTTGGCACGAAGAGAGCCACGAGTACCCACATTGGGCATTACCTAAACTATATGTCATTAAGATCAGAAGATTCAAACCAAACAGACATGGTGAATGACCCCGTCGCTTGGAGTGTTAGGGTCGAGAGATGAACAAAAAAGAGTTTACCTTGAGTTGAACCATTCATATTGTAGTTGAAGTTGGGGGTAGCCTCCATAAGAGAATGATCAAGTGAAGGAAGACTGAGATCTCTATTTTGAAGTCAAAAGAGGGTTGCTAATAAACATTTTCGTATATAAAAAAGTCATGCATTACATTTAGATACATATCCATTGCATTCACATGCATCAAAGCATATCTTTACAGATTTTTCAAGAAAAGAAGATAATAAAAAGGACATAATTCAAGCCTTGAATAAAGGGAATTATACTCCGATTGGCAGAACCTCAAGAATTGAGGAACTCAATCCAAGAAGAATCATTACTTTGACGTGGGGGCACGTTACCCAAACAACATGATATTTTCATATAAATTTTTATAAGAAACTAAGCTTGATTTTCAAGGTTTTCTTGATAAGTAAGTCCTTCGGGCCATCAGTAAGTCTTTCGAGCATGATGCATAAGTCTTTTGGGTCATTTATAAGTCTTTCAAGCAAGATGATAAGACCTTCGGGCCATCCATAAGACCTTTGGGCAGGATATTTTCAACATTTATGGTACTCGATTCATCACATATGGAGTTGAATATTGACAACATGATATTTTCATATGAATTTTTATAAGAAACTAAGCTTGAATTCAAGGTTTTCTTGATGAGTAAGTACTTCGGGCCATCAGTAGCATGATGCTTAAGTCCTTTGGGCCATTTATAAGTCTTTCGAGCAAGCCATCCATAAGACCTTCGGGCAGGATGTTTTCAACACTTCTAGTACTCTATTCATCACAAATGGAGTTGATCTTGATGTGGGGGGACGTTACCCAAACAACATGATATTTTCAAAAGAATTTTTATAAGAAACTAAGCTTGATTTTCAAGGTTTTCTTGATGAGTAAGTCTTTCAGGCCATCAGTAAGTCTTTCGAGCATGATGCGTAAGTCCTTCAGGCCATCTATAAGTCTTTCGAGCAAGATGATAAGACCTTTGGGCCATCTATAAGACCTTCGTGCAGGATGTTTTTAATATTTTCGGTACTCGATTCATCACATATGGAGTTGAATCAGCCACGCCTCACTAGAGGGACGAACATTCCCAGTAGAAAGATCATGATGAGAAGAAACCGTAGCTTAAAGAACTAAAGATGGAGACTCAGCCAAGAGAACGAAGTAAAGATGACATCATTGGCGGCAATGACTCAATAATTTCACAGAAATAGATGAATTGGCATTCCTAGCAAAGAGTTCGCAACGTGACATGAGGAAACCAAGATTAAAAATGGTGTTTTTTTATCTTTGCTTCATTACCGTTTCATAGTAATGAGCAAAGAGGGGCAGTTGTAAGCACTATTTTTAAGTCATACCCAAAATGCTCAAATAACCCAGGCCCAACAATACAAGCCCGGGCCCAAAACCAACCCAGCTAAAATACCTGGATCCATACCCTAACCTAACCTAACCCTAACCCTAACCCTAAAGATATCATTCATTTATCCGCCACCGCTATTTCCAAGCCTCCTACCAACGCCACAGTCACGCCTGTCAGATAACCTGTTAGAGATGTCAACAAGCCAAAATCACAAAGGCATTAAAAGCCCACAATCATCGCAAATAGAACCTAGCAATATTCAAGGTAGATCATTGTTTTTTTTCTGTTTTATTTTTTCCCTTTCGAAATACAAATAAACAAAAAATATAAATTTTAAATAGTGTATATTTACAGAAAATAAAAAAGAGTTAAGAGTGGTTTACCTGAGTTGTGGAGGTCTTCACAACGATCGGTCCATGTGAGGAGTCGAAGAGTCGATTTTTTTTGGTCTTTTGGGTAGTTTAGGAGCCTCTTTAGGTAGTGTAAACCGTATATCCATCTTTAGGAGAGCGAGGCGGGAGTTTTCGGCTGATTTGGGTTGTTTTGGGAATTTCGGCCGCCTACTATCGACCGAGGGGAGAGCTTTTTAGCATTTTTTTTGTTTTTGTTTTTTGTCCCTCAGTTTGAAATGAGTGAAAAGAAGAAAAGTTGGCTTATATAGGAAAAATTAAGGGGATAATCACTTTTAAACCCCTGAACATTGCACGTGTTTTGCAGTTTGGTCCTTTCAAGGACCAAAAGTACTATTTTACCTTTTATTTTTTATTGCTTTAAATTTTTGGGTTTATTCATGTTATGGTCCCCGTTATTTTAGCGAGTTTTTACATTTTAGTCCTGTAGGGATTATTTTGTAATTTATATTTTTATGCTTGATTTTTATTTTTTTAGGGTTACTTTTCTTTTAATCCCCTTATTTTATTCCGTGTTTTGCATTCTGGTCCTAGGATAGGGCCATTTTCGTTATTTACCTTTTTTTACGTGTGTTATTGCTTATTGGTTTATATGTTACATAGTCCATAATATTCTCGCGTGTTTTTACATTTTGGTCACTTGAGAGGACTGAATATGTTATTTGCCCATTTTTTGTGCATGTTATTATTTATTGGGTTATTTTCTATTTAGTCCCTATAATTTAATGTGTATTTATATTTTAATCCCTAAATCTATTTATTATTTTATTTTGATTTATCCCTTGCATTTTAATTTGTTTTAATTGAACCTATATTTTATAATTAGTTTGTTCCTTATTAGTTTGTTAATTTAAGATTCATGCAATTAAGTCCTTGAATGTATGTTTATTTTATTTTATTTATGATTTTGTTTTTACTGTTTTTTATTTGTTTGTTTGTTATTTTAATTATTTTAATTTGGTTTAATTATTTCGTTTCATAGTTTAAATTCTAGATTTAGTTTTTAAATTAGATTAATATTCGAATAAAGCTTAGAAATTAGGACGACACTCTAGTTTAATTAGGGAGCAATTCGAGTCAAGTTTTTGCATAACATGCTCGATTAGTCGAATCAATTGCTCAATTCTAAAATTAATTAATAATTAATATTTTCTAAAAAACTTTAAGTGTAATATTTTAGATAACAATTAGGTTTTAATTAGCCCCCAACTTTAAAAAGTGTCAATTTAGGTCCCTAAGCTTTTAGATCTTTTAGAAATCAGTATTTTAGTTCTTTGACCTTTTTAGTCTCTGAACTTCGATTAATATTTAAATTTTGACATAATTAAATAGGTTAAATAGAGCCTCTACTTTAGGTTAGATTTCACACTAGTCCTTTTAATTTAGGGGATAATTCGAGTTGGCCCTCGCCTAAATGGTCGAAGGACCATCTCGATTATTCGATTCAATAATTGATTAAAATCAAATAGGATTAATATTAAAACCTACACATCTAGGTTTGTTCCTTTAAGTCCTTTAACTTTCATAATTTAACACCTTAAGCTAGAAAAAACTTAATTTACTCTTAGTTTAATTAGGATTAAATAAAATTGTTTGATCGCATTTTATTTTTAACTCTAAGGCACTGTTTATTCATTAAGGAATTAATAGCATATCTCTCGCAATCATGCTCCGGGAGTGACTACTGGTAATTCCCGAAATAAGTCGACACCCTTTTCAAAACCGCATCATGATTTTCTATGATTAAGGCAATGTCCGGTTATTAGACACAATATATGATCTCCCACATTTATGCTAGGGGCGAATGCTATCGGCCTCAATAAATGAATACTCTTTTTAACTTTTGCATCCGTAATGATTTTCAAATTAAATAAAGATCGAACTCAAAATTTTCTATTTTAAATATAGGATAATCAACTAGGTATCAATTTGTGGGTGCTTGTGGGGGTGATAATCCTTCCCCACACGTAACTGACTCCCGAACCCGATTTCTAGATTTTCGTATACTTCAAAACTTGGTATATTGATAAAAATAAAATGTTTTAATAATATCACCCGATTTTTATGGTGTCCCAATCGCACCTTAAATGATTGGTGGCGACTCCTCACATTTCGAAAAATCTTTTCAAAGAGAAAACCCCCGAGTCGATATCGGTCTTTCCCCGCCCGAGTGAAAAACAGTGTCGACAAATAATCAATAGAATTCCTCTACCCTAGTTTATGCTCTTATATATGTCTCACCACTCAAATTATGACACATATATTAATGATATATTAGTAAATTAAGGAGTTTATCATTTTCTTTATTTCCTTCTTTTCATTTAATTTTTTATTTTATTCTAAAACAAATTAACATTAATTTAATATTATTTTTTAAAATTTTAATAATATTATGTTAATTTTATTGAATTTTATTTTTGAATTTATTCTTTAAATTGTTTTTTAGTATTAAATTTGATTTTTTTTTAAATAGTAAATCATTTTTAATAGTTCAATTCAATTAATTTTATTTATATTTTTTTCATTTTGATTTTGGGATTTAGGGTTTAAGTTTTAGGATTTATGATTTAGGGTATATGGTTTAGAGTTTAATGTTTGGGTTTAGGGTTTAGGTTAAATAAATTAAATTCAATAAAATTATCATAATATTATTGAAAATTTTAAAAGATATTAATACTAAACTAATGTTAATTTTGTTTTAATAAGAATTAAATGAAAAGAAGGAAATAAAGAAAATAATAAACTTTCTTAATTTACTTATATACATTAATACATATGTCATATTAAAAATGGTGAGACATATACGAGGGAATGGAGTGGGGAAGAGGAATTATATTCCCTTAAAGTTTATGTGTAGGGTAATACAGGTGCAATCACAATAATCATGAGTGAAACGAAACATTTTCCAAGATTGGAATTCCATATCTTGCGTTCATTGCCAGTAACCACTAGCAAAGGCTTGCAATCAGTCATTATATTCTTTTAGAATTGCCTCTCTTTCAGATTGAAAACCATATTTCTCATCTGTTTATTCTCATTTGGATTTGGAGCAGGCTAAGGCATGGTTACTGCGCTTCAAATGACAAGTGAAACTGGACAATACAATGGCAGGATCACCCTGCTTCTTCTTCTCTCATGTTTCATGGCTTTCATTGGAGGTGTTCTATTTGGTTATGATCTTGGAGTTTCTGGTTTGTTTCAGTACTTTTCCCTAGGGCTTTTGATTTGTTAAAATGTTGTATGGTTACTTGTTTCTAAAGAGAACTTAGATTGATCTGGGTTGTGTGAAGGTGGGGTGACTTCTATGGAGCCATTTCTCAAGGAATTCTTCCCAATGGCGTACAGCCAAAATCAGCAATTACTGCAAATTTGATAGCCAACTCTTAAGCTTGTTTACTTCTTCCCTATACCTATCTGCCCTTTTTGCTTCTTTCTTTGCATCATCTCTGACTACAGCCTTCGGCCGCAAAGCATCCATCCTGGTCGGAGCAGCTGCATTCCTGGCGGTGCTGCTTTTAGTGTCTACATGCTGATATTAGGCCTGATAAGATAGCACTTAAGCTATCTAAAGGAAAAATGAGAGAAAAAGAGTAAGTACTCTCTCTAACCTTTATTAAGAAAAGCTGTTCATCTCTCAACTAGAGACCAGCTATTTTTACATGAAAATGAGGAATAACCATGCATATAACAGACTAATAACAACTTGTAACTGCATGATAACAGAAAACCCTAGCACTAGTATTCACGCAATACATGCATGCAGCATACACGTGTACATAACACTAACATTCATCCTACGTCGAATTCTTCAGCTTTGTTCAGTGAATTTCACATCCTTTACTTCAACACGGCCGAGTATTGCTTGGAGTTGGGATCGGATTTACCAACGAGGTAGAACAATCATAATCATTTTCCTGCTAAGTGTTCTTTTTCGTAATCATAATTTACTTGTTCCACAGGTTGTGCCTTTATATATGACGGATCTAGAAATTTAAGAATGGGATACAAAATTTTAATTTTCTATTCTTATAAATAATGGGTATGCCAAAATTGTAATTTTTTTCTTTTTTTCTTAACACATTAAGTTAAATTGGCGCTTCCAACACACAGAGGCGCATTGAATATTGGTTTCGAAGCTGGTGTTAGCATTGGAGTACTTGTCGCTAACCTTACTAACTACTTCACTGAAAAGATCAATGGCGGTTGGGGGTGGCGTATTTCCCTAGTCATGGCAGCAGTACCAGATTCAATCATAACACTAACTACATTCCTTCTCCCAGAAACACCCAACAGCTTAATTCAGCAAAGCACCGAGAATCACGAAAAGGCAAAACATGTGCTGCAACGTATACGAGGAACCATTGATGTTAAAGCAGAACTCGATGATCTCATCAAAGCAAGCTCAACCCGAAAACGATGAACAGCCCATTTAAGAAAATCATAAAGAGAAAACACGGTCCTCAATATGTGATATCAATAGCTATACCAGTTTTCCAGAAAATGACAGGAATCAATGTGATCACATTCTATGCTCCACTGCTTTTTAAGACAATAGGCCAGGGCGAAAGCGCCTCGCTACTCTCAGACAGTCGTGACCGGCCTTGTGGGATTGGCCTCGATATTGATATTCATGTTTGCAGTAGATAAATTTGGAAGAAGTCTGTTTATGGTTGGTGGATCTCTAATGTTGGTGCCACAAGTAGTAATGGGAGGAATCTTGGCAGCAAAGCTAAGTGATGAAGGTGCCCTAGGCCATGGCTGTGCTTACCTGGTTTTGGTTCTGATATGCATATATGTTGTGGGGTTTGCATTGTCTTGGGGTCCTTTGGGATGGTTGGTCCCGAGTGAGATTTATCCATTGGAGATTCGATCAGCTGGGCAAAGTATTACAGTTTCAATGGGATTTTTGTTATGTTTTGTGGTTGAGCAAACTTTCCTAGCCATGTTTTGTCATATGAAGTGGGTGATATTTTACTTTTTCGGGGCATGGGTGGTGGCGATGACAGCGTTCGTCTACTTCCTATTGCCGGAGACTAAGAATCTGCCTGTTGAACAAATGGAAGTAGATTGGAGAGAGCACTGGTTTTGGAGAAGATTCGTGGAGGATGATGTCAAATTTTGAGTAAACTTTCTTTTTACTCGAATTTGACAATTCTAACTATGTGTGTAAAATTAAAAACTCAAATAAAATAGTCATAGTTTTCTCCCGTTGATAAGCCGTTCATATGTTTTCTTTTTGTTTTTGTTGAATCAATTTTAATGTTAATTGCTGACCACCCGTATTTTTTATTATCTTTTTATTTTCTCTTTTTTTATTTTTAATAAGTATGTTTGTATGGCACATTTTCCTCTACCTTTATAGCACTTTTTTCTGCTTTTATGGTACGTTTTCTTCTTTCTTTTGCCACGTTTTTTTGGTCGTTTTCATTTATCATTTTTAAGGGTTGATTAGACATCACTACAATTGATCAAGATGTAGTTTATCTATAATATTGTTGATCTTCCCTGTTTTGGACTCTCGGATTATATTTGGACACCCGTTATGCATTCATGGATAGCTTTTCACGTCGCTCAAGTATGATTTGCGGTTTGTCGATAGTCTTTCAGTAGTTTTTCACGTCGCTCGAGTTTGATTTGTGGTTTGTTATTTTTTTAACAAAATGGACAAGTTTAGAACATAATGAATTGTCGGGTGACAATTTGTAACTTTTAATAATCGATGGATCATTTCATAACTTTTAATAGTCAAATAATTTAATAAAATAATATCCTATAGTCCGGGTCTATTTATGTACTTTACCCAACATTTTAATAATAGTTAGATGTATATACAAATGAATAAAATTCTTATAAAGTAGACATGAATAAAACTCTTACATTAAAATAATATTAGCACTATAAATATCATCAATCATTTTTATATTTTCAATCACAACATTTAAAGAAAACCATTGAACGAAAAAAATAGAATAATTAGTTAGTTTGTTATAAGTTTGTTGTTAGGCTGTTAGAGAATTAGTTAGAAGCAGTTAGCTCTTGTATTATAGTTTGTACAGTGGACTATATATATTGCAGTTTAGCTGAATAATAAAAATAACGAGGCATTATTTTAACATGGTATCATTCCCAGGTTTCATTAGAATTTCCAGGCCTTTCTTGTTGGATCCCTCTGCTTGGCCCACTTCTAAAACCAAGTAGTGTGGCTCGGTATCATCCTCACATCAGCGCTTCTTCTTCGTTCTCCCCAAATTTCTCTCTAGGGATTTTGCTCGACTTTCTTCACTGCAATGCCTCCAATCAACGATTCGGCTGTGGTGATTTCCATCATCCACTTTTCTTGCATCCATCAGATACTCCAGGCACTCCGCTCATCTCTCATCAATTGGTCGGATTGGAGAACTATAATGTTTGGAGTAGGTCGATGCGAATAGCACTTTTGGCGAAGAACAAACTCGGCTTCGTCTCATAGGATTTCCACCAGATTTTAAGTTCTCCAAACGAAAGAATGATCAAGCTGCAGTAGCTGTCTCTGAATCTGCCGTTGTTCTTGAACCTGTTGTTGTGTCTGACATTACTAAAGCCTCTGGAAAGTTGAGTTCTTCGGCTCCTCTGGCACCTTCCTTCACCCAGGAGCAGTATAACCAAATTCTTCGCTTGCTGTCCTCTGCTCCGTCTGTTGATTCCGCTGTGAATCTGGCAGGTATTGTTGATGGTAATCTTCCTGCCTCTAATAAATCATTGACTTGGATTTTAGATACAGGTGCCACAGATCATATACTATCTGATTTTCAATGCTTGTTGTCTCCTGTTTTATGTTCCTCACGCTCCATTCTACTACCAAATGGTAAAACAGTCCCGATCACATATATTGGTTCTTGCTTCCTGAATTCAGATACAAACCTGTCTAATGTATTATATGTGCCAAATTGTACTCACAATTTGCTTTCCATTTCGAAGCTTACCCATGACCTTCAATGTTTTGTCAGTTTTTATCCTGATTTTTGCATTCTTCAGGACCTCTCAAGTGGAAGGATGAAGGGGATTGGTAAGGAGTATAGAGGGCTTTATTTTTTTCAGTCATCTGCTTTACCTACTGGTTTGTCATCTACACATAGTTCTTCAAATGTGCAGTCTCCTATTTTTTGCTCTAATATGTCTTGTGATTCAAAATTGTTTCATTCTGGTCATGTATCTGAATGTATAATTGCTACATCTAGCAATAAAACAAGCATTTGGCATTCTCGTTTAGGACATGCTGCTATTTCGACCATGAATAAATTGCCCTCGTTGCATTCTGTTAACTTGGATTCTAAACTATTGCATTCTTGTTCTATATGTCCTTTAGCAAAACAGACTAGGCTTCCATTTCCTATTAGTCTTACCTCTTCACAAGCTCCTTTTAACCTAATTCATATAGACTTGTGGGGTCCCTATCGAATTGTAACACATAGTGGTCATAGGTATTTTTTAACCATAGTTGATGATTTTACCCGTATGACTTGGGTGCACTTGTTGAGATTGAAGAATGACACTGTTATTTCTCTTAAAAAATTCATCACTTTTGTCAAAACCCAATTTTCAGTCACTGTTCAAATCATTCGCAGTGATAATGGCACTGAATTTTTTAATTCTCAGTGTTCTGATCTTTTTAGCTCCATAGGTATTCTTCATCAAAGCTCATGTGTTCAGACTCCCCAACAAAACGGGGTTGCTGAACGCAAACACAAACAAATTCTTGAAGTTGCAAGGGCTCTTAGGTTTCACTCAAAGGTTCCTATTAAATTTTGGGGTGAGTGTATTACAACAGCTTGCTATATAATAAATTGTCAACCTTTTTCTGTTTTAAATTTCAGAACTCCTTTTGAGGCTCTTTACCATAAATCTCCTGATCTCTCTCATCTTAGGGTATTTGGGTGTTTATGTTATGCTACCAAGCTTAACTATAGAGATAAATTCTCTCCTAAGGCTATCCCTTGTGTTTTCATGGGATATTCTTCAACTCAAAAGGGGTACATTTTGTTTAGTCTTCAATCACAACAGTTTCTTGTGAGTAGGGATGTGGTGTTTCATGAAGTAATTTTCCCCTTTCATTTTCCTATTTCAGAATCCTCTCCTTTTTTCCCTTCACATTCTCATATTCCTGACTCTGATTTTCTGATTCTTGATTCTTCACTACCTATTGATTCTTCCAGTTCCTCACTACCTCTTGGTTCTTCACCTATTCCATCCATTTCTCCATCTGATGTCTCAACAGGTGCATCTGGTAGTCCATTTGGCTCTTCATCAAGTCCTTCTGAAGCTAATATTCCTCCTTTAGCACATGATTCATTTGTGTCTAGGCGTTCCTCTCGTGTCTCCAAGCCTCCAACCTGGTTAAATGATTATGTATGTTCTTGCCAATCCACTTCATCCTCTACTAATTACCCTGTTTCCAAGTACATTTCTTACTCTCATTTACCCTCACATACTCAACATTTTTGGCTTCTATTTCTCATTTTCCTGAACCCATCACTTATCAAGAAGCTTGTCAACATCCGCAATGGCATAAGGCCATGAAAGAGGAGATTCAAGCATTGGAGTTAAATAATACTTGGATTGTGGTACCGTTACCTTCTGGTAAAATTCCCATTGGCTGCAAATGGGTTTATAAAATCAAGTATCGTGCTTCGGGTGAGGTGGAACGGTTCAAGGCTCGGTTGGTGGCCAAAGGGTACAGTCAGAAGGAGGGTGTTGACTATGTGGAGACTTTTTCTCCTGTTGCTAAACTTACCACAGTGAGATTAGTTTTGGCTCTTGTTTCAATTTTTGACTGGCCATTGTCGCAAATGGATGTTCACAATGCATTCTTGCAAGGAGATTTGATTGAAGAAGTCTATATGCAATTGCCTGAAGGCTTTTCCAGCCAGGGGGAGCATATGGCTTGTAGGCTGCAAAAGTCTTTGTATGGGCTTAAGCAGGCTTCTAGACAATGGAATAAGAAGCTGTCTGAAGCACTTACATCAGCAGGGTTTCAACAGAGTAGGCATGATTACTCGTTGTTTACAAAGCGAGTAGCAAGCAAGTTGGTGATTGTGCTTGTGTATGTAGATGATTTATTGATTACTGGCAGTGATGCTACTATGATAGAAGAGCTCAAGTGTATATTGAATTCCAAGTTTAAGATGAAAGATTTGGGTGAATTGAGATACTTTCTTGGGCTGGAAGTGTTACGATCAAAAAAAGGGATTATTTTAAACCAACGCAAGTATGCTCTAGAATTAATAAAAGATATCAAGGCAGGGGGAGCAAGGCCTGCTTTAACACCCTTGGAACAGAATAATAATTTTTTGATTACCTCGGACACTAAGAGTTTGAAGTCAAGTACAGAGGATATGGTTGAAAAGGCACAATTTCAAAGGCTAATAGGCAGACTTATTTACTTGACTCACACTAGGCCTGACATAGCCTATTCGGTACAGCATCTAAGCTAGTTTATGCATCAACCTGGAAAGGTGCATATGGAAGCAGCCCTGAGAATTGTGTGGTATGTTAAGAGGAATCCAGGGCAAGGAATTTTGCTAGACTCCTCTAGTACGTGTGGTTTGATTGCTTATTGTGATTTAGACTGGGCAACTTGTCCGATATCAAGGAAATCTGTAATAGGGTACTGTATAAAACTTGGCAATTCTTTGGTCTCATGGAAGTCAAAAAAGCATAACACAGTGGCTCGTTCTTCAACAGAAGCTGAATATAGAAGTATGGCAATGACCACAGCAGAGTTAGTTTGTTTAAGTGGGTTGCTAAATGAGCTAGGAGTGAAACAGAATCAGCCTATCAAGCTGTTTTGTGACAGCAAAGCAACATTACAGATTGCTTCAAATCCAGTCTTCCATGAAAGGACGAAGCACATTGAGATTGATTGTCATTTTGTTAGAGACAAGATTCAAGAGGGGTTCATTACTGCTGAAAATGTATCCTCAAGGAAACAACCTGCAGACATTTTGACAAAGGCACTCGAAACACAACAGCATGAGTATTTGATAGCCAAGTTGGGGTTTACAAATGTTTTTCACCCACCAACTTGAGGGGGAGTGTTAAGATAGCAAATAATTAGTTAGTTTGTTATAAGTTTGTTGTTAGGCTGTTATAGAATTAGTTAGAAGCAGTTAGCTCTTGTATTATAGTTTGTACAGTGGACTATATATATTGCAGTTTAGCTGAATAATAAAAATAACGTGGCATTATTTTAACAGATTGTTTGCATTAATTAATAAGTTAGAGGTTTCTCGAAGAATAATGGATCTCTGAAGATGAAATATCGATTTACATTATAATGATAATAATGTTGGAAAAAAATTATTTTATTAAATAATGAAGTAATATGAAACTTCAATTCACATTGATATGTTGTTATTTATTTTAATTTTAAATTATTTTTACTTACTATTACAATTATAATTTTATAAAAGCTTTTCTCTATTACAATTATAAGTTTATAAAAGCTTTTCTTTACAATGATAAGATTTTATTATTTACTATTGTACTTCTATATTTTTTAAGTAATTTGCAACTTCAAAGAAATTCAAAATTCACTTTAAAAATTGGTATGAATAAATGTTTACTCAAGGCCCCCAAATTTGATATTTATAACTTAGTCCTTTATTTTTTTATTTATAATTGAAGCTCCTAATTTTCTATAATTATAATTGGGGCCCCTAATTTTCTGCATTTCCATAAATTTTTTAATTTTGATCTTCTTCTTCTATCTCTCTTATTAATTCATGTAATTTTAAATTAAATTTTATTTTTATCTCCTTTTTAAATCTCATTCTTCAATTTATCAAATTTTCTTTAACTTGTAGTCTTCTCCGATCTCAATCTAATGATAAAATAATATATCATTCTTTATTTTTTTATTAATAAAAATCAAGTTCGTATCATACCCACATTCAAATTTTTATATTTATTCTATCTTAGTTGTATTTAGGTAAAAGGGCACAAGAAGCCCCTATACTTTCAAAAAAATCAATGTGGCCCTCAAACTATTTTTCTCTCTCAATGTGGCATTCTAACTCAAAAAAAAATAAAAAAAAATCCAATGTGAGGTTGATTATACCACTCATCACTCAACTATGTTCTCTCTCCCATTTTGGTCAGTAAACTTTAAAAGTTTTCAATTTAATCATTCAACTTTTGAATTACTCCTATTTTAAACACTATGACTTATTTTATTAATATTTATGTATGATGTGTCATTTATTATTATTATTTTATTAATATATGATTAAAATAATATTAATTAAATTAAAATTTCAAAATTGTATTTAAATCAAAAAAATATTTCCCAAAACCCTAAATCACAACCATTTTTCCCTATATTTCATTTTTTTCGCTATCAGTGTGTTGTTTTTTTATGTGAGGTTGATTTTTGTTCTTGTTCGTCATTTAAGAGAAAAAATAAAAGGGTAAAAGGTTAATTGGGTGATTAAAATATAATTTAATTAATATTATTTTTATTGTTGTGGAATATTTTTTATTTAAATATAATTTTTAATTTAATTAATATTATTATAATTATATATTAATAAAATAATAATAAATGTCACATCATACATAAATATCAATAAAATAAGTTATGGTGATTAAAATATGAGCACTTCAAAAGTTGAGTTAATAAATTGAAAACTTTTAAAGTTTACTGATCAAAATGGGAGAGATAAGATAGTTGAGTAATGGTGTAATTTACACATTTATAACAGCATTAAACAAAGGCCACATCAATATGAATTATCAAAGCAATTGGTCAATGACGAAAAATGTTGGTCAAAGAGTCATATTAGATTCTTTTTTTGAGTTGGAAGGTCACATTGAGAGAGAAAATAGTACGAGAGCCACATTAATTTTTTTTTAAGTACAAGGAATTCTCGTGCCCTTTTGCTTTGTATTTAAGATGTTTTCTTAATAAAACAATGAAAATAATGTGTTCGACAAAAAATAATTATTTTCTATGATTTATTAATGTAATATTAAATAAATTGTTCAAAGTAATAAAATATACTTTCGTTCTATAGAAATTTATTTTGAGTTTTCATTCAGGACCTAAAAATGTCCGAGATATCTTTGATTTTACCTACTCTCGTACATATATTCGTTTGAGATTGTTTAGAGTTGTAAGTAGCAATTTAGAGACAAAACTAATGCATTTAATACCCATTGCAACAAATATATTGATACCTCTAAATGGGTATGGATTCAATGAACATTTAATGCCTAAAATTCTATGATTGTTAAGCTTAAGGTATCAATACTAGATATCCATGATTCAAGGGACACTAATATAACAATCTAAATTCTTCAAAAAAAAAAGTCAAAATTCAAATTTAAGGGACACTGTAATATAAAAATTTTAAAATATTATTTTGTTAATTTATATATGTAGTTTACACATTTTAGGTAAGAGACACGGCTTTGAGGATGATAATTTAACTTGAAACTAACAGATTTCTATCTATAAGGTCAGATTTTTTTTAAAAGAAAAATGAGATTGGGTTGGATTTTACAAAGGAGTGAGGTCCGGTCAGATTTGGGTAGAGGGTAAAAAAAACTCCGACCGACCCGACCCCAGGGTAATAGAATAATTTCTTTAAAAAAAATTATGGATAATTGCTATAATACCCACTCTTTCTATTATTTTTTAATTAAGTCTTTATTTTATATCGGATCGAGTCGGATTGAATTTATACTCTAAATATTCGGGTTGAGTCGGAGTCGGGTGGAGGATATATATATTTTCGGGTCAGGTTGGGTCGGATAGAAGATAAATAATTTTCTAGTCAAATCGAATTTGCGTGGAGTGTATATATTTTCGAATCAGATCAGATTGACCAATAACCCAACCTATGCCGACCCGTTGCCATCCCTACATGGCGTACCTTTGCCCCCCACATTACCTCGCGACTGCCTCATAGAACAACGCAATACCATACTTGCAGATGCAAATTAGACAGTTTAGAGATGATCGAGTTTAACATGTTTCCTTACGCCACATGAAAAGTGCCTAAAACAAAATCATCTCTCGCCATGAAATTTCAACAAAATTTCGTAACCATGATTGTCATGCATTAGTGAACGTTTTGTTCTCTGCCAAATATGCCTAACCCTTGAGAATGATTTGATTCGAAATTTAAACACGACAATAAATAGGATTATATACAAATCGCAAGTTTTAACCTCAAACTCTAACGTCCTGTGAGAGCTTGTTAGAATCATTTTCGTTTGTCTGTACCAATTGACATAGATTCAGCACTAGTAGTAACATCAGTTTGTCAATAAAACTTGGTTTTAGAACTAAAAACACAGGCACACAACTATGTTCCAAAACATCATAACAGGGTTACCACTCCGATGAGCATGGAAGCGGCTCCAGGTAATCAAACACGTCTGTCGGAAATTCATCAAAGAAGCAATCAGGAGTTGTTGCATCGTTAAATATATTTTTCTTCTTGCCAAGTTCACCATTGTTGCCATTCATTCCAGCTGATGGAATCTTGTTCAATGATTTGGGTTTACTTTCATGTTCAGAAGCCTCCAGATCGTTGAACATGCCCACAAAGTTAAAATCAAATGACTCGGGAGCAAGGTCCTGGCATTCCGGTAAGATAGGGAGCCCCAGTGGTATCATCTGAATAGGCTCAATGTCGACGATGGGAAGAAGGCTTGTTTCCAAGTTGAGTAAATCCGGCTTAATCAGATCAGGTAATGGCACCATTTTGAATTCTTCCATTAAGTTTCCAGTATACAATGGACGTTTAGTTTGATCCTCGTGAGATGATGATCCTTCCTCTAAGGTGATCATGCAGTTGCCTGGAAGAATCTGAACCATGAAAAAAAAGGGGAAGCAATGGTTGTTAGCTTTAGCTTTTGATTTTTGTGATGAATTGCTTCTTCCTTTACCTCTAGCATCGGCATTTCATGGGGAACAGCTTTCCCTTTGTTTTCGTGGGAAATTCTGTCGAGCCGCTTTCGTCTAGCACTCCAGAAATTCTTCACGTCATTATCGGTTCGTCCTGGTAAATGCCGAGCAATCTTCGCCCACTTGTTACCGAACTCCGCTTGCAGTTCTATCACTGTCCTCTCTTCTTCTGCTGAAAATTTGCATCCACTAGGCATTTCCCACAGTGTTTTTGTTTTCCCCAGGAAAGATATAAGGATTAACATGCTTGGTTAGATTGAAATGAAATCATTTTGTACGAATTTGGAGGAAAGTAAAGAGATGACTTACGTTTTCAAGTTGGGTCTAAGCTTGTTAACCCATCTAAGACGACAAGATTTTCCAGTTCTGGGTAAAAGACCCATGGATCGAATGGAGCTCCATCCTCTTGGACCATATTTTCTGACATAGTTCATTAAGATTTCATCTTCCTCAGCAGTCCATGGCCCTTTCTTTATGTATGTTCCATCACTTGGTCTTTCCATCTCTCAAACAATTTTTCTCATAGATTGTGTGATATTTTTGGCAAATAAAAGCAAGGGGGAATGTTTGAGGATCCGACCTCCCACTCTCTCTCTTTTGTTCAAGTGACGGTTGAGACGGTTAATGGCACTCCCCCGATCATCCATTATCCACTAAAGCCCGCCTCTTTTCCATATTCATTTAAATCACGTTATGAAAATCACAAAAACACCCTTATCTTCATCCTCAATATTACATAGGGTAAACTACGCGTTTAGTGCCTAAATTATTAATTTTGGTTCATTTTAATACCTAAACTTTCATTTTTTTCAAAATTATTCCTAACGTAGTAACGTTAAGTTTTTGTTTTGTTTTAGTACTCGTCGTTAAAAATTTAATGGACGGGCAGCTGACCTGGCATTGTTCCGGTGGACGAACGACCAATTTGATGAGAGAATGACAAGTCGATCACCATAGTTCAATTTTAGGCCCATCGAACGGAGGACCATGGAGATCATAGGATGAAGAAATAAAAAAAAACCCATTGTCGATTTGGGGAGATTGAGACATTTTTCGATGAAACGAAGGCCAAAATCGCGTTTAGGAGGTCGAAAAAGTGCGGATTGAAAAGTTTGGGCTTTATTGTGTTTAGGGGATCAAAAAGAGTCGTTAAATTTTAAAAAATAGCACTAAACAAAAATTAAACGTTATATATTGTTTAAAAAAATAAAACTTAGATACTAAAACGGATCAAAACTGATGGTTTAAATACTAAACACGTAATTTACCCTATTACATATGTCAGTCGCACGTGAAACTCCACTTGGAGCAACGCCATGGGGATCAAACTCAGAATCTAGAAACAAAAGGGTCTTCAACTATTCTGTCTCAAGTGAATCCCACTATCCCAGGAACATGTCCATCTCCTTTGTCTTCTTCAAATCATCACACGTGCTTTATGCAAACCTTATTTGATGCACACATAAGACACAAATGTTGTTGTGTTTTCAGTTATCAAGTTGTGGGGAGCATGAGACAAGGAATGGAACCCCAGGCTTGCTGTCAGAATCTTTGATAAAAGAAAGAATCAATGAAAAAGTTCATGAAGATTCATTCCTTCACTAATTAGAGGACACACATAACTACATTGAACTAAAACATGGCACTAACTTCTTCTACTTTTTGACAAACCTGACATTAAGGATTCAATTCAGAATTTTTCTTGTTCACTCTTATAACATAATTATTAGGCCTCAAGTTTTGATGTTGGATACGAGTGAGAATATTTGACGGTATAAGTAGGATGGACCTAGAGGGGTAGGTGGGATGGTCACTTCCCTTACAAATTTCAAATTCTTATATATTTTTTATATTTTTTATATTTTCTATTAAAATTATGTTTTCACTTCATAAAATTTTATAATTTATCTCATACTTAAAATTTTATAAATTCATCCCTTTAACATGAAATCTTGCATCCGTCCGTGGGTCTAAGGTTTCAAAACAATAGAGTAATCGACAAAGTATTGAATAAGCTCAAAATATTATGGGTTTCGGACGTCTTTAGGAAAAAAATTCCAACATCTCTTAGTTCGATTTCATAATTATATGATTCAAGAATTTCGAGTTAGTACGACTCAATTGGATTTAACCTCTGTCAGAAGAGCAAATACATATCAGAATAACAATGACATACATGGAAATCGATACGAAATTTCTCAGATTCAAATTAAGTGCTAAACCTAGTAGTTAAGTTATTTGCCTTGACCTAGTAGTTAAGTGCTAGACCTTTACCCTTATATCATGGTTTTGATCCCTCCCAGCCACAATTATTTTTTATTTCTCGGATAAAAAATTATTAAATGAAGATTTAATATAAAAAATATCTAAATTATATTTTTTCTCATTTAAGTATTTATATTTTTTCTTTATTTATGTGTTTAATTTTTTAAGTCAATACATATGTCTAATGTTATAAACATTATCATTTTAAATATATTAGATGTAACTGCCGTTAAAAAAGTTCATTATGTGAAATGTGTCGGTTTTATATTTTTAAAAAATAATTAAATATATTATTTTTGTGGAAAAACCCTAATTTTTTTAAAATATAAAAAACCCCTAATTTTACTAATTGAATTATGAGAGTCAACCGGGCTAGAAGATACGGAGCCACCCGCCTTCCTCTTCGCACTTTCCCCTCTTTCTTTAGTCCACCGCGTCATTACTGCTGTCTACGCCCTCAACAAACCTCTCTTCCGGTTCAGACAAAAGCACGTCTCGATTTTCAAACTCTGGTTTTCCATCGGGACTGGTTTCAGTCTAACGGTACTCATTGGTGTCACTTTGATTCTTTTCTGGCAATTATTCATGAGCTCCAACACCCGGCTAAGCAACCTTTTCGGTTTCCTCTTATTCGGGTTTTCTCCTTCTTTAAGAATCTCATTGTTCAATGATGGATTTTTATTCATCTCCACTTCGGTCTCCGTTTCAGTCCATGAATTTGGCCACGCTATCGCCCTTGCAAGGTCAATTTCTATTTAATTAATTGCATTGAAAACAGAATTGGTTATTTTAGTTGAGAGAATACAGTTGGAGTACATTGCAGTTTTTCTTACGGTTCTATTCCCCGGTGCACTTGTTGCTTTTGATTACGATTTACTATTGGCTTTGCCTAGATTAAATGCTCTCCGCGACGGACAATCATTAGGTAGGCAACGATGATTGGGTGACATGACGATGACCAGGGCAACAGAGGCAATGGTGGCTGCTGACGTTTAGGGTTTGCAAGTAAGGTTTTTAATGGTTGTTTTTGGTTTTTTTTAGATTTGAGAAAAAAATGTTTTTTTTAATTCTCTAGATACTTAAAATAATAATATTCGTAATGACAAACATTTAATTTGAGCGAAAAAAAATTAGACAATTAAATGGAAAAAATATAATATAAGCATTTTTTATAATTAAACCTTAAATTAATGATCATTTATATAAAACAATAGCATGGTGATCAACATAGGAGAATAATTGTATGGTGTAATTTTTCCTTTAATTTGCTATTGAAACTGTCACTTATCTCTTGGTTTGCAGCAATTCAGGGCAATAGCCCATTTTGCAGCTCTGCCCTGCTCTTAAGGCAACATGTACAATGTCAGTTGTATCAATCATTTCAGAAACCAACAAATCGTACCATTGTTGTTGCCAAAATAAATACCATATGTTTATAGAAAAAGGTAAACATTGGTTGGTATTTTGAGAAGCCTCTTCGTTACTTGCTGCAGCTCTTTCTTATTTTGATTCGAATTATAATATTATGAATGAAAAAAATTAAGTTGAAAATATCGTCTTTTATTGAATCTCTTTAATATCAAATTTGAATTAATCAATCGATAGCTCATGTATAGTTAAAGCCCTTTGAAAAACTAGTACAAGGTGTATATATAAACAATGAATTGAATAAGTTTAAGAAGAATGATACAGTTAAAAGGGAAAACCCATAAATCATTTGAAGGAAATGGTTAAAATTTTGTTCTTCAACAATGGCATATAGGTCAAACAATGTAGTAACCCTTCACATGGCAGTTGTTCCATCTTCTCCTACTGAAAAACTCCCAACTTTTTTTTTCAGTACTCTTTTAACAAGCTGCAAACTTTCTTTGTGAAAACCATCAAAGATTCGATCTTTTTATGAAATGAAAAACACGCTACTTCTTGTATCGTCTTCAACAGTTTTTTTG
Organism: Hibiscus syriacus; assembly: GCF_006381635.1. Lineage (NCBI taxonomy): Eukaryota > Viridiplantae > Streptophyta > Magnoliopsida > Malvales > Malvaceae > Hibiscus > Hibiscus syriacus. The sequence continues at coordinate 618,631 of NW_024062657.1, forward strand.
TTCACTCTCATTGTTTTCATCTTCTTTTACCACAAGAGGACAGAAAGAAATGAGCAACCGGACGGTAAAGAAAGTAAAGGGAAGAGGCATGATGAAGATGAGTCAAAAATGGAGGATTTGATCACTTTTAGCGGTGGAGAAGACCTTACCATAAGTGACATCCTGGATGCTCCTGGTGAAGTAATTGGGAAGTCCAAGTATGGAACCATGTACAAGGCCTTGTTGCAGAGGGGCAACATGGTCAGAGTGCTTCGGTTTTTGAGGCCAGTGAGTAGCTCGAGTGGTGAAGAGTTTGGTGAAGTAGTTCAGCTGTTGGGGTGCATTAGACATCCCAATTTGGAGCCTCTTTTGGGAGTTTATGCTGGGCCTAGAGGAGAGAAGCTTCTTGTTCATCCTTTTTACAGCCATGGCGATCTGGCTCAGTTACTCAGAGGTGAGCTTTTCTTTTCCTGTTTCTGTTCATTTTATCATGTGCTTGCCTTGGAAGTAAATGCAGAAACAACTTGAAAAACTTAACCTGGATTCAGATTGTGAATTAGCTTGGTTTTGTCAGTAGAATTTGTAAAAGATTTAACTGAACTGTTTCATTTGGGCAGATGGGAATGGGGAGTCTCATAGATGGACTGTAATTTATAGGATTTCCATTGGTATTACCAGAGGATTAGACCACCTGCACACCGGATTGCCAAAGCCAATGGTCCATGGAAATATTAAGCCTAAGAACATACTATTGGACAGCAATTACTAGCCATATATTTCGGATTTCGGTCTACATCTACTATTTGAATCCTACCTTTGTCCAAGAAATGCTGGAAGCTTCAGGAAGTGAAGGATATAAAGCTCCCGAGCTCATCAAAATGAGGGCTGCTAGCCAAGAGACTGATATATACAGCCTCGGGGTGATCTTTCTCCAACTCCTTTCTGGAAAACCAACAACAGATGCAAATTTTTATCTGCCTAGCTTCATGCGAAATGCCGTTGTTGATCATCGAATTAGCGATGAAATGGGAAATCCAGTTACAGAAGAACCCATTCTTAAGTTGTTTCAGCTTGCCATGGCTTGCTGTTGTCCTTCTCCTTCACTTAGACCAAATAGTGGACAAGTACTCTTGAAGATCGAAGAAATTGGAAAGTAGGAAGGGATGTAAAATACGAGCAGTGGCATTGGTAGTACTTCATTATGCTGCTGAAACTTTGGTTCCCCGTAGTTTTAGGCTGACTAATTCATATCGACCTGTGTTGTATATTTGGTTTTGGTATGTAAATCTTCTGACGGAGATTTTCTATATATATAAGACCTCGAACTCAAGATCTACTTACATAATATCAAGCTGCTTACCATTGATTGATCAACTTGTCTGTTTGTTTCCGGTTAGGGCCTCGCAGCTGTGCATGTCACACGAAAACCAAGCATGTCCCTCCTCACACAATTAACAAGTTGAGGAGGCAATAGAATTAGAGTTTGGGTTTTGGAACTTTAGGGATTTAGAGGATTAGAACAGTGATCAGTCAATGAGTAGGTAACGATAGATGTATAATTGTTCAGTGACGGAGGTCGATGATAGTCGACAACAGTGGTAGGATTTGGAATTAAGGATTTTGATGATATTTCTTACGAAATGAAAAAAAGTTGGTACTTTTTAAAATGGATTATGAATTTCATATTTTTATATTAAATGAAATAAAAAATTAGATGACGTGTCAAAACATTGATTGGTTGACTAATTTTTAAGATTTTTTGACGGTTGTAACGAACCAGACAATTAAAATAATAACGTCGAAAATGTGGACACCTACATTAACCGGAAAAAAATCAGATACCTAAATGAAAAAAATGTATAATTTAAATATTTTTATATTAATATATTTTTTAAAAAATGATTCGTTTATAACCTAACAAATAATTAAATTATCTGAGTGTATTTTACCCATTTATAATGCCATATTTATGGGCTATTTCACTCTTTTGCTCCTTCCATGGATAACAAATGCATTATCATTTTTGTCCTGACTAGATTTTCCTTCAACTTTTTTTATAAGAAAATGTGATTTATGATAAACTTGTATCTGAATTTGTTACTAACAATAATGAGTAAAATATCACAAAGTAATGAAAAAAGTATAAAATCACATGTCAAAATTTAAAACTTCATATTTTAATTAAAAAACCCAAAATTTTTAAGAAAATTACCCAAATATCCTAATACCCAGAAGCTATCCCTGACTTTCTCTTGCTATTATCCCCCACTATCGTCATCGTTGGCATCATCGACCGAAAGTCAAGAGGAGTAGAAATATCCCCCGCTGTTCGCATGGCATAAACATTCTTGACTAAGTGAAAACCTTTCTTGCCATTTGCATGGCAAAAACCGTCACCGTCATCCGTATTGTCATAAAAAAAAAACGCACGCTAATCTTGCAAAGCTCCGATGTGGTGGCAGGGGATTGTTACGGCTTGCGGTCACATATTTGGTGGGGGATTGTTTCGTGTGTTACAAGGGATGGGAGGAGGGAGAGGAAAGGCAGAAGACGGGAGAATTTTTTCAAAATATTTTTATAATAATATTTTTGTTTGAAAAAATAAAAATATCAGAAAAGTATATTAATGATACGTATTAGATAGCGGGTCAAATTTAATGACAATTATAGTATAAGTACTAAAAGTATATTAGAGAAAACGTTAAACTACTATTTTTTAATAAAATGTTCTTTAGACACTTAAAATTAATTTAAAACTGTAACACTCATTTTCTGTATACATACATGAGTCATAGATGTAAAATTACTTTTAAAACATTTTCATACTTGAAAACTAATAAAATTTTATTTTTTAAATAAAATAATTTAATATAATAATATTAAAAAATGTTCATTAACTATTAGTATGTAAAATAACCTTAAAGTTCGAACACAAAATAATATTACAACCCATATGTCAAATACATACCAGAGCATCATCATATACAGGGGCGGATGCACTAAGCCCCCTATGGGGTCAAGTGCATCCCCATTATTTAGTGGGAAAAAATGAAATTTAGTATAGTATGTCAAAGAAAAATGGAAAAAATAAATTTTTTTGCACCCCCAATATTTTTAAGAAAAAAATTAAAATTTTAGACTCCCATTTATAAATTTCTGGATCCACCACTGTTCATATATCTAATATATGCCAACTAGTAATATCAAAAGTAAGTTTTTAAAGATGTCATACAGTTACTAATGAGGCAACCTTTAATTTACGATGTCAATTGCACTCTTTACTCCGATTGTACATTATTACCTATGTGTGAAACCATCACACACTAATTATTAATTTAGTGATGCATAATAACATAAATAAGACATTTTAAAAACAAGAATAAACCATTATAAGACCAAAATACGATTTATCATATAAAATATATAAACACGTAAAAACTGACTTGATAAGCCAAGTTTCCGTCAAATAACATATGAAACAATATTTAGTATGTCCAGCATACCTATCAATGGATATATTCAAAAGTATTCATTCATAGCCCAATGTATGTCAAATGAGAATGCAATGTACACGAGTTGCATATAAGTGTTAAACGAAAGTATAGGTACTATAGTAACAGCGACAATGTACTAATATATCGAAATGGTTATTCACAAACTCATTATGAATATCATGCATGCACACATAGTGCCGAAAGTACACAAAGATAATGATATGAAAATGTAATATATGCATTAAACAAAATCGATCGATAACAATCATACTCCAAGTATGTCGAAATGCACCTATGACTCTCAATACACATACAATAGGCCTTTAAATCAAATTCGCAGATTATACATTTATTTTGAAACATCGATAGTTGTTAAAACAATATAAAAATTCATCCATATATTTTAGGGCAATTCATACCCTAAAATTATTTGGTAAAATCATTTTCATAAACTTTATGAAAATATTTCAAAATACGGTAAAACATGTTTTGATAGAAATATTTGAGATTGATTCATCGTAAGTTGTCCTCATGTCATATAAGTACATAATAAATGTACTCACCTAGTATAATTCACTCTTATGTCTTACTAACAAAATCCGATAAATTTTCAGCATTTAATTTCCATCCTAGTGCCTCAACAATGACATATTTAATACTTAAGTCTCTAACTTTTTCAATATTTATCATTTTGTACTTCAACTTTCCAACTTTCCAAAATAGCTAAATTTTACATTCTAACTTCAATTCCAACCCTCAAACAACAATTTCTAGCAATGTACATCATCTTTAGAATAATTATACATTCATCCCATAACTTTTTTAAATTTCCAAATAAGTCCCTCAACTTTTGAAAAATTACACATTGGCCCAAAAAAAATTCTAAGGCTTGTAGAACCTTCCAAATATCATTTCTAGCCCATGGAAATTTTTCTATAATTTTTCCCAACTTATTTCCTCAAGGCCAAATGCTTTAGGGTGTAAATCTCATGATTTTCACTTGATTCAAGCGTGAAACTAACATCTATTCAATATTTCAAGACATATTCAATCAAACCCCTAAATTAATTTCATCAAAATACATCTTGCCCCTAAATCTAGGGTGTAGTCGAATTCAATATGAGCTTATATAGCCATGTACAAGTGATTTTAATCATTAATCGTGCTTATATATGATTCTACAACCTCAAAAACATCAAAATCTTTCATCAATTCCATAAACCCTAATGTGAACACAAGCCTTAAAATTTGATATCTTTCAACACAAGCAAGATTATCATGCAATATTGGTACCAAATGATAGCGTTTTTCGCGTAGAGCAACTTTCTATTTCACGGCACGATCCAAAAACCAAAGGGAATTACTTAAAAAATTGAAAAGCAAATTTTTCTTAGCTTTGGAGGAGGCTCACGGCTTGGTGGCTGATTTTAAGCTAAGGGTTCGTTTGTTTCACATAAAACGTTTTCCGGAAAATGTTTGTCTTATTTTCCAGTGTTTGGCTGGAGGAAAACTGGTTGATCAACGTAAAATATTTTTCTGGTCAACAAAATTTCCTTTGTGTTTTTTTGGAAAATGACGTACGGTTTGATTTTCCGTTAGCCATTTTCCGAACTTTTCACTTCAAAGAATAAATACTCAAAATAATTTTATTTTATGAATTTAATATTAATAAAATATTTTAATATCATTTTAATCAAAATATTAATTATTAAAATATTAAATATATTTATTAATATTTCTAATAATATAATATAATATTTTCATATTATAATAAAATAATCAATTATATTATAATAATATAATATATTATATTTTTATTTTAATAATATATAATAAATTATTAATAAAATTTATATTATTTATTAATTTCATAGAAATAATATTATTAAATTATTAATAATGAATAATATTATTTATATATTTAATATTAATATAATAATCTAATAATATTTTAATAAAGATATTTAAATTAATTAGATTATTAAAATATTATATAATTTAAATATATAATACTTTATTAAAATATTATTATATTATTATATTAATATTAAATATATAATACTTTAATAAATAATTAATATAATTTATAATATTTTTATTTCAGTAAAATATACCAATATTAATATTTTTATTAATAAAATTTTAAAAATAAAATTTTAATAATAAATAAATTATTTTAATATTTTAAAAAAATAATAATAAGTTTTATGATAAATAATATTATTTATAGTATTTAATATTTGTAATAAATAATTTTTAAAAAATTCATCAACTAGTGGAAAAAGATTTAAACAACATCTTCCAAATATCGTAAAACGGTTTTCAGAAAATGTAATTCATTTTACAGAAAACATTTTACGGAAAATATTTTCAATGAAACAAACATATCCTAAGTTTATGAAATTTCTAAATTTAATTTCATGTTAATTTAGACTTATTTAAGCTTAATGAGTTTAATATTCATTTAATTGGAAAAAGGCCAATTTATCCTTATTGAAACTTCATAATTACCATCAAATTAAGCCACGCCAACCTTATCATCTTCTAAAAGTCAAATATGAACAAATTATTTCACCCTTTTTCAATTTTACCAAGCAACTTTCCAAAAATTATAATCTTGCCACTTTGATCCAACGATCTAAATTAAACATGAAAATAAGTTCTTAAATTCAATGGTCCATATTATTTTCTATTATTTTAACATGCGGAAATAATATTTTTAAGCCTAATTTATCAACATTCAATTTTTCTCGAAATTTCTATTCGATCCGATTTACAGATTTCTTACCATACTTTAACCATTTCTAGTTTTCAACATAAATTCCGGATAAAAAATCTAATTTCAATAAAATCTCGCTCTCAAAAGTAAACTATAACAAAAATTATTTTTGGAAAAATTACCACAATGGTCCCTGAACCTTTTTTAATTTTTTACTTTGACTACTAAACTTCAAAACTTAAATTTTGGTCATTAACCAAAATTTAGGGTATTAGAAAAGTGTAATTCGAACACTTATTTCTACGTGAAGGATGACTGGAATGGAGTAATTTATAAATGGGAAACCGTGTTCTCATATCATTATGTTATCCATCCGAAGTCAACATATTGAAGAAGAGGGTTTAGTGAAGGTAAGCTACTGCTCCTCATTAATTCCTTCCAAGAATCATACAGACTTATCAAAGGATTTGCTAAAAGATGAAATGAAATCTACATAGACACCACCGTTTTCATCTTCAAACCTCATCTTGCTTGCTATATATTTTCATATTTTTTATTGAACCCTTTCTGATTTTGGCATTTGCATATTTGAGTATTGCCCTTACTAATTCCCCATTATGTTCACTACATTAACCCTTTTTTTGATCTTTTACAGCTACAATCTACAAGCTATTTGCCTGAAGCTAGCAGGTAGCTAAACGCTTACCTTTTCCTATTCAAGTGGTGATAACAGAGAGAAGAGAGGTAAGTTCATCAATAATTTCCAGCTTTTCCAACATTGTCTTTGGTTTAGGGGAAATCCAATTTTAGTTATTTTTTTACTAGTTGGAATCCACTAGAAGTTTTTTCTTTTTCAAACTTATCAGATCATCAAGAAAAATGGCTGAATTTGCTGCTTCTGCTGCTGCCAATACTGTGGGAAACCTGGCAACAGAATATGCGTCGCCTTATCTTAGTTACTTTTTCCATTATGGGAAAATTGCTGAAGATTTCAAGAATCATCGAAATGATCTTCAATTAAAGAAGGCTAGAGTGAAAAATGAGGTTGATCTGGCTGTAAGGCAAACTGAAGTAATCGAGAAGGACGTTGAGAACTGGCTAACAAGGGTTGAGAAAGAATTGAGAGAAACCCAGATTCTTGAAGAAGAAATCGATCATATCAAGTGTTGCAAATGGTGTTCCAATTGGGGCTGGCGTTGTTCTTTGAGTAAGAAACTTATAAAAAAGACCTTTATTATCTCTAAACTTCTAGAGACTTGTAACTTTTCACCAGTTGGCCGCCGTGCTCCTCTTCAAGGAATAGAGTTCATCACATCTAAGGACTTCGTTGACTCTAAATCTTCAAAATCAGCTTTGAAGGAGATCATGGAGGCTGTAAATACTAAGGATGTGAACATGATTGGACTGTATGGAATGCCAGGAGTTGGGAAAACAACTTTAGCCAAAGAAGTTGGGAAGCATGCTCGTGAACAAAAGTTGTTTGATAAAGTTGTGATGTTTACAATGTCCCAAAATCCAAACATCAGCAAAATTCAAGGTAAAGTTGCAGATATGTTTGGTTTAAAATTTGAAACAAGTAGCGAAGAAGGAAAAGCGGAAGAGCTGTTTCGGAGTATGAAAGGTGAGACGAACATCTTCATAATTGTCGATGACCTTTGGGAAGAATTTAAATTGGAGACAATAGGAATTCCATTGGGTGTTGAACATGAGGGTTGTAAAATTCTTCTGACTACACGTGACCAAAAAGTCTGCACCATAATGAATAGTCAGAAGCAAATTCAACTCGGTGTCTTATCTGAAGAAGAAGGATGGGATTTATTCAAGGTTATTGCTGGTTTGGAAGATGGCTATTCCACCTTGATTGACGTAGCCAAAGAGGTAGCTGGTGAATGCAAGGGCTTGCCTCTTGCAATTGTAACCGTGGCAAAAGCTCTAAAAGGTGAGAGTTTAGAAGGGTGGAGGACTGCTAATCAGAGACTCAAGGACTCAAGACATTTGGACAATGAAGATGTTTTTGGAGGTGTGTACAGGGCACTTAAGCTTAGCTATGATTATTTGAAGAAGAACAATAGCCAAACAATGGAAAATGACATCCAATCGTGTTTCCTTTTGTGTTCCCTTTTCCCTGAAGATTATGAAATACCTATTGAGATGTTGATTATGTGCGGAATTGGTGTGGGATTGTTCTCTAATGTTTATTCAATTGAAGACAAAAGAAGGGAAATAGGTGTAGCACTAACAAAACTTCAAAAGTCTGGCTTGCTGTTGGAAGCTGATGATGGAAAACGTGTAAGAATGCATGATGTGGTTCGGGATTTTGCTCATTGGCTAACATCAACGGGAGAAAACAGATTCATGGTTAAAGATGGGCTGAAAGAATGGCCTAATGCCGTTGAAAGTTTTGGGTGTTATACTGCAATAGCTTTATGGAACTGTAGTTGCTTAAATCATTTTCCTAAAAATGTGGAATTTTCAAAGCTCAAGACATTGTTTTTGAAGGGAAGAGGTTTACAAAGTGTTTCAAGTACAATTTTTGAAGAAATGAAAGCCCTCCAACTTCTATATCTCATAAATGTCTGTTTCTCACTGGAAGGACTCCAACCCCTAACAAAGCTTCGAACTCTGTGTTTAGGGAATTGCAAGCTCGAAAACACCTCATCATCATTGAGAAATATGAGAAACCTCGAGATTCTTGTATTGTTTTGCACTGATATTGATGAGATATCTGAAGAATTAGTGGAATTGTCTACTCTCAAATCATTATATCTTTCTCACAAAGAGAAACACATCAATATTCCCCCCAACTTGTTACCGAGGTAATACCTAGTGCAGCAGTTTTATTTATTTTTATGATATTCATATTCTCTTTTATGTAATTTATTTGACTGCTATTTACTTTAATAGCCATTTTGATTTAGAATACACACACGCTTATCACAAACATATCTACAATAAGCTTTTGGTAAGACTTATTTTATGAGGCATTCTAACATGTACATGCATATTCCTACCTATTTAAAAAGAAGAAGAAGCCACACTCCATGTAAGCCCCAATCTTAAAGCCACATTGCATGATACGCATGAAATGTGTATTCTGAACTTGAAAATAATTGACACACATGATAGTTTTTTAATGGAACCTGGCATGTGTGTTGCGCCATGTAACTTGGTAATTTATGCTTTTTTTTAATGCATATAATAGGTTGACGTCACTTGAAGAGCTACACGTGAGAAGTGAAAACAACGTCAACTTAGCGGAGCTGAATTCATTGTCTCGTTTGACTGCACTATCACTGAGAGTTTCTACTGATCAATGCTTCCAAGAGAATATTGTGTTCCCTAAACTACAAAGGTACATTATAGTTGTCAATAAGCATCTTGATGAGTGGCAGGGAATGACCTTTAGAACTTTGGAAATTAATGATCTCACATTCTCTTTGAGCGCGTTCACGGATCTATTTTGCAATGTAGAAGAATTGAGGCTGAAGGATGTCAGTGGACAAAAGAACATTATCCCAAGCATAGGTGAAAATGGAGCAAATAAGTTCACTTCTCTTAGGCTTAAATCTTGCTCTGAATGGAAAACACCACTGTTCTCAAATTTGACATTCTTGAATCTAAAATCATTGCCCGAGTTGGACAGCATATTGAAATTAGAACCATCCCGTCATGCAATTCCAAGCCTCCAGAATTTAAAGGTAGTAAGAATTGAAAACTGCCATAAGCTGAAAGTAACTATCTCACCTGGCCTTGCTAGAAGTATGCTGCATCTACAAGAATTTTATGTATACAACTGCGATGGGTTAGAGCAAGTCATAGGTTTTGCGCAAGAAGAAGAAATTACTGAGGTAAAGATACATGTTCTCTCCAAATTTTTTAATAATTTTACTTTTAGATAGCAGTTTTTTATTAATCTGAGCAAAAAATAAAGAAAACCAAAAGTTGATTCGAACTCTACTATTTGGTTTGATTTTTATGGAGTTTCGTTCGGTCTCGGTTATGATATTACTTGAATATATCTAGATTTTGGTTCTAAAATTAAAAATTTTAAATTGAAATTTTAATTTTAATTTTGCATGATATTCCTCAATTTTATATAGACAAATATATATGTATTTATCTTTGATAATATTGAGATATGCATGCAGAATCACTATCCTTTGTGCTGGCCAAAATTGAAAACTGTCAAGATAATGAATTGCCGGAGATTGAAATATGTGTTTTCAGTCACTTTATCTCGAGGACTTCCACCGTTGGAATATGTTAAACTAAAGAATTGTCCTCAGCTAATACAAGTCTTCAGGCCAACGGAAGAAAGGGATATAGTGGGCAATCACATTCTGCTTAATCTGCCCTTTATGCGAAAGTTATCAGTGGAAAATTGTCCCAAATTGACATGCTTCATTGGCCAATCTCAACTGATGGAGGTATTATTCAGCTTTTTTCCATTTTATACATGGATTTTGGCACTGTAGTCAACTAATCAAAACAAATTCATGAGATAGTTCCCCTTTTCTACTTAGTTTGTAAGTCAAAATCCTTTATATACCCTTTAAATAAAAATATAAGATCATGCAATGTCCTCTCACATTTAAATAATATGGTTGAAAATTTTAGAGCTTAAAATCTGAAAGATGCATAATGGAGTCTAGTGTATTTTAATGACATTTTCTGGTGTCTATGTTTGCAGAAGCTATATCTTAAGAATGTGGGGAATAGTTGTCAATTATGTGGCACTGACGTCTGTATGTTCCATCGAGATTGTTTGGCAGTTGGGAATCATGAAGAGGTGTTTAAGGTTCAAGGTGGGTTGTATCCATTCTCCAACATTAAAAAACTGCAATTGATTCATTTCTCTGAAGCACGGACTATATGGAAGGATCTTGCTGGAGTCGTAACCCTTGAGAACCTTACAACTCTGCGGTTGTATGATTGCAAGAAGCTAAGATATATATTTACACCTTCGACAGCACGCAGTTTATCACAGTTGGCCATTCTATATATCATTGGATGTGAGGAATTGGAAGGAATCATTTTAGGCAAGGATCAAGTTTCTTCATCATCAAATGCTGGTCCTGCTCTCCAACATATAAGCTTTCCTAATTTGACTCGGGTTATAGTAACAGATTGCAACAATTTGAAAAGTTTGTTTCCTCTTGGATCTGCTACTTCTCTTCAAGGTCTTACACTTCTCAGAGTTGAACGGAACTCTAAATTGGAACAAATATTTGAAGTAGAAGATGAAACGGAAGTAAAAACTAAGGAGATAAAGTTTGATAGATTGGAATGGATAAAACTTGAAGGACTGCCCTGCCTCATTGATTTTTGTCCCAAGGGATATCATTTTGTGTTTCCGGGTTTGAGGGATTTGAAAATAAAAGAATATCCTAAAATGACTACTGGTTTCTTCGTTGATTCAAAGCAAATTGTTCATTCCAAATCAGAGGTATACACCTTGCAATCCTTCATCCTATTTAACTCCATTGTTTTTTTATATATATAATAAAGGGCATAATATGAAATCTCTCAAATTGTATTACAAAATGTTGATGTGGAAGTAACAAGCATGCTTATAAGCAAACTAAAAATGTGGAGGACAAATTTTAGCATTTATGTAAATGGCCATATAGATGTTTTTTTCTTGTGCCTTCACCATAATGCATGAGACATCAATATTTTTGTTTCACATTTCACTTTTCTTAATGGTTTATCTAGGTAACTGAAGGGTCTGCTTCAAAGACTACTCGACATACCGTTCGTAACAAGTACATACGTTGGAAAAGAGGCTGGTTTCAGACACTACCGCATTATATGGAAGAATAGATGATTTCAGGGCAATTTGCAAAGGCATGTTTACTCATAAATCAGAATGTTGAGGCTGTCAATTAAACACAGGTAAAAACAGGTGAGGCAATTTCTTTCTTAATATCTTTATTTTGTTTGCATATATCATGTAAGCAAGTTTAGGTGTCAAGTTGCGTGTGCTTATCTTCATTATTTGCATTAAAAACAGGTGGGTTGATAATGGCGCTTTTTACTGGTGAAGAAGCTTGCTTTATGGAGTTGGTAAGCAAAAGGATATGTCCTTTACTTCCAATTGGTAATTTAGCTAATTAAAGTTATGTTGCAGCTTTTATTGTGTGTTTTATGTGCAGTAAGTACAAGAAGAAGAGTTTGATTACTACTTTTCAACTTAAAAAAGAACATTATTTTCTTTCCAAACACATGTAATTTGAGAAATTCTGAAAACCCTAATGGTGATCGATCATCATTTTTTGTTGGCTTTTGGTTACATTGTACTACCACAAATTTGCCAGAGCGTTTGAATTGGAGTTTGTGGAAGACATTTAGGAATCACAGTTTGGTAATTGATTTTTTCAACCCTCATATGCGAGCCGTTAATGGCGAGCACTTTGATTTTGAATTAATGGTGACTAAACAAGGAAGTACTCACGTTTCTAAAGGGGCTGGCTCATCGGGTGATCATGTTCTGAAGGGGAACTTACATTCAGTTGGGTTTGAGGATCGGAAGGTCAACGAGATTATTGATGATAATAAGCTCCTAGTGATAAGTGTGTTGTTGGCTGGCGTAGTCGCCACTTCAAGGTTGGTGAGTTAGCCTTAGAGATGAACTCGAGAGGGTTAAGTGGATTCCCTCTCATTCATATCTCTGGCTCGATAATATTACTAATGTTTGAAATCAAGGAAAAGAGGAAGGAAACATTGGAATGAGATGTCTTGTGTACTTGGTTTGAGGGGGTAGAGGAATGGTCTGAATCACTGTGGCTTGATAGCTGTCGGGTTTAGCTCTCAGTGAATGGGGTTCTCATTCATGATTGGTCCTAAGGTACGTCTATAAAGTTGTCTTCAATGTGAGGAACATTTGTATCTATTGATGATGATACAATGGATTTGGATTATTGCTCAAAAAAAGAGATGATTGCATCGAGGTATCTAACCTCGGGTCGTGGGTTAAGAGTGACACCTAATTTTTGTTGACATTGTGTGTGATTATACCTCACATGTCTCGACACCTAATTAATGGGTTTGTATTGTAAGAACATGTGGGATTGATTCCTAGGTTGGATGAGGATTGTCATGAGAGTTTTTCAAACAATTCTCACATCGAAGATTTGATACTTGAGTCCTTCACTACAAAAAAAATATAATTTTAATGAAATTCACTAAAAATATCAAATTTAGTCGTTGAGATTCATAGTGATTACTTTTGAGAAAATAACTTCAGTGACTGAAAATGTCTTATAATATACGATTTTAACCAATTTTTTTGGATTTGCGAAAATAACCAACAAACTCGCAACGCGATTTCAAATTCGTAATACGAACTCCAATTTCGCAACACAGTTTTAAAATTCGCAACTCGGTTTTAAAATTTGCAACTCGAATTTCTTCTTTGCAACACGAATTTGGAATTCGTAACACAGAAGTCAAATTTGCAAATCGTGTTTATTTTCGTAACGAGAATTTTATTTTCGAATTCGAAACACAAATATTAATTTCGCAACACAAATGTAAACATTATATCCCGTAAATTGTAACTCATAACCTAAAACCCTAAATCGCAACTCATTCCATCTCCATCTCTCACTCTCTACGACGACATCCGTCCCCATCTCCAGTGACATCCGCCCCCATATCCGACAACCCCTCCATCTCCATCTCTCAGAGCCACCCTCTCACAACCATTCACGGCCAAAAATGGAAAATTAACCACCGAGGGTTAGTTTTTTTAATTATTTTTATTTTGAAATTTTTGTATTATTATTAGATTTTTTATATTTAAATTGATGATAAATTTACTCGTAATTTCAATATATAGATTAACCATTTCATTTAGATTGCTTAGTAAATTCATTCGGTTGCTGTCAATACTGCTAAACTGTTTAGTCTTTAACCCTGTGAAATTAGTATTTGTCTTTTGGTTGAAGTAATGCAATTCATTCAAGTTTCAATTTGCAAAAGAAGAGTAGTTTTTGAAACTTAAATTCGCAACACGAAAATGGAATTCGCAACACGAAAATCGCAACGCGATTTTAGTTTTCGCGTTGCGAATTTCGTGTTGCAAATTTCATTTTCGAGTTGCGATTTTCATGTTGCGAATTTAAGTTTCAAGAATAAACTACCATTCTTCTGCAAATTGGAACTTGAATGAATTGCATTACTTCAACCAAAAAACAAGACAAATACTAACTTCACAGTGTTGCAAATTTAAGTTTCAAGAATAAACTACTACTCTTCTAGAATGTTGTCCTTGAACCTGCACTAAACATATATGTTGTCATTTTAAATGTTTATACTTACTTCTGAAATGTTATCTGATGCATTTTGTGAACTATGATAGAATAATGACTTGGGTGAATACTGGCTAGTTTGAAACATATTTGGCTATATTTTCCTGTTTAATATCATGTCTGTTTATTGTGTATAATTTGTAGCTTTTGGTATATTATTAGTATATCTAACTTGGTATGTTTATTGTTTTTGTTAGGAATTTTTTTCGACTGCATTGACTTTAAGGAATAAATTAAGCCTAACCACTACAATTGCGTCGACACTTACACCTGTCCAAAGAAATTTTTTGAGAATACTTGTTTCGGGCCATGGCTGAAAGTAAAACATTCAGGTGGAGATGCTATGTTGACTCATTTGTTTCTTCAGACCATGACTAACGATCTACCCAAGGGGATACAACGTGGTGATGAGGAGATATGGTTTCATTTTTCACCGATGTATACTCGTTTTGGGCGGGAGGAGTTTTGCTTAGTCACTGGTCTACGTTTCGGACGACACGATGAATTAGGTCCGTACACTAGTCATATCGCCTGCCCATCATGGTTATTTCGGGTTTTTCCTGAGCTGGCAAAAGTGAAGGCCACTTTACACATTGACGATTTGAGAAGATTACTTCTTAAATATGGTTTTACTCAGATGAATGACCTTGATGTTGTCCGAGTATGCCTTTTGTTACTTTTGTATGCCGGCTTTTTAGCCAAAGAGGGCAGACAACCTATTTATCAGGATTTAATATTATTGGTAGAGGACCTAGATGCATGGAACATTTTTCCGTGGGGTTCATATCTATGGAAAGCTACCTAGAAAAAATTATCATCTGCCTTTGAGGACCGTCGTAGTTTGCGTGGGCATGGTTCCAAATACACTTTGGCAGGCTTTATTTGGGCCTTTAAGGTAAGAATTTCTATATAATGTTTCCAAAATTAATTATTTAACAATTACTAAAATTAATGTTTGTGTATTATATTATTTGTAGATTTGGATATTTGAGGCATTTCCCAGCATGCGTACTTATGCCATCAAGAATTCAAATGATATTCCTAGGGCTATTACTTGGAGGAGGATCCGACTGTTGGATTGAGAAGATTTACTACCATATACGATAATGAATGATGTAAGTTAACACAAATACTACCATATATAAACAAGTTATTACTAGTAGACGTTTGACTTTATTTGAGCTTTTATATTGTTATGAGGCAAACTATCCATTACAGACATTGGCACCCATAGAGGCTGAGCTTGCCACTGATTGGTGGCAAGCTAGTAGACATTTTTTATGGGACGGATGATGAGTACCCCCCACTTCGACACCGAGATCCATCACCTCATCGAGCCTCTTCTCCACTTCAACACCGAGATCCATCACCTGATTGAGTCGATTCTACACCTCGACACCGAGAGCCATCACCTATTCCATCACATCATCGAGCCTCTTCTCCACCATCACCTCATGATAGGCAACCGAAAAAGATGGCACGATATTTATCTCCTCATTCTCCACCTCCACGGGATGAGTTAGGTGCTTTACGTGATGAGGCCGGTGCTTTATGTGATGAGGCCAGTGCTTTACGTGATGAGGTTGGTGCTTTACGTGACGATAATGGTGCATGGCGTGATGAGGTAGGGTCTTTACGTGGTGAGGTAGCTGTTTTACATGATGACAATGGTGCTTTACGTGGTGAGATATCTTCTTTACGTGATGAGGTAGTTGCTCTACGTGAGATTGTTTCATCGTTGTAGAATGAGGTTCATACTCTATGCAATGAGGTAAGTTTGTTTAATTTTATAAGAAATACTATAATAAAAATGCAAATAACATTTTTTTCAGCATTATTTATTTATTTATTTATTTATTTATTTATTTATTTACTGATTTATGTATTAATTTATTTTTAGCAGTCCGATAAGGTAGGTGTTTTATATCGGGTTTTTCTTGCACGACGGGGTTCACGCATCAGACGTCATGGACGTGCCATTATGTCTCTTTTCACCCCAATAGTTTCAAGACTGCGTAAGAAGAAGCCCGATCCACCTCCTATTGTTCAGGATTCACCTATCATCGTTCAGGATCCACCTCCCACCGTTCAGGATCCACATGGCATTCGACATATTGGTAAACCCCCTCTTGTGCCTGATATGATAGATCAGAGTTGACTTTCGTATCAGTTACCGGCAAGTACCATTCCTCAGCACGAGATATGCACACTACCAGACACAATTATGGATAATACCGTTTGGGCTAAGATCGCAGTTGATTTTTATCTACATGAGCGGAGCCAGGGGTACTACACTGACATATGCAAAATCGACAATACACATTTGTTTCTTGAGCAGTCTTGGTGGGGTGTTTTATTAGGGTTGAAGAGAATGACTATTTCGAATGGGGGGTAAGCATTATATTCTTTTTATATTGATTTTGATTATTTTTTAAAAAAATTATTAAATTCACTAATATATGTATTTTTTTATAAAACAACATATTGATGCATGGGTGTCACGTCTTCTGATTCTAAGGAAATTGAAGAAAATCAAAAAGACGCGATGGACTATTATGCCTTCGTCTTTTCACGCAGCTCACTTGCAGGATCAGAGAGACGCTTCATATGCGTTGGGTAATGGCAAAACTATCCTTTATCCTGCGTGGTGGGAGGTCGATAAGGTTAATATTTATCTTTACATATTTAAAGGTGTTCATAAAATTTATTTGATGTGCGCAGTTGAAGTATTATTTATTATATTGCAGGTATTTATCCCTGTTATGGAACGTCTTCATTGGATTCTTGTCGAGCTTCAGATCCCTTCCCTGAAAACGATAGTATATGACAGCATGCTGAATTACATACCATTGTCTGATTTGAAAGATATTATTTGTAAGGGATGGAGCCGATCTTTTGGCTAAATACTTGGATGCGAATGCTTATTGGACTAATTCAGGAAACAAGAAGCCAAATAAGTTAAAAGTTACAATGATGAGAGACGAGACAACGCCACAACAAACGTCAGGAACCAGAGGGGATTGTGGTCCTCTTGTATGCATGTGCTTGGAACGTATGACGAGAGGAGGTAAACAGTTTCTACCTCCGACAGATAGAGATAGATGTACAATAGGGTTGTGGTTTTGGCATTTTATGGCTATAGAGATATATGCGAGACGTTGACTACCTGCATCCGGGTACTGAAAGTGTGCATAAACAACCATTTGTTAATGGTAAGTTTGAGCAAGAGTTGTTAACATGTTTCTCTTTGTTTTAGATGAAATATTGATCAAAAGTAGTTTGAAAATGTTTGGTTAAGTACCTAGAATTCAATAATTTCAGCTCATATTTGTTGGTTTTGGATGTGTAGAAAATCTCATGGCCATAACATTTCTGCAGGTTAATCCTTCCAGATGTTCTAATTTCTGACCAATGTCGGTAAGCTCCCTATTGTTAGGAGCATTTGGATGTATTGTCTGGGGCAAATTGATGTATCAATGTGCTGTAAAGTGTAAATAAATTTTTTTTTTGTTTAATTGATTTATTGTTTAATTTTAATCTGCATTATGTTAAAGGCAATAAAGACCTGTTAAAGGCACACTACCTTTAAGAAAATCGAATTCGCAACGCAAAAATAAAATTCGCGTTGCGATTTTCGTGTTGAGAATTTTATTTTCGCGTTGCGAATCAGAGAAGTTCACAATAACCATCTTTTTTTCTAGTTTCAATTCAAGGCAAACACCTTTAAAAAGATAACAGACAACAATCTGATAAGTGATAACAACTGAACAAATCATAGCAATGTTCAAACTCAAGTCACTAATGCATGCCTAACTGAAAATGTATGCATTCACACATAAAATACATATAATACAACGTTTACATTTAAAAATCACCTAAGTTAATAGTCCCAAAAGGTGAAGTCGGTTGTGATTGGGATTTTTATTTTGATTTCTTTTTGCTTAGTTCCATATGAGCTTTGGATTTTGATGAGAATCCATATTTTGGTAGAGGAAAAGATGATTGTGCTGGCACTGGTGATCCACAGGTCAACCTTGTATGACCACTTTCCTTGCACCGACTACATGTTGATATCTTCTTCTCTTTACCCTTAGACGGTATACAATCGTAATTTTTTGGTCGGCTAGGTAGCCTTCTGTCCATGACTGGTGGCAAAACTGTTTGTAAGTCATCTGGTATGTCCCATTCAGAAGGATGTGGAATATGGTAGACAATCTCGGCATAAGTCTGTCGATATACTTATGTAGTGTAGCAATCCATAGTGTATGCGCTTGAATCATCTTGGTTTAGATGAAGAGCAACTTTTATAACATGGTCACACGGATAACCAGATGTTTTCCATTTCATACAACTACACTTCTTTGCATTTAGATCGACAAGCCCATTTAAGTTATTATCCAAGACTTCAAACAAAGTGTTTGAACATGGTTCAACTCTCAATGACGTTAACTTCACAACACGTTTCATTATCTTTTTTTCAGTCCATGGTGTAACACAACGGTCCAATGTTCCTGTAAATTTAAATAAATAATACTTAAAAAATATATTAAATATGATAAGTTACGAATTTTAAGAAATAATACCTGCATGGTTTCTTTTCTTGTAGTACCACTGTTGAATAGAGGCTTGAAAAAACTCCATTAACATAGTAATGGGTAATTTTCGGGAATGACGACTTAGAGCGTTGATTGATTCTGCACTATTAGACGTCATGAAACCATATCTTGCTCCAAGTTTATGTACTTTTGACCATATTTCAAACCCAACATCTTCTAGTGTTTGAGCACATTGAGGTAAAACACGTCTTAAACAATTTATATTCTTATTAAAATCCACTTCCCGATAAGCTTTTACAGCCTTTCAGTATGTCCATTTTTGATTTTTTATACCAGCAGACCTTGATTTTAGATTTCTGTACAAATGAACATCACAAAGTCCATGAAAAGCATATGGGAAACACCTTCTAATAGCGTTGTCAATTGAGTTTGCCCTATCAGATATGATTGTTAGATTGCTAATAGGACCTATGCAATCCCTAAGATGCCCCATAAACCATGTCCATGAATCAAAGGTTTCAGATTTACCAACCCTGTAAGCTATTGGCAGTATCCCATTGTTAGCATCCATGGCTACTGCTAATAAGTTTACTCCAAGATATCGACCTTTCAAATGTGCTCCGTCAACTATAAAAACTGGGCGCATGCAAGTAATAAACGAACAAATCTACAAAATAATATACACAAGAAATATAATCATTTAAATGTGAAATGCATGTAACTAACAAAAATGAGTCAAAAAATTATATTGATTTACTAACCGCAGCACCAATGGCGATAAACAACAACTCAAAACATCCATCTTATCTGTTTTGATATGAGTTACCGACCCATGATTTTTCAGCTTTAAATTGTGACAATAAGCCGGCAGTTGGGCAAACGATGCTTTTGGCGACCCCCTCAAAAATTCCAAGGCATAACATTTGGCTCTCCAAGCTTGAGAATATGAGATACTAATCTTGAACCGAGCATTCATGTCAGTCATAATTTCATGTCCCCGATATACCCTGCCATTCAAAAACATTAACTCAGCCAGAAAACCACCCAACACCTTTTTGTTTGCCTGCCTATGGTGAGGAAAAACTTGGGTTCTTGAACATGTATGTTTATCAATAAAAGTCCTAACTTGAAACATTTCGCAATATTTTATCCTCTTTGCAATCATACTCCACGTACAGTTTTTGTCAATCCTACACTTTGTTTCAAAATGATCTTTGCTTGATTTGTTAACTTTTAGTTGATAGTCATCTTCCACACATTTCGTATACAAAACTATCTTCAAGTCTTCATTTGTATCAAAACAATCATCTTTCTTGATACGAATAACTTTTGTGTAACAATCAACTGCTATCTTTACCAACTCTTCTTCCGGTATCTAGAGTAATTTTGGCATTTTCTAGTTATACTCTCGTGGCATTTTCCACTTTTTCTTTTCTTCGGGGACTTTTTCTTCTTCTTTTTATTCTTCAGGGTTATATGAATTACAGAATAGATGTTCAACATGTTTATTCATAACCGTAACCTCCTCCTCATTATCATCAATAACAT
Organism: Hibiscus syriacus; assembly: GCF_006381635.1. Taxonomy (NCBI): domain Eukaryota; kingdom Viridiplantae; phylum Streptophyta; class Magnoliopsida; order Malvales; family Malvaceae; genus Hibiscus; species Hibiscus syriacus. Next base: position 639,239 of record NW_024062657.1, read on the forward strand.
CTTCCTCGGCAGCGGCTGTTTCATCATCGAAATTCGGGTATTGACCAATATCAAAATCATTACACGCAGGGTCTGTTTCTTCTTCTGAAACATCATCAAAATCCGAGTATTGATCAAGATAAAAGTCCGGGTATTGACCAAGATCAAATTTCGAATATTGACTAGTACTCACATTTTTTTCTGTTGGCTCATCATCGTCTAACTGGTCAATACGAAAACCGGAATTTGGTGCTGAAAGTTTATTGGGATTTGGATTAGGGAAAGGTTGTGGGTTTTGAGATTGTGTTTGATATTGTGTTTGGTATTGAAAATGTGGTGAAACAAAATTTTCTTGGTGATGAAATTGTGGTGGAACCATGAAATTTTAAGGTTGATAACAACGTTGTACATTGTGAGCACCATGAACTGGGGCTGAAGAACTTAGTTGATTACTACCCATTACTGACACAACTTCACTACTTCTAGGTTCAACAACATACAATGTAACATCATCTTGTGAAACACTAATGTAAGCAATGAATCGTTCAACATCTTCATTGTCGGTTAACAAATAAACTTTACCTTTTCTCTGATAAGATAGCCTAAATTCACTTAGAGGCTCTAAATTCAATTTCTTTGAAACACTTAACATTAGAGTTTCATAAGTTAACTTTTTTAATGACAGTTTTAGTTAAAGATTCATGGGTAAAGGCATATATTGTAAAACACCATTAACATTCTCCCATGCCCTCCATAACACAAATCTATCCAAACATGATCAACATTAGATGATTTCATTCTACAAATTGTAAATTAATTTACTAAACAAACGAGCTATAAACTAGATATCATCACTAACTTAGAGGAAAAACATACAAATTGTAAATATCATTGAAAAATTATATAGAAATAAAACTATGTAAAAACAATTAGAGATGGGGAAGGATGTCGTTCGATATAGGAACGGATGTCGTCGGAGAGAGTGAGAGATGGAGATGGAATGGGTTACGATTTAGGGATTTAGGTTATGAGTTGTTGCTGCTGCGTAGTTTATATACCCAAAACATTTGTGTTGTGAAAATAAAAGCTGTTGCAAATTCGGAAATCGAGTTGCAAAAACAAAATTCGTGTTGCGAATTAGAAAATCTTATTGCGAAAAGGAAACTTGTGTTGCGAATTTAAAAATCGCGTTGCGAAAAAGAAATTCGTGTTGTAAATTCAGAAATCGAGTTGCGAATTTGAAATTCCGTGTTGCGAATACCAAATTCGCGTTGCGAATTTGAAAATCGCGTTGCGTAAAAGAAATTCGCATTGCGAAATTGTCAAATTCGCGTTGCGAATTCAGAAATCGAGTTGCGAATTCGAAATTTCGTGTTGCGAATTCGGAAACTGTGTTGCGAAATTGGAGTTTGTGTTGCGAATTTGTTGGTTATTTTCGCAAATCCAAAAAAAGTTGGTTAAAATCGTATATTATAAGGCATTTTCGGTCACTGAAGTTATTTTCTCTTACTTTTTTGTCATTTAGAGTGTTTGGCGATGAGATTGGATTTATGTATTGAGTCGTTAACTTTGAGGGTCTCAAAGGTAAAATTCATTGATTATAATGTGATTTAGAGAAAAGTTTAGGCTATGTCAAAGGTTGTCTTAAGTTTTAAACACATAAAGAATATCGAGCAACTGTGAAGTTATAAAATAAAAAAGAAACATAGTTTCCTGAGAAAGGTTTAACAGCGGTCGGACGATATTGCTAATGGTTCTTTATGGAATTCATACTCTTAATCATAAGAGATTAATTTTACATGAGGTGAGAGAGATGAAATTTGGAAAAGTTGATTGGTGTGATGAATACGGGTAATAAGGAGAGACAGTAAAGGATATTACTCGTATAATTGAGGATCGTGATAAGTACCATTATTGTTAGAACATGGGTGCATCCTTAGAACATTTATGGTTTGTATAGTACGACTAAGAAGAATGTCTTTTATGAGGCCCTAAGAAATAATCAGTATGATATGGTGTTCATACATGAAATAAAGTTGAAGGAGGTCTATGTATTGGTGGTGCGAAAGATAAGACCCTCAAATACTTTACAAATGAAGTATAGGTTTAATGGTGATGTGTAGACGGGATTTGAGGGTGATTTCTAGGCTTAAAATGATATTATTTGAATTTTGACATCGATATTGTTAATGTGGTATCGATACTATTAGAATAAGTGTAGAAATCTAGGTAACTTATGCTTGAAGTATTGATACCTATGTTGAGATATTGTTATTGTTAATGTGGTATCAATACCGTCCTAAAATATTGGATTTCAATGTACCAATTTAGTATCGATATTGCCTAAAAGTATCTATACCATAGGGTTGAATATCTATACCATAGGGTTAAGTATCAATACTTGTAAGGTATCAATACTAAGGTTAAAGAAAATAATGTTTTTCCCTTTTGAATCATATGAGAAAGATGGAAGTGACTCAATAACATTAAATGAGATTAATATTCTGGTATGTTTGTCATAATGTTTCCCTAACAGCTCAGTGACAAGCGGGAGTGATTCGACTAAAAATCTTTCAACTTTTGAAAGGGGTGAAACTTAGATTTTGAAATAATTTGATTTCTAGTTGCCATCAACCTTTGGATTAGGTAGGTGGAATATCTAAAAATACATTTTTACTATTTTTTTTAGAAAAATCATTTAAAAGATAAAAATTAGTGTACGTTTGACCAAAATTTCATTTTAAGAGTTCGAGAGTCGATTATGCATAGGTAAAGATGGACACCCCCACATAACCCAAACTTGGTACCAAAACGATTATACGTTGTATAAATATTGGAAATTGCAAACTCAAACATATATTTAAACAATTATCATTTTGTTCATTCAAATTTATTTTGAAATGAGTGAAATTTGTTAAAAAGAACTTTGACTTAAAAAATGAATCAATTCACTCAAATTTACTTTTAAAAGGCTGTCCTTTTAATGTAAAAAATCAACAAAAATCGTCATTACGATACTATCTCGTCAATTCTCCAAAGTGAAATAGCATTGCATTAAAATTTACTAAAACCAAATCATTATGACATATAATAAATGTGATGGATGCAATAGTTAAAGGATATGAATGCATTTCATGGAATAATTAATACATCATATATTAGGAATATATATATATATATATTCAAAAAGGATTATTTTTTTAAAAAACATGGTTTCTTTTTGTACGAATAATCTTAAAAATGCACTTCCCTCATAGTTGAGAGATTTTTTCATGGATTTCCCTCACAAAATAATATTATCTTGATTTTATTTGATATTTCAAAATAGGATATAATATTAAAATTCATCTAGAAACATTCGAATAGAATGTTATCTTTTTGTACGAACAATCCGCGAAAACGCGTTTCCCTTGTAGTCGGGGGACTTTTCTATAAATTCCCCACACAAAAAAGCATTGTCTTGATTTTTACTTAATATTAAAAATATAGTAAAATATTATAAAATAAAAACCAATTGAATAAAAAAGAAAACTTTTGTATGGAAATCCTCAAAGACATGCTTCCCTTAGTTGGGAGATGTCTTGAGAGATTTTATCCGCAACAAATTTCACATCTCTTATATAAAAAATATTATTATTCATAGTAAGGGTAAAGTATATAAATAGTCCTCGAACTTTTAGGACACTTACATTTTGGTCACCCAACTTTTAAAACTTGTAATGCAGTCCCTGATGTTACCTCCCATTTGTTTTATCTGACGTGGCAGTTAACTCCGTTAACCCTTCCTCCTCCTCCTCTTCTTCAAGAATAATATATGTGTGTTTGTTTCAAAATATTAAGCATTTCGATTTCAAAACTAGAAGGTTGATGTTGCCTTCATCATCATGAATATTGTTGAGCAAATACAAAGGCCATTGATTGAAGGTCATCGACTTCCTAGAAACCCCATTGTTTATTATTTGTTTTCATGTCGAAGGAAAGCATAGAATGCGATGCTTGTCCAAGAGTAGTGTAAGAGACATGATCTTCTCTTGATGAGGAGACTGAATTCTCGTAATTTGCTAAAGAGTTTGGATCCAAAACCCCATTATTCTCACACTGTGAGTTTGTTGGGTTAAGATTTGGTGTCATGCTTGAATTTTCCGATTGAAACCATTTTTGAATTTCTTCGAGCTGAGAAAGAACCTTTTTATGGTATTTTTTATTAGGGTTGGCAGTAACAGAGCCGCTATTGATGAAGACGTTGTGGTATGGTTGTTCCTCAAGAGAAGCATGTTGTGCTTGGATATTGACAACATGTATGGATTTTAGATATGTACTTCAATAAAAAAAAATTAGCATTTCAATTAATCAAACAAAGAGAATGGGTGGTGGTAAAAAGAGAACCTGCTGTTGGAGAGCAAAAATATGAGAAACACGACCATAAATGGAGTCTTGAAGCCTAACTTGAGCTTCATAGGAAATTGTCAGGGCAGCTTCACAACGATCTTGAAATAGAGATGAGCAAGTAACTTCGAGTCATTGCCTGCACAAAAAACCTTGTGGATAGCTGCAAAATGGGCAGCGCCTTGTTTATGGCAGAAATAAGTTGCAAAAACACAACATCAAACAAATTTTCTTCTCAAAAACTTTCAAGCACTGCAAGAGGCATCAAAACCCGTCATTTTGAGTTTGAAATTGGCGTGGTTTCGAGCGAGAAATGAGAGGATTTGAGCTGAATTATAATAAAGCAAACAAGGGATTATAAACACTACAAGAAAAAGGAAATTTGTTCTTCTTCTTCCATTTTCAATGGTGGGCCTTTTGTACCGGTGGATAAGGCTACGCTTCGTGAAATTTCCTTTGCCTATGTCACCACTTTCTATGAGGTTGAGCAGAGGCAACAATGCTAAGCTGAGCTTGGTTCAAGCGACAATGCTATTTCTGGTACTATTTTTTAGAAAAAGAAGAAGAAGAAGAAGAAAAAAAAGAAGGAGGAGGAGAAGAAGAAGAAGAAGAAGAAGAAAAAGAAGAAGAAGGAAGAAGAGGAAGAAGAAGAAGAAGAAGAAGAAGAAGAAGAAGAAGAAGAGGAAAGAAAAGAAGAAGAAGAAGAGGAATAAGAAGATGAAGAAGAGGAAGAAGAGGAAGAAGAGAGAAGAAGAGGAGGAAGAAGGAAGAAGAGGAAGAAGAAGAGAAGAAGAAGAAGAAGAAGAAGAAGAAGAAGAAGAAGAAGAAGAAGAAGAAGAAGAAGAAGAAGAAGAAGAAGAAGAAGAAGAAGAAGAAGAAAAGAAGAAGAAGAAGAAAGAAGAAGAAGAAGAAGAAGGAAGAAGAAGAGAAGAAGAGAGAAGAAAAAGAAAAGAAGAAGAAGAAGAGGAAGAAGAAGAGAGAAGAGGAAGAAGAAAAAGAAGAGAGAAGAAAGAGAAGAAGAGGAAGAAGAGGAAGAAGAGAAGAAGAGAAGAAGAGAGAAGAGAGGAAGAAGAGGAAGAAGAAGAAGAAGAGAAAAGAAGAAGAAGAAGAAGAAGAAGAAGAAGAAGAAGAAGAGAAGAAGAAGAAGGGATAACAAAGTTAAACATAGTTATTTTTCACGTCAGATAAAACTAACAGGAGGTAACGTTAGGGACCTTATTAAAAATGAACTAAAAGTTCAATTATTATATTACAAGTTTTAAAAGTTGTGTGACTAAAATGCAAGTGTTCTAAAAGTTTGGGGACTATTTATATACTTTACCTTTATAGTAAAATAAAGATTCAAATAGTAATTATAAGGGTATACATGCATATAGGCTTATGATGACCATTTTGAATAAATAAAAAAATAGTGATTAAATAAAATAAATAACAAAACCAAGGACTAAAGTAGAAAGAAACAAAAGTAGCAGGGACTAAATTAAAATCAACCCTAAAAACCCTATATTAGACTAGGACAGTTGCTAAAATAAATATAAGGAAAAAAATTAAGGCTTAAAACCTAAATCAAGCATTATCCTTCTAAAACAAGAATTAAGGACTAAAATGAACACTTTATAAACTAGTGGTCAAAATCAAAATAATCACACAAATATGTTAACATATAAAATAGTGGTCAAAATGAAAACTTTACAAACTAAGCAACCAAAATCAGAATATATAAATGTAAAAACAAGCTTAAAGGGACTAAAATGAACCATAAAACAAAAAAGGAATTCAAAATAAAAAGAATTGAAACTTCATTAGAGACCAAAATGGAAATATTACAGATTGTGAAGGACCCTTTTTGGTAATATCCCAAGTGCTAAAATGCACACACCAACCCTAAAATGTAGTCCTTTGGGGAGCTATATATATGGCCGACCCATAGGCCAAAAATGACTACTCTCTTCTTATTTGTAACACTTGCTCTTTTTTTTTCCAAATTGGGAAAAAACTTAAAGGCTCTCAACCCTCTCTCTGACCTCTCCTTCTCTCACTGAGAAAACAAAACAAAAACCCTCCTCTGACCATCGTAGATCGACAAGGAGGAGGAGGGGAAACAACCATATAACACTTCTTTTTAGCCTCTAAACACCCTTAAGATATATCACTAGGATGCTTAAAAAACCTTGAAAACCCCTTCTAACACTAACCACCCCGAAAAGCCTCCCTAAAACCACCCCTAAACCTAGATCTAAGAGGTAAGAAGACTACCTTCAATGTTTCGATGGCTTCAACTTCAATGAAGTCCATGGTTGTGATTTCGAAGAAAAAGGTGACTTTTTGGAAAGTTTTTTATGTTTGGATTTTTTTATCTTTTCTTTGTTTTTCTCCCTCCTCAACTTTTCAGTTTGTTCTTTTATATATATAAATAAAAAAAATCCAAGGATCCTCCTTAAATTTCTTTTTGTGTTCTTTTTTTTCTTTTGCATGTGTAAGGAAAGACCTTTTTCGTTAATTTTATCTGCGTGGATCGATCGAGGGTCAAGATTTTGTCATGGAAGAGGGGGACATGGCAGGGGCTCACACATGACTCCGTTACTCGGGTATGACCGACGTGTCATCTAGAGGAGTGACTGAGGTGGTTGTGGGGATCAGGGTTTTAAATAACGTTGGCAGTCACGTTTCCGATCGTCGCGTTTATCACGATTGTGGATATAACGGATGCCATTGCGGTCATTACGATGTCACAATCGTGAATTTTTTCGAATGAGTTTATTTTTTTATAAAAATTTAAAAAAATAACGGAATAATAGAATAATAGCGGTCCACTATTGCCGTGATTGGTCGTGATCTGTTAAATTACGATTGCGATCCGCCACTATTGGTGTGATCCCGCTTCACACTGTTATTTTCCGCGATAACAATTTCGGACACCGCTGTGACCGCGATACCGCTATTCGACTGCTATTTGAAACCCTGGTAGGACCAAACAACAAACGTGTGGTGGTTGAGAGATCCCAAAATAGTACGCTGGGAGCTCAATGGTTTGAGCCTGTATCACACACAAGGCAAATCAACCGTCAACGTTGATGAAGACATCTGGGCCATTAGATGCCATCAGATCTAACGACTGAGGCATGATGGCAGCGACAACTGATTCATTAGGGTTAACCCTAATTTTAGAAATTTGATCTAAGCCATTGATCCAACCTGATCAAACGACTCAGAATGGGCTGCACAGAAAAGGTTGGAAAACCCTAATTTTTATTTTTCACATAGACTGTTGAACGGGTCCAGATATGATAGCGTGCGATTGACAGTGCTGGAAGGGTTTGATAAAACCTTAGTTGCTGGTGCTCCTATACCGTTAGATCTCTTTTAGATTTAACGGCTTCTGTTTCGGCCGCACCTGGGAGTTAAGGTGGAGACCCAAACTGCTTGGGTCACGTGTAGACTTCTTCTGGGTCAGTTGGTTGGCCAATTGACTTGTAATATTGGGCTAGAATGTTTTGTAGTTAAAACTCTTAGATTTTGAATTAAATTTGCAATGTATTTTGGACCTGTATATAAAAAATAAACGTTAATGTTTATTTTAATTAGCATTCATTATTTATAACAACTATTTACTAACCGAAGCTGGTAAGCATACTTATATTTAATATTTATCATCGCTATAACTTCATCGAGACTTATATATATGAACATATATTCTTCAATATAATGTATATAAATAATAACCAAAACATATATATTAAATAATAATTAATGGTAATCTCTAAATATAAGTATCACATATATAGCACTAAATCTATGTAAATATTTATAATTAAAACCACTATAATTGATAAGTAATAATACAAAAATAATGAAAAATAAAAACATAGATAATAATAAAATCGGATTAAAGTCTTGATGAAATTGAGTATCTACAATGTTATTTGAAGATTAAGAATGTTATATTTTTAAAGTAGTGAGAATATGACATAGAGTCAATCCACGACTAATAAGGTATGATTGACGGGAAATCATGTATAGTTCATGTCGAAATATTGATTGATATTCAAGTGATAAATATGCTTAGTGACCTGGATGAATCTTATGTGATTTTTGCATGTTTGAATCATGTTTTAATGAGCACTAATGTAGTTGATTGATATATGGTGAATGATGATTTTTTTAAGGGTTAAAGGCATGTTTTAAAGTCGAATTTGACCATTGGGTGCATCTGGTATCTGTACGAAACATGGGGGTATAGATGTCAAATCATTAAGAGGTATGGTATCAACTGCAACAATGTTGATACGTAAGACAATCATTATAGCATGACATTTTGCTATCAATATTGGATATGCGTATGATACCAAAATCTTGGTATCAATATTCAATAGAGGGTTTAGGATTTATGAATCCTAAATAAGTATTAATAATATCAAAGAGTATCGATATTGTATCCATAAAATATTGATACTGATGGAATGGTAACGATATCATCCACTTAAAACAATCAAATTAAGCATTAAGTCCTTCAATTGTTTAATGTTTACGACATGACCTCTTAAGTTGCCGTAATTTTATTTGATTTATATTGTTGACCTCCAATATGAGAATCTTTACAGATTAGTTACTAAACCATAATTGACTATCTAGTAATTCAATTAGAGTTAATAAGGTTATTGATATTGTTTGGATCAGTCAATGTAACATCATCGATCTAGTTCACGATTAAACCAAATCAAAGGTTACACATTGTCTTCAAAAGTTATTCTTTGTTAGAGTATGTAATCTTAAGAGTTTATGATATAAAATTTAAGGGAGTTGTAAGGTTACACATTGTCTTCAAACGTTGATATAATTAGTGAATTTGAGAAAATTATTAGTGTGAATAGTTAAGGTAAAGAATGTAAACTTCATTGAGAAGTTAAATCATTCTAAATTGCTTATGTCAAAATATTTTTTAATTTATGAAAAAACTTACATCAAAATTTTTATTATCAATTCATCGCTTAGTTATATCATCGATCAATTGACTCGACATTTTTTTTTTACTTTGGGTCGGTTTGATTGAAGATGTTATTGTGCCTGTCGCTTCTACCACTGTAACTGAGGTCAAATCCGTCCAACATAAAAGCTCGACCTTGATTGACCTACTATGACTTGCCTCGACTGAGAAATGTTCTCAAATCTATTATTGAACTGGTTCAATATAACGACCTGAGCCATGTTAAACCAGCGATCCTCCAAATCTATTTTGAGCTTTGTAGCTAAACAGTCCATTCTCACTTGTATACAAAGATAGACATAAATATCAAATGATACATCCAAACAATTTTTAGTATTATATATATATATATATATGAAAAATTCTACAAATCACGTTGTATACCGTAACATACTATTAAAGCGACGTATCGAAACACATTATAAGCAAATTTATCTTTGTTATGTAATTATTAAAAAATATAAGGATTTATTTAAAATTAATCATTTATTAAAATTTAATTGTAATTTAATAGAATTATAATTTATTTAGGGTAAACTACATGTTTAGTACCTAAACTATCACTTTTGTTTCGATTTAGTATCTCAACGTTAATTTTTTTCAAAATCATACCTAACATTTATTTTTTGTTTCATTTTAGTACCCCGCCGTTCAAAAGTTAACGACAAAGCTGACTTAGTATTTTTATTTGGGTAAATTACACGATTCATCACTTTATCTTCTCACTTCTATTTTGGTTACTAAAATTTAAAAACATTCAATTTAATCATTAAAATTTGAAATTACTTGTATTTTGATCTCTCTTTGGTGATGTGGATTATTTTATTATTATTTTTAGTATGGCATGACAAATTTATTATTATCAATGTCAAATAAAATTTAAAATCAAAATCAAAATCCTTAATCTTAATCCTAAATCTCCAAACCCCAATGCCGATCTAAACCCATCCTTCATCTTCATGAAACAAAGAATACCCAAAAACCCAGACTAGCCCTTGTTGTTTCTTTCATTTCCTTCTTTTCCCTTGCATGAGGCAGTGCTACGATTGAGTGAAACTATACAAAAAATAAAAAAATAACCTTGTAGTCTATACCTAGGTTCATCAAGCTCTTGTTCTTTTTTTTTTATTCTTTTCATTTTGATTTTATGATTAGGTCCGTGAAAGTAAAAAGGGGTAATGCCGCTTTTGTTTGGTTGGTGATATAGTGAAATGAATTATCTTTATTTTGCCTGAAAAATGAGGGAAAGTGCAAGAAAATAAGTATAAGAAGAAACATAGATTTTTTGTTTTGTTTTTGTTTCATACTATTTATTTTAGTTTTGTTTTTTTGGAACTGCAAGATTTTAAGAGGAAATGAGAAAGCATGGATGACAACTTCTTTCTCATCCACTTCATGCGTTTTCCCTTTTATTATTGTTTTTTGTTATTATATAAAAAAATTCTTAGCTTTTTGTTGTTTCAATTATGGGTATTGATCAATATTTACATTTTTCTTAACATGTCTTTATGAATATGATAGTGGTTGTTGTATTCTTGACACTTAAATTTGTTTCTATGTGTTCATTTGTTTCCAATTCACAAACGAGTTTTCAAGGGACTCTTATGTGGTGGTCGGAGGGTGATGTTGGTGGGGTTGGGGTTTGAATTGACGATTGGGGTTTTGAGATTAAGGGTTGGATTAAAATTATAATTTTTTATTTTAAATCTTATTTGATATTAAATATTAATTAATTTATCATGTCATACTAAAAATAAATAATAATGTAGTCCACGTCATTAGAGAGGATCAAAATAGAAGCAATTCAAAAGTCTAATGATTAAATTCAAATTTTAAATTTTAGTGACCAAAATAGAGTGAGAAGATAGTTGAGTGATGAACTGTATAATTTACCCAAATAAAAAAATATCACGTCAGCTGTGCCGTTAACATTTTAACAACGGATACTAAAATGAAACAAAAAGTAAACGTTTGGTATGGTTTTGAAAAAAATTGAAAGTTGAGATACTAAAACGAAGTAAAATAATAATTTAGACTACACATGTAGTTTACCCTTTTTTTATTAAAAATAATTGGGCGACGATGGACTGGTGGCGACAAACGGAAGTGTTGGATGTTGTAGCAGTTGATTTTTCGGCGAACTAAGGTGGTCGTCGGCGATGACTGATGCTGATGACCAGTTCTAACTTATATAACTTAAAAATCATAATTCTAAACAAATTAAATTACTTAAATTAATTATTTTTAATAAAAAATTATAATTTAAATATAATTCTATTAAAATTATAATTAAATTTTAATAAATGATTAATTTTAAATAAATATTTATACTTTTAATATTTACACAATAAGAATAATTTTTTTAGTGTGTTTCGACATGTCGCTTTAGTGATACGTTACGGTATGTGATATGCTCTGTAGACTTTTTTATATATATGATAAGAAATGATAACAGCTTGTTGACTTGATGGATTGTTTTTACCACCGTAATAAAATTAATAAACTTAATTTGCTTTCAACAATAATGTAAACAATTGCTTTTAAATTATTAGTTAAAAGATTGTTGTAAAAAGAAAACGTTAACATGGACCAAAAAAATAATAAATAAATAAAATAGCAATGATATAATTGTTATATCGTTTAATTTACTGTCTTGGAAGCCATTTTACTTGGATTAATGTAATCTTGAAAATAAAAATTGCCAACAAATTAATACATTCTTTCAAACTTTGTACTCAAAATAATGAAATAAAACTTAATATTTCTAAGAAAAAATCACAGATAAAAATATCTCATGAATAAAAATTGTTCGTCAACAAACAAGATATGTGTCTTTTTGTTTTAAAAATGAGACTCTAAATGCTTTAAAACAAAATAATAAAGATCAAAATAATTATTTAATCAAACGCTAAAGATTTTTTTACTTTAAAATAATATACTGAAAGTCAAAATCTTTAAAAAAGAATAATAATTAAAATAACTGTTTAATCAAAAGTTAATTATATAAGGATCCTGTTGCAGATGTAATTTTTTTTGGTTTTACATAAATTTAAGATTATTAAATGTATGAAAATAGATGACTGAAATCAACAATAAGAAACGAGAAGATATTCACAGAGAAAAACGAAAAGAATTAATCTTAATCATCTATTTTCACTCTTCTAATGATCCTAAATTTACTTAAAACTAAAAAAAATTACATTACTTAATTGGTTCCTAACCCTTTACATTATGCCAAAACTTTTTGCCATGAACCATTAACTTGCTTGTACCTAATAAACTATGTTCATATAATCCTGCTGCAAGTAATAAACCGAACAGAATCTAGTACTCCCGGGTTTAGTTCCAATCTCGTTAAGCTCAGCTACTCCCTATAAACTTAACCTTTTTTTTTTCCTTCCCAAAGAGAAAGCACAGTTAACCTTTAAACCAATGCAATTTTCTCAGCAATGGTATTAAACCCTCCAAAAGTTCCCCAAAACCGATTTGAAAACACCACAAAAACTATGATTAACTCTATTGAAAATGGAGAATAAAGGGAGCACAGACCAAGTGCTTCTTGATTGACTTCCATTCGTCCAAGAGAAAAGCAGGAGACTTGACAACGTAAATCATACCGATGTCGCAGGAAAAACATATTACAATACTACTGTTATTATGATATGAAAAAGAAAAAAATTAAGAGGATTCTAAAGAGTAGTAGCGGAGTCAAAATGTAAGTGATGCTTATCTTTGTTGGCTGTAATTAACTGCTGCTTTTACTTTTTAACTGCCAGTTTTACTGACCCTTAATATATGTTCAGCTTCTATTCAGTTTCAAAGAATCTTCCCCCGCACCAATCTTCTGTTGCCTTGAAGGTACATTCATTGCTTCTTTATGTTTAAACTTCGATTCTCTCCGTTATTTTTCTGGGGTTATTGAGTCCTTGAAGAATTGACTTTCCGGGTGTCTGGGAATCGGAGAGATGACTCTTTTTATTGAAGGTTGATTTTTGAGGACTTTTTATTAATGGGGTTCCGTACCTTTGAGGTGGTGGTGGTGGGTGGGTTGGGGGGGGGATAAAACTTGTTTGATTTGATATTTGTTTGTTTACTGAAATTCAAGATTGATCGTTATGTTCATTGCTTATTTCTTTGTAAAATTGGATTATTTTGTATAATCTATAACTTGAAAATTGAGATTCTTCTTTTCTGGGTCTTTAGTTTTTGAAAGAAAAGAAGAAGCATGTTTAGTTAAAATTTTGCTTGGTTTCTTCAATTGAAGTTCAAGCTCCACCCACCCACCACCACCACCACAGAATTTGTGCTTTTATTGAGTGATCACTGAGATTTTCTAACTGGATTGAATAAGAATCATTGTTTCTTTCTCTTCATTTGCAGTGCTGAAGAACCAGTAGGATATGAATCAAAGAGTGAGGCAGAAACGTGAATGTAGTCAGGAAAAAGATAAGACAAACACTAGTTCGAAGACCCTTAAGTGTAATCGTTTGACTTCAGCTACTATTTCTGGAGTTGATTGGACAACCTTGCCAGATGATACAGTTATTCAACTCTTCTCTTATTTAAACTATCGAGACCGAGCTAGCTTGGCATCAACTTGTCAAACATTTAGGCTTTTAGGATCTTTTCCCTGTTTATGGGGGTCGCTGGACCTCCGTTCTCACAAATTTGATACTGCAGCTGCTGTCTCACTCTCTTCACGTTGCAAGAATCTCCAGAGACTTAAATTTCATGCAGCTGGCTCAGCAGATGCAATAGTTAGTCTTCAAGCAAGGGAACTTCGAGAAATTAGTGGTGATTTTTGTCGGGACATTACAGATGCTGCACTTTCAGTGATAGCAGCAAGACATGAGATGCTTGAGAGTGTCCATCTTGGTCCAGATGCTTGTGAGAGAATCAGCTGTGATGCAATAAAAGCACTTGCATATTGCTGCCCAAGGTTGCAGAGGCTTTGGATGTCAGGTGTTAAGGACATTAACGGAGATGCTATTAATGCTTTGGCTAAGCATTGTAGGCTGTTAAAGGATGTTGGGTTTGTGGAATCAGACAACATTGATGAAGTGGCTCTTGGAAACTTGAGTACGGTTAAATTTTTATCAGTTGCAGGGTCTAGAAACTTGAAATGGGGATCTGCAGCACACGGTTGGAGTAGATTGCCTTGCTTGGTGTGTTTAGATGTTTCTAGAACTGACGTAAATCTAACTGCTGTTACCGGATTTCTCTCAATGTCCCAAAATTTGAAAGTATTGTCCGCCTTGAATTGCCCAGTTTTTGAGGGTGAAGTTGACAGAAACTCGATGTATAATCACAAAGGAAAAATATTGCTTACTTTTCTGAGTGACATGTTCAAGGGAGTGACATCATTATTTGCCAACAATTCTAAAAATGTTACTGATGTGTTTCGGTACTGGAGGAGATTAGTGAATAGAGATAAAAACGTGGATGAAATTGTTGTTTGGATTGAATGTGTCTTCTCGCATTCACTTTTGCGTATCGCTGAAAACAATCTGAAGGAGTTTGATGATTTCTGGCTCACACAAGGGGCAGCCATATTACTCAGTTTGTTGCGAAGTTCAAAGGAGGAAGTTCAAGAAAGAGCAGCTATGGCTGTTGCAACCTTCGTAGTCATTGATGATGAAAATGCTACTGTTGATTGTAAAAGAGCTGAGGCAATTCTACGGGGGGATGGAATAAGGGTGCTTTTGAACCTTGCAAGATCTTGTCAAGAGGGACTTCAGTCCGAAGCAGCTAAAGTATGAATTACCTCTTTTTCTGTGAATATACTAAATATGATCCTATCATTTAAAGTAATCTTTACAATTTCATGAATTATAAGCAACGTTAGAAGTGACTACAAGGTGTAGTCTACAACTGTACTTAGATATTAAACTTTTCATAAATTCTGTTTTAGAAGTTATGCTTTCATATAATTCGTCACCTTGGAATTTGTTGTATGAGTTTTGCTGAGATACTGGACTAGTAATTTTTTGTTGTTGTGATTCAGGCCATAGCAAACTTGTCCATAGATTCAAAAGTTGCAAAAGCTGTTGCTGAAAGTGGAGGAATCAAAATTCTTGCCAATTTAGCAAAATCGATGAACAGATTGGTAGCTGAAGAAGCTGCTGGAGGGCTGTGGAATCTTTCGGTTGGGGATGACCATAAGGTTGTGAAACCGGAAAGAATTTTATTGGTGGTTATCTTCAAAATTTTCATCTTTATCCAACTCTTTCTTTTTCAGGGTGCCATTGCAAAGGCTGGTGGTATAAAAGCTTTAGTTGACCTTATATTCAAATGGCCTTCCAGCACTGAAGGACTTCTCGTATGCATCTTTAACTGTTCATTCCTCCATATATTTGTATTATAGTTGGAGCTAAATTGTCAGCTTTGCTATATTAAGGAACGTGCAACTGGAGCACTGGCAAACTTGGGAGCTGATGAGAAATGCAGCCTGGAGGTGGCTGTGGCAGGTGGAATCCATGCTTTGGTGATGCTTGCTCGCACTTGCAAATTTGATGGAGTGCAAGAGCAGGTATTTTGGTTTTACTTACTTTTGTACATTGAGAATGAAAAAAAAAATCATCTTTTCCAGATGGGTGATGGTTTTTTAGGTTACATTGTTAGTGACCAGTATAATTTATTTAGGATAACTAGTAGATATTTTAGAAGTCCTTATGGATCTGCATTTTTTATAGCTAGGAGGAGATTAAAGAATTGACCAATACTGTTCATGTCTTCCATGCTAGGTTGATATAATGCTGATTAAACTAAGACACTAAACTGCCGAGTACCTTTGCATTTACCATGGAATATGCATCTAATGTTTTCACTCAGAATGCCTAAAGATTATAGCTCCCTCGAGTGTATGATTATCCAACGTTGAATGGAGAAATGCTATATTTAGCTGGATCCCTTATCAAGTATTCTTATTTTAAGACGTGGGAAATTTGTTATATTTCAATTTTAAGCTGACATGCTATCCCCTGTTAATAATATGCCTGCAAATGGGATGTCCTTTTAAGGTGAATACTTATCCCTTAACTTCATTCAGTTGCCTCCCAACCATTCTGGAGTATCAGCTTAATTATGCATTCTTATGCAAACTAATGTTTCAGCAGATAGCTTTAAATTTTTCTTGCTAAATAAAATTTTCTTCTCATTTTGGCTAGGCTGCTCGTGCCTTGGCTAATTTGGCAGCTCATGGGGATAGCAACAGCAATAATGCTGATATCGGACAAGAGGAAGGTGCGCTGGAAGCACTGGTGCAACTTACTTATTCTCAAAATGAAGGTGTAAGGTGATGTAATTTGCTTCATTTCGCCTGCGGTAATCCTAACCACCTATGAGTGAAACTTAAGTAAATGGCAATGCATCTTGCATGTTTTAAACATTTATTACTGCTGACTATGTCACTTGGAATTTTACTTTAAGTAATTGCATGTACTAAGCTATGCTCGACTCATAAATCCATCTTTCCAAATTCCATTTTATTTATTCATATCTCCTCACAAGCAGGCAGGAAGCAGCTGGTGCTTTGTGGAATTTGTCATTTGATGACAAAAATCGAGAAGCAATTGCAGCAGCTGGTGGTGTTGAGGCATTGGTATGGTGAATTGCATGTCAAAACCTTGATCATTTCATATTTGCAAATTTCAAGTAAATTATTATTCTATTTTATTCTACATATGATGAATCAATTATTAAATTATCTCAAGTATTCCACTGCCTGTTAAAAGCTATTAAATGGTTTCTACCATACTTTTTATCTTGGTCTTAATTTGATCATTTCCCTCACTATGAGTGTGGCCTTTATTATTCCTTTATAGGTTGCAGTTACTTTTATTGTAACAAGACACTAAAAATTTATGAATGTTGACAAGATTGTCTATTTGAATTTCTTTTCTCCTTATTCTATTTTCTTATGAATTATTGTAGAATTCATGACTTGAAGCAATTAAAATAGACTCAATATGCATGATTTCAAACATAAAAAATAAGGTAGCAATTAATATGCAAAGAAGCGGTTCAAGAGACTCATATTATGATAATCATTCATTTCTTTAAAACGGATGTGGCAGAATTGCTGCATTATCTATGGCGATACTAGGTAATTTTTTTTTTATATTGAGAAGCTTCGTAGGCATGTCTGATGTTAAAATATGGAAGGAAATACAAGTGCTAAAGATAATTTTGTTTGATATCGAGAAGCTTTTATGTTAATGTTCTCTGCCTTGATGATTCTATTAGCAACACCACCTATAAAAACTCCAAATATTAATAAAATTTATGATTCCACTTCTTGAACTGATAACCCTCACCTAGGTTGTGGTTTTGCAAAAATATATGTATTTTTCGGCTATCAGCCCTCTTGCAGGTCGTTGAAACTTTTATTTCGGTTTGCATTGTTAGGTTGCCCTTGCTCAATCTAGCTCAAGTTCTTCCCGAGGTCTTCAAGAAAGAGCTGCAGGTGCCCTTTGGGGATTGTCAGTATCAGAAACTAACAGGTATTTGAGGAAACTTCTTGACTGTAATTGTTCAATGTTTCAACTTAGTGAAAATATTTGCTGAACAAATTCTTAGGTGAAGGTGCTCTCCTTTGCTTTGGTGCTGTATACGTGTAAAAAGATCTTTTCTTGTAAACCAAATACGAGTAACCTAGACCTTGTTCATTCTATTTAGTTTAGAGTTTGAAGCATTTGCTACATGTGTGTAAACCTTAAAACTCTAGACGTAAATCATTTTCAGAGTTCCGTGTCTTGACAGAATGTCTGATCTACAACTATTTAGGCCTCAGTTTATGGCAAACTGAAAAATCAATCTCTTTTCATTTTGACTTATTTTTTGGTTATAGATAGCCTTTTCTATATACATTATAGCAATGTATATTAATTTTTCTTGAAGGATGTTTCTTAGCAATTTATTGCGGTATTTTTTGTTAATGTAGCATTGCTATTGGAAGACAAGGTGGTATTGCTCCACTTATTGCCTTAGCACGCTCAGATATTGAAGTAAGCTTCTCACTCTTTGCTTGTTTAGATTATTCATTATTCTCAAAATTAGTTTAAGATTTTTCTTGCATTAACTGTGGTTTATTTGTATTTTCTATGTTACTGTTAGTACAATTGCTTTTGGCCCTGATTTCTGAGAATTTGAAGTTGATGTAAATTGACAGGTTATAATAATGTTAGGCTTTGGCCAAGAAGGGGTATTTAGATAATTAAATTTCAGTGTTTATCCTTAAGACTTTGGCCAATAAGGGGTATTGGTACAATACTAAGGATTATGGACCCTATAAATATGTAATGTCCTATGACTATTTTTTCTCAAACAATTGAATATAACAAAAAGCCTTTTGGCAATTGTTTGGACGTTGATCCCCTTGAAATGATCAAATTTTATTTTTCTTGTTAATCTTCCGATTTCCCTTTTGATAGAACCCTAGGTTCTTAACAATATTCTAACCGTAAACTAAGGTTTAGTATATGATTGGTTTTCAGGATGTCCACGAAACTGCTGCTGGAGCACTCTGGAATTTGGCCTTTTATCGTGAAAATGCTCTCCATATAGTACATGATGGTGGAGTTAAACCTCTCATTCATCTATGCTCTTCATCAGTCTCAAAAATGGCTCGTTTTATGGCTGCATTAGCCTTAGTTTACATATTCGATGGGAGGTATGTCAAACTATTTTTTGCTAGTTGGCAATATTTGTGTGATAGAGTGTCGGATTCTTAGTTTCAATGATTAAGGTTCAATGATTGGCAGCCTCAAATATATAGATAAAAAGATCCTATTTTCTATAAGTTATCATGGATGGACAACCAGACAGCACTTTAAAGAGAAGCAAAAAGAAGAAAAAAAATAATATTTAAGCTTTGGTAAAAAGGTGGTATTGACTGGTAGGGGAATGCTTCAAAAAGTTACTTTTGAGGTCTAACTTTTGGCTTAACTATTTATAGGATAGATACATCTGTTCCGGCTGGGTCCTCATCATCTGGAAGTTCAAAGACTCTGAACACGGATGGGGTTGGGAGGATCGCCTTAAAGCATGTTGAAGAATTTGTGACCTCATTCTATGATCCACAATCCTTTCTCACTGCAGCTTCATCATTGGTCCCCACTGCTTTGGCACAGATAGCAGAAGCCATAAGAATACAAGAAGCAGGACATCTAAGATGCAGGTTTTAATGTTTTGGCCTTAGCATTTGGTATTCAATTGGTAAATTTGAATGAGTTTATGGTGGTAAATTACATATTGTATTAATCTATTTACTAGCATATAGTAAATTACTTATTGCAGACAACATGATATTTGCATGCACTTGTCATTACCCCTGGTTTCTGTTGTCTCGTTCGTCGCTTCCTTTTCTCTCTCTCTCAATTGTGAACTAAAACCAACCCCATAGGGAGAGCAGTGGATCTCACTAGGAAATTGCTGATGGGAGGGTAGCCTATGGACTTTATAAACTACCCTAAGGCCTTAGACTTTGTTGATATGAAACTTATGTTGCCCCTTGTGCATTCTTGAAACACCGATGTTTGTACCTGTAACTAATCAGACCAGACCGGACCTTTTTATGGAACACCCAATGGCCAAACGTTGTTGTTTCAGCCATCCATCTCTTGAATCCTCATTTTTTACCTCTGGCATAGCATTTGCATTTTTGCCACACTTCAAATATTGTAGTTTTTGTTGTAAAAGTTGATGCTTGCACTTGATTAGTAAGTGACTCAAACACCATTCCGGCCTTTCTGTAGGTGACATCAACTTTTTTGAACGTTGTTCTGTCATTTTTTAATTAAATCCAGTATGTCTACTCAGAACATTTTGTCGGAAATGTCTTTAAAAGTCTGTTACAATTCTTGGAAATTCTTGTAAAAGGAGTTTCCAAAAAGAATTAAATAAAAAGAGAGAAATCAAATCAGGCTTTAAATTATTGGCTTGAGAAAACGAATTGATGGGTAAAAGGTATATGACGATGAAAATGCTCTGCCAATCTTACACCAAGTTTGTATCGATCCGCCTTAATGGCATGCTGCAGCATGGTTGGGAATACCAAAGAACACTTTGAGAGTTCTTCCTGCCTTTTTTGTTATGAGTCGGGTGTTAGAGTCAGATACAGTTATGTAACCGACATAGCTATCTCCATTTTTTTCTAAAGTTTTTCCATTTATGTAGAGATTTTTTTTAAGGGTCATATCCCCTAAAAAGGTGTTGGACACTATACTTCAAAACACAAAAAAGAAGCAAGATAAGTTCCACTAATATCTGGCTTTAGGCAGTAAATTTATGGTTCAATTGTTGAAGCTTTGTAATTTTAGCATCCATTTCCAAATGCATCCTCATAAACACAATTGATATTTGCCGCATAAAAAGTTTGTTAATGGTTCTATGCTATATGTTTTCTGCAAGATAGTTATTTTCCTACCACCCCTTTCTCTGGGAATGACATTTTCACAAGTTTCATGTTCATGGCTCTTACCTTCTGCATTCCTCTCTGTATTCTAATATATATATATATTTTATCTTATCTCTCCAGTGGAGCCGAGATTGACAGATTTCTCAGAATGTTAAGGGACCCTTCTTCCATACTAAAGTCCTGTTCTGCATTTGCTCTTTTGCAGGAATGCACCTATTCTCTTTATCCTATCTATTAAAAAATATAGTTTTGTTTTATTCTCATTTTGGCAGTACATTTTGCAGTTTACTTTGCCTGGAGGACGGCATGCAATGCACCATTCAAGCCTCCTTCAAAATGCAGGTGCACCGAGAGTCTTACGTGGTGTTGCTGCTGCATCAACAACCCCTATTCAGGCCAAAATATATGCAAAAATCGTGCTTCGGAACCTTGAGCGCCACCATGAACTCTCAAGTTATTTGTGAGGATAGTTTCTTCTGAAACTCTCCCATGGAGATTGTCAATCCTTGGAAAAAGTACAATCTACTTTAGAATCGAACCACGAGGCTGAAGCAGGCTCTCTCGTTGTCTTTCCTGAACCAAAACTGTTCCTTTTTGGTTCAAAAAGTTTAGACACCTTGTCGTGTCTGGCCTCGTGGATTACTTGTGGTTAGAAAATGAAAGAGGGCATGCATGTTCATGAAGATCTTTAAACTGATGTTTGTTAGGTTTAGCAGAACAGAGGATTTTTTTTCTTTTTAGTTTATTTTGACTATCATCACCAAAAGGGAAAAGGGAAGGGGAAAATAAGAATAATCCTTTGACCAGATATCAATCCTTTTACCATATATATACACAGTTTGCAGTGATTTTTCATTAGTACCTGATCGAGCTATCTGTTCCGCTTTTCTAGTTTACTTAAATATGGTGGTAATATAGATTATCCAAATATTCACGTCTTATAAGGACGTTGAAGATGAAGCTGTTCGAACCCAGAATCTTTAGAGAGAATAGTTCGGTAAACCGAGTTATTTTCCACACGAATATAATTTCAAAATTGATTTGAAATGTCAAGATTAAAACTACCGAAATTTGCACAAAGGACATACCCAAAAACTATTGAATATTGAAACACTATGGAGAAAACCTAATATTGAACAAACTACATAAATAATGGTGAGAACACATCGAATTTGAGGTTCAATGAAATATTATCTACTCATCGAGCACCACAAACTAACTTAATCATCAACAAAATATTACAACAAATGGAATTCTTTGGAATTCCCAAACTATTAAAAAGTGAGAGAATGGAGAAAACAAATGGGAGAGATAATTTTTGGGATGATTTCAAATGAAAGTGTTTAGGCCTATTTATAGTTGAGTTTCAAGGATTAAATTTATAAATAACCTGACAGTTTAAGGACCAAATATGAATTTTTCTCATGTAAAAAAGTTGGCCACTTGCCAACTTGTGTGAAAAAAAATCAAATTTGAATTTTTTTAGTGGTAGTAGATTTGAACTTGAATTTTTTTAGTGGTAGTATATTTGAACTTGAATTTTTTTATGGCTATCAATTTTAACCAACACTTGTTTTTTCAACTTGTAGGCATGTAAAATTACAAGCCACACACATAACAAATCTCCACCTTGGCTTGAAATTATCAAGCTTACTCAACTTCTTCAACTCTCAAAATCTGATGAAGCTATTCTTATGTAGTGCCTCTAATTGTACTCACGAGCGTCTTACACCAAAAGGTGGTCAAAATTTTAGTATGTTAATCAAGTTCAAATAATGATTGAACTTGATCATTGTTACCACCTTGGTTATCATATCTGCAGGATTTTCTGTTGTCACACTCTTCTGAAGTAAAATATTTTATTCTTCAAATATCTCACGCATAAAGTGATATCTTACGTCGATATACTTAGTCCATGAATGGTAGACTTGATTTTTCGCTAAGTGAATAGCGCTCTGACTATCACAATAGAGACTAGTGTGACTTTGAACAACTCCCAAGTCTTCCATCAATCCGTTAAGTCAGATTGTTTTCTTCACAACCTCTGAAACTACGATCTATTATGCCTTTGTAGTAGACAAAGCCAATGTAAAGTGTAAAGTAGACTTCCAACTTACTGAGGCTTTTGCAAGAGTAAATGAATACCCAATAGTTCGACACTTATCTAAATCACCAGCACAGTCGAAAATAACATACCCAACTACAAACTGATCAAGCATTTTATCTTGTACAAGAACTAAACCAACATCTACGGTTTGTTTGAGATACTGTAGAATCCATTTCATAGCTTGAAAATGTCCCTTTCCAGGATCGTGTATGTATCTGCTCACAAATGCAACTGCTTGTGAAATATCAGGATACATACACACCATCACATATATCAAGCTCTCAACTGCATTAACATATGTAACTTTTGTCATATACTCTCGTTCTTCATTAGTTTTAAGGGATAACTGAGAACTAAGTTCAAAGTGAGAAGAAAGTGGGATAGTACTTATTGATAACTCCGTAAAAAGACACTATTTTTAGTCTTTTTTACTTAAATTATTGTTTGTCTAAACATTGTTGTCATAGCATAGTTGCATTTAGGTTATAATTGCATGTGGTGGATAAGTTTTGCCTAGGTAAGATTTATTTGGCTTAACTAATGCTGTTGAGGAGAAAGGACTTTTGTGGGTTGTGTGTGTGCAAGAATTGGCTTAGGAGGAACATTTCAGCTGTGACAATATATTTCGCAAGGGCCAACGGAACACAGAAGACAAAGACAGCGATGAACATATTTTTTTTTACCAAGGCAAGATTTATCTTGCAAGTCTGAAGAGGATCTGATGAATTATTGATGTCACCTGTCAGCTGTACGACTGACCTCACGTGTAATCAAGCCCCCCAGATTCTGACCATATTCAACTGCCTTTCCATCTATAGCATGGACAAGTTAACATGGTATTTAGGGAATATTTAATTACAAAACCCTAGGAAAATTCCTTTAATAAATACCCAGTCACAACCGCCAAAAAAAGGGGCAAGGAAAAAGAAAATTCACCTGAGGTGTGGAGTAAGCAACTGTAGTACCTTACCTTTCATGTTCTCTAACCCGACCGTCCTTGGTGCCCTCCATAGCCAGGCTATAGCAGAGAGACGGTCAGGCCTCGAGAGAGGCTGACCGCCAGAGCAGGCGCGGTGCTGGTCAGAGCTGTCATGGTAGAGCCACCTTCTTTGGAGCCATTCTTTCTTTTCTTAATTTCTTAATCTATTTTGAGGTTTGTATTAACAATGATACTTTTGGATGACACTTTGGAAACACCATGAATTGTTTTTTTGTATTAGTTTTTTGTTTTGCCGAGACAATTATTTTATGGTTCATGAATGATGCATTATGATTTTGCTTACGTCTGTTTTGTTCATTGTTTTAATATTTTTCCTTGTCATTGTAAGAGCTTTCGAGAGATGGCCTGATTCCTAGGTGAAACACTTCTAGACCTTGTAAGAGCTTTTGAGAGATTGTCGTCTTTTTAGAAATTGATTCTTAAATTCGAGAGAATTAATATAGATCTACGTGAACAATGGAATAGATCTGGGATGGTGATGTTCTAACCTACCTATCTTAGAGATACGGAGAGGGTTTCAATAGACTAAAAGGGAAAGACTTGAGTAAAATAGATAACGACTATAGTTCACGTTGAGGGGTATTGCTACAATAACAGTCTGACAAACCAAGGGTTGTAGTTAATGCTGTAGTATTGTAATAGAAATCGTCTTAGAATACTCAGTAATCCTGTCGGGCAGCCTAAGCATATCATAACAAATCCTTCCAGACTTAGAATAATTTCTTGCCATAACAAAAGACTAACTTGAGTGCTTTGTGAAAAGTCTGAATATGTGAGGTTATTCTGAATATATTTGAGTCAACGTTTTTCTTTGCCTTGATGATTTTTATTTGTTACTTTTGCATATTTCCTTTGCTTCGACCAAACTTTTCTACAATCATACTTCACAATATTCTCTTGCTTTAGCAATGCTTTGACACTTGTTCGTATAATCCATTGCTAATTGTTTTTCTGTTTTGAATAGAATTCAGGAACTAGCTCGTGACACCTAGCTCTAGTTGTGGTGAAACATCAAAACCCCTACCAATCCCTGAGGAGACGATAACTCGCTTACCCTTTATTACTTGATTCGACTGTATATACTTGCACAAATTTGCTTGCCTTATCATATACATTTACAAGCGATCAAATTTTTGGCGCTGTTATCAGGGATTGGCAACTGACAAATTTTTTAATATTTTTGTCATAACAAATTTTTATTTCTTGTCACATTTTACTTAGTTAGTTTAACCTGTTTAATTTTTTATTTTTATTTTCCTTTGAATGTTTTTATCGTTGCATTACCCTGAGATCTGCTGGTAAACCACTAGAACCATTTGACCCTGAGATTGAACAGTCGTTCAGATAAAGCCGACGTAACCAACGAGCTAGAGAGTATATGAATAGACTATAGTATCAAGGCGACAATAATATGGGAGATTATGCAGATCCCGACGTAGTGGCAAATAATCTTCCTAGAGAAACTGCATGACCACGAGCAATATGAGACCACTTGAATCCAATTCTTGATGATCTCAATCTAGGCATTGTGGCACCAGAAATACATCAATTCATTTTGAACTTAAACCGGTGATGTTTAACATGCTAAATTCCATCGGTCAGTTGGTGGCTTGTCTAATGAGGATACTAGACATCATGTCCGTGACTTTCTTGTAGTGTGCAATTCATTCAAGTCAAAGAGTGCATGAAGATGTGCTGAAGCTTAAACTTTTCCTTCTTCCCTACGCGACCGAGCAAGATCTTGGCTCAGGAGTCCCTTTAGGCTTAATGGAATCATGAGCAGATTTATGTAAAAGTTGTTTACTTCGATACAGCCTTTCCAATATGAACACACAACTACACAATGACATTGCAGTTTCACCAAAGCGACGATGAATCCATGTAAGAATGTTGGACAGATAAAAATGTTTGTTTCGCAAGTGCGTGAACCATAGATTTAATGACTGGACTCAAGTTGTAATGTTTTATAATGCAGTCAATACACCTACTCGAATGATGTTAGATGCCTCAGTGAATGACACTTTGCTTGAATAATCACCCGAGGAAGCCTTCGATATCCTCAACAGGATAACGAATAATGACTATCAATGCTCGACTACAAGGGGGAATCGGTAGAAAAATATCTATAGCATACGAAATTGAGGGTAAGGATTCAGTCTCTTCCATAACTATATATAAAAATTTGCAGTGTCCTAATGAGGTGAGAGAAGTCTAGGCAACTAGTGTTGCATGCATTCTTTGTCGCGGCAACCATCATGAAGGTGAATGTCCAGAAACCCGGAGTCCATCAATTTTGTGGGCAACTACAACCGAAATAACAATCCATATTCTAATACATATAATCCTGGATGGCGACAACATCCAATTTTTTCATGGGGTAATAAACGAACTAACAACACCAATCATGCAAGCAATTATAATAGGCCACAATAGAATAGTTCGGAACATCAAAATTTTCAGCATCATCACCAGCAGATGCCCTGGCAACATAATAAAGGTACAACTTCTTCCTTTAATACAAACTCTAATTTTAACTCCTTGGAAGCGTCATTGTAGGAATTTATTGCCTCGACAAAAGATTTATGGCTTCAACAAACTTTAATTCATGAACACTCATCGACAATTAAGACCAAGGTAACTTGTTACAAAGCCAAGCAACTCTTTTGCTAAGCTATAGTTCATCCTTGAGAGCATTAGAGAACCAAGGGTCAAATCGCCATGACATTACATTCTCGTCCACAAGGAAGTCTCCCTAGTGATACTGAGGTCATTAAACATCATGGAAAGGAGCAGTATAGTGTACTTACACTGAGGAGTGGTACCCAGATTAATCAGAATGACAAGTTTGGGGGGAAGCAAACATAAAATTCTAGCCAAGGCACTACACAACCTAGGGATCAAGCTGAAATTGTTGAACTAGAGGGATTGCCTGAGGAGAAGGAAAAGGATGAAGGTTCAGAAATTCATCAAGCAAATAATGGGAAATTTATTGCCAAGGCAAAAGTCTCCTCACCACCTATAGCATATGAAGTCAGACCTCCGTCGCCTTTTCCTTAATGGTTGCAGAAACACAATGACTAGATTCAGTTCAAAAAATTTGTTGACGTCATGGTCCATTGTATATTAATGTTCCCTTTCTTGAAGCCATCGAGCATATGTTTTCTAAAAGACATGTCACGAAAAAGAGGAAGATAGAAAAAATAGAAAATGTTACCACGGTGAAAGATTCTACTCTGCATTAAGCAAACTTCTGCTAAAGCAAAAAGATCCTGACAGCTTCGTGATACCATGTTCTATCGTGACATCTTTATGGACGACCTCTTGTTGACTTAGGTCAAGCGTAAATTTGATGCCCAAGTCCATATTTTTAATACTAGAATGTGTAACGCTTTCCTAACCACCGTTATCATACAGTTAGCTGATCGGTCTTATGTTCATCTTGAGGGTAGAATTGAAGATGTTATGGGAAAGGGAAAACTTGTGTTTCCAGTTGACTTCCTATTAGACCGTGAGGCAAATCAAAATGCACCCATCATTCTTGGGCGGCCCTTCTTGGCCACTGGATGAATCTTAATAGATTGCAAAAGGGAGAATACATATTGCGGTAGGAGACCAAAGCATCACAATCAATGTCTTCAACTCCATGAAGTATGTTGATGATTCAAAAGAATGTCAATGCATTAGAGATATGGATTAAATGAAAGGGAGGAGAAAATCTTGGCCAAGGTGAATTTTTACATATATATGACGACACTTATGTTAAGACAAATTTTTCTGACGCAGAAAAAATTTGGCCTGGGCGAAAATTAAAATATTGGATGACAACTTTTTCCTCGACAACAATTTTTCGAAAGAAACAAATGATAGATTTCCTGATAATGAAACGTGGGTTATGAAATAAATTAGAGAACAATTTAGCCTCCTTCAAGCTAAACCAGTATGAAATTTGAACCCTTGGATTTCAATGAATTTATTCCCCCAAAATCATCATTATATAATGCACCCATATTGGAACTTAAATTTTGCCTTCCAAAAATATATCTAGTGTTGAAAACATTTTGATGCGATATAACAAATTAAGTATTATTGATTTTAAGATTTTTAAAAGTATATCGATTAAAATATCAAATATCAAAATACTCCAAGTTTTTTCAAATGAAATTTCAATCCTTACTTATGTGTAAAATTGTGTTTCAATCTTAAAATATTTTTGAAACAATTTTACAAAGTATTTCGAACCTTTATCGAGCCAAAAATAAGTTTTAAATAGGGAGGTACCGATACCCCATAGAGTGTACCGATACCCCTATGCCAATTTAGGCGCCGAAAAAACATAATTCCAAATGAGTACCGATACCCCTATGCCAATTTTGGCTCCGAGAAAAATAGAATGCCCAGTGGGTACCGATACCCCCTTAGAGGTACCGATACCCTTAGTCATTTAACGGTTGAAATATTTGAATTTTACACTGCAGGTACCGATACCCCCATAGAGTGTACCGATACCCCTATGCCAATTTAGGCTCCGAGAAAAACATAATTCCAAATGAGTACCGATACCCCTATGCCAATTTTGGCTCCGAGAAAAATAGAATGCCCTAGTGGGTACCGATACCCCTTAGAGGTACCGATACCCTTAGTCATTAACGGTTGAAATATTTGAATTTTACACTGCAGGTACTGATACCCATTGAAGGTGTACCAATACCCCACGCTCCCAGTAGCCTTTTTCAAGAAGGTTTTCACACTACAACGACTCTAACATCACCCGAATGATTCAAAATGGCTAGAATCAATCCAATTTGTATTTAAACAAGTTCTAAAGCCATTGATCAACAACAATTGTGAGAGAAACAAAGAGAAAGCCTTAAACATCAAGTTTGAGCTATTCAAGCCAATTTTCATTCAATATTCATTTTTGCTTTCAAGAACACTACTTGTACTCAATTGTATTCATTCTTGAGTGCTCTTTCTTTGTTCTAGAATTGTGCAAACATATTTCCTTGTGAGGTTTTTCTATAAGTTTGCAAAATTTGTATTGTTCTCTTTGGGATAGAGTGTTCTCAAGAATTTGGGGTATAATTTTTGAGGGAGTTGTAAGGTTACTCTTTGTCCTCAAAAGAAAGACAAATTAGTGAATTTTTGGAAAATTCTTAGTGTGGATAGCTAAGGTAGTGGACGTTGACTTTGGTTGAGAAAGTCGAACCACTCTAAATCGCTGTGCAAACATTTTCAATTTTCTGCAAAAGCTTCCACCAAAATTTTTATTGCCAATTCACCCCCTCTTGGCCGATTCTTCGATCGATTAACTCAATAATTGGTATCAGAGTCTCACTCATTTGTAGGTTTAATCACTTCTTGAGTCGATTCGAGAAAAAGTTATATCGATATTCAAATCATCAATGACCTCCACTTCAACCTTTGACCTTGGTCTTGATTCAATGTCTGTCAACAAGCCTCCTTTCTTCAATGGAGCTAATTATGCTTATTGGAAGAATAGAATGAGGTACTTCATTCAAGCAAGTGACATGAGAGCATGGAATATCATAGAAGATGGATACTTCATATCTTCCACTCATTCAAGATTGTGGAGTGAAGCAGAAACAAGAATATTCCAACTCAACTCAAAGGCTATCCATATATTTTACACTCTTGGACCAGATGAATACGAAGAGTTTCACCTTGTACAACTGCCAAAGAGATATGGGATAAACTACAAGTCACTCATGAAGGTACAAATGAGGTAAAAGAATCTAAAATTAGTTTCTAATCATAGCTATAGAAATTTCAGGATGAAACCGAATGAAATATCAAAGCTATGATGAATAGATTTTCCATGATTGTCAATGGTCTCAAATCATATGGAGAGATTATTCCAAACGAGAAGCTTATGAGGAAGTTAGTTTACTCTCTTCCAATATCTTGGCAATCAAAGAAGACAACGATCATCGAGGCTAAAAACTTAAAATCTTTGACCCTCGAGCTAATTGGTTCTCCTCACGCATGAATGATGCTTCAAGATGAGGTAGACCTCGAAAAGATGGACGAGACAAAGAAAGAGATGGAGAAGAAGAAGAACCTTGGAGTTTCTCAAATCCACAAAGGATGAGAGTGATTCGGATGAAGATGATGATGACGAGGAAATGACATTATTTACCAAGCGGTTCAAAATATTAATGAAGCCCAACAGAGGAAGAAAATTCAAACGAAATGAAGGCTTCAAAAATGAACCAAAGGAAAAAACCCTATCATTTGCTATGAATGCAAAATATGGGTCATGTCAAGTACGATTGCCCACAATTGAAGAAGAAGGGACAATCGAAGAAAAAGCACAAGGCACACGTGGCTATGTGGAGCCATGAAGAAGCTTCCGATGAAGAGGAACAACAAGTAGCAAACTTGTTCTTGATGGCTTTCAGGGAGGATTCTCAAGTAACCTCTAGCTCATTTAATTTCGAAGATTATTCTTTTGATGAGCTGTTAGAGGAATATACTGGGTTGGCTTCGGATTATGAGAAATTATTTTTAAAATAGAAAAATAATATTTCAAAATTGAAAAGCGAAAATAATCTCATATCCAAAACCAACGTTGATATTGAAAGTACAATTAAAGAGTTGCAAATCAAACTAGATGAGTTTGAGAAGAAAAAATACTGATTTGCATAATTTACTTTCAAGAGTAAATGATGATCATCAAAAAGAAATTGATGATCTTAAAACCTCTTTTGATAAAGTTGAAACAAATGTTTTGAAAAAGGAGAAAGTTCAAAATCCAACTTTGTTAGAAAAAAGTTTAAAAACTACAATCATAGAGGTCTCCAAAGAACCTCTAATGGAAAAATCGTTAGAAGTATATGGGTTCCTAAAGAACTCATTACTACTAAAGATAAGGATATCCTTACAAATGGATACCCAAGGGGACTAGAATTTTAGAAAACTAATGAATATGGACCCAAAAGAAATTGGGTACCGAAAATAAAAAATTAATTTATGTTTGTAGGGAAAGGAGCATTGCTACAAGGCACGAGAAACAAGTTCAAACTCACGGTACCTTGATAGTGGATGCTCAAGACACATGACTGGAGATAAAAGCCGGTTTATCGAGCTTAACGACAAAATGGAGGGATGTGACTTTTGGTGATAATTCAAATGGTCACATTGAAGGTACACACTATAGGTATTACCTTTTCTATACAAATTAAAGATATTTTATATGAATGGGTTAAAGCATATCTATTGAGTATTAATCAATTTTGTGATAAAGGATACAATGTCTTATTCAAAACAAATGGTTGTAAAGTCATTAACATTGCATCTAATCAGATTATGCTTGTTGGTATAGAATAGGAACATTTACATGGTGCATCTAGATTCAATAAATATGACTTGCTAACGATGAACATGATAGTTGGTTATGGCATAGGAGACTAGGATATACTAGCATGAGTGTTTTACAAAGACTAATTCAAGGAGATATAGTAAGAGGGTTGCCAAAGCTAAATTTTGATTAAGATAAAATCTGTGATGCATGTGCTAAAGGAAAACATCAAAGAGCTTCCTTTAAGTCCATTAATGATGTATCAACTAGTAGAGTATTACAATTGATCCATATATATCTTTTTGGGCCAATTAGGACTATTAGCTTGGGTGGTAAACAATATTATTTTGTATTGGTAGATGAATATTCTAGATATACTTGGGGTTCTATTTTTAAGTACTAAAGATGAAGCATTAGAAAAATTCATCACATTTTCAAAAGTAATCCAAAACGAAAAAGGTTACTCCATAATTAGTGTTAGGAGTGATCATGGTAATGAATTTGAAAATCTGGGAATTAATGAGTTTTGTAATTCTAATGGTATTAGCCATAATTTTTCAGCATCTGTAACCCCTCAACAAAATGGATTTGTAGAGAGGAAAAATCGAACTTTAGAAGAAATGGTTAGAACCATGCTTTGTGAAATTAATTTGCCAAAATATTTTTGGGCTGAAGCCACAAGTACCTCTTGTTATATTATAAACGGAGTAATGATTAGGCCAATTTTAAAGAAAACTCCATATGAACTTTTCAAAAATAAAAAGCCTAATATTAGTTATTTTCATCATTTTGGATGTAAATGTTTTGTTTTAAACAACGGTAAAGAAAATCTTGGCAAATTTGATGCTAAAAGTGATGAAGGAATTTTTCTGGGTTATTCCTTAAATTCTAAAGCTTATCGGGTATTTAATAAAAGAACTTTAGTGGTAGAAGAGTCTATACATGTTGTTTTCGATGATTATCCCCTTCCGAGGAATGATTCTTGTGTTGATATGACGTAGGTATTGTAAAAGCAAATGAAGTTAGACATGACGTTGAAGAACCATCATCAAAGGAAGAAACGAAAAGAAACTCACGATGTTCTCGAGAATCCAACCATTGAAGAAAGGGAAGTATCTCACCCAAGAGAATACAACTATTTTTAGGATGGTGAGATAATAGGTGATCCATCCAAAGGGGTAACAACTCGATCTTCTCTTAGAAATATATGTAATTATGTTACATTTATCTCATGCACAGAGCCTAAGAATATTAAGGAAGCATTAAATGATGACAATTGAATTATGGCTATGCAAGAAGAGTTAAATCAATTTGAGAGAAGTAAAGTATGGACATTAGTTGAAAGGCCTAGTAATAAATCTACTGTAGGTACTAGATGAGTATTTAGGAATAAGCTTGATGAAAGTGGTAATATAGTGAGGAACAAGACTAGACTTATTGCTCAAGGCTATAATCAAGAAGAGGGTATAGACTATGATGAAACATACGCTCCTGTAGCTAGGATGGAAACAATAATAATGTTATTAGCATTTGCATGTTTCAATGAATTTAAATTATATCAAATGGATGTTAAAAGTGCATTTTTAAATGGTTATAAAAGAAGAAGTGTATGTGGAACAACCTCCAGGTTTTAAAGATTCAAAATTTCCAAATCATGTTTTTAAATTGACAAAAGCACTTATGGTTTAAAACAAGCTCCTAGAGCTTGGTATGGAATTGTCAATTTTTTAATTGAAAAAGGTTTTTCAAAAGGGAAGGTTGACACTACATTATTTTTAAAGCATAAAGGTAAAGATTTATTAGTAGTTCAAATTTATGTTGATGATATAATATTTGGTTCTACTAATGATGCTCTTTGCCAAGAATTTTCTAAGCTAATGTAGAGTGAATCCGAGAAGAGCATGATGAGGGAGCTCTCATTTTTCTTGGGACTCCAAATCAAGCAAAGAAAAGATGGTATCTTCATCAATCAAGCAAAATACGTCAAGGATATGCTCAAGAAATTTGGATTGGAAAATGAAACCTCATGCCACTCCAATGAGCTCATCAACAAAGCTTGACAAAGATGAAGGAGGTAAATGTGTGAATGTTAAATTATATAGGTCAATGATTGGTTATTTGCTATATCTAACCGCAAGTAGACCGGAGATAATTTAGTTTGCTTATGTGCTATATTTCAATCATGCCCTAAGGAATCACATCTACTAGCTGTTAAGAGAATTTTTAGATAACTTAAGGATACTCCTAGTTTAGGACTTTGGTATCCTAGAGACTCTAGCTTTAGTTCATGCCTTCTCTCTGATGCGGATTGAGGATGCAAAATAGGTAGGAAAACACCTCCGATACTTGTCAATTACTAGGAAATATGCTGATTTAATGGTTTTCAAAGAAACAAATTATGCATTATCTCCACTGAAGCGAAATACATTTAGCCGATAGCTGTTGTGCACAAGTTTCATGGATGAAACAACAACTTTTAGTTATGGAATTGAAGTTAGTACTATACCTATCAAGTGTGACAATACTAGTGCTATTTGTCTCACTAAAAATCCCATCCAACACTCTAGAACAAAGCACATTGAAATTAGACATCATTTCATTAGAGATCATGTCACAAAAGGAGGTATAGTTCTAGAATATGTTAATACTCTGCATCATTTAGCAGATATTTTTACAAAACCTTTAGATAAAGAAAGATTTTGGACACTTAGGAGAGAATTAGGTTTAACCAACCTACCTTGACTTAGTGTTTAAAATTATTTATAGCACTTTTAATCAGTTTTGAAAAATGCTTATAAAAATAATATTTTTGATTGCATTCTTTGCTATTAGTTAGGGGGAGTTTATGATATTTAGAGAAAATTAATTATATGTTAAAATAAAATTTAAGGATAGATTTGATTGATTGAACATAGTTAATTTTCGATTTATGAGTTGCCAATACCACTAGAGCTAATTAATTTAGCATTTTGAGTGTTGAAATACATATTTTTAATATTTCTGTGCACTAGGTATCAATACCCCTTAAACGTGTATCGATACCCTCTTTGAATGTGTATCAATACCCCTATAAGGGTATCGATACCCCCTATCGGGTTTAGGCTTTAAATCCCTAAAATTTTATATTTTTGCCAAAACCTAAACTCTAAAACACTCAATTATTCCCTCTCTTAAACCCCAAATCTCCATTCTTGCTCTTTTTCAACGATTCAAGTCAGAATTAGTTCAGTTTTCAACATATATTCCTACTACAATCATCAAACTAGTGCAAACAACATCAAAATCCACTCAATCATCATATTTCAAGGTAATTTTTCTAAAACCTCTATTTCATTAATTTTTGAACATAAGACTAGTTTAATTAGTTCTAGGTTGAAATGGATATTGGGCATTTCTTAGATTTTGATTTAGAACAAGAATCTACAACTAATTTCATCAAAAACACAAGATTTTTCAATTTTTTTTTGAAATTTTCGAAATAATTTTTTTTTGATTTTAAAATTGTTTTTTATTTAATTATGTTATTTTGAAAACTACATATTGATTTTCAAACATTATTTTCAAAATTTCCCATTAAGATATTGGTTAGAGAACCTTGAAATATTGAGGACTAATTTGAGTTTTGGGATTGATATTGTTGCATACATATGTTTTAAAATTGCAGGTATCCATCCTATTTCGATTTCTTGAAACATGTCTCATAAACGCCATAGGTCTTCATCTAGTCGTTCAAACAGACCACCAAACCCACCTCCAAATCCTTTCCTATTTAACCATAAAATCCTAACCTTGATGACCCCAAAATGACTACTGAATTCTTATTTTAACGAACCTGGACGTCGAGAAAAATCCACCATATGTTTATCTCTTCAAGTCTTATAAAATTCGGGAAAACATATTCTTCTCTTTAAGCTATGTTAGATATAAACTTTAGATATCTTCCTACCTTACAAGCTTGGAAATTTGATAAATTTTTTTACCTCGAACCATTAGTTTACCAACAACTTGTTCGAATTTTATGTTCCATTGCGGTTTGTGTCCAAAACGAAGCTCGAATCGAAACAATAGGAATTCGATCCTATATTCTAGGTTAATTCCTTTATATTGACTCCGACACTATTGCTGACACCTTTGGACTAGATAACGTAGGTTTATATAATGAAAAAGTATTAGGGTCTCCTTACAAAGCTAAGTCGAGTGCGAGTGTGTTAGATCATCACGATTGTTTTCTTTATCTGATCATCTATTGGTGGTTTAGACCATCTGGAGGAAAATTCTCCACTCTTAGAGCTTTAGACCTTTGGTGGATACATTGTATCTAGAAAATAAGAAAATAAACCTACCTCAAATTATCTTTGCTGGACTCGTTGAAACCGTAAACCTTGTTCTTAATAAGAAACTTTGTGAAACTCTAGTTTACGGCTGTCTTCTGAGTAACTTGTTTATCAAAGTCTGGCTTAAGGTTCAGCTTGATGTAGCCATCCCTCTAAAAAATGAAATCAACTTGACATCTTTAAACAAATTGGGATGGAAAAAGGAAAAGGATCAATGGGTTCGATCTACTAAGAAAACACCAGGAGCTAGCTCTTCACAAGCTCCTCCGGCACCAGCAGCGGACGATGATCCAGAACTTCAAAAGCTATTTCAAGATATTGACGATCACATTCCCGAGGATGAGATGACACAACAAGAGATTTTGATGCCTCCATACTTTAGCTCATTCATGGAGACATTGGATATGAGGTTTGTATAATTAGAGTCCCACTTGACTGCTATGGGGACTCAATAATTGGAGAATCAATGAGATATTTGAGCTAATCGTGAAGTAATGGATAATCAATTCAATTGTATGGATGATAGACTCGATGCGCTTATACGAGATGTGGCTAATATATGGGCACATCTATCTCCTCCCGATCCTTCTACGGATGCTTGACCTTCGCTTGCTAGTTTTCATAGGTTGAATCATAATGGATCCTAACATTGTTTTAAAACATTTTGAATATTGGATTTGTTTGAATATTTGGTTTGGATTGTTGTTTGAATATATTTGATGTTTTGTTTCCTTGAATGATTATTAGTCTTTTGAACTTAAATTGAATTTCTATGTTAGATTTGCATCATTTACATTTACATCATTATGACCAATTACCATTACACATCATTTATGAATATTGATTATGGAGTAATGGCTAATCTTTGTCTGATTGTGATCTTAGCAGCTTAAGATTATCTAAATTTCAATTGCTAAATTAAAAAAAATTGTTTAAAAACGTTTTAGAGTCTTTTTGATTTAACAAAAAGGGGGAGAATATAGTAAGGGGGAGTAATTTTTTAAAATTGATTGAAATGATATTTCAAAGAAAATCTTAAAATTACCCAAATGTTTTGTTATATCAAAAAGAGGGAGATTGTTGAAAACAGTTTGATGTTTCGATATAACAAATTAAGTATTATTGAATTTTAAGATTTTATAATTATTTTAAAAGTATATTCGATTAACTATTCAAATATCAAAATATTACTCCAAGTTTTTCAAATGACAATTTCAATCCTTACTTAAGTGTAAATTGTGTTTCAATCTTAAAATATATTTGAAATAATTTTTACAAAGTATTTCGAGCCTTAATCGAGCCAAAATAAGTTTTAAATAGGGAGGTACCGATACCCTCATAGGGTGTACCGATACCCCTATGACAATTTAGCTCAGAGAAAAACAAAATGCCAAATGGGTACCGATACCCCTATGCCAATTTTGGCTCCGAAATAGAATGCCTAATGGGTACCGATACCCCTTAGAGGTACCGATACCCTAGTAATTTAACGGTCGAAATATTTGAATTTTACACTGCAGGTACCGATACCCATTGAAGGTGTACCGATACCCCACACTCTCAGCAACCTTTTTTCAAGAAGGTTTTCACTACAACGGCTCTAACATCACCCAATGATTAAAACGGCTAGAATCAATCCAATGTGTATTTAAACAAGTTCTGAAGCCATTGATCAACAATAATTGTGAGAGAACAAAGAGAAAGCCTTAAACATCAAGTTTGAGCTATTCAAGCTAATTTCATTCAATATTTTTTGCTTTCAAGAACACTACTTGTACTCAATTGTATTCATTCTTTGTTCTAGAATTGTGCAACATATTGCCTTGTGAGGTTTTTCTATAAGTTTATGAAATTTGTATTGTTCTCAAGAATTTGGGTATAATTATTGAGAGGTTGTAAGGTTACTCTTTGTCCTCAAACGAAAGGCAAAATTAGTGAATTGTTTGAAATCCTTAATGTGGATAGCTAAGGTAGGATGTAGAATTCGGTTGAGAAAGTCGATCCTTTCTAAATCGTTGTGCAAACATTTTCAATTTTCTGCAAAAGCTTCACCAAAATTTTTATTGCCAATTCACCCCCTCTTGGCCGATGTTGATCGATTAACTCAACAGTAGTAATGAGACTTTACCGGTGATAATTTCTACTAGTCTAACCTCCAAACAAGAGAACATTTTGTTACATGTTTTGTTGTAGCACAAAAAAGCTTTCGGGTGGACCATGGCAGATTTGAAGGGAATCAACCCCACAATATGCATGTACAAGAACAACTTAGAAGATAGTAATAACAATTCTGTGGAACCAAAAAGAAAACTAAACCTGATCATGAAGAAAGTGATAATGAAGGAAATCATAAAATGGTTGGATGCTGGAGTAATTATCCAATATCCAATATCCGATAGTCAAAGAAGGGCATTGTGACCGTGGTTAAGAATGAAAATGATGAGCTTTTAACTACTAGAATAGTCACGGGCTAGTGGATATGTATAGATTACAGGAAGCTCAATAAAGCAACAAAGTAATATCACTTCCCCTCCCTTCATTGATCAAATGCTCGATAGGTTAGCAGGAAAAGCATTTTACTGCTTCCTTGACGGATATTCTGGATACAATCAGAACCATAGAACGGAGGATCAAGAGACTACTTTCACAGGCCCGTGTGGTACCGATGTGGTTTAGGATAATGTCGTTTGGACTATGTAATGCTCTAGCAACCTTTCAGAGGTGTATGATGGCCATTTTTTCAAATATGGTGGAAGATTGCATGGAAATATTTATGGACGACTTCTCCATCTCGGGTGATGACTTCAACTGATGCCTCGACAACTTATCTAAAGTTATGAAGCGATGCGAATAATCCAAACCTAGTGCTAAACTGGGAAAATGTCATTTTATGGTAACCGAAGGATTGTGTTAGGACACAAGATTTCTAGCCAAGGCATTGAAGTAATAGAGCCAAAGTAATTGAGAATCTACCTCCACCTACCATGTAAAGGGCATACGCAATTTCCTTGGACTGCAGGATTTTATAGGCGGTTAATAAAGGATTTTCTTAACTCAAAGCCTTTATGTCTTTGATTTAACAAAATCAACCGTTTGTGTTTAATGATGAATGTTTAAATGTTTTACAGATTTGAAAAAAAAAACTTGCCTCAGCCAATGTTCCACCAGACTGGGATATACCTTTCGAGCTCATGTGCGACGCTAGTGACTATGCATTTGGGGTGGTACTAGGACAACAAAAATGTAAACTCTTTCATGTTATCTACTATGCTAGACATACCCTTACGATGCAGAGATGAACTATACCACACTGAAAAAGAACTTTTTGCCATAGTATTTGCATTCGATAAGTTTAGGCAATATCTTATAGGGACTAAGGTTATTATGCATACTGATCACTCTGTCATTAATATTTAGTTAATAAAAAAGATGCAAAGCCTAGGCGTATTAGATGATATTATTACTAGAGTTCAATTTAGAGGTAAATGATAGAAAGGGTACTGAAAACCAAGTAGCAGATCACTTATCTAGGCTAGAAAACAATCATTTGCCCATGACATGAAAGACATTCAGGAGGATTTCCCTGACGAGAAATTTTATTGTCACGGCTGTGCCGTGGTACGCTATATATAGTTAACTTTCTTGTTAGTGGTATTATGCCTCCAGATTTATCTAGCCTGGGCAGAAAAATTGAGACATGATGTGCGGCACTATTACTGGGATGAACCATCTTATTCAACCAATGTGGCGACCAATAATTAGGAGATAGGTCACAAAGAAGAACACAAAGAAATTCTATTTCATTGAATTCATCCCTTACGGAGTACATTTTGATGGAACGAGGACTGCACAAAGGTTCTTCAATTTGGTTTCTAGTAGCCCATCTGTTAAAAGATGCACAAGAATTCTATAAGTCATGCGATAGATGCGAGCGCACCTGGGAACATATCGAAAAGTCATGAAATGCCATGGCAAAATATTTTGGAGGTTGAACTCTTCGATGTGCGGGGGATCGACTTTATGGGACCCTTCCCTTATCTTTTTGTGATCTATACATTCTCTTAGCACTTGACTACGTGTCCAAGTGGGTAGAATCCATTGCAACACCTAAGAATAACTCCAAGACGTGCTTAAATTCCTGCACAAGAGCATATTATGCTCTTTGGAACACCACGAGCTTTATCAGCGATGAAGTCACACACTTTCGAGAAGGTGGTTAACCCAATTGCCATGGCATCAAATTACCATGGCATATCATCCCCAGACCAAGGACATGCTGAAGTTTCTAACTAGGAAATCAAACATATCTTCGAGAAGGTGGTTAACCCAAACCGTAAGGACTGGTCACCAAAGTGGATGAAAGGGCTGCCTATTGTACATCATTCAAGACACCACTAGGAATGTCCCCATTCAGACTAGTCTACGGCAAGGAGTTCCATTTGCCTGTAGAACTTGAACAAGCATATTGGTCCATCAAGAAATTGACATGGATACCTAGCTTGTTGGAAAGAAGATTACTAGAAATGAACGAAATGGATGGTTTAGAGCCAGGACTTACAAAAATGACGCCTATACAAAGAAAAATGAAACGATAACATGATAGAAAAATTTTTCCAAGGAAAATTTTATCTGGACAACAAGTGTTGTTTTAAAATGCACGACTCAAACGTTTCAGGCAAGCTAAAATCACCATCAATTTTTGAAGATGATGATTTCATTTCGGTCCTCGATTGGCCCACAACCGAAAAAGCATCTGCACAATCCCGGATTGCCACACTACACCGTTACCGAACCTAACTAAATCCAGTCTCAAGCAACACCCTAACTAAATCCAGTCTCAAGCAACACCTGCAAATCCCACACACTGAGGAAAGGCCATCACCATCAAGTGCCCTGAGCACTAGGCGTCGTATTAAGCGAACATCATGTCGTGTCCTTCAACTATCTCCCTATTTGATTCCATCGAGAGACACTGGATTCGAGATCCCCCTCCTCCAAAGCGACGCAAAACACATGCATCTAGTCAATCCTCCCTACCTAAGTAAGGTAAAATATTTTCCCTTTGCATTTGCATTTGCATTTAGATTAATGTAGTTTTTTTTTTTTTATTTTTCATGCATTGAGGACAATGCATCCCTCAAGTTTAGGGGAGGTGTTGTCTCACACTTAGTCAATAGCAGTTGATGATAATTGGTTGAAAATTTTGGTTGTCATGGCATGAGTATGTTGAGACTATTGCTTGGAATGAATTAAGGATGCCCGATGATGAAAGCAGAATTTTATTACCTAGGCCAGAATTATTTTACAAGACTGCCGAAGGATAGAACAAACATTAGGCTTGATTCTTAGTAAACTTATAAACATGATTGTATGCTTTCTTTGCTTAAGGTACTTAGTAAATTTTTAGGAAATAACTTTCTGCATGCCGTAACATTGAAGAATTGTAAAGCTTAAGTTGAACTTCTTAGTGTTTAAATTTTGAAAATCCTCTATGTAATGGCATGATCGGAAAACTCCATAATAATAAATGGTTTCCTAGGCATATGAGTGAATGAAAGTAGTCACAGGATGACTCTACCTGACTAGCTCAAGGGTGGAAGGTATGCTCCCTTTCACTTAGAGTGTGGAAGGGTAGGTGTGATGAGCTGACTCCCCTCAAAATTATATAAAAAAGTGAATAAATAGAAGTGGAAACTGTGCTTGATGAATAATTTGATGCCTTGACAAAACAGAAGTACTTACTTGAAGTTTTCTAAACATGTTAATGCATAGACTGGGTACAATCACACACACACACTAGCAAAGAATCCTGACTTAGTAAGGTACTTGAACTATATGACAATCCAGCATGTTGAGGCTAAACTTTTTGATGAGGGTTGAAATTTTAAACCACATGATTGTCTTAATATCAATTTGCTATGACAATTTTAATTTTTCTACTAATTATTATCCATTTCTTGAGGACAAGCAATAACTTAAGTTTAGGGGTGTGATAACTCCGTAAAAAGACTCTAGTTTTAGTCTTTTTTACTTAAGTTATTATTTTTCTAAACATTGTTGTTATAGCATATTAGTTCCATTTAGTTGTGTTTAGGTTATAATTGCATGTGGTGGATAAGTTTTGCCTAGGCAAGATTTACTTTTGTGGGTTGTGTGTGTGTGCAGGAATTGACTTAGGAGGACATTTTAGTCATGAAAATATATTTCGCAAGGGCCAGAGGAACACTGAAGACAAAGACAATAAGGAATATATTTTTCTTGCCAAGGTAAGATTTATCTTGCAAGTCTGAAGCGGATCTG
The DNA here is from genome assembly GCF_006381635.1 of Hibiscus syriacus. Classification (NCBI taxonomy): domain Eukaryota; kingdom Viridiplantae; phylum Streptophyta; class Magnoliopsida; order Malvales; family Malvaceae; genus Hibiscus; species Hibiscus syriacus. The sequence goes on from NW_024062657.1 coordinate 681,063, forward strand.
ATGAATAGCTGATGTCACCTGCCAGCTGTACGATTGACCTCACGTTCAATCAAGCCCCCCAAGATTTTGACCATATACAACCACCTTTCCATCTATAGCATGGAAAAGTTAACAATGGTATTTTGGGGAATATTTAATTACAAAACCCTAGGAAAATTCCCTTAATAAATACCCAGCCACAGCCACCAAAAAGAGGGGGCAAGGAAAAAGAAAATTCACTTGAGGCATGGAGTAAGTAGCTGCAGTACCTTACCTTACACCGTTCTCCAACTCGACCGTCATTGGTGCCCTCCATATCCAAGTTATAGCAGAGCGGTGGTCAGTCCTAGAGAGAGGCTGACCGCCAGATCAGGCACAGTGCTGGTCAGAGCTATCACGGCAGAGCCACCTGTTTTGGGAGTCGTTCTTCCTTTGTTCTTAAATTGTTTAATCTATTTTGGGGTTTTTATTGAATGATAAACTCTTGGATACACCCTGAATTACTTTACTTGATGTTGGTTTTGTTTTGCCGAGATAATTATTTTATGGTTCATGAATGATGCATTATGATTTTGCTTACATCTGTTTTGTTCATTGTTTTAATATTTTGCCTTGTCATTGTAAGAGCTTTCGAGAGATGGCCTAATGCCTAGGCGAAACACATCTAGACCTTGTAAGAGCTTTCAAGAGATTATCGTCTTTCTAGAAATTGATTCTTAGATTCGAGAGAATTAAGATAGATCTACGTGAATAATGGAATAGATCCGGGATGGTGATGTTCTAACCTGCCTACCTTTGAGATAAGGAGAGGGTTTTAATCTACTAAAAGGGATAAACTCTTGACTAGGATAGACAACGACTATAGTTCACATTGAGGGTATTGCTACAACAACAGTCTAAAAAACCAAGGGTTGTAGTTAACGCTGAGTAGTATTGCCATAACAATCGTCTTAGAATACTCAGTAATCCTATCGGGCAACCTAAGCATATCATAACAAATTCTTCCAGACATAGAATAATTTCTTGCCATAGCAAAAGACTAACCTGAGTGCTCTGTGAAAAGTCTAAATATGTGAGGTTATCTGAATATATTTGAGTCAACGTTTTTCTTTGGCATAGTGAATTTTTTGTTACTTTTTCATATTTCCTTTGCCTCAACCAAACTTTTCTACAACCATACTTCACAATATTCTCTTACTTTAGCAACGCTTTGACACCTGTTCGTATAATCAATTGCTAATTATTTTTTTGGTTTGACAAGAATTCAGGAACTAGCTCGTGACACTTTGTTCTAGTTATGGTGAAACATCAAAACCCCTACCAATCCCTGAGGATACGAAAACTTACTTACCCTTTATTACTTGATTCGAATGTGTATACTTCCACAGATTTGCTTGCCTTATCATATACGTTTACAAGCGATCACTTACATGTCTGGTATTTTAATTCATGACAAAACATTGTAATACCTTTATAAGATACTACTTTTGAGTCAAACAAAGTTCGTCTCTCTGTCTTTCTCTACTTATCTCCATACCAAGAATTTTCTTAGCCTCACCTAGATCTTTCATCTCAAACTCTTGATTTAATTGAGCTTTTAATTTATCTATCTCATTTTGACTATTTGAATTGATCAACATATCATCAACATACAAGAGGAGATAAATAGAAAATCCATCTTTTAGCTTTTGCAAATACACACAATGATTGTATTTGCTTATAGTGTACTTCTACCTCTTCATAAAGCTATCAAATCGCTTGTTCCACTGCCTTAGAGATTGTTTCAATCCATTGAGTAATTTGTTCAGCTTACAAACTCATTTCTGACAACCACCATCTTTGTATCTTTTTGGTTGAGTCATATAGATCTCCTCTTCTAAATCATCATGCAAGAAAGTCGTCTTTACATCAAGTTGATCTAGATCCAAATTCAACTGTGCTACCAAGGCTAACAATATTCTAATGAAAGAATATTTCACAACAGGGGAAAATACTTCATTGTACTCGATTCTCTCCATTTGAGTGTAGCCTTTAGCTATCAATATTGCCTTGTAGTGAACATCTTTCTTTCTAGAAGATATGTCTTTCTTTACAAATACCCATTTGTATCCAATTGATCTTTTACCTTTCGGTAGTTGTGTCAACTTCCAAGTGTTGTTCTTTCAGAGAGATTGCATTTCTTCATCCATGGCACTTTTCCACTTATCACTTTTCAAGCTTTGTATTGCTTATTGGTAAGTGATAGGGATATGATCATCAACAACTAGAAGAGCATAGGCCACCATATCATTAAATAGAGCAGGTATATGAATTTCCTCATTGGCCTTGTAATTGCAAATGGTTTTGGTGTCTCCGATGGTTATTGGGTTTGAATCTCTTTATCTTCTAATTCTTCTTTCAAGTTGAAGAATCAGTTGCATCAACTTCTGTGATCATTGTCTATTGAAACTCCACCTGTTTTGGAGTATGCTCCACTTGCTATAGAGTACTACTTGTCTGACAGTTCCAATCGTTACATTCTTTACTAAGGCAAATTCATCAAAGGTATCATCTCTGCTACATATTATCTTCTTGGTTTCTACACACCAAAGATGGAATCCCTTCACTCCATGGGTGATTCCCATAAAAGGAGCCTTTTGCTCTTGAATCAAGCTTTGATTCATTTACACAATAATAAGTAGTAGATCCAAATACATGTAAGGAATCATAGTCTATAGAAGGTTTTTAGACCATACCTCCAACAATGTTTTTCCTCCTATTATTGATGATGACATATGATTAATGAGATAACTAGCATATGTCACAGTCTCAGCCCAAAATACCTTACCTAACCCAGCATTAGATATCATACATCAAACTTTCTCTTATATTGTTCGATTCATACTATTTGACCCCTCATTCTGTTGTGGTGTCTTTCTAACAGTGAAGTGTCACACAATATCATGCTCATGGCAAACGTTAAAGAATGGATCAATTTGAAATTCCCCTACATTATTTGTCCTAAGACATTTGATCTTTCTACCAGTTTGGTTCTCGATCATATTTTTCTATTTAAGGAAAATTCAGAGCACTTCATCTTTAGACTTTATCAGATACAATCAAACTCTTATGGAAAATTCATATAAAAAAGTTACAAAATAATGTTTTTCTCCCAAAGATGCTGTCTTGGAAGGACCCCATATATATGAGTAATATAATCCAAAATACCTTTCGTATTATGTATAGTGGTGTCAAACTTCACTCTCTTTTACTTTCCCAAAACATAATGCTCCCAAAAGTTCAATTTTCAAGCTTTTGCACATTTCAATAATTCTTAATTTAAAAGAATTTGCAAGGATTTATCTCTAGCATATCCCAACCGCATATGCCACAATTGGGTTGTCCAAATTGTCACTATCGAAAGCTTCTACAACTGCTCCAATAATTGTACTACCTTAGTAGTAATACAATTTGTTTTTCCTGATCCCTTTCATCATCACAAGTGCGCTAGATGTGACTTTCAAAACTCCATTTCTCATAGTAACAACTGAGCCTTTGGATTCCAAGGCTCCCAATGAGATGACATTTTTCTTCAAACTTAGAATGTACCGGACATCAACCAGAACTCTGTTTGATCCATCTTGATTCTTCAATCAAATTGAACATAACCCAACAATTTTACAGGCATTTTCATTGCTCATATAAACAACTCGCGGATTTAGTTCTGCTAAATCGGAGAACCACTCCTGATTAGGAGACATATGATAGGTACAACCTATTGCGAGTTTTGAGTATTATAAAATTATACGCAAATAATGTGAAAGTATATTGATGTGATTCGATTCAGCATCATGTTTATCCTTGCATCTCTCACTTTTCATAAGAGTCAAGGGGGAAACTTTCTATCTTTCTATACAATGATTCATATTTCAATTATTATAACACACACACACACACACATATTACATCTATAGCTATAATGATAATAACTCACTCATTACTATGTGATGCATAAGTTATCATTATATCCTATAGTCCACATCTTTATCATATGCACATCCTTATTACTTTGTGATAAGTCATATACTTAACTTAGTTTCTATGTTTTTTAATGTAGGTACATTCGACCACACCTATGGGAGAATTTTGAGCTAAACGGTGAAAGTAACAACAAGGAAACTTATATGGGAACACTTAGGAAAGCATAAGGAACATTTGGTGAAAAGTTGTCCGGAGACTAGTGAGCTTATAGTTGGGTTGAGCTGAAGATTCGAGCTAGAAGATGACTTAAATTCAGCTGGGGAGCACCATCATCATTACCACTCAGGACACACTTCAAATAAGGCTCAAGTCAATTTTTGTGAAATCGTACCTTTTCACGAATAGTTGCCATTCCAAGTGGTGCCTTTCCATAAAGAGTTGCCATAACGCTCATCATGTTGAACTCACCTATGGCCGGCTCACCTACAGCTCATTCACCTTAGAACTAGCTCAAATAGGAAATGTTACCTTCTAACAATTGTAACCTTTCATGAATGTTGCTATCCATGAAGATGCCCTTTCATCAAGGTGCACGTTGGTGAAGAGATCTCATCAAATGAAGGCTTAAATCATGAAGAGATATGAGGCAAGCATCATGCCTATTCAGCCACAACACACATGCCTTGTACATGAAGACTTTGGCGCCAAAATGAACAATCATATCACCATTCGACCAAGGGGGATTTATTCATACATGACCGAACCATCATGTCTCCTTTGAATAGATAGTCGAACCATCACTATGCCAAGGGACTCATTCTTTCAATTAAGCATTATGTACTTTCATTAAAAATTATGTACTTTTCGAATCACTAGGTGCCTATTCGGCCAAGCCCTCTCATTCCTATAAATTAAGAGGTTGTTTTCATTTGTAAAGATCTCATTCATAATATAAAACAACTTCTTTGTGAGTTAATCTCTCTTCCAAGTTCTTTTAAAACTTTATCGATTAAGCAAGTATATTTCTATACTTGTGGCGTCAAACTTTCCATCTTGATTTCTATAATTCCTAGATTTCATATATAGTGGGTTTAAGACACCATTACCATCCCTAAAGCAAGTTTTTGAAGATCGAGGTTGTGCTCTCTAGCGTATCTTCTTTATTAGTGTGTTTGAGATACACTTTCATCACCGTCATCCATTCAAATTCAACACGATCAACCAACTTCCATTGAAGACCAACAATATCATCATATTCAATTTCGCAACCAACTATTTCTTATCTTTATTTCATCTTTTATTTACTCATCCATTCCTTTATATCATTACTAATCCTCTTTACTTAACTTCTTTTTTACATCCATACTTACAATTCAAGGGCATTACTTTTGTCATTCCTAGATCGGGACAACAATAAGGCTATCTTTTCACTTCCATTGAAGAGTGTAGATTCATCTTATATCATATAAACAATCGCACAATTAATAAAGTGATGAGTGAGTATCGTCTCCACATGGATTGATGGAAATTATGAAGTTTAATCAAAGCAAAGCACTACTCTATTTAAGTATAGTTAGTGATGATATGTACCAAAGGAGAATGTCACGGTAATGAAAAGTGTATGTTGGTGGATATGGACTGATAGTATGAATGGGTAGCAGATGGAAATGTAGTGGCAAAAAGCATATTATAGTGTTGAAAATGATAGAAATGTCAAGACAATGAAAAACAGTAAAAACAATAAATAAATGATAATTTGATTACCCTCACACAACAACCTTCCATGGGAATGAATGGTAAGGATAAGGATGCTAAAACTTATCTCTCAAGCATATTTGTCTAAGCTTCACTTGCTCGACAGGGTTTTCTGAAAGCGCTCCCGCTATCTCTAGTAAAAGAAACCTAATAGAATAGAATGCCATGACATCTCCTCTCAGTCTCAACTATGAAAACCTATGCTATTGATAAAAACTAACCCTCTTAGTCGTTGAAATCCTATCTTAGTCTCTCTTAAGCACTGAGGGATTATGATATAGTACTACTATGCTGGTTCTAAGCTTAAGAAAATACTACACCCCATTGCTTATGTGGATCTTACTTGTGTTTCTCTCGTATAATACAAGTATTAATGACCAAGTTTCTCTCGAACACCTAGCCTTCATCTAAGTAATGGACACTCTCATGCCTCCTACAAACTTATAAGATTAAGCATTCATAAACAAAACAAGTAAATGCAAAAGACAAATTTAAATCTACCATTAAAACAAAATCAAACATCCATAAAATCAACCCCACCAAATAAAATTAGTTCATGGTGGGGTTCGAATCATCAATGAAAGAAAACATGAAATTCATTCGTTCCAATAACCTAATATCAAATGAAAAATAAAAACAAAGGGAAATGGAGAAGAAGCATTCGACGCGCGCAACCGGAGCTCTCCTCAACCACCACGACTCGCCTTAACTTGCTGCTCCTCTCGGACACCTAGCTCGCCACTCCTTAGAGTTCGTTAATGGAGGAAAACTAATAAGAGAATGGAGGGAAGGATACGGTAGAGAAGGTGAAGAAAATCTAGCTGAATATGGTCAATGGTCCTCATTTTTCTCTTTCGTATGAGGTATATTAAATATTAAAAATATCCAAGGGTATTAATGGGCTTTAACACTCCAAATACCCATAATAACCCTAGAGTCAATCTTTGGGCATGAATTTTATCCTTCTAGGTGGCAGTGGTCCCTAGCAGGCGATTATAACCATCAGACACGTGCTTTGCCAAATGTCATTTTATAAAAATATATGTTTGTCTTTTTTTTGCGCCATAAATGCCAAGGCATTTCTATTTGCTTCAGCAACGTGTGATGTCATAGTATTACTTCCAGTTAAACCTCTTGGTTGTTATTTCCTACACAACATTAACAACCATACCTTTCCCTCATACAACACCTCTATAAGATAATATAACACAACCACCACTAATGGAACTATATGCAACTATATGCATAAAAAATGACCTAAATTGGATTTTAAACAAAAATAACTTAAGTGAAAAAGGCCTTAAAAGTAGCCTTTTTAGGGAGTTATCACACCCCCAAACTTAAGCTATTGCTTTTGCTCAAGTAATGGATAACACTTAACAAAACATAATGTCATGGCAATGTTCAATAGCAAAATAGTCAAGACAAAAATAGAATTTCAACCCTCAGAAAAATTAGGCTTCAACATGCTAGACATCAAGAATTCAAGTACATTTTCCTAGGTCTAGAGTCTTTGTGGTAGTGTGTGTGTGTGATTGTATCCAATCTATACTTAACAAATTTAAACAATTTCTAATCGAGTCCCCTAGTTTTTCCCCAACATTTACTTATTCATTAAGCACATTTATACTCCCTTTTTACTCCTTTTTTTATGTTGCTACGAGAAGAGTCATCACACATACCTTCTCACACTCTAGGTGAAAGAGAGCATACCTTCCACCCCCAAGCTAGTTAGGTGGAGTTATCCTGTGACTACTTTCATTCACTCATATGCATTTGGCTGCCAATTTTCAAGAAAGTTCCAGGCAATGCCACAAAGAGGTGTCCCTCTATAGCTATGCTGAAGCATTTATTCTAATTTCAGACATAAGAGAGTTCTCATTTCAGAACAATACCAAATTTCGATGCCAAGACTAACCAGAGTTCCTTCATAAAAATTTTCTAAATTTCCTAAGTATAGAGAACATATAAATTGTGTATGAATAATTCACAAAACATCAAGCCTTAGAGTCAATTCTATCATTCCCAATAGTCATTTACATTCAATTTCTAGCCTAAAAGTTCATCATCATTGGGTATCACCAACATTTTTTCTAACTATCTTACCAATTAATAATGCCATGGCATAACATTAAAATAATACTATCATGCACATGTTCTACAAAGAACACTACCTCCCCCAAACTTAAGGAAATCATTGTCCTCAATGCTTAAACAGAACTAATTAAGAAATAAAACTACATGTCATACAATGGAATGAAAAATGAATGCAAATGGAGGTACCCCATTTTTTTTTGTGGTGTTGCAGTTGAGGTGTTGGCAGCTCCTTGTCTTATACGCTTGCGAAGTGTTGTAGGAGAAGGTTCGGGTGTAGAAACAATACTGGGGGTTTTTTCAGCTTGAACCACATGTGAGTCTGGAATCAGGGATTGAGTAGGGTCTAGAATTGATTCATCAAAAGGGGGACTAGCTTTATCTGGATCTGGAGATGCCTCGACATTGAATGCTAGCAGAATTTCATCTAGAAAACCTGGGAAATTCTTTTTCACGTGGGGAAGCATTTCCTGAAACATAGTTTCCACCACAACATCTCTTTGTTTCACATAACCAAAGAATTTATGATGTCACCATGCAAAGCACGTAATGATTATGGGTTTGCATGATAGATTCTTCGAGGGAAAGCATTCTTACCTCGGCATTGGATGGTACATCATCTACAGACTTTCGTTAATAGGGCCCTTAGATTTTGGGTTTTCAAAACCCAACAATAATGGTAACCTGGACTTATTAATACCCAAAACTCCAAATAAAATTTTATCAAAAGAACTCTCCCATACCTTTCTGAATAACTTAGTTAGCGGCAGAGCTAACATTGAATTATTTTTCACAAAACGCCTATATAACCAGCGAGCCCCAAGAAACACTGAACTTCAAAAACATTCTTTGGGGGTTGCCAATCCACTATAGCTTGAATCTTTTGGGATCTACTCTTATGCCTTCTGTAGAGAATATATGACCAAGGAAAGCAATCTCTGGTAACCAAAATTTGCATTTGGACAGTTTCGCGTACAACTTCTTTTCACGAAGTATTTGAAGCATCACCCGAAGATGAGCTTCATGTTCCTCCCTTGACTTGGAATATACCAAAATATCATCTATAAACACAACCATGAACTGATCCAACTACGATTGGAATACTCTGTTTATCAAATCCATAAATGTTGCAGGAGCATTTTTAATCCAACGGCATTACCACAATTCATAGTGTCTGAACCGAGTTCCGAAAAGCTGTCTTGGAAATATCCTCCTTTTGAATCCTTAACTGATGTAACCCGACCTCATATCAATCTTAGAGAACACTGCTTCACCTTTTAACTGATCAATAGGTCATCAATCCTGGGAAGAGGATACTTATTCTTTATCATTACCTTGTTTAATTGACGATAGTCAATACATAACCGCATAGACCTATCCTGCTTTTTCATGAATAACACAGGCTCTCCCAAAAAGAAACCTGGTCGGATGAATCCTTTATCCAACAGCTCATGTAACTATGCTTTTAGTTACCTTAACTCTATTGGAGCCATTCTATACAAAGCCATAGAAACAGTTAGGTACCTAGGTAAACCTTAATTATAAATTCTACTTCACGATCCGGAGGTAACCCAATAACTCTTAAGGAAATTCCTCTGGAAACTCCCTAACGGTGGGGATATCCTGCAATCTCGCTTCCTGCTTTTGAGTGTCTATCACATTGGCTAGAAAAACACACATCCTTTTGACATAATTCTCTTGCGGTCAAAGCCAATATCACATTGGACAGGGATTTTGAATAATCGCTTTTTAGGAATAATCGCTTCCGACGACAATCTACCCATCCATGATGTGGACAACCAATCCATGCCCAAAATGATTTCAAACTCATCAAGGGTAACTCCATCAAGTTTCCCAAGAATACTACCACTTGAATTTTAATTGGACATTTTCTACACACCCTAGTCACCCTTGCACTTTGACCCATATGATTTATCGCTGTCATTTCACTAGAAATTGGTTTTAAAGGAATTCCTCTATTTCTAATCAGTTTGGTACTAATATAAGAATGAGAAGAACCAGGATCAATTAGAACAAAATCAAGCTCATCATAAAGGTTAAATGTACCTGTTATGATTTCCGGATCATCCCTATCTTTATTGGTCTTTATATTATTAACTCGAGCCACTCCCCGAGTCTATTGTCTCTGACTAGACCCATATTGACCCTCAGATCTTCCTCTTTCTCTTCTTCTACTTGGTGTTGTTACTGATTACTTGGTTTGTACTGATCTATCCCCGGACTTTTACGGACAGTTCGGAGCACAGTTACCCATTTCTCCACAAATAAACAAGCGCTAGAAAGCACTCTATATGTTCCCCGATGAAATCTGCCGCATATCTTACACTGATTATTTCTTTCTCCAAAAGCTCTACCTGAGCTCGCAGTAGAAGAATGAGACTGCTTAGACTTCTACGCAGCTGCAACAATATCCGCTCTATCAGTATATCGGGAACCTGAGCGTTTGCCTCTCTTAGTATGAGACGTAGATGAACACATCCCAATCCTTTTTCCTGACTGTACACTCTGCTCTGCTACCAATGTCTCCTCTTGAGCTCTTTCAGTCGTCTTAGCTCTATTTATTACTTCCTGTAAACTAGGCAAACTCAAGGCCAACATCATTACTTTCAACTTTGGCTTCAGCCCCTCAATAAACTAATCTCGTCGAGCTTTGTCATTAGGGACCATCTCAGTAGCGTAACGGCTAAGCTTGTTGTATTCACTTCATATTCATGCACCGATCGATCACCTATATTTTAGGTAAGAAACTTCAACATCATTGATCGCATGAACTGCTCCCCGATACTTGTTTTTAAACTCCTCTTGAAAGAACTGCCAGTTCACTTGCTCGGCGACACATATATTGTCGTGTTTGTCCACCATACCCAAGTCGATCCTCTGAGTAACGATACAACTCCTCCCAATTTCTCATGATCGGAGCACTTAAGGCTTCCAACATCATCATCACTTTGTTCAACCATAAGTTTGTGTCTTTAGGACCTTCACCTTATTTTCTTCTGAACTTAGGAGCTCCCAAACTTCTCAACTCTTTCGAAATTAGTATTTGTGGTACTAAAGGAGCAGGGGGAAGTTGAGAAGGTTAGAACCTTATCAAATTAGCGTCGAGAGCTTGCATAAAAGCTCCAAACTCTGGAAAATGAATACTATGAGGTGTCAGTGCGCTGTCGTTCTCAGACAGAATCAGATGTTCGCTATTCTCTTCATTGTAACACCCATCTCCCGTATACCAATGTATATGAGGTATAAATGTCACATCACTAATGCTACTGTTTCCTAATTTGAAATCCCGTATAATTTTTTTTTCATTAAAAACATTTAATTCATTAAAAGAAAACATACATTAACTTAAATAGACGAACAAAAAGATATGTTCAAATATCTCATTTTACAATGTTTAATCTAATTACTGTTCAGAGTGTTTTATTAAACCCTATTACATGCCAACTAAAATATAAAAAAAGTAGACAGGTATGTCATACAATTACTGATGAGCGACTTTGTCTGGATCAGCTGTGATCAACCTACGCGTGAAATAAACACGTAGTATTACTTAGTGAGGCAATACAAATCATATAAAAATCCCTAAATATATCATTATCCTTTATTGATCGATTATAATTCGTTATTCCATTCATTAATATTCTTTATAATACACCCATAGTGCCCATACGTCATTCATAGAATTTCGTGCTTCGCACACCTAGTGCCGAACGTTATTCATCCTCATAGGATGAATTCCGTGAAATGCACACTTAGCCGAATGGTATTCATCCTTAAAGGATGAGTTCCGTGAAATACACACTTAGTGTCGAAACGGTTATCCTCACATAGGATGAATTCCGTGAAATGCACACTTTGTACCGAAACGGTTATTCTCCACATAGGATGAATTCCGTGAAATGCCACTTAGTGCCGAAACGTTATTCATCCACATAGGATGAATTCCTTGAAATATACACTTAGTGTCAAAACGGTTATTCATCTACATAGGATGATCCGTGAAATACAGATTTAGTTCCTATGGGTAATCACCACTACATATTAACAATCACATATATAATTAGCGCAACATATAGTAACAATTAAATGCACTCACCTGTCTCGCCTTGGTTAGATATCCAAAAATGGGCGATAATTACTCTGGAACTTCCCTTTCGCTTACTCACTTGGAAGCTTGATTTCGATTTATCCCACATTCATTAAATACATGCATAATATCAATTGTCAGTGTATTTTCTAACAATTATAACTTAAACATTAATCAAAATACTTATTATTAACCTTTTTACAACAATCAGCTCATCAGTACTGATAATGATTGAATCAATATCAATACTCCTTGTATAATTCAACCCAATCTTTTCTATAGTATCAGTACTGTTCTTAGCAGTACCGATACCCTCTCCTAGAATTTCCTATTTTCAGCTCAAAAATCACCCAAATAAGGTCAAAGTTCTTTATATTTACCCCATTCAATACTATTAAACTCTTCCTTAACTATCTATACTAACATTCCATCATTTTGTTTCCTAAAACATCCAACATCTTTCAAGAACATTCAATTCTAAGAATAAAACCACTTTTTCTAATATATTCTTTAACCCATCTAATACTTCTAATCTCTCATTTACCTCTTTGGCAAGTCCAATCTACCATTAAACCTCAATAAACACCAATACCAACATATCATTTCAAAACCCATTTTCTAAAATCTCTCATATTTTCTCTATTTCATAGTTTTAATCTCACTAAATCCTTCCTTAAACCTCTAGTATACTCAATGCTTCAAAACCCAACAAAAAACGAAGTAATAAACTAGTGAATGGAAAACTCGCCTTTGAGTTATGGAAGAAGGTTATGTACGGGAAAGAAGAAGAAGGAAAAGAGTTGACCAAGTTTTAAAACCCCTTTTCCCCTTTCTCTCTACTTTAATATCCTAAGAGAAATGAATTTTAAATTCATTTACTCCCATTGACCAAAATGTCCTTTATAATCTCCATTACTACAATTTAGTTTTAAACTACTCTTCCCAATTTATTCTTATCTTTTATCATTTAATCGCATAAATCCTTATTTTTAAATCATTTCAATAAAGTCCCTAATAAGGTATTTGGGGCATTAAAATTCTCCTCCTTAAGGAAATTCATCTCCGAATTTAAAGAAATACTTGAAACAAAGAGATGTGGGAACTACTTTTTCATATCATCCTCTCTCTCCCAGGTAGCCTCTTCCACCTTATGATTCTGCCAAAACACTTTGACCAACAGAATCCTTTTACTACGCAGTTCCTTGAGTTCCTTAGCCAAAATCCATACAGGTTCTTCCTCATAAGTCAAATCTGGTCGGATTTCTATCTATTCAGGAGTGATAACATGTGAGGGATCTGATCTGTACCTTCTAAGCATCGATACATGGAAAACATTATGGATCTTGTCTATATCCGGAGGAAAAGCTAATTGATAAGCCACAGGTCCAACCCTTTTCAATATCTCATACGGTCCAATAACATTTTTGCCTAAATCGTAATACCTTCTTCCATGGCGATACTTTCAAAAATACTTTGTCTCCCATATGAAATTCTATTTCTTTCCTTTTTAAATCTGCATATGACTTATGGCAATCTAAGGCTATCTTAACATTACTCTGTATAATTTTCACTTTATCCTCCATATATTTCATCAAATCCAGTCCGAATAGATCTCGATCTTTCAGTTTAAACCAATTTAATGGTGTTCGACAGTTTTCTACCATACAGAGCTTTATACGAGGCCAAACTCTTATATAACTATTGTTATACTAAATTCTTCTAACGGTAAATACTTTTCCCACGATCCCATAAATTTAATCATACATGCCCTAAGCATATCCTCCAGTATCTGAATAACTCGCTTAGACTGCCCATCTGTCTGTGGATGAAAAGTTGTACTAAAGTTCAATCGAGTACCCAATGCCTCATGCAAGGACTTTCAAAATCTTAAAGTAAATCTTGGGTCTCAAACAGACACTATCGATATCGGTACTCCGTGCAGTCTAACTATTTCTTTTATATACAACTCAGCATACTTATTCATTTAGTAGTCTACTTGAACTGGAATGAAATGAGCTATCTTGGTCAATCTTTCTACAATTACCCAGATCGAGCCTTTTTTACCTGGTGTCAATGGCAGCCCCGAACAAAATCCACTGACTCGCTCCCCCACTTCCAGGAATGGATATTGGCTGCAGCAACCCAGATGGCACCTGATGTTCAACTTTCACTTGATGACATGTTAAACATTTGGCAACAAACTCTGTGACAGGTCTTTTCATGCCTAGCCACCAGTAACAACTTTTCAAATCTTGATACATCTTATTTCCTCTTGGGTGCATCATCAAAGGGTTATAATGGGCTTCGTAAAGAATATCACTCCTAAAATTATCATCATCAGGAATACAAAGTCTTCCCCGGTAATATAAGCATCCATCTTCCCTTAATTCAAAATCTTTAATCTCTTTTTTTCAACCTGTGAAAATTTCATCAAACATTTCTTATCTCTACCTTGTAGTTCTTTTACTCGATCCAACACCATCAGTTTTAACTTTAATTCAGCAATTAAAGCACCATCTACATCCACAGACGTAAGTGCATCTAAAGCCCTTAAAGCTGCAAAAGGTTTTCGACTGAGTGCATCCGCTACCACATTAGCTTTTCTCGGATGGTAGTCAATAATTAAATCATAATCTTTCAAAAGCTTTATCCATCTTCTCTGTCTTAAATTCAAATCTTTTTGAGTCAGCAAATATTTTAAACTTTTATGATCTGTATAACACAGAAACACTCACAATACAAATAATGGCGCCAGATTTTTAGAGCAAAAACCACTGCAGCCAATTCTAAATCATGTGTCAGTTAATTTCGCTCGTGATTCTTCAATTGTCTGGAGGCATGTGCCACAACCTTTCCTTCTTGCATCAGCACACAACCCAACACATTATGGGATGCATCACTATACACGACATATTCTTTACCCGACTCAGGTTGCACAAGCAGTGGATCCTCAGTTACAATTCTCTTTAACATCTCAAAACTTTCTTGACACTTTTCTGTCCAAACAAAAGGCACATCTTTTTGTAATAGTTTAGTTAATGACAAAACTACCATTGAAAAGTTCTTTACAAGTCGCTTATAATAACCAACAAGTCCCAATAAACTCTAAACTTCTATAATATTCTTTGGGGATTACCAATCTACTATGGCTTGAATCTTTTTGGGATCTGCTCTAATGCCCTCTGTTGACACTATGTGACCAAGAAAAGCAATCTCAGATAACCAAAATTCACATTTGGACAATTTAGCGTATAAGTTCTTGTAACGAAGTATCTAAAGGACCACTCGAAGATGAGCATCATGATCCTCCTTTGACTTGGAATAACCATGATATCATCTATAAACACTACCACAAATTGATCCAAGTATGGTTGGAAAACTCTGTTCAAAAATCCATAAATGTAGCAGGAGCATTTGTTAATCCAAACAATATTACTACAAATTCATAGTGTCCGTACCGAGTCTGAAAAACTATCTTGGAAATATCCTATTTTCGATCCTTAACTGATGATACCCTAACCTCAGATCTATCTTAGAGAACACCGCTGCACCTTTCAACTGGTCAAACAGATTATCAATCCTCGGAAGAGGATACTTGTTCTTTATCGTTACCTTGTTCAATTGACAATAGTCAATACATAACCGCATAGACCCATCATTCTTTTTCAAAAATAGCACAGTCGCTCCCCAAGGAGAAATAATGGGTTGGATGAATACTTTATCAAGAAGCTCCTGCAATTGTGTTTTTAGTTCCCTTAACTCCGTTGGAGCCATTCTATACGGAGCCATAGAAATAGGTTCGATACCCGGGTAAACTTCAATTTTAAACTCTACCTCACAATCTGGAGGTAAACCCGGGTAGCTCTTCAGGAAAACCTCTGGAAACTCCCTAAATATGGGAATATATTTCAATCACATTTGTGATACGCGAGTGTCTATTACATTGGCTAGAAAAGCAACGTATCCTTTTGACATCATTTTCTTTGCTGTCAAGGCTGAAATCACATTAGAGGGGGACTTCGCTTTATCACCAATCACTATAATCTCGGAGCCTCATGCATCCTTTAATAATAGTCTTTTCCGATGACAATCTACCCATCCATGATGTGGAGACAACCAATCCATGCCCAAAATAATTTTGAACTCATCAAAGAGTAACTCCATTAAGTCTGCGAAGAACACTACCCCTTGAATTTTAATTGGACATATTCTACACACCCTAGTCACCCTTACAATTTGACCCATATGATTTATTGTTATCATTTCACTATCAATTGGTTCTAAAGGAATTCCTCTATTTCTAATAAGCTTAGTACTAATATATGAATGTGAAGAACATGGTTCGACTAGAACAAAAATAGGCTCATCAAAAAGGTGAAATGTACTTGTTATTATCTCCGACTCATCTCGATCCTCTTTGGTTTTTATAATATAAAAATCGGGCTAGTCCCCGAGTCTCTTGCCTTTGTCTACCTCAGATTGACTGCCTGACCTTCCTCTTCTTTTTTTTATATTAATTGCTACTACAGACCTCTCAAATTACACTGATCTATCTCCAAATTTCTATGGACAACTCCTACCATAATGACCCATTCCTCCACAAATAAAGCAAGCGACAGAGAGCACTTTACACACTCCCAGGTGAAATTTACCACATGACTGACATGGGTTATTTTTTTCTCCAAAAGCTCTACCCAAGCTCGCAACAAAAGAATGGGACTTCTCAAACTTCTGTGTAGCTACAACAACCTGAAGACATCCCACTCATTTTTCCCATCTGTATACTCTGTTCCGCAGCTAGAGTCTCCTCTTGAGCTCTTTCAATCGCTTTTTATCTATTAATCACTTCTTGCAGACTTGAAAAATTTAACTCTAACATCATCTCTTTTAGTTTAGGCCTCAGACCCTCTATGAACCAATCTCGATGAGCTTTATTATTAGGAACACTTTTGTAGCATACCCACTGATCTTATTGTATTTGGCCTCATACCCATTCACCGCTCGATCACCTTTTTTCAAGCTAAGAAACTTCAACAACATTGCCCTCATGAACTATTCCCGATATACTTGTTCTTGAACTCCTCTTGAAATAACTGCCAATTCACTTGCTCGGGTGACGCATACATCGTTGTATTTGTCCACCATACCCAAGCCAAACTTCGGAGTAATGATACTGCTCCGCCCAACTTTGCATGATCAGAGCATTGCAAAATTTCCAACATCGCCTTAATATCATTCAACCACAAATTCGCATCCATTGGACCATCACTCTCTTCTCCCCTCAACTCTGGAGCTCCTAAGCTTCTTAACTCCTTTGGAATTAACATTCGTTGTACTGGAGTAGCAGGGGGAGGTGGTGGAGGTTGGAACCTTGTCAAGATAGCGTCAAGAGCTTGCATGAAAGCTTTAAACTCTAGAACAGGCATACCCTGAGGTACCGATACGCTGGCGTTCTCAGACGGAATCGGATGTTTGATATTCTCTTCATAGCTTTCACTACCCGATTCGTCTATACTCTCTCGACCAGCCACTCTTCTTGAATTAGTAGAATCCAACATCTATCACATCATTTATTCTATTTTTATATTTATTCTATACCCCATCAGTAACCTTGACATCTTAGTGGCATGTAAACTATTTTTATATCAAACTACACTCGTTTTATGCCGAGAATTGGCTAAACCTGTGGCTCTGATATCAATAAATGTAACACACATCTCCCGTATACCCATACGTATACGAGGTATAGATGTCACATCACTAATACTACTATTCCTAATTCGAAATCCCATATAATTTTTGTTCCATTAAAATATTTAATTCATTAAAAAGAAAACATACATTAACTTAAATAGAAGAACAAAAAGAGATGTTCAAATATCTGATCATTTTACAATGGTTTAATGTAAAATGGTTTAATCTAATTACTGTTCAGAGTGTTTTACTAAACTCTATTATATGCCAAATAAAATATAACAAAAGTAGACATGTATGTCATACGGTTACTGATGAGGCGACTCTGTCTAGATGTCCAATGATCTCCTTACTTAGCAGTGATCAACCTACGTGTGAAATAAACACACGTTAAGTATTACTTAGTGAGGAAAATACAAATCGTATAATGAAATCTCTAAATATATCCTTATCCTTTATTGATCGATTATCAATTCGTTATTTCCATTCATTACTATTTCTTTATAATGCACCCGTAGTGCCCAT
The DNA here is from genome assembly GCF_006381635.1 of Hibiscus syriacus. Classification (NCBI taxonomy): domain Eukaryota; kingdom Viridiplantae; phylum Streptophyta; class Magnoliopsida; order Malvales; family Malvaceae; genus Hibiscus; species Hibiscus syriacus. Next base: position 699,178 of record NW_024062657.1, read on the forward strand.
ACGTCATTCATAAACAAATTATGAATTCCGTGCTTTACACACCTAGTGCCAAAACGGTTATTCATCCTCATAGGATGAATTTCGTGAAATACACACTTAGTGCCGAAATAGTTATTCATCCTTATAGGATGAATTCCGTGAAATGCACATTTAGTGCCGAAACGGTTATTCATCCTTATAGGATGAATTCCGTGAAATGCACACTTAGTGTCGAAATGTTATTCATCCACATAGGATGAATTCAATGAAATACATACTTAGTGCTGAAACGGTTATTCACCCACATAGGATGAATTCCGTGAAATACATACTTAGTGCCAAAATGGTTATTCATCCACATAGGATGAATTCCGTGAAATACACATTTAGTGCCTATTAGGTAATCACCACATACATCTTAAACAATCATACATATATAATTAGCACAACATATAGTACACGATTAAATACACTCACTTGTCTCGCCTTGCTTAGATATCCAAAATGGGAGATAATTACTCCGGAACTTGGCCCTTGCCTTTCGCTTTACTCGACTCGGGAGCTTGATTTCGATCTATCTCACATTCATTAAATACATGCATAATATCAATTGTTAGTATATTTCCTAAAAATTATAACTTAAACATTAATCAAAATACTTATTATTAACCTTTTTACAACAATATCAACCCAACTTAAAATTTTTGGCCCTTCAGTGTCGATACCTCTACCATGGTATCGATACTACCCTATTATGGTATCGATACCCCCTTCTGACATCGATACCAAAATTAGCTTCGATGTGTCTTGGTATTGATGCCCTCACCATGGTATCGATACTACTATGCTAGGGAACTGATACCCATTTCTGGTATCAATACCAAAATTAAGTTCGATGTTTCCTGGTATCGATACCCTCACCATGGTATCGATACAATCTCATCAGTATGGATACTGATTGAATCAGTATCGATACTAATTGTATAATTCAACCCAATCTTTTCCTATAGTATTGGTACTATTCTTAGCAGTACCGATATCCTCTCCCATAATTTCCTATTTTCAGCTAAAAAAATCACCCAAATGGGATCAAAGTTCTTTATATTTACCCCATTCAATACTATTAAACTCTTCCTTAACTATCTATACTAACATTCCTTCATTTTGTTTCCTAAAACATCCAACATCTTTCAAGAACATTCAATTCTAAGAATCAAGCCACTTTTTCCATTATGTTCTTTAACCCATCTGTTGAGTTAATCGATCGATGAAATTGGCCAAGAGGGGGATGAATTGGCAATTAAAATTTTTGTGGAAGCTTTTGCAGAAAATTGAAAAGATTTTCACAACGATTTAGAGTGGTTCGACTTTCTCAACCAAAGTCTACGTCCACTACCTTAGCTATCCACACTAAGGATTTTCCAACAAATTCACTAATTTGTTCTTTCTTTCGAGGCCAAAGAGATAACCTTACAACATCCTCAAGAATATACCCCAATTCTTGAAAACACTCTTTCTCAAAGAGAATATTACAAATTTGCAAACTTACAAGGAAATTCTCACAAGGTAGATTGTTTGCACAATTCTAGAATAGATAAAAGAACACTAAAAAATGAATACAATTGAGTACAAGTAGTGTTCTTGAAAGAAAAATGAATATTGAATGAAAAATTGGATTGAAATGCTCAAACTTGAGGTTTGATGCTTTCTATTTAATTCTCTCTTGATTCTTGTTTCTTGTGTTTTCTTGTTATTGATCAATGGATTCTAAGCTTGTTTAAATACACCTTCAAATGATTCTGAACGTTGGGGATGATTAGTGGAGTCAATAGAGCCATTTAAGTGTGAAAACAATTAATAAAATCAGTTGGGAGTGTCAGTGCATCGATGCATACCCAAGGTGCATCGGTGCATCAAGTGTAAAATTTAAATATTTTGACCGTTGAACCCTTAGTGCATCGGTGCACTAAGAGTGCATCGATGCATGAAATGCATTCGATGTTTCAAAATAGCCAGAGTGCATCGATGCATGGCTGGTGCATCGATGCATCAAATGCATTTGATGTTTTCATAAAACTCTGAGTGTATCGATGCATAGTATGTGCATCGATGCATGAAATGCATTGATGTTCAATTTATTCAATGGTGCATCGATACATGGATTGGTGCATCACTTTGAAAAATTGATTTTAGGCTTGATTTTGGTTCAAAATACTTTATGAAAATTGTTTAAAAAATATTAAGTATAAAACACAATTTTACACATTTAGTAAGGTTTGAAATTGATCTTGAAGACTTGGAGTAATAATTTGATATTAGAGTAATTAAATCAAATATACTTCGAAAATCATTTGTAAAATCTTAAAATTCATTTATACTTAATTTGTTATATCGAAACATCAAAATGTTTTCAACAATCTCCGCTTTTTGATATAACAAAACATGTGTGTAATTTTAAGATTTTCTTTGAAAATAAATTTTAAAAAAATTAAGTTTGAAATTACTCCCCCTTACTTTAACACTTCTCCCCTTTAAAACATTTTAACACTTTAACATTTCTCCCCCTTTTTGTTAAATCAAAATCGATTTAAAAAAGGTTTTGAAAAACATAGCCAACTGATATATATATATATAGCTTAAGCTGCTAAGATCAAAGATTAAAAGAGAGATTTGCCATTAGTTTCATAATCAATATTCATAATCAATTGTGAAATGGCATAATTCGTCATAATGAACTAATATGATGCAAAAATTAAGAAACATTAAAATCAAAATAATAAAGTTAAAATCAAACCAAATATATATAAATATTAAGTTCAAAAATCCATAAAACAACAAATAAGTTCAAAACATCCAAAAACCATCACATTTAAACATCCAAAAACATCAAAATCAATCCAAGTTTGAAAATCCAAGAAAACATAACAAGGAAACAAATTCACTCCATCGGAGGATCGGGAGGAGGAGGATAATGAGCTCGAACTTCAAGAGTGAGAGCGTCCATATGTTCACCTGAAACTCAGTAATCTGAGACTCAATGGAGGTAAACCTCATATCAAATGACTCCAAGAAAGATCAAAAATAGGGTGGCGTTTGATCTTCTTGTCATGCTGGTTCCGGTGCAGGCTCATCGTCTGGTACATGATCGTCGATATCTTGCATAAGTTGTTGAAACTCAGGATCATTGTCAGCAGTCGGTGCCGGAGGAGGAGGAGCACGAGAAGAGCTAGGAGCAGCTCGTGAAGAACTAGCTCCTGGGGTTTGCTTACCGGGTCGAAAAATCCAAAGACTGGTTTCCTCATCTTGTTTCCAATCCACTTTCTTCAATGAGGTGAGATTGATTTGATTTTGGAGAGGGATAGGATTGTCGAGAGAGACGTTTAGATCAAGTTTGATAAAAAGTTACTAAGAAGACATCCATATATCAATGTTTCGACATGTTTTGAAGGAACAATGTTTATGATGTCCACTAGTTGACTAAATATAATGTGGAGCATATTTATTTTGATCTTATTCTTAATATAGTGCATCCACCATAAATCCATAGTACGAAGAGTGGAGTACCTACCTCCGGATGGTCTAAACCACCAAGAGATCATCAAATGAAGAAAACGATCGTGATGAGATCATAGAGTACTAACACTAGAGTTTGGAACATAGGGATATTCCACATTTTCATTCTCATTATATAACCCATCATCATCTAACCCAAAATGGAAAGCTATAGTCATGGGGTCAATATTAATATATTGGCCTAAAAGATATGATCTAATGGTTATAGTCTCACATTGAGTTTGGTTTTAAATGCATACCGCATTGGAGTAGAAGATGCGGACTAACTGTTGATAAATGATAGGTTTGAGGTTAAACAATTTATCAAACTTCCATGTTTTAAGAATCAGAAGGTATTCGAAGTCAATATCAATCATGGCTTGAAGGCTTGAAGAGAATGAATACGCTCTTCTCGGATTCTATAGGATTGGAAAGAATTTTTGTATCTGGAGTACAATTCATCTCTACGACGTTCAGGCATATCAAAACAAGATCCTTTTAGACTATTAGGTGGAGGAAGAACAAGATTTGGAGGTTGGTTTGAACGAGAACGACTCGATGACGTTCTAGGGCGTTTGAGATTAGACATGGTTTAGGAATCGGAAAAAGGAATATAACCTGCAAATTGAAACACAAGTATGCAATTTAATTAATCCCAAAACTCAATTGAGTCCTCAATAATTGAAGGTTCTCTAAATCAAATCCTAATGGGCAAGGTTTTGAAAAACATTTAAAAATATTTTTTGAAAAATCATAATATGTATATGAAAACAACATAATTAAATCAAAAACATAAATTTAAAAATTAAATTCAGATTTTCGAATAATTTTTTTTAAATTCAAAAATTTATTGAAAATTTGGGAGTTTTTGATGAAATTAGTTGTAAAAGCTAGTTTGTAATCATCAAACAATCAATGCCCTATATATTCATCCTAGAACTAATTAAAACTAGTCCTAAGATCTAGATTCAATAAGATAGGGGTTTTAGAAAAATACCTTGAAAATTTCGTATTTTGTGAGAATGAGAAGTTGTGTTGCACGATTTGATGATAAGATCATGATAAGGAGTTGAAAAGCTCGAAGATTCCGATACAAAAACCAAGAAATTAGAGCAATTTTGATAGTAAAGAGAGAGAGAGGAGCGGCGGCCAAGAGAGAGTTTTAAGAGTGTTTTGAGAAAATGAGGAAGAAATAGGGTTTTTTTCCAAAAACCCGATAGATGCATCGATGCATGGCCTTGTGCATCGATGCATGTTCAAGGCGTGCATCGGTGAACTTTCATGGTGTATCTATGCACATTCAAAGAGATGCATCGATGCACTATTAAGTGTATCGATGCATGAAGCATAAAAATGACAAAAATCCATTTTAAACACTAAAAAATGCTAAATTAATTAGCTCTAGGGGTATTGGCAACTCATATATTGGAAATTAATCATGTTCAATCAATCAAATTAATCCTTAAACAACATTTGAAGATAATATTAATTTTCACCAAAGAACATAAACTCCCCCTAACTAATAGCAATAAATGCAATCAAAAATTACTGTTATAAGCATTTTTCATTTATTCTTAAAAATGTTAAAATTATTTTAAACACTAAGTGATGATAGGTCAGTTAAACCTAATTCTCTCCTAAGTGTCCAAAATCTTTCTTTGTCTAAAGGTTTTGTAAAGATATCCGCTAATTGGTGCAAAGTATCAACAAATTCTAGAACTACATCTTCCTTAGCGACATGGTCTCTAATGAAGTGATGTCTAATTTCAATATACTTAGTTCTAGAGTGTTGGATGGGATTTTTAGTGAGACAAATAGCACTAGTATTGTCACACTTGATAGGAATGGTACCTACTTCAATTCCATAATCAAAAAGTTTTGTTTCATCCATAAAACTTGTGCACAACAACCACCAGCTGAAATGTATTCCGCTTCAACGGTAGATAATGCAGCACAATTTTGTTTCTTTGAAAACCAAGAAATCAGCATATTTCAAAGGAATTGGAAAGTACCTGAGGTTCTTTTCCTATCTAATTTGCATCATCCATAATCCGTATCAGAGAAGGCATGCAAGCTAAAGCTAGAGTCTCTAAGATACCAAAGTATTAAACTAGGAGTGTCCTTAAGGTATCTAAAGATCCTCTTAACAGCTAGTAAATGTGATTCCTTAGGGCATGATTGAAATCTAGCACATAAGCAAATACTAAACATAATGTTCGGTCTACTTCCAGTTAGATAAAGCAAAGAACCAATCATTGACCTATATAATTTAACATCCACATATTTACCTCCTTCATCTATGTCAAGCTTTGTTGATGAGCTCATTGGAGTGTCATGCGGTTTCCCATTTTCCAGTCCAAACTTCTTGAGCATGTCTTTGACGTACTTAGCTTGATTGATGAAGATGCCATCTTTTCTTTGCTTGATTTGGAGTCCCAAGAAAAATGAGAGCTCCCCCATCATGCTCATCTCGAATTCACTTTGCATTAGCATTGAAAATTCTTAGTAGAACCAAATATTATATCATCAACATAAATTTGAACTACTAATAAATCTTTACCTTTATGCTTTAAAAACAATGTAGTGTCAACATTCTCTTTTGAAAAACCTTTTTCAATTAAAAAGTTTGACAATCTTTCATACCAAGCTCTAGGAGCTTGTTTTAAACCATAAAGCGCTTTTGTCAATTTAAGAACATGATTTGGAAATTTTAAATCTTCAAAACCTGGAGGTTGTTCCACATACACTTCTTCCTTTATAAAACCATTTAAAAATTCACTTTTAACATCCATTTGGTATAATTTAAATTCATTAAAATATGTAAATGCTAATAACATTCTAATTGCTTCCATCCTAGCTACGACAGCCTATGTTTCATCATAGTCTATTCCCTCTTCTTGAGTATACCCTTTAGCAATAAGTCTAGCCTTGTTTCTCACTATATTACCACTTTCATCAAGCTTATTCCTAAATACCCATCTAGTACCTACAGTAGAATTATTACTAGGTCTTTCAACTAATGTCCATACATTACTTCTCTAAAATTGATTTAACTCTTCTTACATAGCCATAATCCAATGTTCATCATTTAATGTTTCTTTAATATTCTTAGGCTCTATGCATGAGATAAATGTAACATAATTACAAATATTTCTAAGAGAAGATCGAGTTGTTACCCCTTTGGATGGATCACCTATAATCTTACCATCCTTGACATAATTGTATTCCCTTGGGAAAGATACTTCCCTTTCTTCAATGGTTGGATTCTCGAGAGGATCTTGAGTTTCCTCATCTTTTGTTTCTTCCTTTGATGATGGTTTTCCAATGTCATGTCCAACGTCATTTGTATTTATAACACCTACATCATCATTCAAACAAGAATCCTTCATCGGAAGGAGATTATCATCGAAAACAACATGTATAGACTCTTCTACAACCAAAGTTCTTTTATTAAATACTCAATAAGCTTTAGAATTTAAGGAATATCCTAGAAAAATTCCTTCATCAATTTTAGCATCAAATTTGTCAAGATTGTCTTTGCCGTTGTTTAAAACAAAACATTTACATCCAAAAGGATGAAAATAGCTAATGTTAGGCTTTTTATTTTTAAAAAGTTCATATGGAGTTTTCTTTAAAATAGGCCTAATCATTACTCGATTAATAATATAACAAGCGGTATTTGTGGCCTCCGCCCAAAAATATTTTGGCAAATTATTTTCACAAAGCATGGTTCTAGCCATTTATTCTAAAGTTCGATTTTTCCTCTCAACAACTCCATTTTGTTGAGGGGTTCTAGGTGCTGAAAAATTATGGCTAATACCATTTGAATTAAAAAATTCAGTAAATCCAAGATTTTCAAATTCAGTTCCTTGATCACTCCTAACACTAGTTATAGAGTAACCTTTTTTGTTTTGGATTACTTTTGGAAACGTGATGAATTTTTCTAATGCTTCATCTTTAGTACTTAAGAATAGAACCCAAGTATATCTAGAATAGTCATCTACCAAGACAAATGCATATTGTTTTCCACCCAAGCTAGTAGTTCTAGATGGCCCCAAAACATCTAAGTGGATCAATTGTAATACTCTACTAGTTGATACATCGTTAATGGATTTAAAAGAAACTTGCTTTTGTTTTCCTTTAGCACAAGCATCACAGATTTTATCATTATCAAATTTTAGTTTAGGCAACCCTCGAACTAAATCACCTTGAATTAGCCGTTGCAAAACGCTCATACTAGCATGTCCTAGTCTCCTATGCCATAACCAACTATCATCCTCATTCTTAGCAACTAGGCATAAATTAGTCATATCAATAGTCTAAATGCACCATGTAAATGTTTCCTATTCTATGACCAACAAGCATAATCCGATTAGATGCAATGTCAATGACTTTACAACCATTAGTTTCAAACATGACATTGAATCCCTTATCACATAATTGACTAATACTCAAAAGATTATGCTTTAACCCATTCACATATAAAACATTTTAATTTGTATGGAAGAGGTATTACTATTGTACCTATACCTTCAATGTGACCTTTTGAATTATCACCAAAAGTCATTTCTCCTCCATTTTTGGCGTTAAGCTCTATGAACCGGCTTTTGTCCCCAGTCATGTGTCTTGAGCATCCACTATCAAGGTACCATGAGTTTGAATTTATTTCCCGTGCCTTGTAGCAATGCTCATTTTCCTACAAACATAGATTAATTTATAATTTTTGGTACCCAAATTCTTTTGGGTCCATATTCATTAGTTTCCAAAATCCTAGTCCCCTTAGGTATCCATTTGTGTAGGATATCCTTATGTTTAGTAGTAATGAGTCCTTTAGGAACCCATATACTTCTGACGATTTTTCCATTAGAGGTTCTTTGGGGACCTCTATGATTGTAGTTTTTAAAACTTTTTCTAACAAAGTTGAATTTTGAATTTTCTCCATTTTCAAAACGTTTTGTTCCAAATTTATCAAAAGAAGCTTTAAGATCATCAATTTTCTTTTGATGATCATCATTGACCTTTGAAAGTAAATTTTGCAAATCCGAATTTTTCTTTTCAAACTTTCTAGTTTGATTTGTAAATCTTTAATTTTACTTTCAAAATCGTTGTTGGTCTGGGATATGAGCTTATTTTCATTTTTTTATTTTGAGACATCATTTTTATATTTTAAAAACAATTTCTCATAATCCTAAGCCAACCCATTATATCCCTCTTATAACTCATCATAAGATAAATCATCTAATTCAGATGAGTTAGAGGTTACCTTAGAATCTTCCCCGAATGCCATCAAGCACAAGTTTTCTACTTCTTGTTCCTCTTCATCAGAAACTTCTTCATCGCTCCATGTAGCCACATGAGCCTTGTGCTTATTCTTTGATTGACCCTTTCTCTTCAATTGTGGGGAATCATATTTGACATGCCCCAACTTTTTTCATTCATAGCAAATGATAGGGTCATTCTCTTTTGGTTCATTTTTTAGGCCTTCATTTCGTTTGAATTTTCTTCCTCGGTAAGGTCTCATCATTTTTCTGAACCGTTTGGCAAACAATGTCATTTCCTCATCATCTTCATCTTCATCTGAATAACTCTCATCTTTTGTGGATTTGAGAGCAACTCCAATGTTTTTTTCTTCTCCTTCTCCTTTGGTGTCTCATCAATCTTATCGAGGTCCACCTCATCTTCAAGAATCATTTCATGAGTGAGGAGGGAACCAATTAGCTCTTCAAGAGTTAAGGATTTTAGGTTCTTAGTCTCGATGATTGTCGTCTTCTTGGATTGCCACGATTTTGGAAGTGAGTAAACTAACTTCATCACAAGCTTTTCGTTTGGAATTATTTATCCATATGATTTGAGACCATTGACAATCATTGAGAATCTATCCGTCATAGCTTTGATATCTTCATTTGGTTTCATCCTGAAATTTTCATAGCTATGTGTTAGAAGACTAATTTTAGATTTTTTTACCTCGTCGGTGCCTTCATGAGTGACTTGTAGTTTATCCCATATTTCTTTGGCAGTTGTACAAGATGAAACTCTTCCATATTCATATAGTCCAAGAGCAAAATTATGATATGGATGGCTTTGGAGTTGAGCTGGAACATTCTTGTCTCTCATTCACTCCACAATCTTGGATGGGTGAGGGCTTGATATATCAATCTTCTACAACATTCCAAGCTCCCATGTCACTTGCTTGAATGAAATACATCATCCTATTATTCCAATAGGCATAGTTAGCTCCATTGAAGAAAAGAGGCTTGTTGACGGGCATTGAATCAAGACCGGAGTCAACATTTGAAGTAGAGGCCATTGATGACTTGATAATCGATGTAAATTTTCCCAAATCAACTCAAGAGGCAATTAAACCTTCAAATGAGTGAGGCTCTGATATCAATTATTGAGTTAATCGATCGATGAAATTGGCCAAGAGGGGATGAATTGGCAATTAAAATTTTGGTGGAAGCTTTTGCAGAAAATTGAAAAGATTTGCACAACGATTTAGAGTGGTTCGACTTTCTCAACCAAAGTCTACGTCCGCTACCTTAGCTATCCACACTAAGAATTTTCCAACAAATTCACTAATTTGTTAGCTATCCACACTAAGGATTTTCCAACAAATTCACTAATTTGTTCTTTCTTTTGAGGCCAAAGAGATAACCTTACAACACCCTCAAGAATATACCCCAATTCTTGAGAATACTCTTTCTCAAAGAGAATATTACAAATTTGCAAAGTTACAAGGAAATCCTCATAATGTATATTGTTTGCACAATTCTAGAACAGAGAAAATAACACTAAAAAATGAATACAATTGAGTACAAGTAGTGTTCTTGAAAGAAAAATGAATATTGAATGAAAAATAGGCTTGAAATGCTCAAACTTGAGGTTTGATGCTTTCTCTTTGATTCTCTCTTGATTCTTGTTTCTTGTGTTTTCTTGTTGTTGATCAATGGCTTCTAAGCTTGTTTAAATACACCTTCAAATGATTCTGAATGTTGGGATGATTAGTGGAGTCAATAGAGCAATTTACGTGTGAAAACAATTAATAAATCAGTTTGGAGCATCAGTGCATCGATGCATACCCAAGGTGCATCGGTGCATCAAGAGTGCATCGATGCATGAAATGCATTCGATGTTTCAAAATAGCCAGAGTGAATCGATGCATGGCTGGTGCATCGATGCATCAAATGCATTCGATGTTTTCATAAAACTCTGAGTGCATCGATGCATAGTATGTGCATCGATACATGAAATGCATTCGATGTTCAATTTATTCCATGGTGCATCGATGCATGGATTGGTGCATCGATCCATTACATTAAAAATTGATTTTATGCCTGATTTTGGTTCAAAATACTTTGTGAAAATTGTTTCAAAAATATATTAAGTATAAAACACAATTTTACACATTTAGTAAGGTTTGAAATTGCTCTTGAAGACTTGGAGTAATAATTTGATATTCGAGTAATTAAATCGAATATACTTAGAAAATCATTTGTAAAATCTTAAAATTCATTTATACTTAATTTGTTATATCGAAACATCAAAATGTTTTCAACACCATCTATTACTTCTAATCTCTCATTTACCTCTTTGGCAAGTCAAATCTACCATTAAACCTCAATAAACACCAGTATACCAGCATATCATTTCAAAACCCATCTTCTAAAATCTTCCATATTTTCTCTATTTCATAGTTTTAATCTCAATAATCCTTTCTTAAACCTTTAGTATACTCAATGCTTCAAAACCCAACCAAAAATGAAGTAATAAACTAGTGAATGGAAAACTCACCTTTGAGTTTTGGAGGAAGGTTATGCACGAGAAAGAAGAAGAAGTAAAAGAGTTGACCAAGTTTTAAAACCCCTTTTCCCTTTTCTCTCTACTTTAATATCCTAAGAAAAATGAATCTTAAATTCATTTACTCATTGACCAAAATGTCCTTTATAATCCTCAATTACTACAATTTAGTTTTAAACTACTCTTCCCAATTCATACTCATCTTTTATCATTTAATCGTATAAATCCTTATATTTGCACACAAAATGCTGTACGGTGATTCATCAACCCATGATGAATTATGTGAATATGCACACAAAGTGCTTGTACGGTGATTGATTAACCCATGATGAATTTGTGAATATGCACACGAATTCTTGTACAGTGATTCATCAACCCATGATGAATTCATGAATATGCACACAGAGTGCTGTACGGTGATTCATCAACCATGATGAATTTCGTGAATATGCACACTAAATGCCTGTAGTACATATAGTAATGATATATCGATGCAATATATATTTTTAACAAAATATCATTATATCCCTTAATATACAAAATAAATGCACTTACCTGACTATCCTCGCTATGTATCCAAAACGTAAGGCTGATTACTCGGTACTTTGCGTTTGCCCTTAGTTTTATTTATTTCGGGAGCTTGGTTCTGATTTACTCAAGCATCCATAAAAACATATACCATACCCAATGTTAGAATATTTTTAACCATTATACTTAAACAATACTCAAAAGAATATATCATTAACTTTCTACACCAATATCAGCCAATTTTTAACATTTCTGTCTACATAGTGTCGATGTTACTACCCTGGTACCGATACTTCTATACTATGGTACCGATACTCCTTCCCGGTATCAATATCAAAATTAAGTTCGATGTTGCCTGGTATCGGTATCGGTATACCTATGGTACCGATACCCCCTATCAATACCAAAATTAGATACCGATACCCCTTATCAATACCGATTAGTCGATATAGATATTGATTGAATCAGTATCGGTACTACTCGTATAATTTATTTCATTTTAGTCTATAGTATCAGTACTGTTCTTAGCAATTTATAAACATAATATAGGGTAACAATTCTAATATCGAGCAACTCTTTACAATTTATTGTAAACCTTATAACTTTGCACCATTGGTGCTATTATAGTCATTTACCCACTTTCTATTCATGTTCATTTATTATAATGCACAATTAGTGCCTATATAGAAATTTATCAACTCATGATAAATTATGTGGGTTGCACACATAGTGTCTGTACGGTGATTCATCAACTCATGATGAATTTCGTGGATTCGCACACAAAGTTCCTGTACGGTGATTCATTAACCCATGATGAATTATGTGAATATGCACACAAAGTGTTTGTACGGTGATTCATCAACCCATGATGAATTTCGTGAATATGCACACGAAGTGCCTGTACGGTGATTCATCAACCCATGATGAATCCCGTGAATATAAACACGGAGTGCCTGTACGGTGATTCATTAACCCATGATGAATTCCGTGAATATGTACACTAAGTGCATGTAGTACACATAGTACTGATATATCGATGCAATATATATTTTTAACAACATATCTTTATAACCCTTAATGTACAAAATAAATGCACTCACCTGACTATCCTCGCTATGTATCATAAACGTAAGGTTGATTACTCTGGTACTTTGTGTTTGCCCTTAGTTTTATTTGTTTCGGGAGCTTGGTTCCGATTTACTCAAGCATCCTAAAAACATATACCATACCCAATGTTAGAATATTTTCTAACCATTATACTTAAACAATACTCAAAAGAATATATCATTAACTTTCTACACCAATATCAGCCTATTTTTAACATTTCTATCTACATAGTATTGATGCTACTACCCTGGTACCGATACTTCTATACTATGGTATCGATACTCCTTCCCAGTATCAATACCAAAATTAAGTTCAATGTTGACTGGTATCAACCCCCTTCCGTATCGATACCAAAATTAGATTCGATGTCAAAATTAGATTCGATGTTGCTTGGTATCGATACCCCTTATCATAGAATCGATACTACCTTGTTGATATCGATACTGATTCAATCAGTATCGATACTACTCATATAATTTATCTCATTTTAGCCTATAGTATCAGTATTGTTCTTAGTAAAACCGATACCCTTGCCCAGAATTTCCAGTTTTCAACTCGATTTTTATCCAAATGTGGTCAATTCTCATTATATTTACCCATACAATACTATTAAACTCTTCCTTAACTATCCATACTAATATTCCTTCATTTATCCTCTTAGAACATCTAAAATCATTCAAGAACATTCAATTCTAAAAATCAAACCACTTTTTCTAATATGTTCTTAATCCCATCTAATACTTCTAATCTCTCATTTACCTCTTTGGCAAGTCAAATCTACCAATAAATCTCAAAAACACCAATATACTAACATATCATTTCAAAACCCATTTTCTAGAATCTCTAATATTTTCTCCATTTCATGGTTTCAATCTCAATTAATCATTCATTAAGCTTCTATATCACTTAAGGTTGTAAAAGCAACCTACAAACAAAAGGAAAAACCAAATAATTAAAACTTACCTTTGGAGCTATGGAGAAGACTTCACCCACGTGAAAGAAGAAGAAAAGGGAAATGGTTCTTTTATGTTTACTTTCCCTTTTCCCTTAAATTTAATACTTTACTAACTAATAATTTTAAATTCATTATCTTGTAAAGGACCAAAATGCCCTCTTAAAAATCCATTGCCACAATTTAGTCTAAACCATTAATCCCAATCATTCTCATATTTATCATTTAATCGAATAAATCCTCCTAATTTTTAAATTCTTTCAATAAAGTTATTTATTCAAAATTTAGGATATTACAAGCTTTGTGTGCTTGAAGATTTTTGGCTATGGAGGAACATGAGAGAAGAAGAAGATGTAAGGAAAAGTTAAAGGAAATAGTGAGAAAGATGGAGTGAGTGAATGGTTGAAAAGAAATAAGTGGATGTGGTAAATAGGTAGGTGGAAAAAAGAAAAAGTAATTGTAAAATTAAATGTGATGTGAAAAGATAATTGAGAGAGAGAAGTAAAAATAAGGAAATAAAATAAAAGAAATGAATAACGTAAAAAGAATATTTTCCCTCTTTAATTGCTTTGTCTTTTCCTCCCTTGATAATCACTCTACGTACGGCTGCAGTACTATGGGTTCCCTACAAAACAAAACATCAATATAATTATTTAGAAAAAAGAAAAAAAATAAAAAATTAACAATAAATAAATTCATTATTTGTGCACAATTAACAGAATACAATGCGTGGCATTGAAATTTGGTTTTCAGTTGGGCACACTCAAGAATTGTGCAGGTACAATATTCCTTGTCACGCAGAGGTGGAACTCCATTGTAAGTTTTCAAACACTGGTCGTTGACTTTGAAGATTGTCTCATCATCTATGTTCTTGATGTAAACAGCTCAATGGGGATGAACATAATGCACCTCAAATGGTCCTGACCATCGAAATTTAAGCTTCCCAGGATAAAGTTTAAGTCTGGAATTGTAAAGCAACGCTTGTTGGCCAACATGAAAATGTCGTGGCATCAGTTTTTGGTCGTGCCACTTCTTAGTTTTTTTTCTTGTATATCCACACATTTTCTTATGCTTGTGTCCTATACTCTTCCATGTCATTAAGTTCCAGTAATATTTTCTCCCCCAACTGACTGAGCATTAAAATTTAATCGCTTAATGGATCATTACGCCTTATGTTTGAGCTCGACCGGGAGATGACAGGCCTTCCCATACACCAACTTGAATGGTGATATGTCTATAGGAGTTTTTTGTTGTTCTATATGCCCAAAGTGCCACATCTAACTTTGGTGATCAATCACTCTACCTTGGGTTCAACTTTTTCTACAATTTACTTGATCTCGCGGTTGGATATCTCAGCTTGACCATTTATCTATGGAAGATATGTCGTGGCAATCTTATGACGAACTCCATATCTTCTTAGTGCCTTAGCAATCAACTTATTATCAAAGTGGGTTCCCTTATCACTAATTATGGCTCAAGGTACTCCAAACTGAGTGAAAATATTCTTGTGCAAAATCTTGAGTACAGTTTTAGAGACATTCCTTTATGTTGCTATTGTTTCCACCCACTTGGATACATAATCCATAGTAAGCAAGATGTATAGATCACCTTCAGAATATGGGAATAGTCTTATGAAATCGATGCCCCAAATATCAAACAACTCTATTTCCAAAATACCTTGTAGTGGCATTTCATGTCGCATGGATATGTTTCCAGTGTGTTGGCATTGATCGTAAAATTTGTAAAATGTATGAGCCTCTCTTAACAGAGTTAGCCAATAAAATCATGATTGTAGGACCATGGCAGCAATCATTTCTCCTCCAAAATGACCTCCACTAGGGGTCTTGTGACAATGGTATAAAATGTCACGTTGCTCCTCTTCAGGTATGTAACATCCCAAAAATCGGGCTAGTGACTAAAATGTAAGTTTTTGAAACTTTTTGGTCAATTTCGAAGAACTGAAAGTTTAGAGACTTAATTATAGTATCTTTGTGTAGGATTGAATAGCAAAGTTTGAAAGGGAATGTGCATAATGGTCATTTAGTAAGGGAATGAATTAAAAATTCATTGTTTGGTATTATATATCCATATGGAGAAAGGAAAGAAATGGTAAATGAAATATCTGGAGACTTTGGGTTCAGTTCTCTTCTTATTCTTCTCTTCTCGTGACTCCATTGGTAAGGTAAGATGGTTTCAAGTTAATGTTTCATTTCATTTTTAAGTTGGTTTTGATTCTTGAGATGATAGAAAAACTTAAGGAAGTTTAAAGAGAAGTAAAAACTAAAAGATTTACAAGTTATAGGAGATTGAAAATAAGGGGTTTTTAAGTGAATTGTTGGGAGGGAGTTTGTAAATAAATTTAGAAGTCATATTTAACTTTTCATCAGCCAGAGTAAGAGATTTAAGAGGTTAGAGAGGATTAATAACAAATTTGAATATGTGGTAAGATTTTTAGTTTCAAGTGTTCTAATGAAATATTGGATGTTTAGATGTGTTAAAGTGATATAAGTTGATTTGGTTAAGTGTAGTTGAGTTTCAAGGCTTTAAAAAGTTAGTAAAGTGAGGAATTTATCAAAGGTTTAGAAAATTTTTGGGTAAAATAAGTAAGTTCTGGGCAAGGGGTATCGGTACTGGAAGAACGTACCAATACTTCAAGGTAAAAATAGGTGATATCTTAGTCTGGGTATCGATACTGGATTAACAGTATCGATACCATAAGGTAAAAGTGGATTAAATCTTCAAGAAGTATCGATACCGAGGGAGTAGTAGCGATACTAGGGGTATTGATACCAATGTTTAAGTATCAGTACCATTTTGTGAGACGAATTCCAGTATGTAAATAGGGTATCACTACTGAAGTATAGTATCGATCTTGGGTTCCATCACTATTCATATGGAAATTGTGAATTAAGTACTTTGTATAGCTTATGTTATATAAGATTGATTAATAGTGATTCGAATAAAAGCATTCATATTGATTATAGGTGTTGTGTAGATATCGAACGAAAACAAGTATTGGACGAGTCAACAAGATAAGAGTTTTAAGTGTTGCTTTGACTAGTGAGGCCAAGGTGAGTGCATATACTTGTAATATATGGTAATATGGGAAAAAAGACTTGCAATGAGTCTATTACCAATATTATGATTTCATGAACAATAGTATGTTGTTAATATGGTTACTAAGTGTATAAAATAAGTATAGTTGGTAGTTGTTAGAATACGAACATGTATGGTTATATTATATGCTATGTTATTAGTTGAACTTGTGACATAAGCTATGTGATATTGAACTAGGTAAGTATCTAAAATTGTGATATAGGTTATATGATCATGAGCTATGTAAATATATGATTGTGTGATAACCTACGTGAACTTGATAATTGATCTATGTGTTATATGATCTAAGTGAAGATATGCGAACAAAATATTAGCTATGTGATATGATCTATGTGTTTATATGAACATATGATATAAGCCATGTGACATGACCTTCATGATTACTTGTCTATGTGAAATAATATATAATAAATGTCTATGTGAAAAATGATCTATATGAATAAATGTCTACGTGATATGCTATGTGAAATGATATAAATGGTAAAGCCCATAGTATGTGATAGGAGAGCTGATGGTATAATTGGCACGCCAAGAGTCGAGGGTTCTACGCGGTCCTTTAGGACAATTCTACGTGGTTCTTCGGGACATTTCTACGCGGTCTTTTGGGATATCTATATGGTTATTTGGGATATTCTATGTGGCACTTTGGTGCAATTTATACAAGTTGTGGTGACAACATTTGTGCACAACCTCAATGCACTCACATACCTTAAGTTCTCAATGATATACATAGGCTATTAAAAGAAAAGATATAAATGAATAGTGAATGATAATGATAATGATATTGTGTTGATGATGATGATTTGTATAAATATGCATATATGCTTTTGTTATATGAGATGTTCTATGGTTTCTTGATATAATGTTATTATATGTTTAAAATATGTTTAAGTGGTTACGGATTTTATTTCTCAGTAATGTAACATAGGATAATAAAAGAAATAATATGAATGAACCATGTTTAATGTTATATGTTATTGTTGATTAAATGTATGATGATATATGTTCTGGTTGATTAAAAATATAATGTTTCTGTATGTTATCAAAGTAGGTGATTACATGTTTTAATATGTTATTTATGCATTTTATGCCTCACTAAGTCCTCGACTTAGCATGTGAGTGTTTCACACGTAGGTTCAGAGAAGTAGAAAGAGAAAAGCTAAGATCAGACAAGACATCATATCTATATGAGAAGATCAGATTAGAAACAATGTATACATTATGTTATTTTGTTTTATTAAAATTAGTTGGCATGTAATTCAAAGTTTTAATCGTATATGCTCTGATCAATTTTGTAAACAAAACTTACCATAATTATGCAAATTATTAAATTATATTTTTGAAATCAGTTAAATTCTAGTTATTCACTTTGATCAAGGGTTTCAATATTTTTATATAAGTAAAAGTTTTTTTTTAAGTTTTAACTATCTTTTAAAAGTAAACGATTTGAAAAGTCAATGTGACACCTTGAATTCGTATCCGGGTGGATATGGGTTGGGTTGTTACAAGGTACACATCGTCTAATGAGTTGGTCTACACAATGCTTGAACAAATATAGTTCGTCCCAAAAATAATACCTTGCATCGTGCTTGAATTTCTTCTTGCCCTGACTATTTAAATCAAAAGGCAGTATTCCACTAAAAAGAAAATTAACAAGGTTAGCGTACCACGGCATTGCCGTGACAAATAAAATTTTCTCTAGCCTAGATAAATGATCAGCAACTTGGTTCTTAGTACCTTTTTCTATCTACAACCTCTAAGTCGAATTCTTGCAAAAGTAAGATCCACCTAATAAGTCTAGGCTTTGCATCCTTTTTGTTTACTAAGTATTTTATAGTCGAGTGATCAGTGTGAACAATAACTTTAGTGCCTATTAGGTACGGTCTAAATTTATTAAAAGAAAATACTACAACAAGTAATTATTTCTCAATGGTGGTATAATTCAATTGTGATTCATTCAAGGTACGCTTAGCATAATATATAACATAAAAAAGTTTACCTCAGCATTGCCCCAAAACAGCTCCTATGACATAATCGTCACATCACACATCAACTCAAATGGTGATGTCCAATCGGGAGGAATTACAATAGGTGTTGAGATCAATCGTTGTTTTAGCTTAGTGAATGCGCCGAGGCATAACTCATCAAACCCAAAGAGTTGGTTCTATTGAAGCAATGTGCATAAAGGCTTAGAAATCTTAGAAAAGTCCTTGATAAATCTTCTATAAAATCCAGTGTCCAAGGAAACTCCTTATACCCTTGACAAAAGTTGGCGGTGGCAAATTTTCAATCACTTTAATTTTCACTTTATCCACCTCAATGCCCTTGTGAGATATCTTGTGGCCTAACACAATGCCTTCACTCACCATGAAGTGACATTTCTCCCAATTCGAGACATATAAGCTTCCTCACATCTTTTGAGAACTTTTGCCAAATTACCGAGGCATCGTTCGAAATCATCTCCAGAAATGGAGAAGTCATCCATGAAGATTTCAAGGAAGTCCTCAACCATGTCAAAAAACAGCTTGCATGTATCACTAGAAAGTTGTCGGAGTATTACAGAGTCCAAAAGGCATTATCCTAAAGGCAAAAGTGCCATAGGGACAAGTAAATTAGTCTTCTCTTGGTCCTCTGGTGTGATGGCTATTTGATTGTACCCTGAATACCCATCTAAAAAGCAATACAATGCTTTGCTTGCCAATCAATCCAATATTTGATCGATGAAAGATAGAGGAAATGCTCCTTATTTGTAGCTTTGTTGAGCTTACGGTAATACATACATATCTTCCATCCAGTAATAGTGCGAGTGGGTAATAGCTCATTATCCTCATTTGTAACCACAATAGTGCTACCTTTCTTTGGTACACATTGGAAAAGGCTCACCCATGAGCTTTTCGATATAGGGTAAATCACTTCAGCATCAAGCATTTTATAATTTCTTTCTTTACTACTTTCTTCATAATAGGGTTGAGTCTTCTTTTTAGTTCTATCGAGTTGTCTTGGCATTCCTCTAACATAATCTTATGCATGCAAATTGTGGGACTAATTCCTTTCAAATCAGCCATAGTCAAACCAAGTGATTTCTTATGTTGCGTCAAAACACTTAACAAACTCTACTCTTGGTTAGTAGTAATGTTAGAGGAAATAATCACATGTAACGTGTTATCACTACCCAAGTAGACATATTTAAGATGCCCTGAAAAAGGCTTAAGCTCTAGGGTATATGCATGCAACAATGATGGCTTATGAAGAATAAATTCATCAAAATCCAAGGGTTCAAAGTTCATACCAGATCTAGATAGTAGTAAGCTAGATTGCTCCTCTAAAATTGGGAAGTTTTCATGCCCCTTTAAGCTTTCATCATCCAATAAATATTCCTTGTCTACTAGCTGAATAACATTGTTTTGGCAAAGTCGTTTAGTTTCTTCTTCAATCAATGAGCTCAGTTCAGAAATGACTTGGCATTCTTCAATGTCATCAACATAATTGAGAGTACGAAACACATTGACAGTCACACACTGATAAACCACTCTCATGGTTAGTTCACCTTTTTCACAATCTATCAAAATACAACTAGTGGCGAGGAAAGGTCTACCCACAATGATGGGTGCCTTGCCATCAACTTCACAATCCATAATTAGGAAGTCGACCAGAAACACAAATTTATCCACCCTTACTATGATATCCTCGACTTTCCCTTCAGGTTTAACATGGGATCAATCGGTAAGTTATAAAATCACCGAGGTGGTTCTCGCATCCCCTATGCCAAGCTTCAAGAATATAGATTTCGGCATTACGTTCACTCCTAAACCAATATCACATAGTGCATTTCCAATGAAATTAGCTCCTATAGAACAGGGAATAATGAAGCATCCCGGATCATTTTGCTTTAGTGGCAACTTACTCAATGAAGAAAAAAAATGTTCCCGTGGCAACTGTCTCATACTTCTCTACTTTCCTCTTCTTGGTGCAAATTTCCTTAAGAAATTTGGCATACATCGGCATTTGTTTAATAGCTTCCAAGAGAGGTGCATTAATATGGAGCTGATTAAGAATGTCTACAAACTTTTTGAACTGAACTTCATCATTATGCTTCTTCAATCTTTGCGGGAAGGGTGGTGGGAGTCTAGCTTCATTAACTGCATGAGTAGGAATTTCTTTTTCCATGGCGTCAGAATTTTATGCCTCGGCAGGCTCACTAGTAGAACCGTCCTCTTTGTCGTTATCATCATGTAATTCAGCTTCAACCTCTTCAGTAGTAGGGGTAGAATTATCAGGTTGTATCCCCCCAACCTTTACTTGTTGGTTAATTTTTGTTCCACTCCTAAGAGTTAACACATTGCAATAGTCTTGCAACATAGTCTTCATGGTATATATGAGATCTTAAATTGTAGCTTCCAATAAACTAATGCTCACTTAAGATGAAGCTCCTTTATTGGTATTATGCCATGGCATAGTATTTTGGTAGCTTTAAGATTCAGTGTGATTCTGCTGCCAAGTAGATTGACTAACATTGTGGGCTCCTTGATTTCTCAATGAGAAATTGGGATGCTAACGTTGTCCTGCATTATAAGTGTTAGAATAAGGATTATTATTTCCTCTATTGAAATTACCTACAAAGTTGATGGACTCATGGTTGGTTGGACATTCGATCTCATGGTTATTACCTTGGCATAACAGACATGTCGAGCTAGTTGCTTTCACTTCCTTTACCTCAGTTGAGCATTGTAAATTTTCAGCATATTAGTAATGGCTGAGAATTGAGCGAACACCGAGTCTTTGGTATCTAACTCTAATGCTTCAGGTGCTTTCCTCCCAGTCCCAAGCCTTGAGGAAGGAAATTGATAGTCATTGTTAGCAATTCTGCCCAAGATAGAAAATACCTCAGTAGGTTATTTATCCAACAATGTCCCATTTTTTGAGGTATCAATCATCATCCCCATGGGTTCATTGACTCCATTATAAAACATAATTACTTGAGTCCAATCGTGAAAACCATGATTTGAACACTTTCGAAGAAAACTCTTGTAATGATCCTAACACTCATACATAGATTCATCGTCTCCCTAGCAAAAGGATGCTATGTCATTCCTTAGCTGAGTGTTCTTGTTCAATGGGTTATATTACAATAAGAAACTCTTGCAAAGATCGGCCCATGATTCCATCAAACCATGTGGAACACCACTTAACCAAGGCCTTGCTTGGTCATGCAAAGAATATGGAAAAAACTTTAATTTCAGCATATCTTCGTGCACTCCTTCTTGGCGAAAAGAATCACAAACCTCTAAAAAATTACGAATATGTTGCCTGACATCTTCAGTTTTCATGCCCTCAAACTGCCCTATGGAATTCAACATATTAAACATGATTGGTTTAAGCTCAAAATGTGCAGCTTGAATTTCCGGTGTCACAATTCCATGATTTAGATCATCTAGCATCATATTTAAATGATCACGAATAACATGAGGCCAATCAGCATGTCCAACATTTTGTAATGCCTCGGCATTCTGATTTTGTCATATTGACCCATGCCCTAATTTCCAATTTGATACATATTTTCTTGAGCACGTTGAGCATGTCTCCTTTGTCTAAAGAGTCTTTCAATCTCAAGTTCTATGGGTTCCAGTGGCTCGTCAGAATGTATTCTAGTCATACACCGAATAATCCTGAAAAAAAAAGAAAAAAATATAAAGCAAACTATACAAGAATAAAGAAGCAAAAATAAAATGATCTCGCAAAACTACTTAACATCACATTACCAATCCCCGAAAACAGTGCCAAAAACTTGTTGTGTGTTGTGAGTACTATAAAATTATACATAAATAATGTACAGGTATACACAATCTCTCAAGTAATAAAGTGTTGGCTGAGTATCGTCTCCACAGGGATTGATGGAAATTA
This sequence comes from Hibiscus syriacus, assembly GCF_006381635.1. Taxonomy (NCBI): domain Eukaryota; kingdom Viridiplantae; phylum Streptophyta; class Magnoliopsida; order Malvales; family Malvaceae; genus Hibiscus; species Hibiscus syriacus. Next base: position 722,111 of record NW_024062657.1, read on the forward strand.
TAAAGTTTAACCAAAGCAAAGCACTACTCTATCTAAGTATAGTTAGTGATGATATGTACCAATGGAGAATGTCAGGAAATTAAAAGTCTATGTTTGTGGATATGAAATGATAGTATGAATGGGTAGCAGATGGAAGTGTAGTGGCAAAAAGCAGATTATAGTGTTGAAAATGATATAAATGTCATGACAATGAAAACGATAAAAACAATAAATAAATGATAATTTGATAATCCTCACACAACAAGCTTCATGGGAATGAATGGTAGGGATTGATTTAAGGATGCTAAAACTTATCTCTCAAGTATTTGATTTGTCTAAGTTTCACTTGCTCGACAGGGTTTGCTGAAAGTGCTCCCGCTATCTCTAGTCAAAGAACCTAATAGAATATAATGCCATGGCATCTCCTCTCAGTCTCAAGTATGGCAGCCTATGCTATTGATAAAAACTACCCCTCTTAGTCATTGAAATCCTATCTTAGTCTATCTAAGCACTAAGGGATTAGGATATAGTGCTATTATGCCGATTCTAAGCTTAAGAAAATACTACACCCCATTGCTTATATGGATTTTACTTGTGTTTCTCTCGAATACTACAAGTATTAATGACCAAGTTTCTCTCGAACACATAGCCTTCATCTAAGTAATGGACACTCTCATGCCTCCTACAAACTTAGAAGATGAAGCATTCATAAGCAAACAAGTAAATGCAAAAGACAATTTAAATCTACCATTAAAACAAAATCAAACATTTATAAAATCAACTCCATCAAATAAGGTTAGTTCATGGTGGGGTTCGAATCATCCATGAAACAAAACATGAAATTAATTTATTCCAATAACCCAATATCAAACGAAAAATAAAAGCAAAGGGGAAGGGAGAAGAAGCCTTCTACGCGTGCAACCGGAGCTTTCCTCAACCACCACGACTCGCCTTACTAGCTAGCTCCTCTTAGACGCCTAGCTCGCCACTCCTTGGGATCGTTAATTTAGAAAAACCACTAAGAGAATGGAGGGAAAGATAAGGTGGAGAAGGTGAAGAAAATATAACTGAAGATGGTCAATACGTCCTCCTTGATCTCTATCATGTGAGGTGTATTAAATAATAAAAATATCTATGGGTATTAATAGGCTTTAACACTCCAAATACCCATCATACCCCTAGAGTCAATCCTTGGGCATGAGTTTTATCCTCTCAGGTGGCAGTGGTCCTCAATAGGCAGTTATAACATCAGACACGTGCCTTGCCAACTGTCATTTTATAAAAATATATTTTTATCTTTTTCTGCGCTAGAAATGCCAAGGCATTTCTATCAGCTTCAGCAATGTGTGATGTCACAACATTCTTTAACAGTTTAACCTCTTGCATGTTATTTCCTACACAATATAAACAACCACACCTTTCCCTCATATATTACATTTATAAGATAAAATAGGACAACCACCACTAATGCAACTATATGCATCTAAAATGACCTAAATAGGCTTTTAAACAAAAATAACTTAAGTGAAAAAGTCCTTAAAAGTAGCCTTTTTATGGAGTTATCACAACCCGGATCTAATATTCACTCATCTGAATGGAATGCTAATGATGAAGCAAATAATATGTCAGTATCATTGGAATCATGCTCTGCAACACACATCTAGTGCAGCTTTTCCTTTCTTCTTTAGCTTCGGGCAATCTTTCTTCAATGGTCTTTTTCATGAAAAAAAAAACATTCATCTTTTCCTATTCTAGACTTCGACTTTGATCTCCCTTTCCTCTTTGTCTTTTGACTTTTCACACAACCTTTTGCCACCATGGCCTCTGTTGCTTCGTACTTGCTCTCATTTTTAGTTTTCTTCCTAAGCTCATAACTATACAAAGCAACAGTACATCTTTAAGGGTAACTTTATCCTTACCATGAAGTAATGTTGTATCAAGGTGCTCAAATTCATCTAGAAGAGATGACAACAACATTAAAGCCAAATCTTCGTCTTTAAAGGTTTTATCCATGCCCAATAAATCTGCCACTAGCTCATTGAAAGCAATGATGTGTTCATTCATATTGGTGTCTGGTTGATAATCAAATCTGAACAATATTTTCTTCATGTGAAGACGATTTTGAGAGATTTTCTTTAGAGATTTTTCTTCCAATACTTTCTATAGCCTACTTATAAAAATCTAGTTCTTATAGTCGTACTTCTGCTCCATGGAAACACAAGATCGAATCGTTATGCATGTAAAACGATTGATTATTTCTCATTCTTTCTCCTCCATATCTGCGGGCTTTTCTACCTCAATGGCGATGTTTAGACCTTGTTGGAATAAAGTGCCTAACACCACTCCTTGCCACATGTCGAAATGACTAGATCTATTGAACAGCTCTACCAAGGAGTTTGCATTTGACATCACCCTCCTTACCGGTCTGGATGAAGAGCTTGATGTCTTAATTGATATATATTTTTTCATTTCAATGCCAACGAACAATATTCAATAGCACGAACTGGATATTTTTAGCAATGATACCACAAGGATAACCTCAACCGAATCTTTGATACCAATTATTTGGGAAACTGAGTTATTTTCTACATGAACGTGGTTTTAAATTGATCTAAAATGTCAAGATTAAAACTACCAAAATTTGCACAATGGACAAACCCGACAAACTATTGAATATTGAAACACTATGGAGAAAACATAATAATGAATATACAACATAAATATAGAGAGAACACATTGAATTTACGAGGTTCAACGAAATATCGTCTACTCCTTGAGCACCACAAACGAATGATAACTTCACTATCAACAAAATATTACAAAAAATAGAATTCCTTATAATTCCCAAACTATTAAAAAATGGGAGAATGGAGAAAAACAAATGGAAGATATAATTTTTGGGATGATTTCAAATGAAAGTGTTTAGACCTATTTATAGTTGAGCTTCAAGGACTAAACTTATAAATAACCTAATAGTTCATGGACCAAATATGAATTTTCTCATATGCAAAAGTTAACCACTTGCTAATTTGTCAACTTGCCAACTTGTGTAGCAAAATCAAACTTGAATTCTCTAGTGGTAGCAAATTTGAACATGATTTTTTATAGCTACCAATTTTGACCACACTTGTTGATTTTCCAACTTGTAGGCACGTAAACTTACAAGCCACACACATAACAAGAACAACACTTCCTTAACCACCGATATCGTTAGATGGATTCATTCATTGTAGTAGGAAAAACTTTGAGGCAATAATAACATGGTAGATGAAATGCAAGATATATAGTACTAGTATTTCGACTCTTACCAAAAATAGTTTTGAGTGAAATTTTATACTTATTTTAAGAAGGGGTTAATTGTTTGTTTAATACATGTATTATATCAAATTTTTAATATTTAAAAAAGTATTTACTTAAAATATCTAGCATGGAAACTGTGGACCAATCAGAAATGGACACATGGTATTTTTTTCAAAAGAAATATTTACATAAAGTATAATAACAAGATTAGTCCTTAATGTTTCACTAGTTTCCAATTTCACCTTTAATATTTAAGAACTCATGAAATTTAAATATATATTTTTCAAAAAGTACAAAAAATCATATCAAAAAATGATTTCTGTGTGGCACTTTTCCTAACAAATTGCCTTTTACTTAAGGCATAATAGTAAGATTAGTCCTCATAAGTTAAATATTTTTCAATTATGCCTTGATTTTTTATAACAGTAAGCTCATTATTTTGAAAATTTTCAAATAAGTACTTTTTATTCTTTATATTCTCAAGGCATAATAACATAATTAATCCTATGTCATAAATTTTTAAAATTTTATGCTTAATTTTTTAATGAGGATTAATTTTAGGTTTTTTTGAAATTAAAATTGTAAAACAAATTATACTTTTTAAAAGATAAATATCATTAACCCATTTTTTAATACAAGTTATTTATTAAAAGGAGACAAAAAAAACAAAACTATGCCATTCCTTTTTATTTCCTTTTCTTCCGCTCTATATGAAAACAATATAAACTATACAAATGATTTCTTATATTTTTTGTCCATCCGATTTTGGTCACTGATTCAAGAAAAAAGTGTTTTTAATTCTTTACGTTATTGATTCATTCGATTTTAATCTCTCGGCAGATAACTCTCGTTTATCTATTAATGAAGTCTAAGTTATCAATTAAAAAATAAAAACAAAATCCATGTGTCATTAACCGAATCATGGATAGGGATGGCAACGAGTGGAGTTAGGTTAGGTTTTTTTCAACCCGACTCAACCCGAAAAATTTATATACTTTATTCGACTCCGAATCGATCTGAATTTTTAGGGAAAAGCAGTGACAAAAAGGATGAAGATGGAGTACATAGAGGGGTTAAGGATCGTAGCTACTAAAGTATGTGATCGCTATACTTCAAACCAAATAGGGGGATTGTAGAAGAGGGTCGATGGTGAGCGACTAGATGTTTGAAGGCCCACTACACCTGTGAGCAGGTAATATGCGAAGGTAATGACTGCACGAGAGAAAAAACGAATGAGATAGGTTATTTTTAGCAAGGAAAGTCGTGAAGTAGAAGGCAAATGTGACAGATAAGAATGAGGATTCGATTCTGATATTGTCGGTGGAAGGTTTGATAACGATGATGACAAGAGTGGCGCCTATGAGTTTGTATCTAAAAGGTCACTAGAGGGGAGAAAAGAGTATTTTAACCAAGAATTGGGAAATCAAGGAGTTATGTCACTTAATTTTAAAGGATTTCAAACTTGACCCCGAATTTTAGACAATTGCAAAAAGACCCTAGACTTCTGAAAAATATAAATTACCTAAAATATTTTAAAAATATTGTAGACTAATTTTTCTATTATACCTAGAGAATATGAAGAACAAAAATGGTTTATTTAAAATGTTTTGAAATATTGAGGTTGAAATTGTAAAAAAAAATAAGGGTGCAATTGAAAAATCAATGAAACATTGAAGACTAATTTTGTTATTATGCCTTGAAAATATAAAAAATTAAAAGGACTTATTTGAAAAGTTTCAAAATAATCAGATTAACATTGTAAAAACAATTGAAGAAAAATAGTGAACTTTTGACGATTCATCTTACTATTATGTCCAAGTAAAAGTGCTTTTAGGGGAATTATCACGTGTTAATAATTGATTGGTCTGAATGTTTTTTATAATTATAGAAAATAAATATTTAATTTTTACTTATTTTAAATATTAATGGTAAATTTGAAAAAAACATGAAGCTTTGAGGCTTAATCGTGCTAGTATACCTTAGATAAATAAAGATTTCTAGAAATAGACGCATGTCAAACTTTGAGTAGCGCACTATTATCATGTCAGATTCCGAATGGAAGTGGGCAACTCACGTCATCTAAGACCAAAATGAATGAAATGAGAATAATGGGTCAAAAACTTAAAAAATGTACAAATTTTATTCAAGAAGAAATAATGTATGCGCCACGTGTTTTAGACATGCACAAACATGAGCTGACAAGTGGCGACGACATGTGTGTATAAATCTTGTCTTCAATAACTTAATGAGGACATGTTTAGAATACTATATTTAAACATTTTAAAAAATTCATATATAAGCAATGTGAGATATGAGAATATATGACAAAAACTTGTACATTTTAAGTTGTGAAAAATAGATCTTAAACTTGATCAGACTTGTATCAGTATAATAATAAAAAGCTAATTGTTTCCTTACAAAATACTTGTATCAGCGTGGGAGAGGCGCATTATTCTAACACGAAGAAGGAAACATTAGTTGCATTGTATAAAACTATTGAATGTTATGGAACATAAATTTGGCATCATTTCTCTTTCCTTCCATCGCAGTGAGAGAGTCTTTTCAAACTAGAGTAGCTATCGAAACTAGATTTCTTCTCAAATCTTGAACATGTCTCACATTACCAAGTCATTAAACATATTAATTTTGATCTTACTAATACCATTTATTTTACAATAAATATTATTCGCCAAAAAAAATAGCACACTGTAACATCCACGGGCCGATGCGGGTGACCTAATCTGATTCGGGGTGTCACATTAGGGCCACCGGAGCGACCCATCATCAAAATCTTGAAAAAATTAAAATTTCTGTTAAAACATATAAAATCATAAAACAATTTATAAATACAAAAGTAAAATGTACCAATATTCTGAAATAAAACAAATTCAGAGTCCTATATAAAATTCAATACAACCTACATGCCCCCTAATCACATGCACCATACTCCGCAAGCAACGCTGGTGGAACTCCTTTACTGATGTCAATAGTTGCACTGGTTCAATCCTTTTGACCTGAAATAGTGAGTAACAAAGTGAGCTTTGGAAAGCTCGGTAATACACAACTACCAAGAGATGCTGAAGGACATGCATATAATAGATAAGCATAATTTTCCTTATTGCTTCAGACATCTATAAATTTTTAGGCTGAGTTAAGGTTCCACTGATATTTCAGGTAGTAAAAGACATAAAACTTCTAGTTCAGAGTAAGCGTTCGGAGGACTAGGTCAGGATATTAGAATAGGGTGTCTAGTGTGTTCCCACAAAACCAGTGAAGATGTGGAGACCTTTTTAAAACAGTAGTAGTTTAAAACGTATTTTTAAAAACCATAGTAAAACCCTCTAACCGAACGCCATATGCAGTTCTCTAGAACTGCATAACCTCAGTGAGCACCTTGGGGCCTGAGAGCCTACCAAGAAAGTTCTCGGGGCCACGGGGCCTACCCAAGAAAAATCTCAGTGCTACAAGGCCTACCCAAGAAAGATCTCAGGGTCGTATAGCCTACCCAAGGGTTGCCTTAGGTCCATAAGGAATTACCAGTCGGTGTTGAACCTATATAAGGAATTACCAACAGCGACTGAACCTACCAGAGCCTTCAGTCATACCAGAGTCCCAGAGTACCCCGTATAAAAATTAATTTCAGTCAGTAAATAGAGATATCAGAAATCATAGCAGAGATTAGAGATCAGAACAGAAATCAAAGATCAGGAAATGTTAATGTGCTTGATTCATGGTTCATAAACCTTAGGGACGGTACATCATGTAAGTTCATCAACGTTTCCAGACTTATCCAAGTCACTCACTTAATCCTAAGTCTTTGAGGGTACTTAGGTCATTTAGTAGTCAATTTTATCTCAGTCACTTCGGAGTTTCTAGAGTAATTCGGTTATTTATGAAATTTGAATACATACAGTACTTCATTCAGCTCAACTTGGTCTTATAATATAGTCATTTTATATGAGGTTGATTTGTTCATTTCAGAGCTGAGGGCATTTAGTTATTCCAGAGCTTGGACATGCTTCGAATCATATTACACTTCAGGGGCATTCCAAATAAATCAGGAATTTAATCAGAGATTCCAATATTCGAGTGGATCAAAATATAAGTTCTCAGGTCGTCTCCATTATCATAGCCATTCATAGTCCTTTTTACACTTTAAAGGTATTATCGTCATTTCATTCAATTCTGTCAGTGGCATTACTTCTGATAACTTAGGCTTGAAAGTATTTTAGTTCCTTTAGAGTTCACAGTACTTATTTCATTTGATCACTGGAGGTTATTTTCACCACTAGGGGAAGTTTAGGTCCTTTTACAATATAGGGGCATTTTCGTAATTTTACCCTATAGTGCTATTTTTGGTAATTTCTTATCCAAATATTTCCAACATTTAACCTTTAACGAGATTTATCAAAATTTACGCGTTCTGAGATTTATTGATATACTGATTAAATCATTAAACTGAGATTTGTTTCCGACCAGTCTACCAATTTCTTTTTCGAGCCGTTAAATTCTTATACAGTGTTCCATCTTTATTCCAATTTCCGTCTGAATTCAATGATAGTTAACTACACCTAATGGACCAATCATTTTTATTCATGCATTTACAATTTATTAGTGGGTTCCGAAAAGCATACAAAAGGTAGTAGGGTATTACATCGATTTTTGTGCCATATTGATCGACCATTTAAACTCTATTCGATCATCCTCGAACTTTAATTCAATGTCCAATAATTCCTCGGATACATATCAAATGAATTTACGTCAGAAATTGAACTTAAATGAGAAACCAACTTGAATCCGAAGATAAAACATTGAAAAACTGCTTACCAGGTGCGAATTTGGCAAAAAAGACTTTGGATTCGAACTCGAGACATCGAATAAAAAATAAAATATGGCTTTTATGAAAATTTGACTTTTTCGGTCAAAGTCGAAGTCAACGGTTAACGGTCAGACCAGATAACATCAACGGGTTAACTTAGTCGAGTTTACTCAGTGACTGGACTAGGTCAGGTCGGGTCGGGTCGGGCAGGCGGGTCGGGCAGGCAGGTCGGGTCGACCCTGTTCTGTAAAACTCCCTAAACCAAAGCAAGCCTCACGCACGGACGGTGACGACATGCTTGGGGCGGACAGTCGCACACTCCCTTAGCATTCTTACACCAAAACATTCCCAAATCAATACCAATAATCAACTAAACTAAGCCAAAACCGAGAAAAATAATTAATCAGACAATCTCGGGCTTACCCACACCGACGATGAAGAGAACGACGGTGAAAGAATGGCCCAAGGGCTGGGTTTGGAGCGGACGACGATGATGAGTATGCTGGCAGCGATGGTGAGACCAATGAAGTTAGGGATTGATCTAAAATAAATTAAAATCAAATGGTGTTTTCCTTGGTTTTTTCGATAAAGTCCGACGAGTTTCCACAGCGTATGACGGTGGTTCACGTGGCATGATCGGTAGGGATTTGATTAGGTTGAGATGACGAGTCGACTTGTTCTGTGATGTTGGTCGTTGTTTACAGTTGTATATCGGAGATGGAAAGTGACGAACACTTCTCTCCATATTTCCCAATGAAGTGTGGCCTGAGCAAGAGAATAAACGGTTAGGGCTTGATCGGAAGGTGATGACGAAACCAACGGTGCTGGTGGTGCATGACACCGTTTGCCGGACGGTGGCAGATCGGGTCGACGGGGAAAGTTCCAATGTTGTGGATTTTCTTTTGATTCCCCCCCTCCGATTCTTGCTCGGTTTTAGTTTGGAACAAAAATAAATTTTTGGTATCTTTCAATAAAAAAGGGGTAAATTCAGGGTTAAATCCCTGAATTTCTTTTAACTTTCTAAAACTGCTTATAAGTTTTAAAAACTAATAATTTGACCCCTAATTTGGAGTGTGTCACACATGTAGACACGACTTTAAGTGTCACAAACCAGACTCAATTGGGACTTATATAGAAATTACTTTCAAAGTCGAGAATCACTCATATCTTACTATAGAGTCTTCATTTAAAGTAACTACAGTTCACCCTCATCGTAGTCTTTCACTAAATTAGTGTCTTCGAATTTTTCTAATTGTTTTCCTTTGTGATCCACACTGCCTCTTTGGTTTTCAATTTGCAACTTATAGCATTCCACCTTTATGTGGTCTTTTTCTTGCAATATTAGGTTTTTCTTGCAGTTTTTGGCATTTTGATCTAGTCTTTATGTCACTTTCAGAACATTTTTCTTGAGTTATCTCACGAATAACGAGACCCTATCTTTAAGAGTCAAATTCAATCATTAGATACTTAATGTTTTCATACGAGGCTAAGAAATCATAAAATTATTCAATAGTCAGAAATTGAAAATAATACAAATTAATATTAATAAAGATTGAATAAGAAGGGGATAACGAACAAAACAGAATTAATCCTAAATCATATTTATCATATTTAACCTTCATGGTCTCTAAATTCGAGATAATATCTTTAAAGATAGTTAAGTGATCTATCTATAGCGTACATTCTATCAAACTATGAGAATAAAGTTCTCACTTTAGATGCAACTTACTAGTTAAGATTTCTTCATTATAGTTGTTCCAACTTCTTCCATAATGCAACGATGGTGTAATATCCTAAAAATCAGTATAGAATTTTTTTGATGTTCGATGATCAAAAACTTCTTTACTGATTAGTTATTTTGATATTATAAATTTTTAAGATTGAGATTAATTATATTTTATAGTTGACGTTAAAGAATAAATTGCTTTGATATTGAACTAAGGACTAAAATGTGACAAATGAATAATATAGTGACTCTAGTAAAAAAGAAACTTAGATGCTCAAATGAAAACAAGAGAAAAGAGGAATGGTTAAAGGTTTATCTAATTAGACCATGCGATGATTAGCTTAGAGAGTTTCCTCCAATCGTTTTAAAGGGTGCCAATAGGGAGAAAAGCGATTAGAAAGTCAACGTCTTAAATCTTCTTTAATCTCCCTTGAACCCTAAATATGTTAAACCATATTTTTCTCTCTCTAAAAATTTAAGCTCTATCTCTTACCCAAATTGGAAAAAAATACATATTTGAAATATGCATCTTACAAGCGTTTTATTAGTAATATAAATTTTAAGTTTCAGGTAAATTATTTTAAAACCTAAAATTGAATCCAAATTAGGTTTATGGTAAAATTTGATTTAGTGACTTCTCCATTCTTATAGTAAGAGGATTCCGTGGAAGTCATCAAGAAACGGGGGAAGGCTAAGGTTCCATGTAATGCCTAATCTTCATCTTACATGTGTTTGTGTTTGTTGTGTTCATAATTGATTATCACGTAGGAAATATGTATGCATTGATATTGGCTCACTTAGAGCAACAAGGATGGAAAACATTGTTATTGAAAGCATTGGTAAGTTCTATGGATTATTGATCATGATGTTATGTATTGCGACAAATTGGAATTATTAATATATCTATTGATGTCCGAGACACATTTCGAACTAAATCGAGCCTTTGTGGCTATATGATGATTTTAGAATTATGAACTCAATTATATTTATTTGTAAGTAATGATATTGTAATTAATTGTTATCTATGGTTATTTTATCGAGTTCGAGATGCAATTGGCATGTTATAGAATCCACGACGTTTGTACGGGTATTGTTATGAATTTAGTCTTGTCAACGATGGAGGGATGATTGATTGGTCGGACTTATGTCCAAATAGTGATTAAGGGATTGACCATTATCGTTATATTTTTACACTATTGATAGTGACGTAGGGGGTTCATGTACCATTAGACTATATTGATATAACTATAATCATTGTTAGTAACATTGTCATGATTATTGTTTATGGAAAAATCATGCTTTTAGAAATATCATCCAATATGTTTCATGGTTAAGACTAAGTTATATAAGATTACTTTGTTTACTTAATGATTTCATGTTTACTTTTTTCCTTTTTCTTGATCCTTAGTTGACGTTATCTTGTTGTTTGGTTTCAGGTGGGGCTCACGAAACTCAGACTCAGTCGTCGTTCGTTGGTTGATGTTGGCACTCTCTTGTTGGCTGTCGTCATTAGGCTGGGCTTGTTTTGGCAAGGGAGAACCGATGGTCGTCGTGGTTGTTGTTGTCGAGATAGAGAACCAATGATGATCTGCATGCTGGTGAGCTTGCGTGGTTGGGCAGGGCTGAAATCGAGACTAGGATAGGTGCTTGATAAATGTTGGACCAGTCGATTCATGGTTTTGAGGTCTTGAGATTTCTTAAGGATTATTCAGTCGTCGTTCGTTGGTTGATGTTGGTACTCTCTTGTTGGCTGTCGTCATTAGGCTGGGCTTGTTTTGGCAAGGGAGAACCGATGGTCGTCGTGGTTGTTGTTGTCGAGAGAGAGAACCAATGATGATCTGCATGCTGGTGAGCTTGCGTGGTTGGGCAGGGCTGAAATCGAGACTAGGATAGGTGCTTGATAAATGTTGGACCAGTCGATTCATGGTTTTGAGGTCTTGAGATTTCTTAAGGATTATTTACTGCATTCATACGTATGAAATATATCAAATTCTTAATTTCATATATAATAATTTAAAATTTTTAATTTCATATGATGTTTTCTGTTACTAATAGATTCACTCATTTTTATCATGAAAATAACGTAAAACCCTATGACCACTAACAAAATAACACAAAACACTTTAAAAATATTTTACTTTTTTTTAAATAAAACCCATTTTTCCCTCTCTCTTCCCTCCGTAATAAAAATGCACACTCTATTTCACAGACTTTTTGCCTCTCTTCTCATTTACACTTTCTTCCTGATCTTGATATCTTAAAACCCCATTTTTCTTCGATTTTTCTTTTTGGAGTTTAGGGTTTCGTTTAGAATACTCATTTCGGAACTGTTTTTGCTTAGTAAAAAAAGGCAAAAATAGTGAAAAAAGGAGACACTACTTTATGGATCCGGAGGCCGGGTCCATGACCTGGGAGTCTCGTCTGATACTTTTTTTTTCTTCTTTTAAACTTTTGATTATTTGGTTTTTGGGTTCTTCTTCCCTTTTCCAACCTCTAGTGTTGGGGATTGCTCTCCACGAAATGACACAATCTCTTTCTCCTTAGAATTCTCTGCAACTGAATGTGTATATGTCTCTGGAAACAAATTTGGGTATTGGATTATTGAAAAAAAACAGTTTTTTTTGTGTGCGTGCAGAAGGAAAGATTGGATTTTTGAGGCAAAGAATTTAACTTATCAGTGTCTTCCTTTGGATTCTATTTGTTTGCTGAGAAACTGTGAAAGGAAAGGATAGGGAAAATGGATTTTATTTTTAAAAAATCTAAAAAAATATTTTTTAAAGTTTCACATGTAATTTTATCAATGATCACGAAATTCTATGTCACATTTTTAGGATGAAAGTGAGTAAACATGATAACAACAGAAAATACTTTGTATGAAAATAAAATTTTGATATATTTTATGTATAAATGGGTAGTTAATCGATTTTTAATCCTAAATTAGATCTTTATATTCCAATAAAATTGGAGATTCTCTTAAACAGAAGGGTAGAACCCCCATACAATATCCTAAATAAAACCCTCAATTATGTGATCCATAATAATTCAAATAAAATAATATTATTTATCATTTTAAAACCCAATCAAATACGTCTATCTTTCAATCAAACGTCACTTATTAATATATACATATAAATACAAAATTGCATTTAATTTATAAATCAAATACTCATATTTATATTCATATATAAAATGAATCATCTCAAAATAGACTTTCTATTCAAAAATAATTACGAAACACTCAATTGATATATATAATACTTCATAAATACACACACACATATAAACAAATCTAGTTTAATTTGAAATTGAGTGCACACGTACATATAAAAAATAAATCAGTATAATCTCAACTTTATATTCGAACTAATTTTCAAAATATTCACTAGGTATTCAAAATCATTATGAGATACTTGATTTAAAATAATTCATAGAAATATTCAATATCATATTCAAAAATCAGATTTCATAGAAAATCAATTGAATTTCATACTTCAAAAATGTTATTATCATAATCGAGACAAAATAACATAGATGCTCAAATACTAATTTTTAAAAGAAAACAACAAGTATAGTGATCACACAATAAAATAGATATTAAGATTTTACGTGAAAAATATTTTCAAGAAAAACCACAAGCAAAAGAAAAGAATTTTTAATAATATCAATAATAGAAGAATATAAGAAGTTCTTCATAATTGACTTAACTTCTAAATCTAATATATAATATCTATTTATAGAGATAGTTATTTGATGAAAAAAGAAATTTGTTCAATGGAAATCTATTCAAACTAAGTTTTTTTTTTTAAATTTAATCAACATAAAATAGAATAGGCTTTCTACTTTCGATCAAACTAAGTTTCTTATTTTCCATAATTTTCTTTTAATTTTACATCTTCATTAATATGAATTAGATCAAATTCGAATTAAACTTTAACAAATATAGCTTCTGATATATTTAAATTTTTAAATAATATTTTATTTTTAAAAAAAATTATAAAATTTTAAATTTCTCGATAAAGATAAGCTTTGATTTTTTTTAAAATCAAATAAATTCATTTGTTACATTTATCATTTATACATGAATTGACACGTCGAAATTATGAACCGTCACATTAACATTATTAATTATCATATTAACATCGTTAACTATCGTATCAATACAATAACAATCAACAATAATCTATCAATCACAAAATAATAGTGATGAAATTTAGAATTCAAAAGTTCACTTGGATGTGATTTTTATTAAGAGAATGAATTTTTTTAGTGTAAATCTGACCGTTGAAATACTCTTGATCTAATAAACAAATAAAAGAAGAAATAAAATATTATAAATTAAACCAAAAAAAAAAAAAGCTTAGGCTTATGCTTGCCTTTGGTGTATTGTATGTACACTAATAATTGAACAAATTCCGTTAAGCCCTTCCATTTGTTAACAGTAAAAACTTTCCATTTTCTGTCTCAATCTTCGGATAATTCAGGCGATTTTCCCCAAAAATCATCGGTGATCGGTATATTTATCGATCTAATATCGGTCAGATTATATTTCTCGATCTAACACCCGTAGAAGTAAAGCGCGTCCCCTGCCCCGCGATATACGATGATCTGGCGCCACATGGGTATAGCGCGCCCCCTGATCCGCGCTATACGCCGTACCAAAATTATATTTAACGCAGTCCCTGATCAGCGCTATATAATAATTACATATAACGCGGTGCAGGTACCGCGCCTTATATGTTTATAAATACGCATCTCTCCTCACATCTCCTTGCATCTCTCCTCTCTTATAAATTAATACAACAATTTCGTCAACGAGTAATAATTCTGGTAATGTTCTTATAATTAATTTAGAAGTTCGTGTGATTTTTCGTTATAAGGTAATTTTGTTATAATTTTTGAATTATAATTATTGTTTATTATCATTATTTGATAAAAAAATATTATATTAATTATTTTTAATTAATTTTTATGTTTATAAAATTAAAAAGCGGGAGCATACGTCGAAATAGTTTTGCGGTGCAGGTAATAATATAAATATATTATTTAAATTATTTACGTTGATGTGTAAAAAAAATTGTGTTATATTTTCGTTCATATATAATTTATTTAATCAGGTTTGTTTAAGTATTTTTTTGCAGATATAATATTGCCGCTTTTAAACTCAAAGAATGGCGCACTTTCAGCTATTGTTTATTATGATGGTGAAATTCGAGAAGATGAAACCGAGTTATTTTCCGTATCAAATGAGCGTGTTAAAATCATCAAGAGAACATAACTCTTTGAGCTGATAACGAAGATTTCGAGAAGATTCATGTTGGAAGTACAGAAAATGTCGTCGTTGCAGTACAGATTTCCATCATTGTTGCCATTAACTTATACAGCGTTCGAACTTTCAACAAATGATGTTCAATGAATTGAAGCTCAAAGTAATTATTCAGACGCTGCTATTGAGATGTATGCACATTTTGTTCAAGTGTGTGCTGTTCGGGGTCAATCTTTAAGCTTGCACTATGGGCTGGCTGAACAAGTTGATCAAGTTGACAGCCCAACTACAGTAATGTGTAATGATTTTAATGCCATAATGGGGAGACATTCATCCGCAACTCCTTATGATATATACCGAGTGGGTCCACGAACATCCGTATGGCAACGCGTCCAGTTCAAGGGGAAGGCATTCATCTGCAAATTTCTTTGACCATATGGAGATGCCATCGACGCAACCATCTGTGCAGTTTCTATTTGACATGATGACTTCAAGCTCCAGGGGGAGGCATTCGATTGTGAGCTTTTTCGATCTCAATGTCGATATGCCTTCCAGTTCAAGAGGAAGGCGTACAAGTAGTAGGTTCTTCGACCTAAATGTGGAGAGCATGGAGGAACCATCATCTCCACCAGAAGAACCGCTTCGTGAGCCTGGTGTGGATGGTGCTGAGATTGGACTATTCATTCACCCAGAATCACCGTAATTCAACTCCGATGATGATGAAGTTCAGGAAATGTGGCACAAACTGACCCTCCTGCACATATGTATGAAGCGATTATGGTGCATGTACGGGCCAGAATTTGCGGATATGCCATCTCGGTGACTATGGATATTACTCCATAAAATAATGGTGAGTTCTTTAGGCATGGAGTTTTCAAGCAAAGAAGAAGCGATGATGGCTATAAAAAATTACAATATCCGTAATTCTGTTCAGTCCAGAGTCAACCGATCGACGACCGAAAAATACGTATGCTATTGTGTCCGACGCGAAAACGGATGCAATTGGATGGTTCGCGTATCGAAAATGAAGAGGAAAAACAACATATGGGAACTAACAGTATATAATGGTCCTCGCACATGTTGTGCTGGAGGGGTCAACCAAGATCATCCCAACTTAGACTCTGAAGTGATATGCTAAGCCACCATGCCCATGGTAAAAGCAAGCTCTCATATAGCTGTTGCAGTATTGATTTCAGCTATACAATCGCAGTATGGGTACACCGTCTCCTATAAAAAGCTTGGTTGGCAAAACAAAATGCCATTGTCAAACTTCATGGCGAATGGGATGCATCTTACAACGAACTTCCAGGTTGGTTTAGGCTGGTGCGGACGTTGAATCCTGGGATAATTGTGGACTTCGAAACCTCCTATGCATACCATAATGATCGAGTTCTTCGCGATTGATGCCAATTCTACCGTGTTTTTTGAAGTTACCCACAGTGCGTTAATGCTGCCAAATACTGTAAGCCTGTGGTCCAGATCGACGGGACTTTCTTGTATGGAAAATACCAGCAAGTTTTATTATTGGTAGTTGTCCAAGATGGAAATCGCAACATTCTTCCAGTTGCTTTTGCTCTTGTCGAAGGAGAAGATACAGATTCTTGGGCTTTTTTCCTCCGAAATTTACGTGCACATGTTATCACGAGGGAAAAAATCTGTGTAATTTCATATCGCGGAGCTGGGATCAAAGCAGTAATGGAGTCTTTGGGTCCAATGTGGCAACCACCCTTTGTCCAACATAGGTATTGTCTCCGACACATTGCTGCGAACTATCATGGAAGGTACAAGAAAAATGATGAGCATCAATTAATTGTGCGCATGGGTAAGTGAAAGCAAGTTTAGTTATAATTTTTGATCATTTTAATTTTGCAAAGAAAGCAAGTTAGTAAGTTATACATTTTTTGATCAGGTTACGAACTACTTCCTCGAACGTTGAATCAATCAAAGAAAGCAAGTTAGTAAGTTATACATTTTTTGATCAGGTTACGAACTACTTCCTCGAACGTTTGAATCAATGCTTCAAGATTTGCGGGCAAAGAACGAGGAATGATACGATTACATCAGCCTCATCGATAAAGAAATGTGGATGAACGCATATGATGGTGGATATCGATATGGACACATGACGACCAAATTGGCTGAGGCAATCAATTCAACCTTAAAGGGTGCACGTCACTTACCTGTAACGGCTTTGGTAAAAACTATATATTTTCGTTTGGGGGTACTTTTTGCGAAGCTCGGGGGACAAGCTCAAACCTGGATGCAAGGCGGTCATGTGTATCACCCTAGATTAGTTGCAGATCTACAGAAAAAAAATTGCTGCATCAAATGGAATGTCTGTAACAAGTTTCTCAAGAAGGCATGAAATGTTTCGTGTCACAGAGTTACCGCGAGCTCTTCAAGGGATTGAAGCTGTGTCGTTAAGAGTAAATCTAAGGGACAGAACGTGCGACTGCGGGTTTTTCAAGCTCTGAAGTATCCATGCTCTCATGTGATAGCAACTTGCTCGCATACACGTCAAGACTATAACCATTTTATAGATCCCGTATACTACTATCTGAAGTTTTTAAGGTATACGAATTTGAGTTTCCCCCATAGGTAATGACAAAGACCCTGATGAGATTCAAGATTGGCTTCCGATTGTACCAAATCCGAATTTATTGAGGGAGCGTGGTCGTCCAAAATCCAATAGAATTCATTGTGATATGGATATTCGAGAAAGATCTAGACAAGACAGAAGATGTGGCCATTGTAGAAACCCAGGACACACTAGAAAAACATGTCCACTTCTGTTGTCATCAAGTAACAATTGATGAGGAAATGATGTATTTGTTTATCAAATAATAATTCTTGTATTTTAATTTGCATTTACTTCAAGTTAATGTCATTCGATAATCGCCGATGAAGATTAAAAAAACGAACACAATCATTAAATTTTATCAAACTAATAACAATTTGGTATTTAAATACAACAAACTTACAATAAGAAATTAAATGGTAAATGATAATCAAATTACAATAACTAATATTAAATGGTAATAAACAAAATTAACTGAAATATATTTAAAAAAAGTCCAACAAATTTAATAAAATAAAGTAAGTATTAAATGAGAAATAATAAAAAATTACAATTAAATAAAATAAAGTAAATACAAATATAATAAAAAAAATATATCGATGCCTGCGTCGCGAATGTGTTCCACAGGGAGGTGGTTGTCGGTCTCGAGGAGGATTTCTTCGTATCACTGGTTCTGACTCCTCGCTGTCATCATCATCGTCGTCGTCGTCACCACTATCGTCATCGTCGTCATCGTCGTCGTCGTCATCCTGAGCAGGTACATTAGGTTGATGAGGAGCTGATGACGATGAAGCACCTCCATAGAATAAGGACCCTGAAGGTGTATGACTGACTATCCCACCAGCCTACGAAAACTGGGAAAACAGGGAAAACCCAGACAATCGCTGAGTGTGAAAACTGTACAGGAGGTGTCTGTGCTGCAGCCATGGGTGATGAGTCTGAACCCGCCAAATATCTAGCATATGAACCTCAAGTCGGATATGCAAACATAGACCCATAATAGCCTCCAGGAGGGGTCATCTGTGGCGGTGGCGTGGTCATAAAACCAGGTGAAGGCGGCGGCGGCATCTGTAATGGAAAGGCGATGGCGGAATCAAATATGGCTGCGGCATCATATATGGCTGCGGTGGCTGCTGGGAAGGTCCTACTGGTGCAGTTGAGGATGAACCGGAAGTACCTGCTCTCCGTCCACGAGTCGGGGGACGATGGTGCTATGTCGGTGAACGTCTCTATCGACGTCGTGGAAAGGTCTGCCCTCGTGCATCATCGGGAAGTAGAAACGGTTTCCCGTTACTGTTGAACCACTCATAATAATCCTCAGCATACATCAAGAAGTCAGTAAAAATGGGCTCTCTACGTGGAAGGCGCCAATGTCGATCCTCCCACAACACGACCCACTCATGATGCCTCACCAGCCAATCTGTATCTGTCTTGCCGCGTCTATCTAAGCTATGCAACTCGTCCATATTGCGAGGTGCTTTCGGAATTGGTTGAAAACAACCAAACTGCCGGAGCACGCGATCAGTGGAGTGCCACTCAACGGTCGCATAACAGATCAGAGGGACCATCGCCATCCAAACATCTGATGGACCCCTCAACTCAGGTGTGATCACCGCCCTCACATCATCAGTAGAATATGGCACCCATTCAAACTAAAACAAATAATATATAATTTTTATCAAAATAATAATCTAATTATATAACTATAATCTAAAATCGATTTTTATACATTAAAATTCATACCTGTGTGCAAGCCTTCTAATCGATTAGCACCCTAATTTTTTCTAAATCATCAGGTAGCTCCTGATGATTTTTCCTATCAGTAGACCACCTATTCAAGGAAAAAAATTGTTATACGCTGTATAAAATTATTAATATATAAAATCAGTTTTATAATTACCTCAGAAGTAGTGGAAATACGAATAAGTTCTTCACAACAGGACATAAAAAGGGCAATCGATACCATGCCCAAAACTGCAGCAGCAGGAGACATCCGCCGATAGCATTACGTCTGTAGTCAGTGGCTCCACACATCTCCCTGTACAGTAAAGCCAAAACTGTCGAGCCCCAACTGAATGATCCGGCGAGACGAAAGTCGCTAAGATGTCGCAACCACATCCAGTGAACTAGGTTGCGCGATTTATCCGGCATCAGCAACCCTCCTATCAACTGCAGTATGCATGCCCGTACATACATCTTAACCTCATCCTAAGAGGCGTCTACGCTCAACTCCCGAAAATTGACATCTAACCAATTTAACGGTATCCTACCTCCGATAAAATTTTCCGGGACACGTCCTAGACTATCCCGACACAAAGTAGTCCAAGAACCGGAAGCTATCCCCGATATCACATCTCCATCCACCGGAAGCCCCAGGTGCATAGAAACATCCTTAAGCGTGATCGTGCACTCTCCGCACTGAAGATGGAATGTGTGGGTCTCCGGCCTCCACCGTTCTACTAAGGCAGAAATCAGGCCTGGCTCTATCTTATAGTGACCCTGATATCTACCTATGTAACCGAATCCAGCCTCTACTAAATACGGCAAGACACGGCTAGGTATCACTAACTTAAGATTCCTAATAAAAGGATCTAATACACGATCATTCTCTTAAAAATAAATAATTAAAAAAATTAATTCTTAATCTAATAATCATGCATTAAATAAATCAACTAAAATATTACTAATAATTTAAATTAAATTAAAACGTTAAAATGTTACTGTATCAGTAAAGTGTAGAGATATATGACTTCCATCTGAGCGAAGTAGACTGCCTTCCATTATATATCTGCAAAAGAATTATATTAGTAAAATATTAAATAAAGTAAGTACATAATAGTAAAAATATTATAAAATATACCTTAAAAGATAGAGTATTTAAGAGAAATTTAGAGAATTTGGTGTGATAAAAGTGATTGAGGATAGGGGTATTTATAGGAGGATGGGGACGTGTATTTAGGGGTATAGCGCGCCCCCTACACCGCGCTTTACCCCACGTGTTAAATACCCAGGTATAGCGCGGATCAGGGGGCGCGCTATACCCACGTGGCGTCAGATCACCGTATATTGAAAGACAGGGGACGCGTTATACCCACGTGACGCCAAATCAACGTATAGCGCGATTCAGGGGTACACTTTACTACTACGATTGTTAGATCGAGAATTATAATCTGACCGATGTTAGATCAGTAAATATACCGATCACCGGTGATTTATTAGAAAATTGCCGATAATTCAACCAACCACGTAATCAAGCCTATCCCAATTTAGTAAACGTCGGCCGGAAACCGTCAAAACCGTTAACTTTATCCGTCACTTATTTTTCACATGACCGCAAGCCTTGAACAGCCAAACGGATGGGGAGATAACGGAGATAACGAAGGGATACTGAATATTCCCTTCATATCTTCACTATCCCAAAACCCCGGTCCAATTTGACGGCGTTAAACATGCTCCCGGCTCCTTCGCCGGCACGGTCTCGTATTCCTCCACCGACTCTCTTTTCACTACTTTACTTTCGATGCTTCGTTCTTCATCGTCTTCCTCTCTTTTCCTTTTCATACAAGATGAATCCTCTGTTAATTCTGAATCTCCAGAATCAGATTTCCCAGCTTCAAGAGGGAAATTCACAATCGCCCTGCTTCCCCGCAGCTTAAACGCTGCTCTATCATAAGCATTAGCAGCTTCGATGGCGGTGTCAAAGGTCCCCAGCCAAACCCTCGCCCCTTTCCTGTTCGGGTCTCTGATTTCGGCAGCGAATTTGCCCCACGGGCGTCTCCTAACACCCCTGTAATGCCTTTTCTGGTCACAGTCCGATGATCCGACCGTGTTGCTCATGTTCAGTTTTGCTGCTGGAATTGTTACGTTTACAGCAGGACGACGTTGGCTCAGAGTAGATTGTTTCAGGCTGGAAGCTTGAGGGATTTTGGGGGTTTCAACCATGGAAGTACAGTGATCAAGATTGGCAAGAAAAGAATCCAAGGAAGCAAAGTCTGTAAGAAGATGTTGGGTAATTAGTTCCAAGGCTAATGTTGGTAATACTGGATTTGGATTAATAATTGGAAGAATGTGGAAATGGGAGAGACTTGAATGAATGAATGAACTGAATTGAGTGAAAAGGACAGAGCGTGAGGGTTGGTATTTAAAGGGAAGAAAAACTAGTTGCAGATGCACATTTCAGACAAGCTTCCAGGATAGATCCTGGAAGGATCGTGGGGACCACATTGTCTTTCTTTGGAATATTTTATGTTCCGTATCCATAATAATAGGTATAATGCCAAAAATAGCCTCAATGTTTATTAAGATGGTCATTTTGACCTATATTCTTTTTTTAAGCATTTTGGCTCATAACGTTTCACTTTGGGGCATAAAATTCCTTCTATAGATGAAAACTAGTAGTTAACACATGATTAACACTCCAGAATAAGAGTCTTTTTAACCTAAAATGAAACATTGCGGGTTAAAATATACCAAAAAATAGACAAAGTGATTATTATGTCAAATATTAGGGGTCTTTTTATCCTAAAATGAAACATTAGGAGCAAAAAATAATCCAAAAAATAGAATAGGGGGCAAAATGACCATTTTGATAAACACTAGGGGTTAATTTTGGCATTATGCCTTCTCTTTTTAAACCATTGTAGCCTCCAATATTTTATTTTAGGATAAAAAACTCCAAATATTTGACTAAATAGTCACTTTTAATCCATTTTTAGAGTATTTTAGCCCCCAATATTTTATTTTAGGATAAAATATCCCTATTTTGGAGCTTGAACCATTTGTTAACTAATGATTTTCATCAATAGAGGGGTTTTTTTGCCCCAAAATAAAACGGTGGGTCAAAATACTTTAAAAAATAATATGGATCAAAATGACTATTTTGATTAATGTTGGTGGGCTAATTTTGGTATTATGCCTAATAAATAATACTGTAAATTACCTATATGGTTACCACCTATTACTTAGTTTTTGTGTTGGTCATGCAACTATTATTTTTTTTCAAAATTACATTTAATGTTACGTTTTGATTCTGTCTTGTTCACTCGTCATTAAAAAATTAATGGTGATGTTGATGTGACATTTTTAATTATTTTTCAGTGTTGATTTGATATTATTTAATTATTTTTCAGTGTCGATTTGATATTATCTTATGAAGAAACGTTACTATTATCGTTAATTTTTTAATAATATAGAACCAAAACATAACGTTATAGATGATTTTAGAAAAAAGTAATAATTCAGTGACTAAAACAGAAATTAAGTTATAAGTGGATGGCAAAAATATGTAATTTACCCTAAATAATAATCTTAGCTTCCCGGGAGCTTCTTCTGCTGATATATTAGATTCTGAGCTATGACTGCTAATTTGTTTATTTGTATATTTTACTAACAAATGTTGAAAGATTATCCATCAGTCAAACTATTTACATTATTATATTCATTGACAGCTTTCAATGTCTGTAGGACTTTCAGTAACCAAGTTTTTAAAATGTAATTAAATAATAATAAAACCAGTCAACAAGCTATTTAATAGAGGATAACCTATTTATAGAAATGGATAAGAAATTGCTTATATGGGTGAGGTAATTGTCCTTCCAATTTATAGTAGTTTTTGATAAATAAATAACCATGTTCCTTAGAAATTTAATGCATTCATTGTATTTATGTTGGATAAGTATAGAGTGAGTGACACGTATTGATATGCATCATTATTGATGTGTATTGATATGTACCATTAATATAAAAATATGATTTCTAAAAAAAATATATGAAAATAATTTATTTTTAAAATTAAAAATTATAATATTTTGAAAATTTTTCATTCATCAAATTATCTATAACTAATTATTTATTAATCGTGATTGTATTTGTAAAAAATAATTTTCGAGATCCAAAAAATTAAATTATCAAACAATGTAATTATTTTTTAGTAAACGATGTGATTCAAGCACTTGACTTTTGTTTAAGAAGTTTAAATACAAATTTAAAAAATACATTCAGAAAATTATATTATCACATTAATAGGAAAAATACATCTAAACTTAAAAAAATTAATCGAAACAATCTTTAACTTTTAATAATGCAGTATAAATTCAATATTTATAATATGACACTAGAAATAATATTTAATTTATTTATATTCATTTTATTTTCAATTCAATGAACATAATAAAAATTATTTTAATTGAATTAATAATAAAATGAAACTTTAGTTAAAATTAAAGGGACAAATGAGATATTTTCTATTAATTTAACATGTCATGTCACATATTTAATGATAGATAATGATATTGAGCCCATTTTAGATTAAAATATAAAGTTTAATCTCTATTATATAACTTTTAAAAGTTTGGTATCTAAAAAGATAATTTTGATATAAATTAATGTCCATTTAGGCTAGCTTAAAATTTTAAAAATTTAGAGGTTTAAATTAAGATTTTTAAATTTTTTGAAGAGTTTAGTTTATAATTTTTTTTTTTAAAAAAAGGATCTAACTACAATTTTTGAAATTTTGAGAAGCTTAATGAAAAAAAATTAAACTTATGAGAGGGTTTTTAATTAAAAATATTAGAAAATTTTAAAATTTAAATTGAATTTTTAAAAATTGGATGGGCCAAATTGAATTTTTAAAAAGTTTAAAGGTCAAGATTAAATTTTTTTAAATTTTGGGGAGGTCATGGGCCCCCTAGCCTAACCTACGTTCCGCCTCTGGTTATATGGATATGAAATATAACAGTCCAATATTAAAGATAAATATTAAGGTTTTTTTTAATAATCTAGGGTGATTATAAGGTAGTATATGTTTTAAAGATTCTCAATTATTAGACAATGAATGACCAAACACACTTGCAGTTTCTGATGCTTGAGTCATAAATATCTAGAGATAACAATAATCCTTTTAACTGCCGAAGTAACTTGATTAGTAGGATTTATCTTAATATTGTACGATTCTTGAAATATAGTGTATTTATTTTATCATGTACGATTCTAATATAAATATAGACAAACAGCGCAAACACAATTGGTCTTTTGCTTTGTTGTGAACATTGGATTAGAGATAGAATCGATCAAACCCTTAATTTTCAATTTAAAAATTAAGTTATGATTTAATATTAAACTAATATAGAATTCATATCAATATATTTATTATGGTCTAATGATTAGTATGCTTATCAAGTCTTGAAATGCCTATGAGGCTAAAATTAATAGGTTAATAAATTCCTAAGTGATGTACAAGTTGAATTATAAATCAATTTCCCCACGTTTTAGATCAGATTCAAACACATCCAGGTATGAGATTATTGGGGGTTTATTGTTTTTAATTAATTGAGATGGTCAAGGTTTATGAAAAAAAATTAAAATTTTATTGTCCGACACTGATTCGCTTTTCCAGCAAGTTAGCCATATCAAACCTTACGATACTATAAGTTGCTTAATGATCTTAGACCCAAACAAGTTAAAAAGAGAATTTTTAAAATAAAGCTCAAATTAGAAGTATCCAGCGGTGGATCCATTGAGGGCTGAGCTGGGTGAGTGCCCACATTAAAATACGAATTTTATTCGGTTAGTTACTTATTTTATTAACAGTATATATCCTAAAATTTTATTTATACCCACTTTGGAATCTAAATTTTTTTCGTGTAATTACATATTTTATTGATGATGTCCATAATGAAATTTTATTTATGCCCACCTCATTCAAAAATTTTGTGTTGGCGGGAAATATGAGATGCTCTCACTTTGTTTAGACATGCATTTTGGGGGCAATGTCTTAGCATTTTAAATGCTTATTTCATCAATTATTTTCTTCATCTTTTCACCTCCTCATCTTCTTCTTCCCTTTCAAAGAGGATGAAATTTTAAGATGAACTATTTTTCTAGGGATCATTTTCACTTCGAAAGTTTTAAAGGTGAGCTTCATCTTTCTCATCTATAAACTTCAATAAAAGTTGTGAAACACTAAAAAAATAGTGGTGATAAAAAGAATAATATTTTTTAAGGATTATGAAAGGGGAAGGCTTTACATTATGTTCTTTATTTTTTATTTATTGTGTTTTTGTAAGGGAAATATCGATACCATAATCATAGGGTATCAATACAAAGGGTGTGATATCGATATTGGGGCTTAAATAGGTATTGATACTCATTAAGAGCATCGATACCTATAAGGTAGTATCAATACTCATGTAGAGATATTAGTACTAGGAGAGTTAATTCAACTTTGACTTGAGTACCGATACCCTTTAGGAGAGTATCGATACATGTTTGGTGATATCAATACTATGGATAATTATTTGCACATCAAACTCATTTTTGATTGTGATACTCAGGGTAAGTATCAATACATTTGGCTTGGTACCGAAACCCAAGGGTATGTATCGATATCCAAATGAGAAAAGGCTAGTGACATGTATTATTAATCAAGACTTGAGAATGATGAGTCTAATAACGTTGTGATGGAATAATAAACTTAAAAGCGAGAACTTGACTAAATGTGATTTTTCAGCATAAGAATATTATGATTTAAGATTTCATAAAACTTATGTTTTTATTTGATACAAGAGAAACATCGAGGATACTCAAATTACTTGTGTACGACGATCATCTAGTATTGTATAAGGAATATACATAAATCCCAAGAATTATGTTGAGGCACATAGAATGCTAGCTCGATGATGTTCTAACGCTATTTGACCTAGACTTCATTTGTAGTACTCTAGAGTAGTAGGCTAGTCCAATGTACATTACTGATGCATATGTGACCTAGATCTCACCAGAGGTACTAGACTAATGTTGGTCAAATGAATGTACGTTCCTGATGCATATATGAGTAGAGTTCTATCTAACATGATGTCATTAGTATACCATAAGAATATGAGTTATCGATGCTATATGACGTTGGGTTACATCATGATGTGTACTTGTGTGTTATGAATTATAATGCATGATAATTTCTTCTTGACTATACTTGATGGCATGCTCATATGATGAATGCATGTGGTATAGTAAAGTTATTTTTATGGAACTGAACTTGTTCGTTAAGTGTTCAGAATGTGTTTTCATTTGCATAAAAGCTAACATGATTTTTTCACCTCATTTTCATCATCATCAAATCAAACTTATTTTCCACCATTTTTAATTATCATTAGAAATTGTTATTCTATGATGTCTTTTGGTTCATTCTAGACACCAATGTACTCGTCTCATCTCCCTTTACCACTTTATCGGTTAAGATTTTCCAAAATATCTTTAAAACTCACAAAATTAAACATTAAAAATTCATCATTTTTAGGTGTTTGAAGCGTTCTTGTATTTGAGGGTTTTTAGACGTTTGCCTGAAAATATGAACAATGAAAACATTCTTTTAAAAGAAGAACAACATATTGAGTGTAGCTGAAGGGTACACATGTAATGTCATTGTTATGAAAGTATGTTAGGCGGTTAGCTTTACAGTTAGACTGTTAGACAAGTTGGCATGGGTGGTTGTCAACTGCATGGATTGATTGAGTGTATAAAAGCATTGTATTTTTCCCTAAAAGAGAACCAAGTTTATCACCCGAATGAAATAAATTTGTATATTCTTTATTATTTTTAGGGTTTCTCAATATGGTATCTTCTGCTAAAAGTTATGGGGCTACGTGGGTTAGTTTTTTCATCATTGTTTGGCTCATTCAAACGCTTCGCCGAGTGAATTCTTTTTCAAGATTCGTCGCAATGTTCACTAACAAGAAAGTTAATGGCGTGCTTGAAGAAATGAACTCCCTTATTTGGAAACAACAAGTCCTACTCACAGTGAGGAGCCATAGCCTCAAACACCTACTGAATGGTATGATGCAAGCTCCTCATGCAACAATAGTATATGAAAATCATGAATCGGTTCCAAATGATGCTTATGAGGACTTTATTGCACAAGACAATGCACTCGTGTCTTGGCTATTGTTGATAATCAATGCCTCCTTGTTACCTCAGTTTATGGGTACAAAGACCATCGTTGTTGTATGGTCAATGGTTCTCCATTTTTTTCTAATTGATCGACCACAATAGTGATGAACTTACATTACAAACTTCAATCTTTGAAGAAGGGTGATGATAACATGGTGTCTATATCATGTGTGTTAAAGAAGTTTACGATGCCCTTGCATCTTGTGGCAGCCCCGTCTATCAGGTCCAGTAAATTGTAAGCATCATGAAAGGTCCACTGAGGAAGTATCAACCTTTTTTTGGAAATTATAACCATAACGGTGAATATATCCTAGTTGATAAAGTGGAAGTAGAAACACATATTTTTGGGTTTGAGTCTCAGTTTGAGAATATGTCAATAAGCATTAATCTTGCACAGGGAAAGGTTTCGGGCAATTCTTCTAATCCTCGAACTCACAATAATCGTAAGTATCATCGATATTCGTTAGTATCAGGGGTAGAACCGATGGAAGAGGTCGAGGTCGTGCATGGTTACACTGTTAATTGTGTGGAAAAAATAGTCATTCAGTTGACCGGTGTTGGTACCACTTTAATCAATATTTCCCCGATGTAGGTGTTGATGTTGATCTCTCATAGTCACAAGAAGTATAAAAGAGAATTATCGAGAAAAAAGGTTTTAGAAAAGAAGAAAGGAGTTCATAGAAATTAAGATTTCATTCATTCATTTCATAAGGAAAATGCCTCAGCAATACAAGTTTTATTTGTTCACAATACTACTAAGAATCTAAGGAATGACAGGTGGTTATCCTTGCTAATTAACTCTATCTCTCTTCTGCAGGTGTCGGGCTCCCGAGTTTGGGCTGATCCAATAACTTCTGGATCCTGATGAGTGTCCCATGCCATTAATATAACATCCCAAAAACCAGGTTAGTGACTAAATTGTAAGATTTTGAAACTTCGTGTCTAATTTAGAAAAAATTAAAAGTTCATGGGTTTATCTAGAAATTGTTTGTGTAGGACTGAATAGCAAAGAAAGGAAGTTAGAAGGGAATATTGGTCAATAGATAAGAAAATAATTAAAAAGCCCATTATAGTTGCTTTATATAACCACGTCGAAGAGAGGAAGGGAACATCAGAGAACTCTAAAAACTCTTCATCATTCTTCCTCTTCTCAACGTGAACTCCATAGTTAAGGTGAACTTTGTTTTTAGTTGGTTATTTCTTGAAATTTATGAATGGTTTTGAATGTTGGAGCATTAGGAAAGATTATGGAAACTTAAAAGGATGTAGAAACTAAAGAAATTGTAAGTTATGGAAGATTGAATATAAGAGGTTTTTAAGTGAATTGTTGAGAAAGAGTTAGTAAGTGAAGTTTGAGATTAAATTTAACTTTTCATCAGTTAGAATAAGAGATTTATGAGGTTTGAAAGTGTAACATCCAAAAAACTGGATTAGTGACTACAATGTAAGTTTTGAAACTTTGAGGCATGATTTCAAAAAATTAAAAAGTTTAAGGATTTAATTAGAAATTATATGAGTGGGATTGATTAGTAAAGATGGAAAGATAGAAGGGTATAATGGTCATTTGGAAAGAAAATAATTAAAAACTTATAGTGGTGTTATATATTTACACGTGTAAATGGGAAGAAGGAAAAATCAGAGAACTCTGGAAGTTAACTTATTCTTCTTCTTCTTCTTCAACCGTGAGTTCTTGGTAAAATGTAAGTTGGTCTTAAGTTGGTTATTTCTTTCATTTTAAAGTTGGTTTTCATACTTGGAGTATTAAGAAAGCTTAAGAAAATATTAAGGTTGATTAAAACTCAAAGATGGATGACTTATAAGAGATTAAGTAAAATGAGTTTTTGAGTGAATTGTTAGAAAAGAATGAGTAAATGAATTTAGAAGTCATATTTGACTTGTCAAAAGTCTAATTAAGAAGTTATAAGTAATAGAAGTGAATTAAGAACATGTTGAAAATTTAGTAAGATTCTTGGTTTCTAGAATTATAATGAGATAGTGAAGATGATGATGTGTTATATGGATATAAGATGGTATGAGTAAGTATAGTTAAAGTTAATGGTATGAAAGGAGTTCAAAATGTGGAGTTTAAGTAAGCTTTGGTAAATTTTCGGGTTTAAGAAGGGTGTTATGGGCATGGGGTATCGGTACTGTTCATCCAATACCGATACTTCAAAGTAATATGAGTAGAAATTAAGCTTGGGGTATCAATACTGAAGGAACAATATTGATATAATATGATAAAATGGGATGAAATCATTATGAAGTATCGATACCATAAAAGAGTGGTATCGATACTGGTTGAAGAGGGTATCGATACCAAGTGTCTAGTATCGATCCCATCATCAAGTTAAAAATACAGAATGTCAAAATGGTATCGGTATCGAGGATGGGTATCGATACCATATAAGAGTAGTATCGATACTGTATTGGGAGTACCGATACTATTGAGTATGAAATATTAAGTTAAGTGTTTCTTTCAGCTTAAGTTATATTGATTGGTTATAAGCAATTCAAACTCCGATATTCATATAAGTCATAAATTCGTTTAGATATCGATTGAAGTCAAGACAAGAAGATTCGAAGCTCATAAGTATTGAAATTGGCTAGTGTGGCCTAGGTGAGTGTATACTAGTATGAAATATAATTTGATGGAAATTAGATTTGCGACAAGTCAGTTTCTGACATTTTAATATATGATTGCATGAGTAGAATAATGATTATGATTTGTACTGTGTGATTATGCCTTGTATGTATTACATGTTATGTGATATAAACCCACTTGATATGAGTTATATAACAATGACCTAAGTGACCATATGAGATTACATGCCTATGTAATAACATAAGAAAGTGAAATAAGTTCAAAAACATTGATCTATGTGATTATGTGAAGAAGGAAATAAGCTATGTAATTATGAACTATGTGAATATAAGTTTATGTTATATGCTATATATGGCAATGAGCTATAAGAATGTTATATGATCAACGTGATAAAAAGTTATGAGTTTACATGCCTATGTGATATGAATATGTGAATATGTGACGTGAGATACACGAAAATAAGCTACATGATTACATGTGCATGTAAATATGATTACGTGAAATAAGTTATATGAACTATCATAAATGATAATGCCCATGTTACGTGATAAGAGAGTTAGGGGTATAGTTGGCATACCAAGAGTCAAGGGGGTTCTACGTGGTCCTTCAAGATATATATGTAATCCTTTGGAACATATATCCGGTTCTTCAGGACACATATTTGGTCCTTTGGAATATATATATGATCCTTAAGGAGTGGTCCTTCGGGACATATATGTGGTCCTTCAGTACAAAATTCTATGTTGTCCTTCAGGACATCTATGTGGTCCTTCAGGACATTATGTGGTCCTTCGAGATATATATGTGGTCCTTCAGTACAAAATTCTATGTGCCCATAGTGGGAAATTTATACGAGCTGTGGTGACAACATATGTGCACAACCTCTATGTACTCACATATCTTTAGTTCTCAGAAGTGTACATGGGCTATTAAAAGACATAATATAAATAAAGTGTATGTGATGTTATGTGTGTTTCTTGATGCAATGTATTATATGCTTTGTATAAATGATAAGTATAAGATTATATGATAAATGAGATTAATGGAAATGATAAGATTATTGATGATGATAAGGATAATATATGTGTATGTATGCATTTTGTTATATGTAATATTCTATGAGTGATATGACATGATGATAGGAAATGTTTTGTATTGTTAAGTAATTAAGTTTCAAGTATACGTTTCATTATGCCTCACTAAGTCAATGACTTAGCGTGTGAGTGTTTCACTCTTAGGTTCTGAGAAGATGAACAGGGATCGAAGACAAGCAATACATGTCAACTTATCCTTTCCAAGAATTATATCAGAAAAGAATTGAATCATATGTATTTTATATTATTGATTTTAGTTGGCATTTAAATAAAGATTTGGTAGAATACGCTCTGATAAGCTTTGTAAAACTATATGATTGTGTTCAATATAAGTTATTCAGTTTTCAAGATAAACTTGAATTGTTAGATATTTTGTATAAGAAAACAGCTTGAAAAGTCAATGTGACACTTCAAACTCGTATCCGAGCCGGGTACGGGTTGGGGGTGTTACAGAAAGGTTTAATAATAAAATTGAGAATTTGGTATGATTTTTGATTCTAAGTAGACTATTGGGAATTTGGATGTTTAGAAGTACTAAAGTGAAATAAGTTGATTTGAAAGAGTATAGATGAGTTTAAAAGCTTTAAAGAAGGGTTAGATGAGAAAGTTAGCAAAGTTTGGGAAAATTTTCAAGTTAAATGAGTTAATTCTGGGTTAGGGGAGTCAATATTAGATGAACAATACCGATACCTCAAAGAGAAAATAGATGATATTTGAGTATGGGAATCGATACTATATGAACAATAACTGTACTAGAAATCAAAAGTTGATAAAATATACATGGAGTATCGATACTGAATGGGTAGTACGATACCAAGAGTATCGATACCATTATACAGGTACCGATACCATTTTATAAATGGAATTGTTAACTTCCTAAAAAGGCTACTTTTAAAGCCTTTTTTACTTAAGTTATTGTTTGTTTAAAAGCTTATTTTAGTCATTTTAGGATCATGTAGTTACATATAGTTACATTTGTGGTGGTTGTGCTATTTTATTTCTTAATGATGCTATTTGAGGGAAAGGTGCAGTTTGTCTATGGTGTGCAGGGAATAGCAAGAAAAAGGATTCTTTGGGAAGTAATGCCGCGGCATCACACGTTGCTAAAGCAGATTGAAATGCCTTGGCATTTCTGGCGTAGAAAAAGACAAAAAGATATTTCTGCATCAGGACAGCTAGCACTGGACAGCTGTCCCTGCACGTGAAGGACTGCTGTAACCGCCTGCCAGAGCTGCCAATGGACCACTGCCACTTGGAGGATAAGGTTCATGCACAATATATGATTCTAGGGGTATGAGGGGTATTTTGCACCCAACAACCTCATCATTACCCCTAGATATTTTATTATATATGACACCTCATGGGAGAGAAGAAGAAGAGAGGAGGGTGAGCACACGCATAGAGCAGAAAAATCAGATTTTTATTTTCTCTTTTTCCTTTCTTTTTCCTTGGAATATTCCTCCATTGATAAAGCTCCAAGGAGTGGCAAGCTAGGCGCCGAAAGGAGCTAGCTAGCTAGTTGGTTCGTGGTGGCCAAGAGGAGACCTCCGGTGGCACGTCGAAGGCTTCTTCTCACTTCCCTTTTTACTGTTATTTTTTATATTATTTTGTGGGTTGTTGGAACGAATTTTCATGACTTTGTGTTTGGATATTTTGAACCCCACCATGAACTAACTTATTTGGTGGTGGTTGGTTGAATGGTTGTTTGAACTTTATTTTCAATAGTATATTTAGGTTTATTTTGGTTCTTTATTTGCTTTGCTTATGAATGCTTCACCATCTAGGCTTGTAAGAGGCATGGAAATGTCCATCTCTTAGATGAAGGTTAGGTATTCGGAAGAATCCTAAGCTAAAAATACTTGTAAGTATTCGAAAGAAACGCAAGATAAGATCCTCATAAGAAATGGGTTATGGCATTTTCAAGGGGCTTTGAACCGGCCTAGGAATATTATAACTTAATCCCTTAGATCTCGAAAGGGACTAGGATAGGATTTCAACGACTAAAAAGGGTGTCTTTATCAATAGGGTAGGCTGTCCAACATCGTTGAGTGAGAGCAGATGCCTTGGCATCCTATTCTGTTAGGTTCTTTTGAACACCTTAGGAAAGCCCTGTCGAGTAAGTAAAGACAAGATAGCTTAAATATACTTGAGAAATAAGTTTAGCAACCTTAGACCAATCCTTACCATTCATTTCATTGGAAGCTTGTCACGTGAGGATTATTTTCTTCTTATTTTATTTATCTTTTTATTTACTGTTTTTACCATTTCTCATTGCCTCGATATTTCACCATACTCAATATTAAAACATCCATCATTGCCACTGCATTTCCATTTGCTACACCATCACACCATCAATCCGCATCCACCAGCATACACATATCCATTGCCATGACATTTGTATATACCAAGACTAACTATACTTAGATAATTTAGTGTATTGCTTTGGTTAGACTTTTGTGATTTCACCCAATCCCTGTGGAGACGATACTCACTCATCATTATATTACTTGAGCGATTGTGTATACTTGCACATTATTTGCGTATATTTTATAGTACTCACAACACGCGAACAGGAATTCTAGAACCAAAAAAGGGCATCGATACTACAATATAGTATCGATACCACAGTAAGGAAGTATCGGTACTGTACCTTGGGTACCGATACTATTTAAAGTGAAAATTTGAATTAAGTACTTCTTTTAGTTTAGGTTATTGATGATCAATTCATAATGCTTAGAAATCTGATATTCATATTGAATGTCTATTTGTGTAGATATCGAACATAAGCAAGTTTGGGAACAGTCGATGAGTTAAGATTGATCAAAAGAAATATAAAGAGTTATAAGAGTTGATTGGACTCAGTGAGACTAAAGTGAGTGCATACTATTAGAATATATGTATTGCTACATGGAAATTAGACTTGCTATAAGTCTGTTTCCAATATTTTGAATATATAATGACATGAGTAGAAGCATGATTATGATTAGTGCTCGGGTAAATCAGGTGTATATAGGGTGTCCCATAAGGATTCAAGGAATTGAATTCCCTGCTAATATGATGGAATTACCTTTTGATGAATTTGAAGTGATTTTGGGAATGAATTGGCTGTATCATTATCATGCCAATGTTGACTATAGATTGAAGAGGGTAACATTGATAAGTCTAGAAGGATTAGAAGTTATAGTGTTTAGTGACAAATTTAATCCGCTAGCAAATGTAATATCAATAATGTCGGCAAAGAAGCTATTGTTATAAGGATGTCAAGGTTTTATTGTTAATGTGAATGATACTCGGGTTAAGGAAAGTGGAATAGGCGATATTCCAACGGTTAGAGAGTTTTCAGATGTTTTTTCAGTGAAATTGTCGTGATTACCGCCAGACAGAGAAGTTGAGTTTCAAATTGAGGTAATGCATGAAACAACACCGATTGCAATGACACCTTATCGAATGGCTCCGAAAGAATTAAATGAGTTAAAGATTCAATTACAAGAATTGTTAGATAAGGGGTTTATAAGAGCAAGTGTGTTGCCTTGGGGAGCTCCAATGTTGTTTGTTAAGAAGAATGATGGTTAAATGCATCTCTACATTTATTATAGATAGCTCAACAAGGTGACTATCAATAATAAGTATCCTCTACCAAGAATTGATGATTTGTTTTAACAGTTAAAGGGAGCTTCAGTCTTTTCTAAGATCGATTTGCGTTCTGGGTATCATCAATTGAAGATTCAAGAAAGAGACATTCCAAAGACGGCTTTTAGGACAAGATATGGTCATTACGAGTTCATTGTTATGCCATTTGGGTTAACCAGTACACCTACTATGTTTATGGATTTAATTAATAGAGTATTTCAACCATATCTTGATAAGTTTGTGGTTGTCTTCATTGATGATATTTTGGTGTATTCAAAGTCTAATGAAGAGCATGATACGCATCTTAGGATAGTTCTACAAACTTTACAAGATAAGAAGTTATATGCCAAGCTATCTAAATGTGAGTTATGGTTAAATAAGGTGGCATTTCTTGGGCATGTGATTTCTGCAGAGGGGATTTGAGTTGATCCTCAAAAGATCAAAGCTATTTTAGACTGGGAAATTCTGAAGAATGTGTCTGAAGTTCAGAGTTTCTTGGGGCTTGCAGGTTATTATCGAAGGTTCGTTAAGAACTTTTTGATGATAGTTTTTCCTTTGACAAGATTGATAAGGAAAATATACTTTTTATTTGGACTCCTGAATGT
This sequence comes from Hibiscus syriacus, assembly GCF_006381635.1. Classification (NCBI taxonomy): domain Eukaryota; kingdom Viridiplantae; phylum Streptophyta; class Magnoliopsida; order Malvales; family Malvaceae; genus Hibiscus; species Hibiscus syriacus. The sequence continues at coordinate 757,649 of NW_024062657.1, forward strand.
TTGGAGAGTTTTGAAGCATTAAACAGAATTTTGACAGAAGATCCAATTTTGGTCCAACCTAAATCGGGCAAGAACTTTGTGGTTTACAGTGACGCATCCTATAATGGCTTAGGATGTGTATTGATGCAAGAAGGAAAAGTAGTGGCATATGCTTCCAGACTGTAGACACCCATTTTTGACCGAGTCTGAAGCTCAAGCCCACTACAACAAATCCAATCTCGGAGCCCAATGCAAGTCCAAAAAAAATCCAACAGGCCCAAAATAAATACAAGTAACTTGGTTCAAACCCAAGACCCGAATCCAAACCCGTGTCCAGCAAAGACCCGACCCGTGACCATCTCAAATGCCATCTTTAGCATCTCACGTTAAACCTGCAACAAATCCTCCAAAGTCAATAAAAAGTCAATCATCCACCGAAAATGTACCAAAGTTAAAACCAAATACATAACCCCAGAAATTAAGGGATGATTTCACCTAAACTTGTCATTATCCTACCAAACACAAGGAAATTAGCAAACAGAGGATTAAAACAAGGGTATTTCAATAATAAAAGGGGTGATCAGCAACCATTCGAAAGGGGGGAAATCATCAACAAATAGTTAGGGGGTCTCTTTCAGCAAGAAAACCAGAAACCAACAAAAACAAAAAAGATAAAAAATTAGAAGAGAAATAAGGGAGGGGACCATTCGAACCAGGGGAATTTCATCAGCAGGGAAAATGGGGTGTAGAGAGTTCTGTTATTCGAAACAGTGTATAATAAAGGTTTTTCATCCTCTAATTCGAAAGTTAATGTAAAAATTGGGGCTTCTTTTTCTCTTTCAAAGAAATACCAAGAGCATGTTTATCGTTTTTCTTTCAAAATAAGTAGAAATATTAAGCTAGTCTCAATTTATCTGTTATGCTGCTAGTCTCGATCAAATTTTGTTTCATGTGTGGCCTGTCTAGTCGTAGTTTTATGGCACAACAGTGTCAGTCGTGAGCATAGGTGAGGGTTTGAGATATTAAAAATTAGAATTGAAAAATAATTAAACTTTCAAAACTTAAGTTTTTAGCAAACAGTGGGTTTTCTTTTGAGGTGTGAAATAAAAGAAGAGTTTAGTGTTTTACCTGGTGCTCTAATCGCTTGTGAATGTATATGCTAAAGCAAGCTAATCTGTGCAAGTATACACAATCGATGCAAGTAATATAATAGTGAGTGAGTATCGTCTCCACAGGGATTGGATTATAAATATCTTTTCACCACAACTAGAATTAATGCCACAAATTAATCCTACTAAGTATTAAAGCTAAGAACTAATATTAAGGAGCTAAGAATAATGATTCAATGATTTCAGAAAAGTGTGGTCGAGACAATGAAAGTATGCAGACAGATAAAACAAAATAAAACAAGTATTAGATTAAATATAATGCAAACAACCTCATATATTCAGACGTGTCACAGAGCACTGATGCTAAACCATTGTCTCGACAACAATTATTTTAAGCCCAGAATGAATTATTATGACTCATTAAACTGCCCGACAGGATTACTAGGTATTCTTAGACGGTTTCTATGGAAATACCTCTCGGCGTTAACTATAGATGTTATCTTAACCTACTTTAGGTTTTATCCCTTTTAGTCGTTTGAAACTCACTCCTTATCTCTAAGGTAGACAAGTTAGAACTTCACCATCCCAGATTCATTCCTTTTCTCATGTTGATCTCTCTTAATTCTCTCGAATTCAAGAATCACTTTATAGACAAAAGGTTATCTCTCGATGCTCTTACAATGCCCAAACATGTTTTACTGAAACCCCAAGCGATCTCTCAATGCTCTTACAGTGTTAAGGAAAAATATTTAAACTATGAGCAAAACAGTCATAAGCAAACATAATTCATCATTAATAAACATAAAATATTGTTCAGGCAAAACAAAGTTTAACACCAAGTAAAGCGTTCATGGTGTTATCAAAGATCATCCAAGTTTAAACTGTTTAATACAACCCCAAATAAAATAACAGTTTAAAAAACAGGAAGAACGACTCCCAAAACTGGGGGCTCTATCGCGACAATCCTGATCAGTACCACGCCTGCCTTGGTGATCACCCTCTCTCATGGCCTGATCACCGCTCTTCTATCGTCTGGCTATGGAGGACCCCAAGGAAGATTGGGGGGTAGACAGAGGGAAAGCACTGCAGTTGCTTGCTCACGCCTAAGGTAAAGCTCTTATTTTTTTTCTTTCCCTTTTCTTTTTGTGGCTACGGTTGGTAATTATAAGGAGAATTTCCTAGGGCTTTGCATGCTTATGGAGTTTTCTAAATTAGCCGTTATTAATTTCCCAAACTTAAAAAGGAAAGGCAGCTGGCGGTTGTCAGGATATTCAAGGCTTGCTTGCACGTGAAGCAGGTCATCCGGCTGGCATGTGACCTAGGCGGTTTCGCCACATTTGCTTCAGACTTCTTCAGATAAATCTTGCCTCGACGAGATAAATCTGCTCCTTATGTTCTCATCTGCTCCATTGGCCTTTGCAACTTTTCATTGTCACGACTGAAATGTTCTTCCTCTGTAGAATTCCTGCACAAACACAACTCAAACAACCCCTTCTCCTAATCAGCATCAGTTAAGCCAAATAAATCTTTCCTTGGCAAAACTTATCCACCACAACCTATATGTAACTAAATGGAACTAAAAATGTAGTGCATACTTTGTTTAGACGAGCAATAACTTAAGTGAAAAGACTATAATTTAAGTCTTTTTACGGGGTTATCACACCCCCAAACTTAAGCTATTGCTTGTCCTCAAGCAATGGATAATAGCTAGAAGAAAATCAAAATTGTCAGGGCAAAGCAGTATCAAGAACATCATCAGGTTTGAGATTTAAGCCCTCAGTAAAAATATGTGGCCTCAACATGTTCAACAGTCATATTAGTCAAGTCCCTTCCCTAGTCAAGATCCTTTGCTATTGTGTGTGTGTGATTGTAACCAGTCTATGCGTAGAGGTAATTAGAAAACTTAAAGTAAGCACTTCTAGGTTGTCAAGGAAACAAATTATTCATCAGACTTAGTTTATACTCTTAGTTATTTATCAACTTTTATTCCCTTTATTCACACTTTTTTTATATAGGGGAGTCAGCTCATCACAACTACCGTTCCACACTCTAGGTGAAAGGGAGCATACATTCCACCCCCCAAGCTAGTCGGACAGAGTCATCCTGTGACTACTTGCATTCACTCATATACCTTGGCTACTCTTAATTTCTTTTGGAGTTTTTATTATTCATGCCTTTGCACAGAGGAGTGTCCCTTTGTATTTTTCGAGTTTTCAAGTTTTTAAAAACTAGAGAGTTTTTACCTTAGCCTTAGAATATTTTTGAAGTCTCGACAATTAGAAAGTTATTTCCTAAAATTTTTACAGATTACCTAGAGCAAAGATAACCTACAATCGTGTTTATAAGTTTTAAAGGATCAAGCCTAGGGTTGGTTCTCTTCTTCAGACAGTCTTTACAATAATTCTGGCCTAGGTAATAAAATTTTACATTCATCATTAGGCATCCCTAATTCATTCCTAACAATAATCCTAACCTGCTTATGTCATGACAACCAAAATTTTCAACTAATTAACATCAATTACTATTTAAAAAAGTATAGTAGAATGGACAACACCTCCCCCAAACTTGAGGGATATATTATCCTCAATGCATGAAAACTACACTAAATGTTGTTATATGCAAATGCGAAAAAAATGAAAAACTACAAAAACTTACTGTGGTGGTGTGGCTTGACTGGACGCCCTCGTGCGGCGTTGTTTGGGAGGGGAAGGGCTCTCGGATCCCGAGTCTACTGCTTCTGGATGAGAAGGAGACGGTTGAAATATACGCCCCGCCGTTCTCTTGTATCGCTTCTTGTTGGTCGAAGCTCGGGCTGGAGTAGACTGCTCGGTTACGGAAGTCAGATGTACTAGAACTGGTGGTGGACTAGGAGCTGCTGTTGGGGCTAGTGGTGTTGATCGAACTGGGGATGAAATAGGATCCTGCTCAGGTTGCTTTGGTGCTGGCGTGAAATCTTCATCAGTGAAGAAGTGGGGTGGAATATCACTGTTGCTTTCGGTGGTGGAGAAGGATGAGAAACTGAGGAACTCCTTGGTGTCGCCATGGTTTTCTTCTGGTACGGGTGGGACATGGGTTGCCAATGGTGGCATATCGGTGGGCACCTATGGTGGAATGTCTGGAGGGGCATAAGATGTCGAGGCATGGAATGTAGTTAAGGATGACACTGGGGAAGGTTGGTAGTCTGATCATTGTGGTTGGGAGTAACTCCTTGATGAAGGCGTTGTGTTGCATGTCCATTGCCTTGGCGTATTTAAAGTAAATTTTTATGTGGTCCTCTAGGCGCCCGATCTTTTCATGCGTCTCACGCGTGTGCGTGACAACAACAGTCATTCTAGCCGCAGCAACCGATTTTGCTCCTCACTCCAGACCCTCCTTTGGGTCGTCATCATTGAAACTCATCAACTCGGGGACCTTTCTCTTTGTAATACCCTCCTTGGGTTCGATGAAGTCTTCGAATGGTTCCTCAGGAACCTTTTTCTTTCTGTACAACGTGGTTATAAGGTTTGGGAACAGTACGTTACCACGGTTCTTCTTGGCACAGTCATGGATCTGCTTAAAGATGATTTCACCCACATCGATCGTCCTACCGTATATGATTGAGTGCAACAGCATCAGCCGCTTGATGAGGACAGTGGTGTTGTGGGACGTTGGCATCAACTTACCTTTAAGAAAATGGTTCCATAGTTTCATGTCTGGTTTTAGGGCTCGACGATCTACTCGCTTTCTTGTGGGGGCATTCCCTTCGAACTTGGCCCACCAAAAACATAAATCCTGTAGAACTTCACTGTACGTTTCTTGATCTGCCTCAGCCACAAATCTCTTATACTGGTCATCCACTTTCCCCAACTTAAAGTATTTGTGCAGAAGGGGAAAAGCGAATGATTTTTCCTCGAACATATACCGTGTGGTTGGAGGTGTCCGCGAGGTGGGCATAGAAATCCCTCACCATTACTGGTGCTACGACGTTAGGATTACAAGTAAACTTTTCCCAGTTATGCTTCTTTATGACGTCCATCACCTCAGGGCCAAACTGCTCTTCTCCCTCGGCTCCTTTGTACTGCTTGAGTCTTTTCCCGTTCACTTTGAAGATGGAACCATCGTTTTGGTTTAGAATTTCAATTGTTCCATTGTCATGGACTTGGTGTACGATGAATGGTCATGACCATCGTGATTTTAGCTTGCCTGGGAATAACTTAAGGCGTGAATTGTAGAGCAGTACTTGTTGTCTAGAATAAAAATACCTCGGCAATATTTTTCTGTCTTGCCATCGTTTTGTTTTCTCCTTGTAAAGGCGGGCATTCTCGTATGCATGTGCTATAAATTCATCCATCTCGTTCAGTTCCAATAGTCTTCTTTCTCCAGCAAGCCGAGCATCCATGTTTATCTTTTTTATAGCCCAATAAGCTTTGTGTTCGAGTTCAACCGGAAGATGACATTCCTTTCCATGGACTAGCTTGAACGGGGACATTCCCAGCGGTGTCTTGAATGCTGTGAGATAAGCCCATAATACTTTATCTAGCTTCGGCGACCAATCTTTTCGACTTGGGTTGACCACTTTTTTGAGGATCTATTTGATTTCTCGATTAGATACATCGGCTTGTCCATTCGTCTGAGGGTGATACGCCATAGCAATTCTATGTCATACTCCATATCTTTTCAGTGCCTTTGCAATCAATTTATTATCAAAATGTGTCCCTTCATCGCTAATGAGAGCTCGTGGTGTTCCAAAGCGGGTGAATATATTTTTGTGCAAAAACTTTAACACCGTCTTGGAATCGTTCTTAGGTGCTGCAATGGCTTCAACCCATTTTGATACGTAATCCACTGGCAATAGAATATACATATCTCCGAATGATGTTGGAAAAGGTCCCATGAAATCTATGGCCCATACGTCGAAAAGTTCGATCTCCAGAATGTTTTGCCATGGTATCTCATGCCGTTTCGAGATGTATCCTGTACGTTGACATCTATCACATGACTTGTAGAATTCATGCGTGTCTTTGAACAAGGTTGGCCAATAAAATCCCGACTGAAGCACTTTTGTTACTATTCTCATCCCACCAAAATGTCCTCCATATGGTGACGAGTGGTATTGGAGTAGGATATCTTGCTGCTCTTCTTCTGGAATGCACCTTCGGATTATTTGGTCTCCGCACTGCTTGAATAGAAATGGTTCGTCCCAGTAGTAATGTCGTACATCATGTCGAAATTTTCGTTTTCCCTGGCTAGATAAATCAAGAGGAACAATACCACTAACAAGAAAATTAACGATGTCAACATACCACGGTGCAGCCGTGACAAATAATATTTTCTCATCAGGGAAATCCTCTTTAATATCTGTGATGTCAGGACAATCAGGTTTGTTATATAGCCTTGACAAATGGTCCACCACTTGATTTTCTATACATTTTCTATCATTGATCTCCAAATCAAATTCTTGCAGTAATAATATGCACCGAATTAGTCTAGGTTTTGCATTTTTTTATTAATCAGATATTTAATAGCTGAGTGATATGTGTGCACAATTGCCTTAGTGCCTATTAGATATGGCCTAAACTTATCGAATGCAAATACTACTGCTAAGAGTTCCTTTTCAGTGGTGGTATAGTTCACTTGAACATCATTAAGTGTTCGTCTTGCATAGTAGATAACATGAAAAATTTTACTTTTTTGTTGCCCTAGCACTGCTCCGACTGCATAGTCACTAGCATTGCACATAAGCTCAAATGGCTCTTTCCAGTCTGGTGGGATAACTATTGGTGTTGCTGAAAGCTTTTTCTTCAAATCTATGAAGGCATTCAAATAATCATTAGTAAACTCAAATGGATGATTTAGTTGAAGCAAAAGATATAAGGGTTTAGATATTTGAGAAAAGTCTTTTATGAACCACCTATAGAATCCTGCATGTCCAAGGAAACTGCGTACACCTCGCCCATTAGTAGGTGGGGGAAGATTTGTAATTGTATCCACCTTGGCTTTGTCAACTTCAATGCCATGGCATGAAATTTTGTGTCACAACACTATTCCTTCAATTATCATAAAATGGCATTTTTCCCAATTCAGTACTAGGTTGGCCTCTTCACAACGTTTCAACACCTTTGATAAATTGCCGAGGCATCGGTCAAAGTCATCACCTGAAACAGAGAAGTCGTCCATAAATATTTCCATGCACTCTTCCACCATATCTGAAAATATTGCCATCATGCATCATTGGAATGTAGTTGAAGCGTTACATAGTCCAAACGGTATTCGTCTAAATGCATAGGTACCATACGGGCATGTGAACGTTGTTTTCTCTTGGTCTTTGGGTGCTATGGCAATTTGGTTATACCCCTTGTATCCATCGAGAAAGCAATAAAATGCCTTTCCCGTTAATCTATCCAACATTTGATCGATGAAAGGGAGGGGAAAATGATCATTCTTTGTGGCTTTGTTGAGCTTCCTATAATCCATGCATATGCGCCAGCCTGTGACTGTTCTCGTGGTGAGTAACTCATCATGCTCGCTTTTAACCACGGTTACACCACCTTTCTTTGGCACACATTGGATTGGGCTAACCCATGAACTATCGGATATAGGATAAATCACTCCCGCATCCAGTCATTTTATTATTTCCTTCATGACTACCTTCTTTATGATTCGGTTGAGCCGTCTTTGGGGTTCTACCGAGGTGTTGTGGCCATCTTCAAGATTGATTTTGTGCATGCATATGGTTGGACTGACTCCTTTCAAGTCTTCCATCTTCCATCCTATAGTTTTTCTATTCTATGACAAAACATTCAACAAACTCTTCTCATGTTTGGAGGTTAGGTTGGCGGAGATTATCACTGGTAAAGTTTCATCAACTCCTAGATAAGTATATTTCAAATGTGATGGTAAAGTATTAAGCTCCAATTTCAGTGCATTTTGTGAAGATGAGTCTTGAGATTTAACTTCATCATAATCTAAAGGTTCGAATTTCATACCTGACCTATGAAGAAATCTCAATTGGTCATTTGGCTTTCCTTCGCATCTTGCATTGGTATTGCTTTCAGGGTGTTCAGTGTGCAGATTTTCGTTGTTGTGGCCATGATTGTCAGAACCGTCTTATGAAATATTTCGTCAGGGCCAAAGTTTTCTGCTTCATGTATTTCGGTTGTAGGTTCATGGTACAAATTGATGTACTCATCGAGCCTTAGGGATTCACCTCATCTCATGATTGCATTTTCTTCCATCTTATTAATGCATTGGCATTCCTCTGGATCGTCTACGTATTTCATAGAGTTGAATACATTGATCGTGACACTTTGCTCACTAACTCTCATGGTGAATTCTCCCTTTTCACAGTCTATTAGGATTCTTCCTGTAGCTAAGAATGGGTGTCCCAGAATGATTGGTTCATTTTCATCAGCTTCGCAATCCAGAATGAGAAAATCCACTGGAAATACGAATTTATCTACCTTTACTATGACGTCTTCAATTTTTCCCTCGGGTCGCACATAAGACCGATCAACCAACTGTAGAATAACCGAGGTGGGATGGGCGTTATACCCGTCTAGTTTCATGAATATCGATATCGATTTTGGTATCAAGTTTACACTTGATCCCAAGTCAATGATAGCTCGTCCGATGAAATCATTACCAATGGAACATAGTATTACAAAGCTGTCAGGGTCTGTTTTCTTTGGTGGGAGTTTGCTCACTACCGAGCAGATTTCTGTTGCCGTGGCGACACGTTATACGTTCTTTTTCTTTGTAACAATTTCCTTCAGATACTTGGCATAGGAAGGCATTTTCTCGATGGCTTCGAGTAGGGGCATATTGATACAGAACGGGTCCAGAACATTAACAAATTTCTTGAACTGGATGTCATCATCATGTTTCTTCAACCGTTGAGGAAACGGTGGTGGAGGTCTCACATCGACTACTGATGGTGCAGGGAAATCACTGGCCTTGACCATGAATTTCTTGTTATCCGGATGATGCTTTTCTGGGCCTTCACTTCTTTCCTTCTCTTTATGTGCTTTCTCTTGTTTAGTATTCTCATATTCCTCATCCGGTTGTGTTACGCCTTGGTGAGAATTGTTCAACTGTTCTCCACCAAACTTGTCATCTTGATCAACTTGTTTTCCACTCCTTAGCGTAAGTACATTGCATTGCTCCTTCTCATGATGCTTAGTGACTTCAGTATCACTAGGGAGATTTCTGTTTGGGCAAGAATGTAATGCCATGGCAATCTGTCACACTTGATTCTCTAATGCTTTGAGAGATGAACTATGGCTTTGCAAAAGTGTTGCCTGACTTTGTAACAAATTTCCTTGATTTTTGATTGTTGCAGAATGTTCGTGCATCAAGGTTTTTGTAGACGCCATGAAATCTTTTGTCGTGGCCATGAATTCTTGCAAGGATAATTCCAAGGAGTTAGTATTGGAATGAGTGTTAGAGAAAGAAGCTATACCTTTGTTGTTCTGCCAAGGCTGCTGATGCTGATTTTGAATATGTTGATGGTCAGAATTATTTTGTTGTGGCCTTTAATTTGTGGCTTGATTGTTGTTGTTCCCTTGATTATTCCACGAAAAATTTGGATGTTGTCTCCAACCAGGGTTGTACGTGTTCAAATAGGGATTATTGTTGTTCCGATTATAGTTATCCATAAAATTAGTTGACTCATGATTTTCAAGACATTCACTCTCATGATGGTTGCCTTGATATAATAGGCACACATTATTGGTCGCCTTGACTTCTCTTACCTCATTAGGACATTGCAAATTTTTTAACATATTAGTTATGGCAAAAAGTTGGGCTGCTACCAAATCTTTTCTTTCTAATTCATATGCTCCAGAGGTTTTTCTGCCGATTCCCAATCTTGCACTTGGAAATTGATAGTCATTATTTGCTATCCTGTCGAGGATGTCAAAAGCTTCCTCGGGTGATTTGTCTAGTAGGATACCATTTGCTAAGGCATCTAACATCATTCGAGTTAGTGCGTTGACTCCATTGTAAAACATCACCACTTGCGTCCAATCATGAAATCCATGATTAACACATTTGCGAAGTAAACTTTTATACCTATCCTAACATTCGTACATTGATTCATCATCGCCTTGGCGAAAACTCGCAATGTCGTTCCAAAGCTGTGTATTCATATTGGACGGATTATATCAATGTAAGAAACTCTTGCATAAATCTGCCCATGACTCTATTGATCCGGAAGGAACTCCGCTGAACCAAGCTCTTGCTCTATCACGTAAGGAGTAAGGAAAAAGCTTCAGTTGGAGCACATCTTCATGTACTCCTTATTGTCTAAATGAATCGCATACTTCAAGGAAAGCACGCACATGTTGTCTAGTGTCTTCATTGGGTGTACCACCAAATTGGTCGATAGAGTTCAACATATTAAACATCACTATTTGAGTTCAAAATGAGTGGCTTGTATCTCAGGTGCCACTATACCAGGATTGAGGTCATCGAGAATTGGGTTCAAATGATCTCGTATCGCTCTTGGTCTTGCAACTTGATCTCCTAAATCTCCCATGTCGTTTTGCATTTGATCCAATTATTCTCTGGTTTTTGGGCACGCAACCTTTATCTGAACGATTGCTCAACTTCGGGGTCGAATGGTTCAAAAGGCTTACCAGCAGATCTCAAGGTCATGCAATAATAAAAACCTATAAAAGAAAATAATAAACTACGTTAGACTAAATAATTATAAAGTGACATAAAGAACTTGTTATGGCTGGAAATTTCGTAAGTTGCCAATCCCTGGCAACGGCGCCAAAAACTTGATCGCTTGTGAATGTATATGTTAAAGCAAGCTAATCTGTGCAAGTATACATAATCGATGCAAGTAATATAGTAGTGAGTGAGTATTGTCTCCACAGGGATTGGATTAGAAATATCTTTTCACCACAACTAGAACTAATGCTACAAATTAATCCTACTAAGTATTAAAGCTAAGAACTAATATTAAGGAGCTAAGAATAATGATTCAATGATTTCAGACAAGTGTGGTCGAGACAAAGAAAATATGCAGACAGATAAAACAAAACAAAACAAAACAAGTATTGGATTAAATATAATGCAAACAACCGCACATATTCAGACGTGTCACAGAGCACTGATGCTAAACCATTTTCTCGACAACAATTATTTTAAGCCCAAAATGAATTATTATGACTCATTAAACTGCCCGACAGGATTACTAGGTATTCTTAGACAGTTGCTATGGTAATACCTCTCGACGTTAACTTAGACATTGTCTTAACCTACTCTAGCCTTTATCCCTTTTAGTCATTTGAAACTCACTCCTTATCTCTAAGGTAGACAAGTTAGAACTTTACCATCCCAGATTCATTCCTTTTCTCATGTTGATCTCTCTTAATTCTATCGAATTCAAGAATCACTTTCTAGACAAAAGGATATCTCTCGATGCTCTTACAATGCTCGGACATGTTTTACCGAAACACCAGGCGATCTCTCGATGCTCTTACAGTGTTAAGGCAAAATATTTAAACAATGAGCAAAATAGTCATAAGCAAACATAATTCATCATTCATAAACATAAAATATTGTTCAAGCTAAACAAAGTTTAACACCAAGTAAAGCATTCATGGTGTTATCAAAGATCATCCAAGATTAAACCGTTTAATACAACCCCAAATAAAATAAGAGTTTAAGAACAAAGGAAGAATGACTCCTAAAATCAGGGGCACTGTCGCGACAATCCTGATCAGTACCACGCCTGCCTTGGTGATCACCCTATCTCGGGGCCTGATCACTGCTCTGCTATCATCTGGCTATGGAGGACACCAAGGAAGACTGGGGGTAGGCGGAGGGAAATCACTATAATTGCTTGCTCACGCCTAAGGTAAAGCTCTTCATTCTTCTTCCATGTCCTATTCTTTTTGCGGCTACGATTGGTAATTATAAGGAGAATCTCATAGGGCTTTGCATGCTTTTAGAGTTTCCTTAATTGGCCGTTATTAATTTCCCAAACTTAAAAAGGAAAGGCGGTTAGAACTCACTTAAAGATTCGGTCTCGATATTTTTAAATAATTGAATATTCTTTATCTTTCTAATGGCTTAGTAATTTTAATTTTAATTATTTTGGTGCTTTTGAATGTCATAAAATTCAATTTTTTATTGTTTTAAGGGATCAAAAATCAAATTAAAATCGAGTTTATAAATTTCATTGCAAAGATATTAATTAATCGATTAGGTACCGATTTAATGCGTTGTGGGGGTGTTAATCATTCACTACGCGTAACCGACTCCTGAACTCGGATTTAAGTAAGGCGTACCTCAACTTGTCATTTTAATTAAAAATAATTTTTATTTAAAATGACATAACATTTTTGTGGTGCCCAATCATACCCTAATTAAAGATTGGTGGTGACTCCTCAAACCATACGCTTTTTATTTAAAAGAAATCCCAAAATTTTCTAAACGAGAGGTTTTTTTATGTCACATTTTTAATTAAAAATTAATCACAAGAAAGGGATAATTAAAAATGACGTGGTTTTTTAAAATCTCGCTCCTCTTAGAAAAAATCGTTTCGACAGCTTGGCGACTCCACTGGGACTTTTTTTAGAGGGTTAGGCCGATAGTCGATTAATTAATTGTCTTTGTAAACGAAAGTTATAAGTTCGTTCTAATTTGGTTTTTGATCCCTTGTTTGTTTTAAATTTCTTGTTTCCATTTTAATTTGTAATTTGATTAACGAATAAATAGTTGTACTAACATGTGATTTACATGTTTCAGTTTTCTAACCTTCACTTTAGTATGTTGTTTTTCGTGGATCGAGGCAAAGGATTATGGGCTTTAGCAAGCAACCTCTTGGATACATATGCCTCATGTTTACGAGCGAAACATTGAGTTTCCTCGCATGGACATGGGGAAATGTATCCTCTCGAATTGAATGATTCATTTTAAGCTTATAATGGGTGAGGATCGAGGGTCTGGCAAACCCAAGGGGCACCAACAAAAGATAATTCGAGGACCCTGTTAATGATACCAATACTCTATTCGTCTGATACTGAATCTCTATTCAGGGTTCTTCAAAAGTCATAAATGGGAAACTCATTCTAACCTTTTCCTTGAATTTATTTATTTTTGCAAGAAGTATGAGAACTAGAAAAGTTTGCGGTTACATTTATTTCTCGAGCATGCGACTTAGATATCATGCGTTTAGGATTTTTTTGTGAATAACAAAGCATGTGGGTAAGGTTTAGGATATATTTTTTATGTTGTTTGATTATTTATTGTATATACTAACAACATGTTGTTTTTGTGTTTTTATTTATTATTGTTGCATTACATTATCATTCATGAAGAAAGGTGTTGGTTCACGAAGTGGTCATCAAAGTAGAAGGCGGTCATAAAATGGACAAGAGTTTTCATAACAAGGAAATAAAGAATGTTGAAGTAAGGTCGTGTTCTGAGGAAAATCAGAGGAAGAAAGGTGATAATCTATTTGAATACTATATATCGGTACTACCAGAGGTCATTCCAGTCAGTCTAAAGCAAAATGATCTGCAAGAGTTACGTGGAATTCGGGAGAGTTGGAATTCTGATGTGAAGTTTTCTTTCTAGCAAGAGCATGGTGATATAGCCCTTTTGTTGTACGTGAAAGTAAATGAACCCTTGATCAAAACTCTAATCCAGTTTTGGAATCCAGTGTATAGTTGTTTCACTTTCAACAAGGAAGACATGCCTCCCATGTTAAAAGAGTACGCCTCCCTGTTTCATTTCGAAATGATACATTTGGATAGGGTCTACTCAAAGGCCACAAGAGTGCAATCCTTCAAAAGCAAACTCGCAAATATTATTGGAATGGGGGGAGAAGTGGGTTGCTGACCGAATCCAAAAGAAAGGAGAGTCTGATTGTTTCCCTTGGTCGTGCCTTAAAGAACTTATTGTCAAGCATAGCGATATCGAGAAGAGCATGGAGATGTTCGCTTTGGGGGTTTATGGTTTAGTGATTTTCTCGAAAGTTCTTTGTCATGTAGAATCCGTTGTAGTCGATTTATACAAGCGTTTAGAAAGGAATGTGAATCCTATTCATGCGGTTTGGGTAGAGACATTCAGGGTGCTTAACAGTTGCAGAAGAGCAGAGAGTAGCCGCTTCACTGGGTGTGTCTAGTTGTTTACCGTATGGATACGTAGCCACTTTTGGAAGATTGATCGAGAATACAGTCGGTGGTTTTCAACTTCCTGTTCACCCTTAAAAAATTTCCTCACCAAAGAATGACCGGAGCATCTCACCAAGAAAGATTAGGTTTCACTTTTTAGAAATCTACAAGATCATGATATAGTGTGGCGCATCCCCTGGTTAGCTTTTGTTGATGTATTGTACAAATACGGGGATTCTGATTGGGTAACCCTATTAGGGTTATGGGGTGAAATAGGTTATGCTCCACTAATGGTGTTAACGTAATTCGGGGCACGCCAATTTGTCCTAGCTACATTCGGCCTGAATACGTCTGAGTTTGTGTACTACGGAGATCACTACAAGAAAACTACTCGCGTAATGTTAGATGCATGGAAGTCAACCTTTAGAACCGATTTGGTAGCAACCGAGGTCATGTTGACACCAGATTATGTGGCATGGAGAGTTGTAAGGAAGAATGATGTCATTCCCTTAGCGGATCATGATCAAATTATTCCTTTGGAAGCATAGTTCAGATACGTGCCGTCTAAGTTGGAGATACTAAAAAGTGAGTACGAAGTAGAAATTGCCAGAAAGGAGTCAGAGTGTGAAGCTCTAAGACAAGAGAATTTTATGTTGGACATTGATAAGGGGTTCTATAATAAACAATTTGAGCTTATGCGTAAGAGAAAAGATGATGTTGAGGCTGATTTCGCCAACTTGCAGAATGATTACCGAATGGTGAATCGGGCTCGAGAAATTACTGGACTCAAAAAAACTTCTGAACAGTGGAGGTTGGAGCTCAAGGCTGAAAAGGATAGTCGAGTTAGGGATGTCAGAGCCGAAAGAGAATGTCGAGTCAGATAATTAGATGCGGAGAGGAAGAAAAGAGATCAAAAACTCGAGTTAGAGAAGAATTCCTAGGCTAGTGCACTGAGTAACGAAAGAAAAGAAGCTAAAGAATTCAGACAAAGGTGCACTTTGAGCAAGAAACGAGAAAAGTAGCTCACTTTTAAAATACAAGGGTTAAAATATAATATTGAGAAGCTCGAAGTTGAAAATCAAAGTAGATTAAGCGAGATCAAGGAGGGAAAACGAAGAATAAAATAATTACAAATTGAGAAAAGTAATATGTTTTAAGGGTTCAGAATAAAGGTGAATAGTATGCAAAGTGAACTTGAGATTATAAGACAAAGAATAGACAAGCTCGAAGCTGAAAAGAGGTGAAATAATGAACAATTGAAATTAGAAAGACAACATCGAGAGAGTGTGCTCCAAGGCAAACAGGATTAAGTGTTCCTTTAGATACAAAGATACGGAAAAAAGAACGAGCGAATAGAGGTCCTCAATCAAGAGATGCAAGAGATAGAAGCCAAGCATGAGGAAGAGTTAGCTTGGGCTTAAGCAAAGAATGAAGAGTATAGTGCCTACATTCTGTAGCTCAAAAACTCCTTATTTATATAAAATAGTCAACGTTTGTCGTCAGATCTAAGGGTTAGCCTCGAAGAGAACGCTTCTTTGCGAAAAAAGGTTCATGATTTAGAGGGTGCCTTGCGAAACTGTCAAATACAAATTGTTGGTCTTGAGCGCACTGTTAGAAGAACCAGGCAACAATGACAGAACTCAAACGAATGCTTTGAAGACTAGAAAACAAATGTGAATCACGTAATCAGTGAAACCATGAATCAATTAAGTGGTATTACGAGATAATTGGGAGAGATGGACATCCAAGCAATAGTCATCCATAGATATACAAATCCAGCATCAGATATGGTAAAAGGGGTCAATTGGCTTGTCAATGAGATAATAGAGCTGAGCACTAGAGCTAGGCCTTTTCTGTAATGGATTTTTCTTGTAACGATTATGCTTTTGTCCTTAATGAAAGTTGTTCTAAGACTGATCACATATTATGAATTAATGCCTTTCTGCATACATTCGTATTTTATTATGCATTTTTTCACTTTTATCATTTTATTCCCACATAGTTTCCATTCATCCTCAAAACATCAAAATTAACAATAAAGGGTACACTACAGAATATTGGGAACTTTGAAGCATTCATACAACACGAGGAAGAAAGCCATGGATGATAAGATTGCTTAGATTGAGAAAACTCAGTTGGAGTTGCAAGAGAATATAAAGAAAATGCAAGAGGACATGATCAATGCTCAAAAGGATATGCTTTATAAGTTGGCAAGTATGTTGGAAGGGAGAAATACACAACATGGAAAGGGCCCTGAACTAAGAACTGAGGAACCACTTTATCCTCTAGGGTTTACCCCAACACAATCTCAGAATATCCAAGAGACATTTGTTCCTACTAGAGTACACATCAATCATGTTGGTGTTACTGTGAATCTGTAACCTAGATCTTGTTCATATCCCGAAGAAAATCCATATCACCAGGTTCCAGACCTTGATGAAGAATCTAAAAAAGGCCAAAATAAGCAATTGCAGGAATAATATAAACAATTAGGAAGCGAAGGCCGGGCTATGAAAGAAGGCACCAATATGGATGGGCTTGACGCTAAAGAATTAAGTTTAGTTCCTGATTTGGTCATACCTCAAAAATTTAAGACTCCTAACTTCGAGAAATTTGATGGTATCGGATGCCCTTCCGCTCATATTACGATGTTCTATAGGAAAATGACTGGTTATATATGGGATGATCAGCTACTGATCCACTGCTTTCAAGAAAGCTTAACATGTTTAGCACTACGATGGTATAATCAACTGAGCAGAGCTGATATTAGGTCATGGAAAGACCTTGCTAAATCCTTTCTCGACCAATATAAACATATAAAAGATGCCAGGCCTAACAGAATGGTGTTGCAAGGAATATAAAAGAAGTCTAATGAGAATTTTAGACAATACGCTCAGAGGTTGAGGGAGGTAGGAGTGCAAGTCCATCCACCATTGGAAGAGGAGGAAACAAATATTCTTTTCGTTAATACCTTAAAGGCTCCTTTTTTGTCGCATCTTATTGGTAATCCTTCTTGAAGTTTTGCAGATATAGTTACAACATGAGAAATGATCGAAATGGCGATTAAAAGTGGGAAGCCCGAGGGGGGAGAGTACAATAAGAGACCGCCAATAAGAAAAAAAGAAAATGAAGTCAGTAACGTATAGAAGTATGATTCCACTAACATCACATTTTTGACCTCAGGGAACGATATCACCACCCTAAGATGACAATAGACAAGGGGCAAGAGACCTGAGAAGGGAGAGGTCTTAATTCGATCCAATCCCTATGACTTATAAGGAGTTATTTCACGTATTATTCGATCGACATGTAGTCTCGCCTTATCATGTGTCACCTATAAAACCTACGTATCCCAAATGGTACGATGCTAGTGTTAAGTGTGAATACCATTCAGGGAATCCCGGACATTCTATTGAAAATTCCACTGCGTTCAAAAAGGTCATCCAAGCTTTGAGAAAAAGGATTGTCATCAATTTTAGTGACAGTGAGCAGCCAAATATAGCTGAAAATCCATTGCCAAACCATGCAGGAGCTGGGATTAATGCAGTTACTGAAGAGAAAGGAATAAAGACTATAAGGAAGGTTAGTAAGGTGGTATCACCCATGTCTTGGGTATGGTGCCAAATGGTTAAAGTAGGATTTTTGAAGCCCAGTCTGTCACGTGACCAGTTTAACGGTGAAAAGATGTGCCATTACCATAACTGCACAGGAAACATTATACAATAGTGTCCTGATTTCTTATAGCTGGTACAAGAAATGATAGACAGTAAAAAAATCGAGTTTTTTAAAGAAGTGGCTGAGAAAGAAGAAGCAAAAATTTTTGCTTCAGAATGATCGTCCAAAGGGGTCTACAGTGCTAGTTATCCCCTAATAATTACTCCCAAGAATCGAGTGAATGAAAGTGTGGCTCAGAAGGTGATTATTACACCTCCTTCTCTGTTCCATACAAAGACGATAAACAAGTTCCATGGAGGTATGATTGTGACAAGAAGAAATAGATGAAGTATGACACTTGAACAGGAGCGGTAGGTGTTATTTTAAAGAGCTCGAGAAGAATATTGTTGTTGAAAAAGGAAAAAATATTGATGCGCTGATAAAAGAAGACAAAATTGTTATCAATGAACCAGTAACAGAGAATGAAGCGGTAAAATTTTTAAAATATTTGAAACATAGTGAATTCAACATTGTTGAACAACTGCACAAGTTGTCTGCCTGTATTTCTGTCCTATCACTTCTTCTGAGTTTAGAGGCTCATCTCAACACCTTGTTAAAAGTTTTGAACCAAAATTTTTCCCGAAAGAGTTACCCACAGAAAAGTTAGAGCGACTAGTTACCAACATACAAGCCGATAACTTTCTATCTTTTTTTGAGGATGAGATCCCTTCGGGGATGATTGGCAGTCATAAAGCTTTATACATTACAAGTAGGTGCAAAGGGCATGTTCTATCCAGTGTACTGATAGACAATGGTTTAGCATTAAATGTAATGCCCTTGGTGACTCTAAAAAAACTGCAATAGACAGTACCCTGATGAGAAGTTGTCAAAGTGTGGTTCGAGCTTTTGACGAAACGAAAAGAGAAATGTTAGGCAAGATTGATATTCCTCTTACTATTGGTCCAGCGATATATGAAGTGGAGATTCTTGTGATGGACATTATGCCTACATAGAACTGCTTGCTGGGAAGGCCCTGGATTCATCAGGTTGGTGCAGTTCCATTAACTTTGCACCAAAGGCTAAAATTTGCAATTGATGGAAGGATGGTATGCATTCACGCTAAAGAAGACATTATCGCTTCGGTTTTTACTATGGCTCCATATGTTGAAGTGGAAGAAAAAGTTGTTGAATTTTCTTTCAGATCATTGGAGTTTGTCAATGCAACCTTTGTGGCCGAAGGCAAAAAGATTCCCTAACCGAGATTGTTAAACTGCATCAAAATGTGACTCAAACTGACCCTCGGAAGGGGGACGAAAGTTGGCAAAGGGTTAGGACGTCAATTGCAAGGATTGGTGGGTCCAATTTACCCTATTACTAAGAGAGACTAGTTTAGTTTAGGGTATCAGCCTATTTTGAAGGAAAAACTTAGGGGCATCAAGAAGAGTCAAGGATTGAGAAAGGCAAGATTGATTGGCGAGGACCCAAACTGGGAGGAGCACTTTCGTATAAAGAGGGCATATATTTCAAGGGAACTGGAGGAGCAGTGAAGTGATGGTTGAGAATGCCTTTGAGGATTTAGGCCTTAATGTTATAACCAATGAGGAGTTTGAAGAAATGAGAGCTACGGGCATTTACCCTACACCACCGGGCTTTGTGTTGAATAATTAGACTGCAGAGGAACTGCCTGTAGTTTACAAATCTTTTACAGAGTAATGCACTAGAACTTTTCCCTATTGTTCATACCCTGGGACAATAGGTGATTTGATGTAAAGGGTTAAGCTATGTGTTTTTACTTGCTTTCAATAAAAGATGTGTTTTATTAATTCCAAAATGACAAACATTCCCTCATGTATTTCATTCTTTGTTGTATATATGTATGTATTATTTCTTTCTATTTATTTATATGGGAAAATATCCTCCCATATGTATATATGTATATATATATTCTTTTTTGTTATTCTTTCAGAAACTCAGATATCAATGATACGAATGCTAATGACCCTGACCCAGAGATTGATTTCGAGATACCCATATGTCAAGGGGGAAATCGAAGGTTGTGATGATGATAAGGAATGTGAACTACCTTCTGAATTGCTAAAAATGGTGGGACGAGAAGATAAACTGATTATGCCTCATTAAGAGCTTACTGAGATCTTGAATTTGGGGACGGATGAGGATAAAAAAGAAGTATAGATTGGTATCACTCTATCTGCTGAAGGAAAACAAAACTTAATAGAATTACTTCAAGAATTCAAGGTTGTATTTGCTTGGTCGTATGAAGATATGACAAGTCTAGATACAGAATTGGTTGTCCATAAATTGCCAATAAAGCATAAGTGTAAGCCTGTACAACAAAAACTGAGAACAATTAGACCTGAGATGTTGCTCAAAATTAAAGAAGAAGTGAAGAAACAATTTGATGCCGAGTTTCTTAATGTAGCCAAATATCCTGAGTGGGTGGCGAATATTTTCCCAGTACCAAATAAGGATGAGAAAGTTCGAATGTGTGCGACTATAGAGATCTTAATAGAGCTAGTCCAAAGGATAGTTTTCCTTTGCCACATATAGACACTCTAGTGGACAATACTGCCATGAATTCTTTATTCTCATTTATGGATTGTTTCTATGGCTACAATCAAATTAAAATGCACCCTGAAGATATGGAGAAAACAATGTTTGTCACTATGTGGGGAACATTTTGTTACAAGGTCAAGCCGTTTAGATTGAAGAATGCAGGGGAAACATATCAGAGGGCCATTGTGACGTTATTTCGTGACATGATGCATAAAGAAATAGAAGTTTATGTCGATGATATGATTGTCAAGGACAAGACAGAGGAGGAATATATTGAGAATTTAAGATAGCTCTTTCAAAGATTAAGATAGTGCCAGCTAAAACTTAACCCAAGTAAATGTACTTTTGGGGTAACATCTGGAAAGCTTTTGGGATTCGTAATAAGCCGAAGAGAAATTAAAATAAATCCAGATAAAGTAAAAGCCATTCAAGATTTACCACCCCTAAGAACACAGAAATAGGTTTGAGGATTATCAAGAGGCTTTTGAAGCCGTGAAGAGATATTTTTTGAATACTCCAATCTTAGTGCCACCCATCTCAGACAAACCTTTAATTCTTTATTTATCAGTTAATGAAAATTCAATGGGGGTGTGTATTGTGACAACATGATCAAAATGAGAAGAATGAGAGGGCTATCTATTATCTCAGTAAGAAGTTCACTGAATGCAAGACCAAATACTCACTAATTGAAAAACTGTGTTGCGCTTTAGTATGGGCTACCATAAGGTTTAGGCAGTATATGTTGTATCATACTACTTGGCTTATATCCAAGCTGGACCCTTTCAAGTATTTAATGGGTGTACCTATAATATCTGGAAGATTAGCCCGTTGGCAAATCTTGTTGTCTGAATTTGATATCCAGTATATAATTCAGAAGGCGGTTAAAGGGAGTGTTATAGCAGAATTCATTGCAAGTAGAGCTTCTGAAGAATATGAGCCGTTGAACTTTGAATTTCTAGATGAGGATTTAATGGCTATTTCAGTGGAAGAAACAATTTCATCCACCATTAAATACTGGAAGATGAATTTTGATGGTGCTTCAAACGCCTTAGGGCATGGGATTGGGACAATCTTGGTCTCACCAGAGGAAGAGCATTATTATTTTACTAGTCAGCTCAATTTTGATTGTACAAGTAATATGGCTGAGTATGAGGCTTGTGTCATGGGCCTCAGAGCCGCTATTGAACTCAAAGTGAAAATCTCAAGGTATATGGGGATTCAGCTCTGGTAATCTACCAACTCAAAGGAGAATGAGAAACAAAAGATCCCAAATTCGTAGAATATCGTAAGTTGGTTATGAAACTTGTTGAAGAATTTGAAGAAGTAACCTTCAATTACCTCCCCAAAGAAGAGAATCAAATGGCAGATGCCTTGGCCACACTGGCGACAGCATTTAAGATGAACGAGAATTCAAATATGACGCATATTGAAATGAAGGCTTATGAGTATCCAGCCCATTGTTTTAATATTGATGAAGAAGAAGAAGATGGAAACCCTTAGTATTATGATATCTTGCAGTATATAAGATATCAAAGTTATCCAGAATAAGCCACTGAGAATGATAAGAGAACCATTAGAAGAATGGCGTCATGGTATGTGCTTGATGGTGAGACCCTTTACAAGAAAAGCCTATATCAGGTTTTGTTAAGGTGTGCGGACACTAAAGAAGCCAAAATAGTTCTCGAAGAAGTGCATGAAGGAATATGTGGTGCCCATGCTAATGGGCAAGTTATGGCTAGGCATATTATGAGATTTGGGTCTTATTGGTCAACTATAGAAACAGAATGTATCAATTATGCCCGAAAATGTCATAAATATTAGATTTATGGAGATAAGATACACACTACTCCTCATCTGTTGCATGTGATGACAGCTCTGTGGCCGTTCTCTATGTGGGATATAGATGTTATTGGACAAATTTAGTCGAAAGCGTCAAATGGACATCACTTCATTCTGGTAGCAATAGATTACTTCACCAAATGGTAAAAGCAGCTTCATATTCTAATGTTACCCAGTCCACAGTATGTAAGTTCTTAAAGAAGGAAATCATCTATAGATATGGCTTATATGAGAGAATTATCTTTGACAATGCATTGAATTTAAACAACAAGATGATAAACTGTCTGTGAGAAATTCAAAATAAAGCATCATAATTCCACTGTTTATCGCCCAAAGATGAATGGGGAAATGGAGGCAGCTAATAAAAAACATTAAGATGCTTATAGAGAAGATGACCGAGACTTATAAAGATTGGCATGAGAAGTTTCCATTTGCTCTGTTTGACTATCGAACTTCAGTACGAACGTCAACTGGGGTAACTCTGTTTTCTTTAGTTTATGGGATGGAAGTTGTCCTCCCTATTGAAGTGGAAATTCCTTCACTTCGGGTTTTGTCAGAGGTGAAGCTAAATGAGGCAGAATGGGTACAAGCCAGAAATGACCAATTAAATTTGATTGAAGAAAAGAGATTGAAAGCTATTTGTCATGGTCAGATGTACCAGAAGCGGATGATACAAGCATATGATAAGAAAGTTCATATTCGAGAATTCCACGAAGGAGATATGGTGCTTAAAAGGATATTACCTATTCAAAAGGATTTTCGAGGGAAATGAATGTCAAATTGGGAAGGATCTTATGTTGTAAAGAAGATCATTTTTGTGCAAGCTCTAGATCTTACTGAGATGGACGGGTCGTAATTACCCTACCTAGTGAATTCCAACGCAGTTATGAAATATTTTGCTTGAAGAAAAAAATGAAAAAAAGAAGAAAAATGAGAATTCTTGCACAGCGGAGGTTCTGGAAGTTGAAAGTGCTCCTGATATGGTTATTAATTATCTCATTCGGTGGTTAGGAATGAGACTAAAGATTAATGAGTCTCGATGAAAATAGCCAAGAGAAAAATTGAATGCACATGAGATTCGATACTGGTTTAAGGCATCCAAGAATGTAAGATTTGGGAGTTCAGAAATAGCTTCACACTCTTAAGCATCATCTTAATTTTGGAGATCATTTTGACAAAAGCTACGCTCGAGTTATTCTAACGGCGTGCAAGTTCAAAAGCATTTGTGTCATTGATATTTGAAGATGCCTATTCTTTTGGTTCTTTTACTTTTTCCAAATAAAAGTTTTCCATGTAGTTGTCTAAAAATTCTCTGCATTTATAAAATAAAGAGATATTTTTCCTTGTCAATTTCTCTTTTACAAGCATCTAATTTTGAAAAGTTAAAATATATAACTTAACTTGTGGTACATGAAATCATTTTGTATTATTATGAAAAAGGTTTCGAAAAATACAGGTATTCTGAAGTTGAAAATTGTTTTAACATATAAGCTTGTATGGTTATGGTAAGTTAAAATCTTGGAAGTCATAGAAAATATCAGTCATTAAAGGTTGACCCAAAGAGATTGTCATTAATCAAGAGGTTGGTCATGGGTACTGACGGGTTTCAAGAAGAAAAAAAAGTCAAGGTCCCGAGGAATATGGTATTGAGATTGTTAGCTGGGGTGGACTAGTCGAATGTTCCGTGCCTAAGATAAAACCAAGTTCCTTTGAGATTAAAAGGAGAGGGTGTTCCATCGAAGAAGAAAACACATTAAAATCGTATAATTGCATACATTTTAGGCATGAATAGGATCATGACATTCATAATTGCATGATGATTTAAGCATTTACAGGTTTGCCAAATATAGTTGAAGATAGAAGATATTGACGCATCAAGATGGGGATAACTAGTTTAGAAACTATGAAAAAAGGGGTTCAGATGACAATTGAGCCAAAGTTTAATAATTGAAGAAAAGCAAATCATCTTAAGCCTTCACAAAAGAGTAGTGAAGCAAATCATCTTAAGCCTTCACGGAAGAATAGTGGAGCGAACCCATTCACAGAAGATTTTTCGAATTTTATACTCCCTGAAGTAGGAGGGAGTGAACCTGTTGGCAGGAGGGAGTGAACGCATTGGCAGAAGAATGTTCGAGTTCTATACTCCCTGAAACAAGAGGGAGCGAACTCGTTGGCAGAAGATTGTTCGAGTTCTATACTCCCTAAGGCAAGAGGGAACAAACCCGTTCACAGAAGATTGTTCGACTTCTATAATCCCTGACGTAAGAGGGAATGAACCCGTTTAAAGAAGATTGTTCGAGTTCAATACTCCCTGAAACAGGAAGGAGCGAACCCGTTGGTAGAAGATTGTTCGAGTTCTATACTCCCTGAAGATAAAGAGAGCAAACTCGTTGGCAGAAGAATGTTTGAGTTCCATACTCCCTAAAACAAGAGGGAGAGAACCCGTTGGTAGCAGATTGTTCGATTCCAATAGTCCCTGAAGCAAAAGGAAGCGAACTCGCTAGTCGAAGATTGTTCAAAGAAGAGAGAGAAGATCCCTCATCAAATTTTAAAGCACAGAGATGGAACTGGATAAAAACTTGTTGTTTGTTTTTTGTCTTTGCCCTACAAGAATGTGAAAATGAGGGAAGCTAAAGACACCCATTTTTAACCAGGCCTGAAGCTTACAACAACAAAAATCCCAGAGCCCAATGCAATTCCAACAAAAATCCAACAGTCCCAAAATAATTACAAGTAACTTGGTTCAATCCCAAGACCCAAATCCAAACCCGTGTCTAGCAGAGACCCGACCCGTGACCATCTCAAATGCCATCTTCAGCATCTCACGTAAACCTACAACAAATCCTCCAAAGTCAATAAAAAATCAATCATCCACCGAAAAATGTACCAAATTCAAAACCAAACACATAACCCCAAAAATTAAAGGATGATTTCACCTAAACTTGTCATTATCCTACCAAACACAAGGAAATTAGCAAACAGAGGATTGGAACAAGGGAATTTCAACGATAAAAGGGGTGATCAACAACCATTCGAAAAGGGGGAAATCATCAACAAATAGCGAGGGGATCTCTTTCAGTAAGAAAACTGGAAATCAACAATAAAAAAGAGATCGAAAGCTAGAAGAGAAAGAAGGGATGGGACCATTCGAACTAGGGGAATTTTATCAGTAGGGAAAATGGATATAGAGAGTTCTGCTATTCGAGACAGTGTGTAAAAAAGGTTTTTTTTTTCTTCCTCTAATTCGAAGGTTAATGTAAACACAGGGGCTTTTTTTCTCTTTCAAAGAAATACCAAGTGCATGTTTATCATTTTTCTTTCAAAATAAGTAGAAATATTAAGCTAGTCTCAATTTACCTGTTATGCTGCTAGTCTCGATCGGAGTTTGTTTCATGCGTGACATATCTATTCATAGTTTCATAGCACAGCAGCGTCGGTCGTGAGCATATGTGAGGCTTTGAGAGATTAAAAATCAGAATTGAAAAATAATTACATTTTCAAAACTTAAGTTTTTAGCAAACAGTGGATTTTCTTTTGAGGTGTGAAATAAAAGAAGAGTTTAGTGTTTTACTTGGTGCTCGGTCGTGTAGAGTGGTCTATTAGAGGTTTTTTTGCTGTGCAAGTTGGGTTCGAAGGTCGTTCATCATTTACGGTGGTCGGGGTTAAGATTTATGAGATGAGCCATATGAGTGATGAGGGAGAGAGTTTCGATCAAGAGTGGGATTAAGGTTATGGGATGTTAGGTGGTCGGTATAGGTTACTGGGTTGTTGGGTTTGGTGGCTAGAGATAAAGGTTTGGGGTTCTGAACGGCGATGATGCTCGCTTGGGTGAGGCAGCACCGTGCGTGGAAAAGAGAAAGGAAGAGAGGCTAAGTGGCTGTGTGGGAGTCTGCGTGAGGATTAGCTTAGGTTTAAGTTAGTTTAAGTTATATATTAAAAAGTTTTTGGTAAAATTATAGTTTAGGGTCACTAGTTTATTTTTAATTTACATGTTTAATTTCACATTTATTTAAATTTAGTCATCATTTTAGATATGTATATTTTTTAAAATTTATAGTTTGGCACGTTATGTTTTTATTTTTGTATTTAAGTCACACTTACGCATTACATGTTAATATATATAGTTTATAATTTATAATTACAAAGTATATGTAAATAATTTTTGTATTATGATGGTATATTGCTTGGCATTTTTTTTATATATTTATTAAGTAGATAATTATTTTTTAATTAATATTTGCATGTTAGTCTCATGTGTATGACTCAACCCTATCACATAATCAGATTAAGGGTAATACCCTTTTAATTTAAAATTTTTTAAATGGTTTTTCTTAACTCACTAGAGAGTCGTTTTAGACGATTTTAAAATAAAAGTGTATCCCATCAGTGATACCTAAAATTTTGATTCATCATTTTAAAATTTGGGAATGAAAGAAAAATAAATGTTCGACTATTTAAATTTGTTGAGAAAAGGTCGTTAGAACTCACCTAAAGATCTGGTCTCGATATTTTTAAATAATCGAATGTTCTTTATCTTTCTAATGGCTTGGTAATTTTAATTTAAATTATTTTGGCACTTTTGAATGTCATAAAATTCACTTTTTTGTTATTTTAAGGGATCAAAAATCAAATTAAAACCGAGTTTATAAATTTCATTGAAAATACATTAATTAATCAATTAGGTATCGATTTAGGGCGCTATGGGGGTGCTAATCCTTCCCCACATATAACCGACTCCCGAACTCGGATCTAGGTAACGCAGACCTCAACTTGTCATTTTAATTAAAATTAATTTTTATTTAAAATGACATAACATTTTTGGGTGCCCATTCACACCCTAATTAAAGAATGGTGGCGACTCCTCGAACCATACGTTTTTATTTAAAAGGAATCCCAAATTTTTTGAAATGAGAGGTTTTTTAAGTCGCATTTTTAATTAAAAATTAATCACAAGAAAGGGATAATTAAAAATAACGTGGTTTTTTTAAAATCTCTCTCCTCTTAGAAAAAAATCGTTTCGACAGAGACAATTAAAACCGCATGAGAAGAATTATCCAACACATGATTTATAGTTAGTTGCGATAGTGTTCGCCCTCAAGATATGGCGTCACTACTTATATGGTGAATGTTTCTACCTTTATATGGATCATAAGAGTTTAAAGTATCTGATGACTCAGAAAGAGTTAAATCTGCGACAGAGAAGGTGGATCGAGCTTCTTAAAGATTATGATGTAGTTATTGATTTCCATCGTGGAAAAGCCAATGTGGTAGCTGATGCACTAAGTCAGAAAACGTTTTCAGCCTTATGAGTTTTAGATGCAAGATTTTCATTGAATGGAGATGGTGCTTTATGTGCAGAATTAAAGCTGAGGCCAACGTTTTTGGATCGAATCAAAGAATTGCATGGAAAAGATTAAAGATGTTTAAAAAGAATAGAGTAAGTAAAGAAGGAAAAAATTAAATATTTTGAAGTTAAACTTTATGGGAATTTGTATTAGTGGGGGACGTTCGTGATTCCGAATGAGGAGGAATTGAAGAATGATCTGTTGACAGAAGCTCACTGTAGTCAGTTGACAATGCACCCTGGTGGAAATAAATGTACATGGATCTCAAGAGTCGTTATTGGTGCCCATAATGAAAAGAAGAATTACAAAAGTTGTGTCCAAATGTTTAACGTGTCAGCAAGTCAAAACTGAGCATCAAGTCCCTTCAGGATTGTTGCAACCAATCTCCATTCCTCAGTGGAAATGAGAGAGTGTGACGATGGATTTTGTGACGGGGTTACCTTTGACTCCAAATAAAAGAGATTTGATTTGTGTGATAATTTATTGATTAACTAAGTCAACACATTTCATTATGGTTAGAATTGATTTCTTCATGGAAAAGTATGTGATATTGTACATTAAAGAGATACTTAGACAACATGGTGTGCCTGTTTCGATTGTTTCTGACCGAGATCCTCGATTTACATCTAGATTTTAGAAGACTTTGCATGGAGCATTAGGGACTTGACTGAACTTGAGTACAAGTTTTCATCCTCAGATGGATGGACAGTCTGAGAGAACCATTCGAATTTTAGAAAATATGTGAAGAGCTTGTGTAATCAAGTTCAAAGGATTTTGGGAGAAGTATTTTCCACTTGTCGAATTTGCTTACAACAATAGCTATCAGTCAAGAATTAATATGGCTCCCTATGAGGCTTTATATGGGAGAAAGTGTAGTACGCCATTGAATTGGTACGAGCTTAAGGATCGATAAGTTCTTGGTCCTGATTTGATTAAGGAAGTGGAGAAGAAAGTCCAAGTTATTCAACATAATCTCAAAATGTCATCCGACAGACAGGAGTTGTATGCTGATTTTAAGAGAAAAGAAATTGAGTTCGATGTGGGAGGTAAAGTTTTCGTGAAGGTATCTCATTGGAAAAAAGTGTTACGATTTGGTCGAAAAGGAAAGTTGAGTCCTAGATTCATTGGGCCATATGAGATTGTTAAGAGAATAGGACCAGTAGCATATCAATTAGCCTTGCCACTGAAAATGGAGAAGATTCATAATGTTTTCCATGTTTCTATGCTTCGGAAATATAGATTTGTTCCCTCTCATATCGTTGCACCAGAAGAGATAAAAGTTCAAACTGACTTGACCTATGAGGAGGAACCGGTGCAAATATTGGCACAAGAAGTGAAGCAGTTAAGAAATAAAACGATTCTTTTGGTCAAGGTGTTATGGAGAAATCATAAAGTAGAGGAAGCAATGTGGGAGCATAAAAAGGATATGCATAATCACTACCCCCATATTTTTGTACAGTGAAAATTCGAGGATGAATTTTCTTAAGGGGGAGATTTGTAACATCCCAAAAACCAGGTTAGTGACTAAATTATAAGATTTTGAAACTTCGTGTCTAATTTAGAAAAAAATTGAAAAGTTCAAGGGTTTATTTGGAAATTGTTTGTGTAGGACTGAATAGAAAATAAAAGAAGGAATATTGGTCAATATACAAGAAAATAATTAAAAAGCCCATTATGGTTGCTATATAACTACGTGGAAGAGGGGAAGGAAAAATCAGAGTACTCTAGACATATCTTCATCCTTCTTCCTCCTCTCAACGTGAACTTCATAGTTAAGTTGAGCTTTGTTTTTATTTGGTTATTTCTTCAAATTTATGAATGGTTTAGATTGTTGGAGCAATATGAAAGATTATGGAAACTTAAAAGGATGTAGAAACTAAAGGAATTATTAGTTACGGAAGATTGAATATAAGAGGTTTATAAGTGAATTGTTGAGAAAGAGCTAGTAAGTAAAGTTTGAGATTAAATTTGACTTATCATCAGTTAGAATAAGAGATTTATGAGGTTAAAAAGGTTTTATAACAAGTTTGAGATTTAGGAGGATCAGTTGCAGATGTCAAGAATTCACCAATATGTTTCCTCAAGAGGCTAACATGGAACACTGGTGCAACGCGATGTCTTAGGTAAGTCTAGACGATATGCAACTTCCCCTATTTTCTCTAAAATCTTGTATGGAACATAATACTTGGTTTCCAAATTCAGGTTTTTGTACAAGGCGATGGAAGTATGCCTGTAAGGTTTCAATTTGAGGTAAACACCATCCCCAACTTTGAATACACGTTCTGATCTATGTTTGTCTGCTTTTTGTTTCATTCGATTGCTAACTTGTTCCAACTATCCTTAACTAGTTGTCGAATTTCCTCACTGCTATGCATTATTTCACTAATAGTTTGTACTTGTGAGTCTGTGTGCCAAACCATAATTAGGGTTTATAACCATATAGAGCCTAGAAGAGAGTGAATTGTAAGTCAGTGTGGTAGGTGGTATTGTACCACCTTTCAACATGAGACAACCATTTAGCCCATTGCTTAGGTTGAAAAAATAAAGTCCCCGGAGATATTGCTATAGGCATTGATTGACCCACTCTATTTGCTCATTTGTTTCCAGGAGGTAAGTAGTACTAAACAGAGTTTTATTTCCCAACTACTTCATTAGTTCCTTCTAAAAGACACTAGTAAATGTCTTGTCCCTGTTTGAAATGGCAATTTTAGGCTAACCGTGTAGTTTATAAATATTATCCAAGTTTAATTTAGCTACATCAGTTGCAGAATAAGGGTGGGACAAGGCCAAGAAACGATTGTATTTAGTGAATTTATCCACCACTACCAGGATACAGTTCTTCCTGAGTGATGTATGCAGTCCTTCTATAAAATCCATTGTAATGATATCTCAGACTTGGTTAGGAATAGGAAAAGGCTATAGCAAACCAGGCTTTTGCTATATGTTCAAGCTTAGTTTGCTGACAAACTGCACAAGACTTCGTGCAGGGTTTGAAGAAGTTGTAGTCTAAGACTACCAGTAGTGCCAATATAAACCCTGCCTTGGAACTTGATGATACCTTTCGAATACATCCATTTAGCATCAGCAGTGGGGCTAACAGCCAGGATTGAAATCCATTCATTAGTTAATTTGTCTTCCTTATAACTCTCCTCTACCTCTTGAACCCAACTGGGTATTAGTATAGTAACTCCCATAGCATGACACTGAGCTTGATCTTCCCACTGCCTTGATAAGGCATCTGTAACCACATTAAATTTACCTTTCATGTACTTAATAGTATAGTCTAGCCCCAGCAGTTTGGTTAACCCTTTTTATGTATTATGGTAGTTAACTTCTGCTCCAAGAGATACTTCAAGGGTTCATGATATGTCTTAATAAAAGAAGGGTTGCCTTCTAAATAATATCTTCACTTAGAGATTACTAATAGTATAACAAGATATTCTCGTTCATATATGGAAAGGGCATAGTGTATAAGGCTTAAAGCCTTGCTAAGATAGGCAATAGGCCTCCTATCTTAAGAAGGACAACATCCAATCCCCCAAAACTAGCATCTGTTTCTAAATAAAAACATTTAGAAAAATTTGGTAATGCAAGACAAGGGCAAAACACATAAGCCTATTTAAGTTCCTCAAAGGAAGTGAAAGCATCAGCATTCCATTTAAAGCAATCTTTCTTTAGCATTTGTGTTAATGGTCTGCTATGGCTCTATAGTTTCTGATAAATATTCTGCAGTAACCTATTAAACCCAAAAACCCACGTAGAGACTTTAAGGTTTTAGGAACAGACCAATTCTTCATTGCCACTACTTTGTTAGGATCAGTAGCCACTCTTGAGTTTTTCCAAAGAAACATTTAGACAACTTAGGAAATAATTAGTTTGCTTACAAAACCTCTAAAACCAGTTGTAAATGATTAATATAGTCTAGCATAGAGTTATTGTAAACTAGGATGACATCAAAGAACACCAAGACAAATTTTCTAAGGAATGAACTAAACAAATCATTCATGAGTGTTTGAAATGTAGCAGGAGCATTTGCAAGGCTGAAAGGCATTACCTTGAATTCATAATGGCCTTGATGTGTCATGAATGTTGTCTTATAGATGTCCTCTACTTTAATTCTAATCTTCCAATAACCTGATCTCAGGTCAATTTTGGAAAATTAAACTGCCTCATTTATTTCATCTAGTAAATCCTCAATCACAGGAATAAAAAATTTATCTTTCACTGTTATATTGTTTAATTTCCTGTAGTCTACACAAAATATCCAACTATCATTATTATTCTTAATAAGGAGAGATGGAGAGACAAATGGGCTCTTACTAGGTTGTGTAATAGATGAAGAGAGCATGCTAGCAATCTGTTTTCTACATTAGCCTTCTGGTTATGAGCAAATCTATATGGTCTTAAATTAACATGTGTAGAATCAGGTTTGAGGGGATTGACATGATCAGGGCTTCTTTTAGGTGTAAGCCTTCAGATTTAGCAAAAATGGCAATGTATTTCTCTAATAGGGGTTGGATTTCTTTAAAAAATAGGTTGAGAAGTCCCTGTCATACTCATCATAATAATGTGACCCAAAATAGATGAATCCAAGGTTGTAATTTTTAGTAAGGTGGCCCCTGAGATCTGTTGTAATGTTATAGAAGGTTGTTGTCCTTGAATATTAATATGTTCTCCTTGGTGTACAAAGCTCAATGTTATATTGTTGAAGTCTATCAAGTTTGGACTAAACAATTTTATCTAGTCAACCCCTAGGACCATGTCACTTCCACCCAATTTAAGTAGTCTAAAATCATATAAAAAGGAGTAGCCATGCATCTGTCATTCCACCTTGTTGCATATAGATGAGCTAAAAAGTTACTGCCCATTAGCTACTGTAATGGCCAAGGGATAAGGTGTAGTTACTTGAATACCAACATCAACCCACTGTGGTGCTAAAAAACTGTGTATTGCCACTATCAATTAAAATATTCAATGGCTTGCCCTGAATAGTTCCTTGGATCCTCAATGTATTATGACCAATGCAACCAGTAATAACATTCATAGAAACCTCTAGGCTCTCTTCTTCTTGTAGTGCAGGTTAGTCTGAATCACTACGTAAAGCTTCCAAAGGTGTAGTAGTCTCTTCCTTAATAATCATGTTCAGATGTCTTGGTTTACACTGATGATCCAGGGTAAATTTCTCACCACATTTAAAACATAGTTTATTATGCCATCTATAGTCAATAAGATTATGTTTTGGAGGTGGTATTAATGTGCTCTTGTGAGGTAATCACAGCGAGGTTGGTTTAGAAGAAGGTATTGGGTTTGGGTAAGGTGGGTTTTTAAAAGGTTTCCATATTCTTCTATTATCAAACTCAACTGATAATTTATATAGCTTAACTTGCGTGTAAGCTCCAGAAAGTGTTTTAGGGTATAGAGCCTTAACCCTATATTTAATGTCTTTCCTAAGTCCACTAATAAAAAAGAGATACAAAGAAGTTTTACCTAAGGTAAGATTTTGTAATATCATGTGAGGTTGTAGCTCTTCAAATAAATCCTAGAAATTTATAACAAAACATTTCTATACTAGTTTTGTAAATTCCTCCACTATATTAGAAAATGATCGATTAATGAACCTGTGACAAATATCTGCCTCAAACTCACGCCACATCACATGATGTTTCTGCACAATGTAGCCATCAAACCAAATCTCTGCCTTACTCGTTAAATACATAGTGGCTAGTTCTACCCGATGATCGTCAAGAATATTACAGATGGAAAAATACTTAAGGCATTTTTGTAACCACCCCCGTGGATTAACCCCATTAAAGAAAGGTAATTCAATCTTAGGTTGATGCCACATAGACCCCGAGGCACCACTTGTGCCTCGTTTATCATCCTCCAAGCCAAGCATAATGGGTCTAAATGTATTATTTTCACCCATTTGGTTATCAGGCTTAAAAATATTCTTATTGGCTGGAAAATTATATGGTTTAAGTTTTAAAATCCCAAGTTCATTATGTTTATATGAATACCGATTCTTGTCATTAATCACAGTGGCTATCACATGTTTCTTCCCTTCAGTTCTTGAAGTATTAGGAGTTTGTACATGTTTGCTAGTAGAGAGATCCTGATCGCCATTTCTGCCCGTCAAAATCTTGAAAAGCTCATCCACATAACCCTGGTTTGTGTCCATTCTGGATTCCAATGAATTAATACATGTTTCTTGGTTTTACCACCATTTAGGAGGGTTAATATCTTCCTAGGATTGTTTCACCAATGTAGCTAGATCTTCAATTTGTTTTTGCAATGCAGAGATGTCGGTGTCAGCCATATTATGGTTGTTCTGTGTTATACCCACTCAAAAACTTTCCAGGAATAGAGGCTCTCGATACCAATTTGTTATAGCTCAAGTAGAAAAGATAATTATCGAGAAAAAAAATTCAGAAAAAGAATAAAGGAATTCAAAGAAATTGAGATTTCATTCATTCATTTCATAAGGAAAATGCCTCAGCAGTACATATTTTATTTGTTTACAATAGTACTGAGAATCTAAAGAATACCAGGTGGTTGTCCTTGCTAACTAACTTTATCTCTCTTCTGCAGGTGTTGGGCTCCCGAGTCTGGGCTGATTCAATAACTTCTGGGTCCTGATGAGAGTCTCATGCCTTTCATGTGCAAGCTAATACAATTCCCAATTCTACTCCTTCAATCCCTAACCCTTGCCCTTCAATTCCCAATTCCTCTTCGGTTCTTCATCTATTTTCTTCTCCTACTGTGACAAAAAATTTTGATATTGCTCATTATATGGCTTATGAAAGTACAAGGTGCTTGTATTGCTCGAATAATAGTCGTGGTGATGCTCACGGATCTCAGGTGGGTGCGTTGCCACAAGCAAATGTTGTTTCTACCACGAGTGAATGCTAGGTAGTGGACTCAGGTGCTACTAATTACGTAACATCTTATGCAATGAACATTTTGCATTGGACTGAGTACAATAGCCCAAATAATTTCTTTGTAGGTAATGGAAAATCTTTAGGGGTTAGCATGGTTGGTAGTTCACTTATTGTGTCTTCTTCTCATGCTTTGCTATTAAATGACCTCATACATGTACCTAAATCACAAAGAATTACTCTCGGCTTCCAAGATTGCTAGGGATAATCAGGTTTTTGTTGAGTTTCACGCAGATGAGTGCTTTGTTCAGGATGCAGTATCTGGTGGTGTGCTTCTTCCAGGCAAGTAGAAAGATAACCTCTACACGTTTTCCATAGAACGTGATTCTAGCAAAGCTGAAATGTATATAGCCACAACCTCTCTTAGCCACTATGGTTTTTGGCATAGGCGTTTAGGGCACCCCTCGTTTAGAACTTTAAAATCAGTTTGCAATACTATTGATGTACTATTTCCTCGAATATGAATAAAAATATTTCTGCTTGTTGTATTGGAAAGAGTCACAAATTATCATTTCATGATTCTCAAACTGTTTATGATACTATGTTTCAATTTGTCTTCACCGATCTATGGGGTCTCTCACATATGTCATCTAGTGGTTTCTGTTATTATGTTTCCTTCGTTGATGCATGTACAAAGGATACCTGGTTATATTTACTTAAAGATAAGTCATAAGTTCTTGCAGCAATACATCAATTCCAATAATTGGTTAAAACTCAATTTGGGTTGTCTATTAAGGCTTATCAAAGTGACTGGGAGGAGATTATAGGAAGTTGTTAGCTGAGTTGCTCAAGGCAAGGATAGTGCATCGTGTGACCTGCCCTCACAATTCCAAGCAGAATGGAGCAGTGTAACGTAAACACCGTCATTTGATTAACTTGCTTTTGTTTTGTTAGCATGAGATTCTCTTCATCAACGATTTTGGTCATATGCTGTCACGACTACTGTGCATCTTGTTAACAGGTTAGAAACACGGGTTCTTGATGCCTTAACAACATTTGAAAAGTTGTTTTCCAAACAGACTGATTATAAGTTAATGAGGATATTTGGGTGTACTTGCTTTCGTCATCTAAGACCATTTCATAAGCATAAACTCATGTTTTGTTCCCAAGCTTGCACGTTCTTGGGCTAAAGTCCACAACACAAGGTTTTCAGAGTCCTTTGCCTGATGGTAGAGTGATTATATCAAGGCATGTGGTATTTGATGATTCCTCATTTCCTTTTGCATATTTGAAAGTGCAAGGTACTCAGTCCACAGTTCAAATCTGGCAGCCAGAAGATTTGCAAATAGTTGTTGATCTTCCTAAGTTACCCTCAGTTGAAACGAGAGATTTTGGTGTGTAAGTCTCTCCATCTGTGTCTCAACACGCTAATCATGGCAGGGTATCAAATAGTGTTCCGAAAACGTGATAGCGACCGTGATATTACGGCCGCGCCACTGTTTGAAATTGATTTTCATGGTTTTTGTGGTGTGTCACGGATTCACATCAATCTCGGTCAATTACACCCGCAATTTAATGGGAAATGGACGATTGCATCGATAACGGGACACAACAATCATTATTCAACTGTGGCGCAGTTATTTTTTTCAGACAATGATAGGGGAAGGAAGAAGGGGAGGAGGGGAGGGGGAGGCAGAAGGCCATAACCATTTTTGTTTCAGACAATGATAGTGGGAAGGGGGAAGGGGAGGGGGAAGAACTTACCTTTGACTTCTTGCTCTCTGTTCAATCTGGAGAATCCAAAGAAATGAAAATTAGGCTTGGAAAGAAGAAAAACAAAGCAGATCCAAAAAATTGAAGAAAACAAAAGAAGAAGAAGCGAACAGTCTTAATTTCAGTAATCTAAATTTATGCAATTTAAATTTTACAATTTTATTTTAATTATATTTAATTTAGTCATTTTAGGGTAAGTTGTGTGATATTTTAAAAACATCACGACCACGATAGCCGCAATGACATTCGTTATGTCCGCAACCATAATAAATGCGATGCGACCGAAAACGTGACAACGAACGTTATTTAAAACTTTGAATCATGGTTTGTCATCCACTGCTGGTTCACAAGGATCTGTGGCAGTTGAGGATGTGATCAACTCTTCACTCGTACAGAATACATCCCCAATGATGCCTTATATGGTGGTCGAGAGTCATACAGATAGTAGTGTTATGGGAGAGCGTGGTCAGTCCAGTCGTTTGCCTGGTGAT
Source organism: Hibiscus syriacus (assembly GCF_006381635.1). Lineage (NCBI taxonomy): Eukaryota > Viridiplantae > Streptophyta > Magnoliopsida > Malvales > Malvaceae > Hibiscus > Hibiscus syriacus. Next base: position 794,397 of record NW_024062657.1, read on the forward strand.
GAAGGGCATGTGGAGATTGGTCTGAACTCTTATTCTATGCTTACGAGAAGCAAATATGTAATCTTTAAGCCTTGGATTTTTACTAACAGCTTGGATGATAGTGTGCTTGCTAATATTACTGAGGCTTTTTAGTTACCAACTAGGAGGCAACGGATCATGATGAGCTAGTTTCTTTGCAAAGGAATGGGACGTAGACTCTTGTTAAACTACCTGAAGGAAGGACAACAGTCGATTACAAATGGTTGTTTGAGGTGAAGAAAAAATTTGATGGTACGGTTCAACACTACAAGGCATGCATGGTAGTAAAGTGATACTCCTAAGTTCCTGGCCAGGATTTCCAAGATACTTACAACCCTTTGGTGAAATTATCCACTGTAAATATCGTGTTGTCTATTGTAGTGGCTAGGAATTGGAATCTGAGGCAGGTGGACGTTAACAACGTGTTTCTTAATGGTGGTCTTTATGAAGATGTTTACATGGAGCAACCCCCGGGGTTTGAGCATTATGATGTAGATAGTACAACGCTTGTTTGCAAGCTACAGAGATCTTTGTATGTACAGGCTTAGACAAGCGCCTAGGAATTGGCACACAGAGTTGAAGAATAGCTTACAGCAAATGGGGTTCCAGGAGTCTAAAGCTGATGTTTCATTGTTTGTTTTGAATAAGGAAAGTGTATATACTTATATGTTAGTTTATGTTGATGATATTATAATAACTGGGCAGTCATACTCTGAGATTGATAGAGTGTTTGTTTGTTGAATGACAAGTATTCCTTAAAGGATCTTGGCGAGATTCATTACTTCTTAGGAATATAAGTAAAATGGTGTAGTGGGATCCTCGTTCTCAGTCAAAGGAAGTTCATATCAGAACTACTTGACAAAACAGTGATGGTGAAGGCAACTCCCACAGCTACTCCCCTGGTGACTTCCACGAAAACCAATGATGCTGGAAATCTCCTTGAAGACGCACGAGAATACCGAAGTATAGTGGAAGCTTTGTTGTATACGTGTCACACGAGACCTGATATTGTATTCAACGTAAACAAGGTGGCACAGTTTATGCATGCACCATGAGAATTGCATTTGCTTGCCGTGAAACAAATACTTAGGTATTTGGCAGGCACGTTACATTATGGATTGCATTTTTCTTCAGAGGAAGGTTCTACAGCATGTGTTGCCGCCTTTGCATACGCTAACTGGGCAGGAAGTATTGACGATCGATGGTCTATCTCTGGTTACTGTGTCTTTGTAGGTGGTAACCTTGTGACATGGAGCTCGAGCAAATAAAAGGTGGTCTCTCACTCTACTATAGAGGCAGAGTATAGAAGCCTCGTAGAAGCAGTAGTTGATGTGACCTAGGTTGAAGCATTGTTGACAGATCTAGGAATTTCACGAGTCAAGTGGCCGATTATTTGGTGAGATAACACCGGTGCAATCGTCTTCGATGCAAACCCCGTGTATTATGCACAGTCAAAGCACGTGGATCTCAACGTTCACTTTGTCAGGGAAAAAGTTACTGCCAGTCAACTTTGCATCAGCTATGTTCTAGCGTGCCACCAAGTTGTTGATGGCCTCACCAAGCCATTGTCAAAATCTGCGTTTGAAGCTTTTTGCGAGAAAGTTAACATTCACTGCTTTGAAGAAGAAGAAGAAGAAGAAGAAGAGAAGAAAATGTAGGGGAATGTTTAGTATAGCTGAAGGGTACAAGTGTGATGTCATTGTTATGAAAGTATGTTAGGCAGTTAGCTGTACAGTTAGGCTGTTAGACTAGCTGGCATGGGTTGTTGTCAACTGCATGGGTTGATTGAGTGTTATAAAAGCATTGTACTATTCCCTAAAAGGGTCCCAATTTATCACGTGAATGAAATAACTTCTTTGTATATTCTTTATTATTTTTAGGGTTTCTCAATACAACATAACTCAAACTAACCTCACTCACTATACAATCGGAGGATGAGATCTTAGCATTAGAAGGTTAAAACTTTAAATAGATTTTTATTAATTTTGAGTGGATTTTGATGAAAATAAAGATGATAAAAATGTGAATATTTCGATACCGGTCTTACCATAAACGACAACATGAAATGGGCAACAATCGACTTACAATAAAAGCCGAAGGAATTTAGAAATTTCTATCATAAAAAGAAAAGATAACAAGTACATCATCACATAATTAATGATTTAACAATTCAAAGAAAAAAAACTAATTCAAAAAATTAAAACTTTAATTGAAACTTTTATAATTTAATTATGAAAATAGGATGACATCTAAATTTCAGTGACTAATTATGTAGTTTATTCTAAAAATTTTATATCAGACGAATAAATAATTTATTTACAGAATTCAAAAAGTTTATATATTTATTTAAGTTTGATTGGTTGAATATACGAACATTTGAGAGAAAAACCATTTTGAATCATCAAACAAAATTTAATAAAACATGGGGAAACGAACCTGCTTGGAAATTGGAATGCAGCAAAAAACAAAATGCCCACTTGCTTGCTTTAAGAATATCCACAGCTGATCATTGCTAGTCTTTACTGGCCATCATTTTTGACAGTGGCAGAATTTGTTGACATTAATTCAAGGAATTCATCTAAAGCATACTTGAAAACAGTTGCACTATTGCATTTGTTTGAAACCCATCGAGTTTTACCGACAATTATTTGATTAAAAAAATAAGACATTAAATCTTTTAAGTAAAGTTAAATATTTTAATCTTAACGTTTGTAAATTGAGTAAACTAAATTGGAAAGATCGCTTTTGCTTCTACAATACCTATCAGGATTAGTCGATTAGATCGAATATTGGTAGTTACAGAATCAACAATCAGTTCATCTAGTAAAGTGAGACACTAGATTCCTTAAGTGGTCAGTAGATATTAATGATTAGTTCTAGAAAACTAAAAATAAAACCCATGAGTGTTTGTTGTTTGGTGTTTCATTATAGGCATAATGCAAACAAATACCCCTAACATTTGACAGTATATGCAAATTTTTCCCTATTGTTTTTTGGAACATTTGACCCCACAACGTTTTATTTTGATTCAAAAGTCACCCCCGTTGGATTGGAAACCGTTAGTCAACTGACGATCAACGCCTCCAGCTGACTAAGCAAACACATGTGGACACAAATGATGATGTGGCGTGCCTACGTCACTAATGTATGCTGACATGGAATTGACATGTAATATTTTTTTGTTAAAAAATTATTTTTTTATGAAAATTTTGTACCAATAAGAGAGTGACATGTGTCACTCTCCTATTGGTGCATATTGAAAAGAATGAATAAAAGCCTACTTGTTTGGAAGGGGACTCGAACCTAGGGCTAGGGCATGAAATGGGATGCCCTTTGCCACTAAGCCAACCATACTACTCAATTTTGTAATGAAACAAAACCTTTATTAACCCATAATAGATGTTTAGTTTAATTAAAAAAATGAAACATGCATTTCAAATATCTCATAGGTAGATGAAATGGGGGTGACTCGATTATTCCCAAAATATTAGGGTTTAGAAATCCTAATATTTCAAATCATTTCCCCTCTCAAATTCTTCATTTTCCTTCAACCAGCAACTTCAAACCGATTACACAATCGTATATTTCAAAGGTGAGTTGATTTTTTTTAATCGAATCATTAATTATTTCCTCAATTTTGAATGGTTTTTTATTAAGTTTTGTTAAATGTTTTGGGTTTGTGCAGGTTTCAAATGGGTTTTGTAGATTGTAAGAATGGGTTGTTAAGAGTTCTTGAACCTTGTTGCATACTTTTGTTCAAAATGATTTATTCTGTGGGTTTGTGTTTTACGCAAAAAATTTAGTTTTTATTTGGTTTAGTTCGAAATGAACATTGTTTTGTGAATTGATTTAATTTAATAATTAATCTTGTTTGTATGTTTTGGGTTTTAGTAGAAATTTTCTAATAAACATGTCTGAATCTCCAACCATCGTTAGTTTTTCTCGACAAGATTTCGTGTACGACGGTGAACCAAAAAAGTGTTATTGCAATAAATTGGCACCTAGGGAAATTTCATGGAGCGATTTAAACCCTGGAAGAAGGTATTACGGTTGCTCAAATTTTCTTGTAAGAATATGTTTATAATGACCTTGTATTAGTTAGCTTGAGATAAAGAATGCATGTACGATAAAGTGTTATTGCATATATCGATTGATAAAGAAATATATTTTCCCCTTATTGTAGCACGGTTGTTGTAACATCCCAAAATCGACGCTAGTGACTAAAATGGATGTTTTGAAATTTTGAGGTCTGATTTTGAAAGATTAAAAAGTTCATGGGCTAAATTGGGAATTTTTTATGGATGATTGTTCAGTAAATATTAAATGAAGTAAAGGGTAAATTGGTCTTTTTACAAGAAAGAATTTTATCTTTCTTTTATGGGATATATAACAGGTAGGGATTAGAGGAAAAAGGAAAAAGAAAGGTCTGGAGAGTTGGGTTTAGCTTATTCATCTTCCCGTGAGCTCAATTAGAGGTGAGTTTCTTACCAATTGATAATTCCTTAATTTTATGATGGGTTTTGATTCCTGGAAGATTAAGAAAGCTTAGTGAATGTTTAAGGTGACTTAAAACTTAAAGGAGAATGAGTTATGAGAGATTAAGTAAATAGAGTTTTTAAGTGAAATATTGAAAAAAGGAGTAAATGGATTTTTAAGTAATATTTGACTTGTCAAGGATCTAATTAAGAAGTTAGAAACAGTAGAAGTGAATTAAGAATATATCGAATAATTGGTCAAATTTTTAAATTCAAGGATTCTAATGAGATATTGGATGATTTGATGAGTTAAAGTGATATAAGATGGTTTGAGTAAGTATAGTTGAGTTTGATGAAGCAAAAGAAGTTAATATAATGGAAATTTTAAGTTATGGAAAATTTTCGGCTGAAACAAGTAAATTCTGGGCTAGGGGTATTGGTAATGTTCATTCAGTACCGATACTTCAAAGAGAAAAGAAGTTGTAATTGGGGTAGGGGTATCGATACTGGTTGAATGAGTATCGATATCCTAAGACAAAATTTCATATAATTGCTCATTGGGTATCGATATCAATAAGGAGGTATCAGTACCATAGTATAATAGTATCGATACCATGTTAAGGGTATTGATACTAGGCAACATCAAATCTAATATTGGTATCGATACCGGAGGGGGGGTATCGGTACCATAGCATAGAAGTATCGGTATTGTGAGGGTAGTACTAATACTACTTAAGTTGGAAAGTAGAAATTAGTACTTTGATTAGCTTGCAATAGTAAGAATCTTTGCAAGTAATTCAAATTTCGATATTTATTGGATTGTGTATTCGTGTAGATAACGATCAAGAGCAAAGTATGGATAAGTCGACCAAGTAATAGTCCTCGAGAAAGATATAAGAGATCGACATTGACTAGTGAGGCCAGGTGAGTGCATATTAGTTAGTATATGATGTTAAATGGAAATAAGACTTGTGACAAGTCTATTTCCTATATTAGGATGCATGAAATAATGTATATAAGCATGCTATTGATGTGAGTATATATGTGATGTGTTGTTGTACATATTATATATGATCTGTGTAAATGCATGTGATGTGATTATGATATTAATGATGTGATAATAAACTCTATGAATATATGAAAGGTGAAATAAGCTATATGTTATGGACCTATGTGATCATGTGTGAAAAGGTATAAGTTATGTGATTATAAAGTATGTGAACATATGCATATGAGATAAGCCATGTGAATATGAGCTATGTGATTATAAATGATATGATTATATAATCACAAGAGATAAGCCATATGATATGATAAGAAGCTATGAGAATATGTGTCTATGTGATATGACTATGGGTAATAAGATAAATGATCATGCCCATGTTATGTGTCATGAGAGCTAGAGGTATAGTTGGCATACGAAGAGTCGAGGGTTACCTATGTCCTTCGGGACATATGGATAGGTCCTTCGGGATATATGGATAGGTCCTTCAGGACATAGATGACGTCCTTCGGGACATAGATTTCACATACCACTCAGTGGATTCTTATACGAGTTGTGGTGACAACATATGTGCACAACCTCTATGTATTCACATATCTATAGTTCTCACATGTGTACATGGGCTAATAAAGATATAATATAAATAGACTTGATATGATTGTTATATGTGGTTGCATGTGTTGCATATGTTATATTATCTATGCGGAAATATGTTTGTATGATATATTTGAATATAAGAGAATAAAATGAACTTATATGATATGTTACAAGTAATTACATGAGAAATGTTGTGAACTCCATAAGTATATGTATATGTAATAAGGTGGTGAACTATAGGATTATATGAATAGAATAATTATGAGCGTACGGTGGAAATATACTTGGTATGTGAACTAGTATAATGGAATTATATTATTAAATGAGAATCGAGACAAAATAAGTAGTATATCAAATAGGAAATAGGTACAGAAATAAGTATAAGAATATAAGAGATAAGTTGAATAGGAAGGTCTATATGTTTCAATGAAATTGTGATCTAAAACTGGTTAAATTCTTATGTGAGATGAAACATAGTATAAGTATCTAGGAAATGAAATCATATGAGAATATCATAGGAATTAGATTATGATAAGTTATGAAAATATATGTTTATGAGACAAATTATGTGAAAAATGAACTAATAGAATATCAAGAATTAGTATACAAGAATATGATATAGAATATGTAACAAGAATCTATGGGTTGTATGATATATAGGAGCATATGGAAATAAGAGATAAGATATGTGATTTTGGAATAGAAATTATATGATTAAGAATTATGTAAAAGAAATGATTTAAATGATAACAGGAGAATGTGATATAATTTAAGTGGGGTAAATATACATGGTTATATGAACATGAAATAGTATACAATCATATATTATATGATGATATATGTGTATGTATATGTATATGTTATTACATGAAAGTGTATATGAGGTTGTATGATATGATAGTATTAAACATGCATTCATTGTTAGGAGTTATAGTTTACTTATATGTTTTATATGCCTCACTAAGTCATAGAATTAGCGTGTGAATGTTTCACATGTAGGTTTCGATGAGATTATGGAGCGAAGAGGAGCAAGACAGGTCAGATTCTCATTTCCAAAGATTATATCGAAAATGTATTTGAATACATGTATTTTGTTCCAAAGAATGTAGTTGGCATGTAGTCTAAAGATTTGAATTATATAAGCTCTGATATGTTTTGTAAACCAATTGATTTTAATTAATGTAAAATATTTATTTTTTTGAATTGTGAATTTAAAATTTAACCAATTTGTAAAGGAAAACACTTTAAAGTCTTAATGTGACACCTCGGACTCGGATCCAGGTCGGATATAGGTTGGGGGTGTTGGGGGTGTTACAGTTGTAGGTATTTTGAATGGTATGATGGTAGCATGTCAGAGCAAGCAAATTACTTACTACGACAATTATGTGATATTGAACGAAATTTAACGAAATAGAATGCAAGGCTTAGAAGACAGATTAGAAGTTGTTCCCTTACTTCTATTGCTCAAATGAATAATGTGTTGTTGGAAGAGAGTGAAAGTGTTCAAAGAAAAGTGAAAGAGATTGGAAGTGTGCAAAGTGAAGACAATGACAATGAATTAAAGAAAAAGATTAAGAGCTTGAAGGAAAAATCTAAAAAAATGAAGAAAGAAAAAGAATTTTATAAGACAATGTGTATTTGCTCAATGGTGTGTGCCATATGTATATTTATGGTAATTGTACTTGCAATAGCACTTTAGGTGTTTTGTTAAAGATTAAGTGTTTACGTATATCTATTATTAACTATTTGACTGTTACTTATTAAGAACAAATGACTAAGTTTAGTGTTTTCTATTCTCTTGGCAAGTTAATTTGAAAATTTTATTTTCTTTGTATATATATAAAAGTTATCTTCACATTTTCCTATTTCCAAAATGTTCTTAGAGCACAATGAACACTAATCTACATCATCACATGCTCGTAGAGGAATACCCAAAATGAATTTTTCTACTTACAGGTTTAAAGTTTTCCTTATTTAATACTTAAGTTTGACCTCAGCCTTTGCTTCATTTCACATGCTTGTGGGAAGCTCACAGATTTTCGATTATTTAACCACTGCTTAAACTGAAGAAAATAACAAAATTTGATTGGCCTAATCGAACAAGCTGGAAAATTAATGTGATAATCTTAAGGGGCAGGCCCTTTCCTGTTTAACAGTTCACATGCAGATATTTGTGATAAATGGTATCTCATATCAAGTTAGGCAGATATTTTCCATACACAAAAAATAGCATAACCCAAACATATACCCTAACAAAAAGCAGCACAACCAAAATACCCACTCGATCAGATAATTAATTTCTTCTTCTTTGGTGCTATTGATTCTTGAGTGCCCATAGGTTCCTCAGCTCCTCTCCTCTTCTTTGGTGCACTTGTACCAGACTGATAACATATCAAAAAATTAAAACATTATTTAATTTGTCGAAGAAAAGACTGTTACTTATTTAATATGTTCTTATATAGAATGTCTGTTCTTCAGTCCTCAAATTTGTGTAAAGGCATATCCCTTCGTATCTTTTTTCCTTATTAATCTATCATAAGTAAGACGGGCCTTTTGCTTCTCCTTTTCTTTCCTTGATACGTGTGTTGGGTTTAATACGATCGTACTTGTTGATATTGTCAAAGAATTCTCATCCATATTGCTCTCCTGTAACAAAAAAATCTACTTTAGAAATCTAACATAACTTTAAGTTTTACACCAAACTCAACACATTAGCTCTAAATATTTAATTTGCAGTTTTAGGTTGAGTACATTATATTTTATTATGACATTGTCCACTACAATTTTTACAAGTCATAATAAGATCAATCCTAATAATATGTCTAGACTTGACTTTTTTTAGTTCATCTTTTTGTTTCCTTCGATTTTTCTTAGGCCTTCCAGACATTTCTCTATCAACTGGTGGAAGAACAGGGTCAATTCTAGATTTCTTCCCATCTTGAGGCCCATTAATAGGTTGCAAAACATATTTGTATGTTTGACTGTATGTTTCTTTGTGATAATAGGAATGTAAAAACTCATATAGGTCCCCACCAGTATGCCATATTGCACAACAAGCATGCAAACACAGAATCCCACATAGTTGCCACCTTCTACAGGTACATATTCTTTCATTCAAGTCTACAATGTACTGCTTATTCCCTTTCTTTACCTCACATCTATTATCTCTATTCCAAATCATTCTCCACTGAATGATGTCTTTCTTCATGATGTCAAATTTTTTATTGATTAGTGGCCCATAATTGTACTTCCATGTAGTCAATAATCTCCGCTTTCTTGTACCTTGCATCAACAATGCTCAAATTAAAAGCCTCGCATAAATTATTTTCCACTATATCTGACTTGGCATGCATCATTTGAAAGGCTTTGGTCCACATTTTCTCTTTTTTGCCAAACAATTCAATAGCTAGTATGCTATCAATCTTTGACAGTGCATCTTTGTTCTCCTCTCATTCTCTCTCAGTCGTCGACTTCACAATTTGCCAAAAGGCAAACTGGTATTTTTTTGCTCTCTTCCTTCCAGTCTAATTCGTAAACACGTGTCGAGCACAATTTCGATGTTCTATTCGTGGTAGAACATCATTTACAGCAATCTCAACACCTTGTCAAACAAAATTTTACTTAATTTAAGATTTTATTCAATTATCATATAACAATATCTAAACATGCTTGTAACTAATTTTAGTTTTCAGATAAATATCATTTTCAATTGATCTAGAATGTTGAATTAGAAATAAACAAACAAGTTTTTTTGTAGACCAATTGCAATTACTAATTAATAATACAGTGGAAATTGAGATATAGCAGCAACAAATTAGACTGTTAAAAATAAACTAACAACTAGCATCAAATAAATTTAATTACCTTGTGTTGGTCAGTGATGATGGTGTAGACAAATCCATCAACCAATCCCAAGTCTGCTGCCACTATACTTATAAACCAAGACCAAGAATCTATGCTTTCACCCTCAACAACAGCCCATGTGATAGGGTACATCTGATCATTGCCATCTCTCCCAACAACAGATAAAAGTATGTCTTTGAACGGACCCTTAAGTAAGCAACCATCTAGACCAATTATAGGCCTACACCCTTCTTTCTAACCTCTCTTCATAGCTTCAAAGCATACATAAAATCATTTGAAGTGAGGTGTAGAATTATCTGACACCCTATTTATTGTCATCTTTATTGTACTCCCTGGATTCTTTGCCCGTAACTCATATGCATAGTCCCACAAGTTAGAAAATTCTTCCTTCATATTTCCACCCAACCTTGATGTCACCAAATTCTTTGCCCGTCGACATTTACTCAGCTTAACATTTACATGTATTTCATATTGCACCCTTCTTTGTATCTCTTTAAGCTTCATTTTTAGGTGGTCTCTAATAGTATCTTCAAAATGTTTTGCAATTACCTTAGCAGTCATCATCCCGTTACTAAAACTAACAGGGCAGTTGTGTTCATCTATGAAAGTCTTAACCTATAAACTCACCGTCATCTTATTTGTACTAACATAGATTCACCATGGAAAACTTTTAGATGCAATACATTTGTAACTAGTCCTATTAGTTTCAAAATGTATAATTCTCAACTCTCTTCTACTGTATCTTGAGTATTTATGGATGACATCTTTGAATTGTTTGCCATCAATAAATAACATCCCCAAACTAAAATGAGGACTCTCTATATTTGGGTTGTAAATAGGATATCTTCCTCTTCTCCTAGCACATTCTTCATGTTGATCATCATCTGACCTAATCAAACTCCCATAGTCATCACTGTCATAGTAATCAGTATCATTCCTGCCAACACCTTTTGTAACTCCATTATTTCCTCCCTCATCTACTGCCTCATCATGGATCTCAGTGTCATTTCCTATCAAACCACTATCATTTTCCTCATCAACATATTTTTTACCTTTAATTTTCTTTTTATCAGATTGTAGTTCATTATCATCCTTATCGTCAGATAAATATGGCACATTTATACTATATGCATTTTGTTCCTCACTATCACTCTCTTCATCATCTTCATTTGTATTCTCAGTTTCTTGGACAGCCTCACCACCACCACCACCACCAGCATCAATACCACCATCTCTTTCAGTAGCAACATCCTGAACACTACCCTCCCATATAGCAGTATCCTCAACACCACCCCATCACACTTAAAATCACCAAGTTCTGCAATATCTCCAATATCATCAAGACCAACAGCATCAACTACATTTTCAGCAACCCTCTCAACAGCACAATCACCAACACCCTCACCGGCAGTTATTCGTAAAATATCATCAACAATAATAGGGGTGTCTACTTCATGCTCAACCTATATGTCTATAAACTATGTCTATAAACCCATATTTTACCCAATAATTCAACATGGCATTTGCACTTGTATCATCCCAAAGCACCCTAATATTATCTTGTAAACGACCACTAAATTATTCATGGAAGTAGATAATTTGGATACTACTAAAATGTAAAGCATTTTGAATATTTTTACGAACTTCAAAGTACGAAATTGTATATGGATCCTCTTTCAACCTAATCAACTCACCACCTACATATCGCACGTATGGATCACGTACAAATTTGCCACCAACATGCAAATTCATGTAATACTCCTTATCCTCGTCCATATGTTTTTAATAATAAAAAAATTATTGTTAGCATGCACATGGAGGGACCCAAAGCAGTAAAAAACAATCAATGGATGCATGCACATGGAGGGACCACATTTCCAGAAAAAAAAAACCAAACATGCAATCCCCACCACTCATATACCCTACAAAATGCAGTCCCCACCGATGATATATGCATGAAATTATGATTTCCACCTTCGATTCATTACTGGAAACCCAAATAATAAAGGCATAAACCCAAATATATAACATTTCGTGCAAACCCAAACAAACCCAATTCGGAGAAAAAAGACCTAACAGATTTTCACATCAATTTGTACGGTTATTAAAAACCCACTAGTTAGCAAACCCAAATATTTAACAAATGATTCGAGACAAATGCAGAAACCAAAACATTTAACCAAACCCATTTATCTTAAACAAACCCGAATATTTGAGGTTTTTCTTTAAAAACTGAACTCACCTTCTATTGCATTTGAGATGGAGAAATTGAAAGGGGAAAAGATTCGGAATTCGTTCTTGATTCGAATTTGATGGAGATGGAATTGAAAGGGGATATGAGATTAGGGTTTTAGATCGATTTAAATTTGGAGATACTTGGATCTAGGAGAAAATGAGATTAAACGTAGATGCCTGCAAGATATTTGACATGCTAGTTTCATTTTGTTTAATTAAACTAAACATTTAGTATGGGTTAAATAGGGTTTTGTTTCATAACAAAACCGAGTAGTATGCTTGGCTTGGTGGTAAGGGGCATCCTATTTCGCACTCTTGCCACAGGTTTGAGTCTCCTTCGACGCAAGTAGCCTTTTATTCATTCTTTTCAATCTGCACCTATAAGAGAGTGACACGTGTCGCTCTTATTGGTACAAAATTTTCATAAAAATTAATTTATTAACAAAAAATATGACGTGTCAATTCCATGTCTGCATACATTAGTGACGTGGACACGTCACATCATCATTTGTGTCCACATGTGCTTGCTTAGTCAGCTGGAGGCGTTGAAATGTTCCATCCAACGGGGGTGACTTTTGAATCAAAATAAAATGTTGGGGTCAAATGTTCCAAGAAAAATAATAGGGGCAAATTTGCGTATACTGTCAAACGTTATGGATATTTGTTTGCATTATGCCTTTCATTATATATATATATATATATATATATATATATATATATTGTTTTTTATTTCTTTTTTAAACTTCTATTTTTTATCAAACTAAATTAACTGATAAAAAATAACAGATATCTTAAGCAAACGTTAATTATTTTATTTTTTATAATTATTTTGTATATTTTTTAATACTTAAGTAAATTTTATAATTTTTAATAATCGGAATATGTGTAAAAATTTTTAACATTTTATCATTTTAAAAGTTTTTATTAATTTTTAAAATATATTTATAATATTTACGTAAAATGATAAAAAATAATTACATCAAGATTGACGAAAGTAAAAGCAACTTACATATGTTATCTTTTCTAATTAGCTTGATTTAATTAAAAAATCGACAAAAAAATAGAGTTCAGAAAATATTTAAAGGCTTATATATATATATATATATATTGAAAAGGCAAATAATTTATTTTCAAAGAATTCGTGAGTTAAAAATATTACTGTATAGTAATATGATTTTTTTCGGGTCACATTGGTTTACTAATTTGATCCAAACAGAGATCTGAAGTCCTCAACTTGGATCACCGTTATAGCCATATTTGTTTTCCTGGATCACATTAACCTCTTTTTTTTAAAAGTATAAAAACCTCGAATACTATTAAGCATAACATTTTATTTTTACAAATTCAAATAAAAAAACAATTAAATCAATTTTTATCAATTTGAATCACAGTTTCTTAATTTTTAAAATTATTTTTTATATAGTAAATTAAATTGCTTTTATTAATTTAAATAAAAAAATATCTATTTCATAATATAAAAGATTGAAACCAAGCTATAATTTAAACAAATATAAATTTAATTCGATTTAAATTGAATAATTCCATTTTTCTAACTAGTCAACCAACTAAAACTAAATGCCCAATAAGTACTGCTGAATTGTTTTTTTCTTTCAATCTTTTCCGGCCAAGGCAAATAAGCCACCTTCAGATTATATTATATCAAACCCTAAACCAAATACCCAAGAAGTAGTGCTCAAATTGTTTATTTAAACACTAAGATGAGCATTGATTTTAATATATACCACCCACACCCAAAGGATTTGTTAAATCTATGCGAAAGGCAGCAGAAAATTTTATTTTTGTCATGAGTTAAAAATACGCATAAAACCATACCAGTCTGTTGTACAAAGCTACACAAAACAGTTGGGCTTAATGGTAAGCAAAGTGCTTAGTGAGACTGGAGCATCATGATTTGTTTACCAACTGCCAAATAGGAAGCAATGCTTACCATCTCTTTAGCCTTTTGCAGGATCTGAATCCTGCTTTTGGTATTGTTCCAGAACGATATTACAATTATTCATCGTTCGAGCATCTAGCACGCCGTGATTCCACAACTTGATCATCAATAATCTCCAACACCTGCCGATGCAACAAATGCTTACTTATCATCCATCCAATGCACATCAAAAACAGCACCAAAACTGATATCTCACTATACATCAACCACCCAGTATCACTCGAAATATTTGTGTATCACTCGAAATATTTGTATAATATTATAATCGAGCAAGCAAATGCATACAAAACTAAGAAGAGAATGAACCTACCACTGATGTAGAGAAAAATGAGTACACAGGCGAATGTACACATTAATAACATTAATAATAAATAAATAAATAAACAACCTACCAGATGAGAGCTGGTGCTTTGACAAGGTCACGCCCATGTAATTTTGAAAATGCTTCACATGCCCATGGAATATGACCATCTGCCAACACCCTGCCGTCACAAATATAAAATACAATACAAGCAAATCAACAACCGGAAGGTCCACGACACTGTTTCAAATCAACAAAAGAGGAACGAATGATAAGGAAAATAAATTCTTCGGAGTCATACAGATAGGTTCAAATGTGTTGAAAAAATAATATAATAGTTAAAGAGAGGAGGGAAGACAACCATGGCACTTGCAGATTCAGTTCAAATGCAATTGTTAAATATAAACCACTATGAGGAATGTGGAAGCAAGAATGTATGAAACATGGCTTATATTAGAATGGAAAATCCTATGACCTTCCATTAAGCCCCTTTTTTTTCCAGAGAATGTATAATGTGATGGATTATATGAATCCATCAACCCGATTCAAGTTGGAAAGGTTAAATGAATAGAGAAAAGAGAGAAAAAAAAAAAGCAGAGAAAACGATGGATCATATGATTCTGTCAACCAGTTTCAAGTCGGAAAGGTAAAAGGAATAGAGTAACCAAACCAAAACAAAAAAGCATAGAGAATGACATGCTTACCTTTGCTTCCTCACAAACGAGTTCCACAAATGCATTATTTGCTTCTCGTCTTTGGTTACATCCACGAAATCATCCAGCATCTGCAACATGCTCGAGCATCTTAATGCAATCTTTGTAAATGAAAAAAGCTTCACCAAGTCAAAAAAAAAAAGACGCAATTCATTCAGAAGCCCTAACAACTAAAACCATGTGTTGCTGAGATCCAGAGAGTCGAAATTTTAATTTTGTAATGGTTGGTAACATTATTGATTACTGATTGATACCTTATTATTATCAGTTCAATGATTTCAGTTCCTAGCTTGTCCTCATTGCAGGTAAATTGGTCACATCAATACAATTTACGTCCCCAAAAGCATTCATAAGAATAAAATCTACACATTTTTTCATAAACTACCCTTCATACATTCCTTGGAAAGAATATACTAACTTCAGAATGGTTACTTTGGTTCCAATTTTCCTATAAATTAGTGTAAAAACTTTCTAATATGGTGCTAGTTGATACCTACATCACCCTCCAATTCTTAGCTAGCCACTAACCAAAATCTGATACAAAAAGTACTTCCAAACAAGCATCCAAATAGAATGATTATGAAAGAATAAACAACTAAAAATATAAACAAAAACATACCCTTCGATCTTCCAAATCTGCAACATCATCATCAACCTCATCCTCACTATCTCTATCAGACATTACTTGATCCATCGCCATTGGCTGCAAGAGAGACATATAGTTTAAGAGATTTGATGTATAAACTATTAAGTGAAGCACAACTTTCTTAGTTGACTATTACTAAGCTTAATATCTCTTGATAAAAGCTAATGCAAAGATGAATCAAGTATATCACACAAAATGGGAAAACCAAAACCAGTCCTCACTCCATTTCGTATGCCCCCTACAGACAACTAGCTAGGCCACAACCAGAAATTAGATCCAAACTTTTAACAGTGTGAATGTGCGTGTGAGATAAGTGTAAGCAACATAAGGCAATATTTTTCTTTTCCTCTTTGTCCCCACTCTTCCTCTCACACGGTAAAGTTTATTGATACCACAGCAATTTTTCAGAACCAATAACAAGCACATATTACAAAGTTCTCACTCACCTGTGCTCTATGTGAGTGAAAAAACTGTTGCTTCTGAAGAAGTGTACGGCTGAAAAGACAGAAAAGAGTAAATCAAACCATATTCATGATTCAACAACACCTTAGTCATTAGGGGAAATGAGACGGTGAGCGGAGAAGGAAAAATTATCCAAACAAGAGATAAGTTCAAATGAGCACACTAAAACACACTTCCATCTTTAACTGGTTAGTCATAAATGTTCTTGTCAGTTAAATTACCAAACTGGGATAGAAATGATAGATATAGGATTTAGACCATTAATGCCTATCTAAGGAATCATGGTGCTGCTTGACAGATAGGGGAGTAAATAGAATACCTTCCACACCATATAGTTATCACACCAACATTCTCTAGCAACAATAATCTGACAGACTATTACCATTTACACCAAGAAAGTCAAATGTAGAAAGGTTCACAATAATGACTAGGCAAAGTCTTTAAATTCATGGACCAAGCACAATTGGTAATTCTCTAATTTAAAAAAGGCATTTAATCGATGCACTGATTTGGAATGAATTAAGAGCACCGAATAAATAGAGAAAAAAATGAAACCTACTTTCTTGGATCAGAACGTTCCATCGATATTTTTCTCGTCTTCGCAAATTGCAACAAGGCAGGGGGTGTGAGATTGTTTCCAGACACTGATTGAATACGTTCAGAATCAGAATATGATTGTCCAACAGCGCCTGAAACCCCAGCAACATTGAAACTGGATGGAAGATGTTGTGCATACTCCACAGCACCAATTCTAGAATTTTGTAAAATTGTTCCACCTGAGACAAGAGCCCCTTCATCAATGTTTGAATGAGCTAAAGTGACAAACAAGATCCTCAAGGTTCATCACTTCTGTTACAGGATGTAAATTACCTAAAATAAGTAGTACAGCTGTGGTTTGTCTAGTGCTAAAAGTTCGGGTATTTTTTTAGTTTAATTCATTCCCTTTCTTGCGTTATTACACTTGTATATATAACTATATTTTATTGGTGCATAATAAGAAAAATATTCCATTATTCTCTGCTTTTAACATTGTATTAAAGCCAGGTTTCTTTGATTTATTTCCCTAAAATTTTGTTCGTTCTCATCTCTTTTGTGAATCTCCAGCTACAGTGCTCGTTGCGGGACTTGAAAATTTTTAATTTTTGGGTAGGAACCTAATATCATGGAGAAATATGAAGCAAAATGGTGTATCTCGATCCAGTGTAGAATCAGAATATAGGACTACGGTACAATCCACATGTGAAATTATATGGATGCATCATCTTCTAACTGAAGTTGGGTTGGAGCATCAATCACCAGCAAAACTTTGTGCAACAACCAAGCAACTCTTCATATTGCCTCGAATACAGTCTATCACATAAAAACCAAACATATCAAGGTTGATTGTCACTTCTTTTGTGAAAAGATTCTCGACAATATTATATCTATTGGTTATGTGAAACAAGATGGCAAATTGCCAATTTGTTCACAAAGATGCTAAATGAAAATCAAGTTGATTATGCTTCAGCTTGATGGGAGGGTAACAGGATGTAAATTACCTAAAATAAGTTGTACAGCTGTAGTTTGTCTTGGGCTAAAAGTTTGGGTATTTTTTTAGTTTAATTTATTTCCTTTTCTTGTGCTATTTACACTTGTATATTGTTAGCAAACCGGAGAATAATTCAATAAACATACTGCCAAAGGCAGATTACATATAACATTCGAAAATACCAGCCTACAAGGTAATTCGAGGGACCTTTTTCCTCTCAAAACTAACCAACTGACCAGCCCAAAAACATCCCTGTTTTCCCTTCTTTCTAGTACAAGTAACCCACCAAAAATAACTGTTAGCAACTGTTAGGGATCATAATAAACAACCTAAACAAACACAACTGATGGTAACTACCAGAAACCATTAATACATAAAAACTAATGAACAACACAGTGTACTAAATAAGATTGTCAACCTTGCTTCTACGAGTGTAAACCTTATGAACTGTAGGTCTAACATATATATAGTTATATTTTCTTGGTGAATGATAAGAAAATTATTCCATTGTTCTCTTCTTTTAACAAGTTCAATCCAGATTGTTTCAGATTTGACTTATGCACAAAGGTCATAAAAGGTCAATTGACAACAAAACCCTTGTAATTTTCTTTGGTCATATGATCCATCGGTATGGATGCATCATATTTTTGGCACCACAACATGCTGGTTAAATTTTTTTACCTTAGAATATTTGAAAAAATATAATTGGAAATACCAGAAACCAATATCTCAACTTAAAAGTCCCACTCAACCTATTTAAGGATAATCAGGAAGGAACTTATTTTAAACCAAAGCTGCGGTTATTTTGTTTCAGCTTTAACCAGGTAACCTTAGTTTCACTTTCCTCCTCCAGGAGTGGCTAGACAACCCTTTTTCTTTAAGAAAATATTAAACTTGGTTAAACAAAATGATTTTTTAATAGAAAGTTAAAACTAAACCATGTAATCATAAACAAAAATGTCATACCATGAACCTTGTCAAGAAGCTCACCGCCTCCTGCATGCAGCTTTGACTCCATGAAAACAGGACGTACATGCCTTGCATTCTGAACTAGGTTCTTCTGCCGTCTACGCCTCATTTGCTTTGAGCTTGGCATACACATTTGTTACCATATTAAGTCCACGGAAATAAGATGAGAAAAGAGATTCACAAGAACATTAAATGGAAAATTAAACAACTTACCAAAAGAAAAAGGTATGTTGTTTAGGATCAACACCATCTGCAACAATCTGAACAGAACATATACATGTAAATTACATACTTTTTATGGAAACTAGTTATATGGGATTTGCTCCAATTCTCCTATCTATTGATGAAGCTAGCACCTTTGACTATATA
This sequence comes from Hibiscus syriacus, assembly GCF_006381635.1. Lineage (NCBI taxonomy): Eukaryota > Viridiplantae > Streptophyta > Magnoliopsida > Malvales > Malvaceae > Hibiscus > Hibiscus syriacus. The sequence continues at coordinate 813,534 of NW_024062657.1, forward strand.
ACTAAATTGAGGAATAGCGGCAAATTCAATGATGAGCCATACTATAGTGGCAAATTTCACCTTGATACTTCATAAAATAAAATTAGAACTTTGAATTATTTTAGTATACTTTTTGGTATAGATTTTGTAAGAATCAATAGTAAAAAAGACCAGCCCTACCCACTAACAATGGTCCAAATCAGTTTATTTAGCACCTTATTTTAACTCAGTAAGGGGGGGAGGGGGGGATCAGGAAATAGTCAACAAATAGAGTTCTTCAAGCCCTGAAAATAAAATGTCCTTACCTCAGATCTCCAACTATCAGTTTTGACTGAAACATTAACAGCTTGATACTCTTCAGTTACCTACAAAGTACCTATGCATTAGAAATATTGGTATGAAAGCATCAATTATTAAAATGCTACTGCAGATTCCTGAATTTTACCAACCCAAAACTCAAAATTGAATAGATCATGGGATGCTGGCAAGTGATGCCTCAGACCCTATACAAAATTTAAGCATCAACCATAAATGTCTAAGTTATACGGATTCAAGTTCATTTGAACCAAAAATAATACAAAAGAAAGAAAAAAATAGAAGCAAAAGGAACAACCTTAAAGCTTGCACATTTAACCAAGCAGAAAGGGCAAGAAAAATCTTCAGTTACTGCAAATAATTAGAATTTATGACCTTAAATCAATAAGATGAGTACAGTGCATAAATGATATAAAATTCCAAAACCAAAAACCAAAGGCTAATGAATAACTAGTTAACAGAAGTGACTACCATACAAGGCCCAGAAGATAAACCAAAAAGTTTAAAGAAAAATTCTCCTCAGCTTAGGGGTACAAGCAGATAAAGAAAAGGATCCAACATCAAAAAAAAATTCAAGTATAATTCTAAACAATGTCAACAGCTTTAGCATCCAAAAATAATATCTTTAATTTCAATGTTTGATTTCCTAGTCATATCCCCTCCCACACTTCAAATACTTACAGGAAAAGGTGTAACAAGTATATGATTCAAACCCCCCGCATTCCCAATAGAAAAGATGTAAGAACTAAGAAATAATACCTTCTGTCCTCTGTAACTTATTGTTGAAATATCTATAATTAAAGATGACATTTCCTGCTCTCAGCCTAGAACGAAAAGCAGCAAAGTTAAATTCTTAGAAAGAGACATAAAGACCACAATTCAAGAAGGAAAGAACATAATACAAATGCACAATCCTTTTCTCTTTCAACTGTAAATTTTTTTTTTGGTTGCGGGTGAGCTTGGTTTGAAACACAAAATTGAAGTCTAAAAGCGTTTAAATATGAATATGTATAGATGGGTAGTAAATCAAATTAAACATTAAGTATCCAAAACGATCATGAAAAAAACTGTCACCAAACTTCTTACTGATGAAACAAAGTAGCTGATTCTGCTGTATGATACTATGATTTATCGCTAGTGGAAACTTCAATGATAAATCAAGGCAGTCTTGGCAAAAAAAATTGGCATGATTTCATCACAAACAAAATTATTGAGACTTAGGTTCAGACCATATCATTTTGCCCTTCACCACATTCTTGTAAAATAACCTTTTTAGGAGCACCAAAGGTTTATGAGAATAAATGAATCTGAATATTATTTTAAAGTTCAATCAAGACTTGAGAGAGCTGAATGGTGGAACGTGATGAGCTAGTTAGAGAATGAAAACGTTATTTAATACGCATATACTGACATCAGGAAAAACTAGGTAACATTAAATTTTCAGGAAATAGAAAGAGAATAGGTTTGGTTAGAATAGCAAAACTACAAATAATAATTATTATAAATGTTAAAAGAAGGATTACTGAATAATATGAGACAGCGATGAAGAAGAAATGCCACTGCATGTGTATGAATTATAGGGAGATTTTTCCTTTGCCCCAACCTCCTCGGCAGAAATGATAACCTGCAGCTGCAGTGATTGGTTCTTTTGCAGCACAAATGACCATATTAAAAACCATAAGTTAAATATTTCTAAAAGAAATATCAGAAATGTATTATTAAAAAAAACAAACACAGAAGAACTACCGTTAGCAAAGAATTGCTCAAATTTTGGATTAAGATGCATTTGTCCTCATTCAAACAAGTCAACTGCAGCAATAAAATAAAATTACCCAAAAGTCAGATATTTGAAAATTTATATAAGTTTCAATCATCACTGTATAAATTTATTGCAATTTACTATACTGATTAAAATCATTTAAAGGAAGTTATTTCACTAACAATAAAAGCAGCAAAAGCGCCTGGCAAGTTCAGTTCTTTATTAATCATACACAACCAGATAAGCTTGTGGAAACCTGATTGGACACTAATTCTTTAGCAACACAACCAACACCCCAAGAAGACAGAGCCCTATGCTACTTGCATTCTCCAGACCATTATACTCCTTCGACACTGTTGAACAAATATTTCTCTGCTTCTACCACTTCTCAACCGATGTTAAAGTTTTCTTTGAAGCCCTCATAGATGTGCATGGGAGGAGTTCAAACTATCCCTTCAGCTCAAGCAATGATTAGGATGAATTCTCAAGTACAGTCTGAGACATGGTTGAATAATATTTTAGGCATATGCCCAATGAAAACACCAGGGAAAGGAACTGAGACCAAGCTCAATACCAGAATCATTCCTTAATAATATTATTTTATGTCTGCGAAGAACAAAAAAAATGGGTCCAGGAGCATAATTTGAGCACTTCCCTAGAAGTGATACATTAATGACTCAGTAATAAGTACCCAAAAGTAAAAGCTTCACCAAATGTTAGACAACTTAATTTTGTAATGATACTAACTGAAATTGTATCTTATGTCTGAGAAGAACATGAAAAATTGGTCCAGGAGCATAATTTAAGCACTACCATAGAAGTGAAGTGATACATTAATGACTCAGCAGTAAGTATCCAAAAATAAAAACTTCACCAAATGTTAGACAACCTAATTTTGTAATGATACTAACTGAAATAGTATCTAAGCAATTAGTAGGACAGTACTCAAGACCTTTAAGGAAAAGAAAATTATAACCACTAGGCTTTGATGCCACACCTTCAGTAAGCAAGAATGCATGTCAACAGGTAATCTCAGCTCAGCTCTTTGTCCCAAACTGAAGTTTGGGGATTTTTCCCATGAAAAATATAATGATTCTAATGGTATCCTACCCCATAAGCAGCATCCTCCATTGGCTGTCAAAATAAATTGAATGTGAAATTAAGAAGCCGAAAGAAAAGTAAACATTTAAGAAGTTTTCAACAATTCATGCTAAAATTAAGCCATTATAAAGGATCTAATCAATGCATCCACATGTAAAGGATCAATTAAAAACATACCAAAGCTGACTAGCAAAATTGCAAGTGAACCAGATTTTGCCTCCACTGCTAGCTTATTAATCTCCGGGAGAATAAAATTTGCTTGAGCTTGGTTACTGCCCTCAATGCCGGTGAAGCTAGTCAAGATACATGCCCGACGAAAACGATAAACTGCAGAATACTTCATTGTGGACTCAAAAAGTAAATATATCATATATGAAGTATAACAACAACAATAATGTATTTAGCATCGAATGCAAACTCATGAAACACCCTACCTCTGCAACCGCAACATCCGAAACTACTCTTGCCAACAAAATGTATAACGGAAAAAGGCTTTGAGTCAGTACGGCTTCATTCACAATCCTTGATACGGACACTGACATTTGTATTCTACGTAGCAATCAAATAAAATGCAGTTAATAACTCAAATTTACCTGTACATAGCAAATTTTGATCAAAGCAAACAAGACAGCACAGCATCAACAAAAAGACTAACAATCATTATCGACATTTTACTTGATAAACCCATCCAGAATCATACAAAAAAACTGTAATCCTATTGTAAAGAAACTTTTCATTGCTCCCTTACCGATGCTAATCCCACAAGCATATGCATTGTCAAACATAAGAATACATATAACATATTTGCCTACCCTAACAGCCATCAACATTCATCTCTAAAATCCTAATATTCTTCTACCAAAATGTACTAACGAAGGTCTGAATTCCCCCTTTATGCCCTCCCATCAGTTCACTAAAATGGGAAATAAAAGGGTAATGCTACAAAAAGCATTTACAAGTTACAACCATAAACTTTAGGAATATATAGTCCATTTATTTACTGGATTGAAAACATTACCTCATGTTGTGTTTTGCCTGAATTTTGTATCTCAAACATCTTTGAAGAAATGATGGCTGAAAGTAAAAAAAAAAAAATCATTGAAAGATAGCTACAACTTATAGGTAGAATGAAATCAAAACATAGATGTGTGTTAAAAGGAAAATCTCAGCCAATGAAAAGAAAATGAAGATGGTTTCAAAGCAGAAATATTTAAATATATAAAATGGCTGATACAACAAGAAACAGAAATATTACATTTCTAACAGCCCGTCTTTGAAGAATGTTATAGAGTTCTACAGGCTTGCAATATATAGATAGACTCTCTTCGGCAGCAATTTCCTCTTCTGCAGATAAATGCAGGCAGGAATCTTCTCGGCACATCTGATCTGTGCTTCTTGAATAACTGGAAAAAATGATAACAACAATAGAGAACTCTTACTCCTGAACTTACGCAAATAGTCATATTACAACACAGCAGAAAAACTAAAACTCTATAATAAATCAACAATAATCAAACATATGACTAAGAATAAGGTACTCTCAAAATAACCTTGAGGGAGCATTTGGTTCAAGTCATGTAAGACTCCCGGGTAATCTTACATTGCGGCATAACTTTCTCACGTTCAGTTCACAGAGATAACCTTGAGTCATTGATCTTACATTCCCAATAGTACAAAGATACCAAAATATGGGGATAATTTCAATACGACCTCTTTGAGGTAGGAGCTTTTACTTTTATGTTATTTTATTATTTCAGTCTTATTAATTAACTAGAAGACATATAGATAGACAGCTAGGATTATACGATATCTTTAGGGTTAAGTCTAGGGCTAGGATTATTATTTATCTTCATCGTTTAAATCTAGGGCTGGGATTAAAACCTTATTTGTAACTCCGGTATAAATAAGCTGTAAATTATTTACAGCCATATCATTCTCATTATTTTCTTTGATTTAATATTAAAACTAAAGGTTTTCTATAACCCCAAGTTCTCCAAAGTTCCTTCTTTCATTACTTGTTTGTTCAGCTCCAGTTCTATTGATTCACTGCTATTTCCCCCTCTAATACCCATCACTCTTCCTTAGGAAATGTAAGATTCCCAGTGCAATCTTCATTGTTGACATCTTTAACCTTCACTTCTATAATTTTGGTCAATTTTATCCATTCATTTTACAACCTTTTTTATATATTAAGTAAATATATTGAGCATATATTTTTAAAAATTATTACAATATAATATTTTAACTTAATACATAAATAAAAAAATTGATAAATTACCAGTTATTATATTTAAATTAACTAGTATATTAACCAAATTTAAAAATTATCTAAAATACTTTATAATAAAAAAATGATATTTAACTATCACAACAAATTCTAATTATTTAACCATCAAAAAAGTAAATTTTAAAGCAATAAAAATTTAGTAAAAGTTACTTTTAGGGAATGTACATTTCATCAACCTAGCAATAAAAGCTTACATTCCAACTATATGAACCAAACAAGAAAATATAACCCTTCGATAATGCACTAAGTAATTTTACATTACCAAATACCTTCCGAGAGGAAGGTCTATGTTAGGAAAAATACTAAAAAGAGCTACTTAATATGAGTTTTCCGTAACCTCTAATGTTATACAAAACATTATAAAATTCAAATAGTTTCTGTAAATGGGCAAGGCTTTGTGTAATTTATGTCAAACAGAACATTACAAATATTTTTAATAATTTGTGTAATTGGCTAATGCCTTGCGTAGCGTTACCAAAGTTCTTACAATTTAAGTAATCCGTTCCGGTTACACAAAACATTACTCAATATCCACTCCAGTTACACAAAATATTACTTAAAAAATGAAAAGCTTATTTTAGAAAGCTCGGCTACAACTTCTCTCTACATGACTATAAAGTAAATGAAAATTTTAGCATAACATGATTAAAAATTAGGCAAACCTCGGAATACCAAACATAAATACTAGCATAACATTAAAAAAATACCCAATGTGCTTAATCAGAGAGAACATACGAGGAGGTTTCACGAGCCACTAAAGGAATGCCCGGCATTCTTATTAGATGATGCTCAAGTTTAGTATCATAGCTTTCTCTCAACTTCTTCCCACCACAAAGTATCTTAAAATTCAACCAACTTAAACCTGCAAAGAAGAAATCAAAGCTTGTAAAACTCTATGTTTATAATCAACACCGGAAAAACTTATATTTTATGTTAAATATCAAATGTTATTTTGCTTTCAGATATTCATCAATCATTTCAAAAGGATCAAGAAAAATAAATCTGAGAGGAAACAACGAAGTAAATGAAGAGAATTAAAAGGAGAAAAATAAATAAACATAAAACAAATTGGAAAAAAATGTGATGAAAAGAGATTGACAGAATAAGATGAACGGACCTTTGAGAAAGGAAGAACCCTAATTGGGAGCTTGGAAATTGAAAGAGAAACTTCAATTTTGGATTTGGAATGAAACCCTTTTTCGATAAGTTAATATAGTCGACAAAAAGGCTGAGAAAGTAGTGTGCGAGTTTTTGTGCGTTTCTCGAAGCGATTTTTCTTTTTCCTTTTTTTATTTTTTTTCCTCAGGCAGTTCCCATTTTTTTTCGAATTAGAACAATTACAATTAAATATGTAAATGAATGATACAAAAAAAAATTTGATGTATCTGTATTTGTTGTACGGAGTAATAGGCATTAATTTAATTTAAAATTTACCAAGAATTTTTTTATAAAAAATTCTTTTGTTCTACAGAATAAATAATTGTTGTTATTTCTTGATATTTTGAATTTGAGCACCATAAATACAACGATATAAGCTTATAATATCAAATAATTAAGAATTATTATTAAAAATATATTATCCTATATTTACCTCAGATTAATCAAATAATAATAATAATATCTATATTAATTATTTAGTTATGATTAAATTGAATATTGTGAGTTACTCGTATTCCATCCAATTGAACATTTTAAAAAATAAATAAATTATAATAAATGTTTGTATAGTAGTATTTTTTTCCTTTTTTCTTTTTATATGTTTATCTTAATTACTAAAGTCGTGATTGAATTTAGTATCAGTGATAAGTTATTTTAAAATAATACATATTTATATAATTGTAATACCGACATACCGAGGAAGGTAACCCGATCCAATTCGAGGTGTCATATTAAGGTTACCGGAGCAACCCACAATAAAAATCTAGGAAAAATTAAATTTTTTGCTAAAACGTGTAAAATCATAAAACAATTTATAAATAAAATACAAGTCCAGAAAACCATTTATATATTACAAACAACATTAAAATTATACAAGTTCCAAACTCAATATATAAAAAAATCAAATGTGACCTACATGCCCCCTAATTACACATTATATCGTACTCTGCAAGCAAAGTTGAAGGAACTCCCAATACTGAAGTTGATAGTTGCACTGAATCGATTCTTTTAACCTGAAACGGTGAATAAAGAGTGAGCTTTGGGAAGCTCAGTAATACATAACTACCATATGAATGTAATAGGCCATCAAGTATAAATAAAGCATGAATTTTCTTAACGATAAAGTCATCATCAGGTTCTAGCGACGAACCCATATTTCATTAATCATTTCTTTAGGTAACAGTCGAGAAATTAAAATATGAAGAAAATATTCAAATAGAGTAAAAGATTCAGGAGATTGAGATACAGAGTCTGGTGTGTTCCCTCAAAACCAGAATAAATGTAATCATAGTTTAAAAGCAATAGTAGTTTATTTCAGTAAAACAAGTTTTGAAATCATTATAATACCCTCAACCTGAATATTCCATATGCAGTCCCCCAGAATTGCATTCATAAGGGCTTACCCTAAGCACAAAGCAAATGAGCCACCCTAAGGGAGTATTGTGCGGCCTATGGGCCTACCCAAGGGTCTCCTTAGGTCCGTAAGAATTTACCAGCTTGATCATAGCTGAACCTTCATACTACAGACTCATACCCATACAATATCCAATAGAAATCAGATTGAGCAGTACTCTATAATATCAAAATCATGATCTAGTAGTATATAGTAAAAATGACTATGTAGTTATTTAAATCACATAAATGTCCTTCATTCGTACACCATATGTAGTTCCCCAAAATTGCATCCATAAGGACTTACCCTAGGCCCAATTGACTTAGGAGTCAACCTAAGGGAATGCCTTGGGGCCTGAGAGCCTACCCAAGGTCACCTTAAGTCTGTAAGGAATTACTAGCTTGATCAAAGTCGAACCTCCATAATCCAGCCTACCCAGATAGTGTCCCAATAAATTAGTTCAAGTAGTAACCAGTAGTTTCATGATCCTTACTTCAGGCATATTTCATTTTTCCAGTAAAACAAGTAATCAATAAATCATTATATCAATCAGTAAAAACAATCGTAAATCAACCAGATGTTCATTTAAAATTTCCATATAAAACAGTTGGGTAGCATATAGGGAACACATCAGAATATTCAATTATTTTTTGAAGGCAATTGATCGTTATCATGAAAGAAAAACGTATAACTTCTATAGGTTGGACGAAATTCAGAATCAAGGTCCTTATAAAAAGGATTCATTCATTAGTAGATCTAATTAACATTTAGAAATTGATGTTTCAAAAATCATTTAATATTCGAGTGGATTAAAAAAAGCACTTAGGAACCTTTACATCATAATTATTGAAGATCTAGGTATAACATGAGTGTTTCCAATATTCAGTCAAATAGGGATATTTCGGACATTTTAATTTCTGATGGATTCTTAGTAACTTAATCCAATAAGGGTAAAATAGTAGTTTGCATTATTATAAATTTATATCAAAATATCATGATTTTGAGTCAAATCGTACTAACTGATCTCCACCCTGTAAAACTTGTTAATAATCCGGACTGATATACTTCACGAATAATCACTTTTTAATGTTGATTACACTGGTTGAACTGATCACTTTCAGAATCACCACTGAGTGGAACTAGAGGAAACGATCAGGTATTCGATGGTATTATATAATTTTGTGATGTATCAGTATGAAGAATACTCAGCATACTTGAGTTATGCTCTATAATTGTAACACCCCAACCCGTATCCGACCCGAGTACAAGTCCTAGATGTCACATTGACTTTTCAAATCATTTTCTTATATAAAATAGAGAAGAATTTCAAACCTAATTTAAACATATTGAATAATTTACATACATTAAATCAAAGGTTTACAAAAACTTATCAGAGCTTATACAAATTAATTATTTAAGTACAACGTTATTTAATACAATACAAAAACCTACTATTCAATTTCTTCTGATCTGATCTCCGATGAAGTTATGTTATCTCCACCTATCTTCGCTTTCAACCTTCTTGGATCCTCCGTGTGAAACACTCACACGCTAAGTCACAGACTTAGTAAGACATGTAAATAACTAATAGAAAATGCAACTACTTAACAATGCATGTACAGTTCATACAATACAAAGCTTATATGCACATATATCATCATTTTCATTATTAACATTCTTATCCTTAATTCATATAATCATATACTCTTATACCTAACAATATAAATAACATCAAATAGATCTTGAAGTATATTTCACATCATAAAACATATACCCCACATACAATGTATTTGTTTTATATCTCTTTATTAGCCCATAAATACTTTTGAGAACTTAAGGTATGTGAGTACATTGAGGTTTGTGCATAAATGTTGTCACCACAACTTGTATAAATTCTCACTAGGGGCGCATAGAATTTGTCGCGAAAGACCACATATATATCCCGAAGAACCACATAGATGTCCCAAATGACCACTCCTTAAGGATCATATATATATTCCAAATGAGCAAATATGTGTCCCAAAGAACCACATACATGTTCCAAAGAATTACATATATATCCCGAAAGACCATATAGAACCCTCAACTCTTGACATGCCAATTATACCTCTAGCTCTCATATCACATATCATGGGCATTATCATTTATGTTTATCACATTTTTTTACACATTCATATCACATAGGCATATAAACTCATAGCTTTTTATCATGTATATCATGTAATATTCTCATTGAGTCTCATATGTCATTATCATATATATATATATATATATATATATATATATCATATCATATATTCTTGTATTCATATAGACATATAATTACATAGATCACTTTCACATATCTCTTGTCATATGTCTTATCTCTTATAATCATATAATCATATAACTTATTATCACACATAGCTCATAATCACATGATTTATCATACATATATGCATTCGCATAACTCACGTATAGAGATGCACTTAACATCTAGACATATGTATATACTCTTGTACACATAAGCATCATATCACTATATGCTTGTATTCAGGTACTCATGTAATCTAATATCGGAATTAGATTCATCGCATGTAACATCCCAAAACTAGAGCAAGTGACTAAAATGGAAGTTTTTAAAATTTGAAGTCTGATTTTGAAATATTTGAAATATTTTTTTTGTTCAGTAAATAACTGATGGAATAAGGGGTATAATGGTCATTTGACAAAGAAAGATTTTTATTTTCCCTTATAAAAGAAGTAGACACGTGGAGAGGAGAATAAAAATAAGAAGACTCTGATATGCTTGGCTTTCTTATTCCTTTCTTCCCGTGGCTCCATTGGTAAGGTAAGATTATGTCAAGTGATTGTTTCCTTTCAATTTGAAGTTGGGTTTAATTCTTGAGATGGTAATTAAGCTAAAGGAAAGCTTAATATGTCTTAAAACCATAAGATGAAGGAGTTAAGAGAGATTAAAGATTATAAGTTTTTAAATGCAATTTTCGAAAAGAGTTGATAAGTAGAATTTGAAGTTAGATTTGACTTGTCAAAGGGTTAATTAAAAAGTTAGAAGTGATAGAATTGAATTAAGAACACATGGAAAATTTGATGAAATTCTTTGATTCAAGAATTATGGTGAATTATGAGGGATAGTGAAGTGTTATAGTGTTATAAGAAGGTTTACATATGTATAGATAAGTTTTAAGGCATAAGGAGGGGTTAATAAGTAGAATTTGAGGACAAAGTAAGAATTTTCGGGCTCAAAATGTAATTTCTGGGTTGTGTGCATCGATGCATCTTCAATGTGTATCGATGCACTCTCAAATACATGAACATCGAATGCAATTAGTGCATCGATGCATAAGGAGTGCATCGATGCACCCCCGTAAGATTAAAACATCGAAGGTGATTTGTGTACCGATGCATGGGTAGTGCATTGATGCACATGTTAAGGGATGCATCGATACACTATAGAATGTACCGATGCACTTCAAGGGGAAACAGAATTATACCTTTCTTTTGGTCTAAGAAATGATAGATTAGAATACCTCAATTGGATACTGATATGTATCGATATATGATTATGTAGATATCGAGCATGAACAAGTTCCGGGATGAGTATCAGGTTAAGATTCGATCGAAAAAAATGAATCATAAAAGATGATTGGAACTTAGTGATGTCAAGGTGAGTGCAATTTAATTTGTGCTTATAGAACAAACATCGGCTTGTGATAAGTTAGTGACAGAGTTACTATGGTAAGAAGTAACTTCTAAAATGTTATGTAATTATGATTTGTGCATTAGTACATAGAAATGGATGTATATTATTACATGTTACATGATTTACATGATTAAGTGAAAATGTAATATATAATATGTGATATATGTTATATGATATGACATGCAAGTTTACATGAACAAATGAGAAATGATAAAAGCCATATGAAATGATATACGTGAATACATGCACTTGTGATATATGTGATATGATATGAGATATATGTTTACACATACATGTGGTATGTGATAGAAGAAAAGGTATATGTGATCACAATAGAAATGACATGAGTACATGAACATATGCAAAACAAGAATAATGCCCATGGTATATGATACGAGAGCTATAGGTATAGTTGGCATGCCAAGAGTCGAGGGTTCTACGTGGTCCTTCGGGATAAATATAGTACATAGGTCCTTCGGGACAAAATTTCATAGCCCCTAGTGAGACCCCATACGAGCTGTGGTGACAGCATAGTGTACAACCTCAATGTACTCGAATACCTTGAGTTCTCATAAATATTCATGGGCTAAATAAAGATATAACAATAAATATATTACATGTGAAGAATGTGCTTTTGTGATATATGATGATATTTGTATTGTTTGGTTTATGAGTCATATATGTTGGTTAAAAAGGTTAGGATAAGAGGATATGATTAACATATATAAATATTAATAATATGGATAGTGATATAAGATTAATGAAGTAAATGATGAGTGATTTGTATATCTGTACATTTAATTATACGTAATGTTATATTGTTTTGTGTGATAACATGATATGATATGTTCATGCATGGTTAAAAAGTTAGAGTTTCTCTTATAAGTTTAATGCCTCACTAAGTCATAGACTTAGCGTGTGAATGTTTCACACGTAGGGTTGAGAAGCGAGAATAAAAGTAGCAAGGAGCAAGACAGGTCAACATCCCCTTACAAAGTTTCAGATCATAAAATAGATGATTTAAATGTATTTGGTTATTTTGAATATAGTTGGCATGTACTAATTGATTGAGTTAAATATGCTCTGAATGGTTTGTAAAACAATTTGATTGTAATTATTAATGTAAAGTACCCATTTTTTTAAATGATGAATTTAAGATTTTACGGAATTGTAAAGAACAGAGTTTTGAAAAGCTAATGTGACACCTCGGACTCGGATCCAGGTCGGATACGAGTTGGGGGTGTTACATCGCAAGTCTTAATTCCCTAACATAACTTATACTTAATATCATGTACTTACTTTGGTCTCATTTGTCAATGTCGCTCTTATCTCTCTTCCTTGGTAAATCTTACTCTGTTGACTTATCTAGACTTTACTTTCGATCGATATCTACACGAATATACAATCCAATAAATATCAGGATTCGATACTACTAGCACAGTACCGATACTTCTATACTTGTAATATCGATACCCTCTCACAGTATCAATACCTTTCCTTGATTCTATTTCTTTAACCCGAAAATTGCCACCACTCTACCTAAACTCCACTTATAACACTCCCTTCATGCACTAAACTCAACTATATATAATTAAACCATCTTTTATCACTATAACACATCATCATCTTCAATATTTCACCATAAACCTTGAATTTAAGAATTTTACCAAACTTTCATCATGTTCTAAACTCATTTCTAACACTATAGACTTCTTAATCCTTCTTATGACAAATCAAATTTATCAACAAAACTTCAAACACTATATCATATTAACAATTCACTTCCACACGAACAGTCAGACGTCGCGGTGCGTGCGATAGCGACGAGTGTCATTTTGACCGACTGATTCTTCCCTGAACAACTACACATTAAAATCAACCCATATCAACAAGCCATAAAAATAAGCTAAATTCACCTGAAACACGTTCGATACCTTAATGGTGATCGACGGTGGCACGTTGACGAGGAACAAAACAAATCGGGTTTTATTTGCAAGATACAAACAAAGTTAATGAAGATGACGGTACGATGGAACAGTTGTTGGATTGACCGGAATCGAGGAAAATACAAGCGCGACGAGGGGCCTTTTCGGCGAAGCTTATTCGACTTTTTCACGATGAGGGGCAACCGATTCAGGTGAGGGACAACAGGGGTTTTGGTCGCCGGTCAATGACGAGCACAATGGTGGCGGCGGTGGGCTTAACGGTGGCCAGACGATGACGTATTCGAGGAAGGGAGCGATGAGTAACTAGGGATTTGGGAGGTTTTAGGGCAATACCCATGCTTTAACCTATATATTATATATTTAATAAAAATATCATTAACAGTACCCTAGGCTAAATGGCTAGGGCATGGGCGACCTTAACTTGAGGGATAATGGTTCAAACCCGTAACCACCAACTCTATTACTTATTTGTTTACTACCGACAGAAAATGGAGAAATTAATGATTAGGTCCATGAACTTCCTGCATATACTAAAACGGGTTACAAATTCTGAAATTTTGCAATTTGATCCCTAATTTCATTAAATTAATTTTTATTTCAAAATAGGTTGTGACAATAATAATATTTTTGTTTTTTATATTTTTATATAATCTTTAAACAAAAGAAATAAAAATAATTGATGAGTGTTCAGAATCGGTAGTAGTATTGCTACTGATTTGGTTGTGTTATGCTTGTTTTGTATATGGTCTTACTTTCCAGAATTAGTAGTAAAACGGGCCCGTTTTGCATTTTTTTATTATTTAGTCATGGCTGGAGACATGGGCATGCTCTGGGCATGACACGGTCAGCGGAAGTTTCTAGAAGGTCCAGTCAGCGGAAGTTTCTAGAAGGTCCAGTCAGCGGAAGTTTCTAGAAGATCTAGTCAGCACACCTTCTGAAAGATGGACGACGGGCAAAGTTGCATTATGAGACTTGTTTTAAAGTTTGAATTTAGAAAAAAATTTATCTCTAGAATTATTTTTATTTTAATTTCTTTATTTATCTCTAGGTTTTTAGAGGCTATAAATACCCTGTTGGGGTAAGCCTAAACAAACAACTCAGATTACAATCTTCTTTTCCTTTCTAGTTTTATAAAAATTCTCTCTTTTATTTTGTCTTTCAAGTTTTTAGTTTTTCCTTTATTTTTAAGCTTTGTTTTTAAATATGCTAAGTATAACTTTTGTCATGCTTAGCTAATTTTCTCATAAGCTGAGAACTGAATCGATGACTCAATTCCAACGGGAGAATTGAAAAAGACCCTTAATAACTTCGGAATATCTTTCTCAATCTCTGCACTTATTTTCAAATCAAAACAGTTTTCAAAATCAAAGATTGACTTTGGTCAAGAGGTTGTTGCGATTAAATGTGTGGGAGGAATGATCGACTTATTGAAAGCACATTCAACTTCCTGGGAACACACTTGGCGAGATAGTCTTGCCAAGAGGGAACTGAGATCAGAATTGGTAGTTATTGAAGCAACAATCTGAGTCAGTTTTCACGAATTTAAATGGTAATTGATCTACGATAATTGATGTCGATCAGATCAATTTCCGAAGCCGAAATCAAAGATTGCCTTGGGTATTCAGTATACAAAATGGAGTCACGAGGACTGCCCTTGTAGACAAAGTAACCGACGTGAATCCCGAAGGGGAAAATCTAATTCGATGATCTGAAGGAAATTGAATCAAAGTAAGGCTTGAGGCTGTTTTTACCACATTCATTTTCAATGTTACATTCCTTAATTTCTTATTCTTAATTTAAATTGTCTTTTATTTAATCTCTTTTACTATTTAATATCTTTTTACCAAAACTCCCCCTATTTATTGTTTCACGCCTGGTTTAAACAATTCATACAGAAATTTAGAATTTTCTAAGTCCCTGTGGAATCGACCCTTCTCTTTATTGCATATTTCCTTAACTTATTAATTGAGAAGAATTAATTTATTTTGACATCAAAACGACAATTGTCAATAATTATTTAAAAATTTAACATGAATTAATACATTTGTATTGAAATCATTTTCCTTTATGATAAAACCTTGATAAATTATAAAATACTAAAGTCATTATAGAACATAATTATTTTTATTCAATTTAATTTTATTTATAAAAATAATCAAATTATATAATAAAAACGATAATATTTCAATAAAGATATGCAACAATAAATTTTTGAAAAGTTAAAATTTTGTAAAAATATTATATATGTTTCACTGATAAAATATGATTATACTTAAATTTTTTGTGTTTCTTTTTTATAATATAAATTGTAATTACATAATTGTAGAAGTTTAAATTTTAAAATAATATTAATTATTATAAAAAATTAACATATTTATTTTAGTTTTTAAATAGTTTAGGGTAATTACAAGGTAATATCTATTTTAAAAAAATTTAGTTATTGATAATGCACACACTATGCAGATACCGTTGCTTAAACTCAAGACTTATAGGGAGAATAACATTCTATTTTACTAATGAGGTCACTCAATAAGTTAAACATACTTATTTTTATTAAAAAACCATAATGTGATGAAGAATATAAAAATATTTTTTAGGATTTAAAAATTATATTAATTACTTATATTTAATTAAATTTGAATTATAATTTATAAATATGGAGGGTTAATTTTATTGAGTTATTTAGAATTAAAATTATGTTAACAAAATGTACAAGTGTCGGTGTAAGAACATGATATTATATCAAATTTAAAAATTATTATGTCTACAATTTTTGTTAACAATTTAAAATACAGTGAGCACATGAAATTAATTTAAAATATTAGTAACTAAATTGACAAAAATTTTAGTTTGATGACCAAAATAGAACCAACTTAATAAATGGGTGATTAATGAAATAATTTATCTTATATAAAAATACAAATGTTTATAAATATTAAAAATGAAAAGATAAGCAACAAATTCATTAAAATTCCTAAACTAACATATATTTTAACCCATTGCATTGTCATCTTCATTCATCACCACCTATAATCATCATATAACTAAAATTAAACCACAATTTCGTCGGATCTCAAATTTTCTGAGCAGACTTTGACTATGTGTCACAAGATTATTATCTCCTTTAAAATATAACATTAGCTCTCACTCAATTTCTTGATTATCACGAGCTATCGTTATAATTGTCTACCCTATATTTAACATGAAATTGAATGATATATTCATTTATTGGGTACTCAACATGAAATTGTGTTAGAAGTTAGTCAGCGTTGTTGTATAGTTTTCTTGTAACTGAATTAGTTAGCTTGTAACAGATTTCTTGTAAACTGTATATTGTGAAGATAGATGATTTTAATGAAAATAGATGGAATATTCAATTCTTTTCTTTAATTTTAACATGGTAGCGAGAGCCAGATTGTTTTAGTTTTTGAGGGCCAACTTTTTAGGCTTCTTCAGTCAAGCCTATTCTAATTGTTCGTTGTTGTTCAGTTAGTTTATTCTCTTTATTTTTTACGATTGTTTTGAAATCAAATCTGTCGACTACAACCACCCTATGTTCTTGTATCCGTTAGATACGTCAGGGGTGTAACTTGTTTTACATCAGCTCGTCGGCCTTGAGAACTATAATGTTTGGAGTTGATCGATGAGGATTACCCTTTTGGCGAAGAACAAGATCGATTTTATTTATGGCGATTGCTGCAAGGAGTCGTTCGATCTAATTCTTTATTCTCAATGGCAAAGGTGGTACGTCATTGTGCTTTCACGGATTTTGAACACGTTGAGCCAAGAGTGATCAGCTGGCATTGTTTTCGCCTCGAGTTCAGCGGAGATGTGGAAAGGTTTAAAGGAACAGTTTGATAAAGTCGATGCATCTAGGGCTTTTTTCCTCCGCTGTGCAATCGCGACACTTACACAAGGTGATTCAACTACCTCTATTTATTTTACTCGTCTTAAGTTGTTATGGGAAGAATATAGTGCTTGTTAAAAAGTAAAAGTCAAGTTGGCCACATGGCCAAAAACACTTTCGGTGGTGCAATAATGCACCAAAAATTAGTTGTGGTTTTTGTTGAAAATGGTAAGGGGATAATTGCATTTAGACCCTGAACTTTAGGGTATTTACAAGATTAATCCTTAAGCTTCAACTATAAATACCCTAACCCATTTAGCTTCAAAACCATCCCAAATCATTCTAGCTTTCTCCTAATACTAGAGAATTTAGAGAGTTTTCTTGAGAGTTGTTTTCTACTTTTTATCAAGAGATAATTGTTATTGTTTTCTCCTTGGTAGATCGAGAGAAGTTGTAATTCCTATTTTCTCATAGTGAAATTATTATACCGTTGCCCGTATTTTTACCATATATTATTTAAGGGGTTTTCATGTAAAATTTGTGTCTTCTTTATCTTCATTTTTATTTTCTCAAATTATCAGTTGTGATTTTGCTCTATCTGATAGTCGTATTCCGCAACAATTGGTATCAGAGCCAGATTAGAGTGTGAAATATCTACTTATTGTCTTTGTGGTTGCCACCAAAAGGTAGATCCTCTAATATAAGAAAGTAAGAAGGTATTACCCATTCTTTGAAGGTTCCAGAGAACTATTCACGATAGTGAAATTGTGGGAGCTATACGTAATAGAAGTTATGACAACGAAATTTGATATTGAAAAATTCAATGGGAGAAATTTCTCATTGTGGAAATTGAAGATGAAGGTCATCCTGAGGAAAGACGGTTGTCTAGTAGCTATCAGTGAAAGGTCGGTAGATTTTACAGATGACAACAAATGGATCGAAATGAACGGGAAAGCTATAGAAAACTTTCATCTAACATTAGCAGATGAAGTATTGTCAAGTATCGAGGAGAAGAAGACAGCTAAGGAGATATGAGATCATCTCACCAAATTGTACGAGGCCATATCATTGCATAATAAAATTTTCCTTAAGAGAAAATTGTACACTCTTCGGATGCCAGAATCTACTTCAGTGATAGAGCACTTAAACACGCTGATTCGTATGATCAACTCATCATCAAATTGACAAACAATAATATCACCAGTCTAGTCTTCGATGACGTTGCAGCTACTCTTCTACAAGAAGAAAATCGACACAAGAACAAGGAATACAGACAAGTAAATCTGCAACAAGCAGAAGCGTCGATAACGATGAGAGGGAGATCAACAGAACGTGGCCAAATCAACAATCACAAACATGGTAGATCAAAGTCGAGAAGCAAGAAGAATTTAAAGTGCTACAACTGTGAAAATAATGGTTACTTGAAGAAGGATTGTTGGAGTCTAAATAAAAACTCCAATCCACAAGGCAATACTGCAAACACTTCAGATGATGAAGATGCTCTATGTTGTGAAGCGTCAACCACCGTGGAAGGTAGAAAGAGATATGCAGATATATGACTCATTGATTCGGGAGCAACATATAACATGACCTCAAGAAGAGAATGGTTCCATCATTATGAACCTGTCTCAGGAGGATCTATGTATAGTTGAAATGATCATGCCTTAGAGCTCGTTGGCGTGGGAACCATCAAATTGAAGATGTATGATGAAATAATTAAAGTTGTTCAAGATGTGCAGCACGTGAAAGGCTTGAAGAAAAAATTATTATCCTACAGATTGTTGGATAATAATGCAAACAAGATTAAAACACGGAAAGGAATCATGAATGTGTTCCGTGGAGCGCTTGTGGTGATGAAAGGCAAAAAGATAGCAACAAACTTGTACATACTGAAGGGAGAGAATTTGCTAGAAGCAGAAGCCTCTGTTGCCTCATATAATTCAGATTCTGCAATGCTATGGCATCAGAAACTTGGACACATGTCAGAACAAGGAATGAAAGTCCTTGTGGAGAAAAAACTACTTTCAGGCTTAACAAATGTATCACTTACTTTGAGTGCGCATTGCATAACAAGTAAGTAGCACCGGTTGAAATTCAACACGTCAAATTCTAGAGGCAAAAGTGTTCTAGAATTGGTTCATTCTGACGTATGGCAAGCACCAGTTACATCCTTAGGCAGAGCAAAATACTTTGTCTCATTTATTGATGACTACTCCAGGAAATGTTGGGTATACCCTATTAAGAAGAAGTCAGATATGTTTTCCACTTTCAAAAACTTCAAAGCGCGGGTGGAACTTGATTCTGGAAATAAGATCAAGTGTTTCGAATAGATAATGGAGGAGAATACACAAGTGAAGAATTTGATGACTTTTGCAGGAAAGAAGGCATCAAAAGACAGTTCACATTGGCAAACACTCCTCAATAAAATGGAGTGGCAGAGCGGATGAACAGAACCTTGTTAGAAAGAACAAGAGCAACGTTGAGGGATGCAGGCCTAGAAAAATCATTATGGGCAGAAGTAGTCAATAACGCCTGTTATTTGGTGAATCGAGCTCCAACAACGGTAATAGAGCTGAAGACACCAATGAAGATGTGGACTGGTAAACCAACTGATTATTCAAACCTCCATGTATTTGGAAGTATTGTGTATGTGATGTACAACTCCTAAGAAATTTCAAAGCTGGATCTAAAATCCAGGAAATGCAAATTCTTGGGGTATTCTAATAGTGTAAAGGGGTATCGCTTGTGGGATCCCACTACCCGTAAAGTGATCATCAACATGGATGTTATCTTTGTAGAAGATAAGCTACAAAGAAAAGAGGACAATGATAGCGCTGAAAAGTCAGAGGCTACACAGATACAAGTGGAAAAGGAGGTTGAACAAGGAGATTCTTCTGAAGCAGAACCAATACATGATAAACAAGAACTAGAGAGTTCTGAAGCTCCAACAACTCGTCAATCAGATCGTGTGAGAAGACGTCCCAATTGGCACTCCGATTATATTATAGAATGAAATATTGCATAATGCCTTTTAATATAGAACAATGAGCCATCAACATACCAGAAGGCAATAAACAGCTCAGATGCTTCACTATGGATGATGGCTATGCAAGAAGAAATTGACGCCCTTCATAAAAATAATACATCGGATCTTGTGCCACTACCACAAGGAATGAAGCCAATTGGTAACAAATGGGTCTTCAAAATCAAGCAAAATGGTGACGATCAAGTTGAGAGGTATCGTGCAAGAGTGGTGATCAAAGGATATGCTCAAAAAGAAGGTATTGATTTCAATGAAATATTTTCTCATGTGGTTCGACTAACAACAGTTCGAGTAGTCTTGGCAATGTGTGCTACATTGAATTTACATATAGAGCAACTAGATGTTAAAATAACTTTTCTTCATGGAAATCTTGAAGGAGATATTTACATGCTCCAACCTGAAGGTTTTGAAGGAAAAGAAAAGAAGAACTTGGTTTGCAGGTTGAACAAATCTAGGTACGGTCTAAAGTAGGCGCCGAGGTGTTGGTATAATAGATTTGATTTATTCATTATGTGCCTTGGATACAACAGACTTAATACAGACCCTTGTGCTTATCTCAAGCGGTCTGGTGATAACGTTTTTGTTATATTGTTGTTGTATATGGATGACATGTTGGTTGCAGGACCCAACAACGATCATATTAAAGAATTGAAGGCACAACTGACTAGGGAATTTGAAATGAAGGACTTGGGATCAACAAACAAGATTCTAGGGATGCAAATTCACCGAGACAGAAGTAATAGGAAGATTTGTCTTTCACAAAAGAATTACTTGAAGAAGATTTTGTCACAATTCAATAAGTAAGATTGTAAGTAAATTTCTACCCCTATTCCTATTAACTTCAAATTATCCTCCAGTATGAGTCCTAGTAGTGAAGAAGCGAAGATGTAGATGTCTCGAGTACCGTATGCATCAGCAGTGGGAAGCTTAATGTTCGCTATGATATGCACAAGACCAGACATTGCACAAGCAGTGGGAGTGGTTAGTCGGTACATGGAGAATCCAGACAAAGAGCATTGGAATATAGTAAAGAGGATCCTGAGATACATCAAAGGGACCTTAAATGTTGCATTATGTTACGGAGGATCAAATTTACTTATAAATGGGTATGTTGATTCTGGCTATGCAGGGGATTTGGATAAAAGCAAATATACTACAAGATATGTGTTCAAAATTGCTGGTGGAGCTGTAAGCTGGGTTTTAAAATTGTAGTCAGTTATGGCTACGTCCATAAAAGAGGCAGAATATGTAGCAGCTACGCAAGCCAGTAAAGAAGCAATTTGGTTGAAGATGTTATTGGAGGAGCTTGGGCACAATCAAGAGTATGTCTCTCTATTTTGTGACAGTCAAAGCGCCTTGCATCTAGCAAGGAATCCAACATTTCATTCAAGGACAAAACACATACAAGTTTAATACCATTTCATTCGTGAAAAGGTGGAAGAAGGAACGGTAGATATGAAGAAAATCCATACCAAAGATAACATAGCAGATTTCATGACGAAGGCAATCAATTCTGATAAATTTACCTAGTGTCAATCCTCTTGTGGCCTGTTAGAGATGTAAGAAACATAATGGTACAAGGTAGAAAGAATAGTGTGAAGTTATGATTGTTCCAATCAAATCTTCAAGTGGGAGATTATTGAAAAGTAAAAGTCAAGTTGGTACAAGTCACCTGGTGAAGTTGAAAAGTTTAAGGCATGTTTGGTAGCCAAGGGTTATAACCAACAAGGAGTGAATTATATGAATACTTTTTCTCCAGTTGTCAAGCTTGTTACTGTAAGATATGTGCTTGCTTAGTTGTTATTTTTTATTGACATCTTTTTTAGTTGGATATATGCAATGCATTTTTACAAGGAGACTTGTTTGAGGAGGTGTATATGGATATGTCTAGTGATATTTGCAGTCAGAAGGAGCATCTGGTATGTAGATTGCAAAAATCTCTATATGGATTAAAGCAAGAATCTCGACAATGAAATTTAAAGTTAAATGAAACATTTTTAGGTATTGGTTATAAGAAAAGTAAATTCGATTACTCTTTGTTCACAAAAAAGGTTGATGATAAGACAATGATCTTGTTGATTTATATTGATAATCTTTTTATTATTGAAAATGAAGGACTGATTAAAGAACTAAAAGAATTATTACATCAGATTTCAGAATGAAAGACTTATGAGAACTAAAATTTTCTTAGGCCTTATAGTTTTAGATCGAAAGTACAAATCGTGATTAATTAACGAAAATATACTCTTGATTTGATTAAAGAGTCAAGAATAGGAGGGGCAAAACCTACTATGCCCTACTTAAACAAAATATGAATTTGATTACTTCAGAATATGATAATATGTGTTAACAATCTGATGGTGATGAATTATTCTCCGACAAAACTATCTTTTGGAGGCTAATAAGTAGGCTTATATATCTCACACATAGAAGACCTAACATAACCTTTACGGTTCATCATTTAAGCCAATTCATGCAACAACTAAAAAAGACTCACTTGGAGGTAGCTTTAAGGGTAGTGAAATATATCAAGCAAGGCAAGATCTTATGCTTAGTGCAACTAAAAAGTATGATCTTGTTGCTTATTGTGATTAAGATTGGGCCTCATGTCCAATAACAAGACATTCAATTTCTAGATCTTGTATCAAGATTGAAAGGTCTTTGATCTCGTGGAAGTCAAAGAAACAAAGCATTATGGCTAAATCTTCTGTTAAAGTAGAATATAGGAGTATGATAATGACTACATCAAAGGTGGTTTGGTTGAGTGGTTTTACCAAATCTTGGTTTTGATAGAAAACAACTAATTAAATTGCATTGTGATAGTAAAGTTGCTCTACAAATTACTGCAAACTCAGTTTTCCGTGGATGTACAAAACATATCGAAATTGACTATCATTTTGTTAGTGAGAAAATTCAAAAAGGCCTTATTAAGATTAAGTATGTGTATTCCATTGAACAAGTATTAGATATTTTTACTAAAACACTCAAGCACAACAACACTGTTACTTAGCATCGAAGTTGAGGGTAAAAGATTTTTTTTACTTACCAACTTAAGGAGGAGTGTAGAAGTTAGCTAGTGTTGTTGTACATTTTTCTTGTAATTGAATTAGTTACTTGTAACAGATTTAGTTTGTTAGTTAGCTGAGATAATTATTTTTATAGGTTGACATATTGTAAAGATAGATGATTTTAATGAAAACAGATGAAATATTCAATTCCTTTCTCTGATTTTAACAAATTGAATGGTCAATAAATTGTTTTGAAACCACTTATCATAGATCATTTTCTTATTTCTAAATGACATACTTGATAGTATGTGCATTGTATTATTTTTAAACTTTAAAACTCCTTCTTTCCTTTTTGATATGGAATTAATATGTTTACCTCTCTCTCAAGCCCGATAATTAACACTAAATAACCTACAAAATATTAATCAATCTTTATAAACATCCTCAATGTCAAAGTGTATATAACAAATTAAGAAAAAATGTTTTTGGACTTGAATTGAATTTATTCAAAGTTTTCAAAAATAATTCAAAGTCTATTTAACTTGGAATTGAGCACAAGATGATTTTCTGTACAAGAAGTACTTACACTGTTCTTACAGTATTGATACCTCATGAATAGTATCGATACTGTTCATATGGTAATGATATCAAAGTAAAGGAAGTATAGATACTCACTAGGTAGATCGATACTACCAACATTGCTCAAATTTCATAATGTAAAAATGATACCAATACTACTTTACATATTAGTATCAATACCATCAGGACCAACGGCTAGTAACAGTTAGTTTTATTTAAAAATAACGAAGGTAGTACCGATACTTTCTATAGGAGTATCAATATCCTCTATACTGGGCAGTTTATTTTTGCAGAGAAAACATGCCCAATGGCTCCAAATCACTCACAACAGCTAGAAACGACCACAAACTCATTCCAATATTTAAATACAAGTTCAAGACACTTGAAGAAGTGTTAGAACACATATCCAAGCAATCAAACACAAGATAAGAACTTTTCACTCTTTATTCCCATTCTCTTGTAAATATTTTTGTTCTTGTGAGCTTTGTTTTGTAAACACCCTACCTTTTATAGGTTTTCTTTGTTTACATTTCTTTTCCTTGTAAAAGGGTTTTGGTTCTAGCTGAGCCTTTGAAAAGCTAGGGAGTTGTGTAAAGGTTATCTCTTTGTCATTGAAAAAGAAAGAACAAATTAGTGAATTTGTTAGAAAATCCTTAGTGAGGAGCTAAGGTAGTGGAGGTAGACTTAGTTTAGAAGTCGAACCACTATAAATCATTATGCCAATTTTTCTATCTTTTTTCCTCCTGACTCCCTAAACAAATTTTTGTCAATTCACCCCCTTGTGCAATTTTGGGTTGATCAAATTGAGCTTCATAAATCCCAACAATTTATATCAAAGATTGACTCATTAGAAGGTTTAACCACCTTGAGACGATCCTAGAAGAAGTTTCACCGATTCCTGACGTAACCGACAAAAGATGGCTTCTATCTCTATCTCTTACTACCTTGAAGATTCTCACCCAGTCAATAAGACACTGTATTTCAATAGAGCAAACTATGCCTATTGGAAGAATATGATGATGTTCTTCATTCAAGCAAATGATTTAGGAGCTTGGAACTCAATCATGAAGGGTTACTACACTCCATCCGGTGTGATGGATAATTGGAGTGATGAAGAAAAGAAGAAGTTCCAACTCAATGCTAAGGCTATACACATCCTCTTTTGTGCATTATGCCCGAATGAATATGGAAGAGATTCCTCTTATTCCAATTCTAATGAGATATGGCGTAAGCTCCAAGTCACTTATGAAGGAACCAATGGAGTGATCGAAACCAAGATAAGTATTCTCAACTATAGCTACGAGAATTTCAAGATGAAACCTGATAAAGATATCAAAGTTATGACAAATAGATTTTTTGTAATTGTCAGCGGTCTCAAGGGATTTAGAGAAGTAATCCCTAATGATAAGCTTTGTGAGGAAGATGATCTACTATCTTCCAAAGTCTTGGTAATCAAAGAAGATGACTATTATTGAGGCTAAGAATCTAAAGTCTCTCACTCTCGATGAGCTGATTGGTTCTCTTCTCACTTATGATTTAATGGTGAAGGAAGAGGAAGAAGATGAAGAGAAGCAAAACAAAAAGAAGAATGAGTAGGCATTGCCTTCAAATCCATCAATGAGAGCAATCAAGATTCAAGTGAAGAGGTGGATGAAGACAATGATGATGAAGAAGAGATGATCAAGCTCTTCAAAAGGTTCAAAAGATTCATGACTTCCAAGGAAGTGGAGCATGAATCAACCAAGAAGAAGATTCCCCCGGTGTGCTTCAATTGTCAAAGAACGGAGGATGTCAAGTATAAATGTCCCCTCCTAAAGAAGAAGAGATCAAGCAAGAAAAGTGCATTTGTGGCAGCTTGGAGTGATGAAGATGACTCTAATGATGAAGATGAAGTAGCCAACTTATGCCTAATGGCCAACCAAGAAGATTCAATGGTAACTTATAACTCAAATGAATTCGATTCTTATTCTTTTGATGAGTTACAAGTTGCTTATAATGAGTTGTATTTGGAATTTGAGACCATGAATTCCAAATATAAGAAGTTAATTTCAAAACTTAAAGTTGAAAATGATTTAGCTTTAAAAGCAAAAGTTGATTTTTAAAAACAAAATGAATCTTTGAAAAATGATTTAGAGCTTTCAAAAGTTAAAATCAATGATTTGGAAAAAGAAAGTTTTGATTTGAAAGGTAAGCTTGAGAGCTTAACAAAAGAAAAAAGAATTAATTTCTAAAAACAACTCATTATGTTTAAAAATGGCAAAATGCTCACATTGCCCATTCATGGTCATTTGGAGCATATTGTTCTTTTAAAGAAAGGAAAACATTTTAAAATTAGACAAGTATGGGTTCCTAATGGAACTAGGGGCATTGAAACTAACGTTCAAGGATCTAAAGCAATTTGGATACCAAAATATACTTAAATCTCTCTTGTAGGTGTGTGAGAGCAATGGTGATGAAAATGACGATACTCAAATGCTCTAGCCACACTCTAAAAGGAATGGGTAACCTCTAAGCTTAAAAACTTTTTAATTTTGCATAATTGGTTGCTCATTTAGTTTATGCATGCATGAGTTTTGAACTTAAATGATTTTGTGTTAATATTTTTTGTTAATTTTCTAGCTTATGTATGTAAAAGGAATTTATGATGAACATTTTAAAGTTTTAATGATTTTTCATAATTTTTAGTTCATCATAATGAATTTTGGTCAAAATTGGTTTTGAATGCAAATGATATCTCTCTAACAAATGATATTGATTTTTCAAATGCTTTGATTTTTAAATTTTTTTTACCTAAATTTAAATGTTTATGGATGTGATTTAAAATGCAAATGATATCTCTCTGACAATTGATATCAAAATTTTCAAATGCAAAACATTTTTAGAAAGCTTTATGCATATGCACTTAATTTCAACAATTGGTATTACATAAAGTATTTTAGACTTGGATATATTGAATTTCATATGCTACTAACATGTTTCTTATTCTTTGTTGAAATTTAATTTTGTTTAAGTGTCAAGCTTTTAAAGTAAAATTTTTGTTTGGAATGCACTTTTTAAGGGGGAGCTTTGATTTTTCAAATGATTTTTAATGTAAAAATTACCACTTACCCTCCAATGTTATTTTTGAACTTTAAAGTTGAATTATTTTTTATATAACAAAAAGGGGAGAAGTATGAGTTTGAAAAATTCAATTTCTTAATGAAAAAGGAGGAGCTGAACATTTTCCAACAATTAATATCTTTTTCATTAAATATTTTAATAAGGGGGAGTTTTACCAAAAATAAAATTTCAAATGTTTTATTATATCAAAAAGGGGAGATTGTTGAACTATATTTTGATATAACAAATTAAGACAAAATGTTTTTGAACTTGAATTGAATTTATTCAAAGTTTTCAAAAAATAATTCAAAGTCCATTTAACTTGGAATTGAGCATAAAATGCTTTTCTGTACAAGAAGTATCGATATTGTTCTTACAGTATCGATACCTCATGAACAGTACGATACTGCTCATATGGTATCGATACCAAGGTAAAGGAAGTATCGATACTCACCTAGGTAGTATCGATACTACTAGTATTGCTTAAACTCTAGAATGCAAAAATGGCATCGATACCCAAAGGGGTACCTATACTACTTTACATAGTAGTATCGATACCATCAGGCCCAACGACTAGTAACAGCTAGTTTTATTTAAAAATAACAAAGGCAGAACCGATACTCCCTATAGGAGTATCAATACCCTCTGTACTGGGCAGTTTATTTTTTGCAGAGAAAACATCCCCAACGGCCAGAAACTGCCACAAACTTATTCCAACATATAATACAAGTTCAAGACACTTGAAGAAGGGTTAGAACACCTATCCAAGCAATCAAACACAAGAGAAGATATTTTCACTCTTTATTCCTATTCTCTTGTAAATATTTTGTTCTTGTGAGCTTTGTTTTGTAAACACCCTACCTTTTAGAGGTTTTCCTTGTTTACATTTGTTTTACTTGTAAAGGGGTTTTGGTTCTAGCTGAGCCTCTGAAAAGCTAGGGAGTTATGTAAATGTTATCTCTTTGTTCTTGAAAAAGAAAGAAAAAATTAGTGAATTTGTTAGAAAATCCTTAGTGAGAAGATAAGGTAGTGGAGGTAGACTTAGTTGAGAAGTCGAACCATTATAAATCACTATGCCAATTTTTCTATCTTTTTTCTCCTAACTCCCTAAACAAATTTTTTCCAATTCACCTCCTTGTGCAATTTTTGGTTGATCAAATTGAGCTTAATAAATCCCAACACAAAGTCGTAATCATAATATTGATTATAAGATCAAAATTTAAAAATTTAAATATCTAAAAAAAGATATAAATTAATATATAGTATTACAATATAATAAATCAATATTTAATGTGATTATATATAAAACTATTATAAAATAATTAAATAATAATTATAAGATATATTAAATAAATTTTCATAATCAATTATGTATTTTTTATTAATCTGGAGTGGTTATAAGGTAATATTTGTTCAGAATTTTCTTAACCAATTAGTAATGAATAAACACATCATGCAGACGCAACTTTTTAAAATTTCGAACCCAAGATCTATAGAGAGTATAACACGATTTTTTTTTGTGTTTAACTTTTAAAATAATAAACACAAATCATTATATTTTTATTTTGTTAACGATTTTTGAAAATTTAAAATTATAATACAAATTAAATTTATTAAATTATTTAAAATTAAAAATAAATTAATATTTTTTGAAAGTAAATCTTTAATTCATTTCATATGCCAATAGCATCGAGAGGAACAAAGTCATTTATACAGTCCGGTTCATCATAATAAAAATAGTTCGGGAAAGAGCCCATTTGGCAAGGGAGCGGGCGACTCTATTAGAAGCTCTATTCACATAGGAAATTTTAAGGTTCGGGTACTACTTTAAAGCTTCACGAGCTTCCTTTAGCCTCAGACCAATGATAGGGATATCTTCTTGGTCGCTCTTTAAGCGGTTCTCAATCGAGAGCGCGTCACCTTCAATACATGCCTCATCCCATCCATTCTCTATAGCGAAATTAGTGCCGTGAATGAAAGCTTTAGTTTCAACAGATTCTGGGATATGGCATCCTTCAATTTTTCGAGCAACTCCTACTATAACCAGGCCATGCTGGTCTATTGCAACAACCCCAATCGTAGCATCTCCGGAATCCGATAACCAGGCGCCATCCGCGTTAATTTTTATACCTCGCTCCGTTGGTTTTTTCCATAGGTGAAGCGGTCTTTTGTTCGCCGTTTTGTTTGCATCAAAATAGAGATCGTTGGCGTCTTTAAAAGAGGATCCCATGATCCAGGCAGCATGAACAACTTCTCCCTCATCCTGTATTTCTTCATCATGTAACCATCTGTTGTGACGATTCCAGATGTTCTAGAGAAGGTTAAGAAGCTTGGTAAAGCCCTCTCGATCCATCGAGGCTGCCACTTCTTCCAACCATTCTTTGCAGGAAGTTGGGCGAGATGAGCGGATGGGAGGTGCAAGCCCAGAAATGGTGAGACTGTCTCTGGTCAAATGGCATTCCTTGAAAGCGTGAAGGATTACTTTTTATTATAACTATATATATATATATATATATATATATATCATTAAACAAAGTTTTTTCATACCATGGATTATAATGTCAGAGGTATGTGCCAAATCCGAGATCGAAATCTTCATCGTTGCTTACATTTCTAGCTTGCCCCAATAGCTGTAGGCAGGGGATTCATTTGAATAAAACATGGTGTCCATATTCTTGGTCAGATATTTCCTATAAATGTTAAAGCTCAAGCTGGAAGCCTGGTGACTTTATTCCACAGGTCCGCTGCTTGGATCACTAATAGTTTCAATTTTATGATGGAATGGAGCTCAGCAGGTCATCTTCCATTTCTTCTCTGACATAGTAAATTAACATTGCATTTCTGAACTAAGATGTATTGGCAAATATCATTGCGGGAACGCTTTTCGTTTTCGCTGGAATCTCGGGCTTAACTGTCGTATTCGTCGCCAAGTTGGTTCCGGAGACAAAAGGAAGAAAACTGGAGGAAATACAAGCTTCAATCACTCATTTTATGTAATATTACATTTATTCCTGGCATGGCCATGAATCCACCAATACGTATAAATAACATATTGCTTTAATAAAAATATATATACACGCATATTGCTTACTTCCATTCTATCACCCATTGATGATAATTTTTGTTAGTTTCTAAAGAGTATAAGTGAAATTAATAAAAATTTGTAAACAAAAAAACTATAATGTTATTACAGTTTTTTTCCCAAAAAAAAAATCAATTGTAATTAATAGGCAAGCATTCGATCGAATCAAATTAAAAAAATTTAAGTTATTCAAGCTGACAAGTTGTATTTTATGACTAAGGTTTAATTTGATTTTTTTGCTTGATTTGATTCTTTTTTTAGTCGAGTTATTATAATATTTATACTATTATGGTACAAATTTATTGGTATTTTTCACTTTTTAACATTAGATATCAAGGGTGAGATCATGGATTTCTTTGTCGATTTCTTCAATGGGAAAATGTCTGATCTATCTATCAACCACTCGTTTATCACCCTTATTTCGAAAGAGTTCTCCAAGACAGTAGAAGATTTCAGGCCTATATCTTTGATGGGCAACATTTATAAGATTTTGGCCAGAGTCTTCGCTAGAAGACTTGCAGGGTGTATATGCGAAGTTGTGGGTGACTCACAGTTTGCTTTTATTGTCGGGAGACAACTTACGGATTGCGCACTCATTGCCAATGATCTCATTGAGGATCTGGGTAGAAGAAAAAGAGAAGTAGTTATCCTATCTCATTGATGATCTCATTGCAGGGTGTATGTGCAGATTTCACTTTGATATTATCTTGGCTTTGGTTGTTGTGAGTTTATGGCGAGTCTTGACAGATTTTTGCACTGTGGTTAGCTGTTTGGGTATATTTCTTGATGTTTGGTATTGTGGTCTTTGAATCGAAAGCTATGACGAGCATGGGTTTGGTTGTTCTTGTCCTTGTGTTATTGTGAAAGTATGTGCGGGATGTTCTGAGTTGGAAATGTGTAGTACCTGGTAGTAAATATGGAGTGGTTATGGGTTAGTCGAGATTGCTCTACAATGCCTTTTGTTAGCTAGTTGATCGTTGTTTAGCTAGTGGAATATTTCTCATTTGTTAGCTGCCTTTTTACTGGTCTGTGCACTTTTGACGTTTGTTTAAATGAGGGTGGCCTGGTTTTGTTTTTCGGTTGTTCTTGTCGATGACGCTTTGATCCTGGTATGTTATTTGAATAGGTTGTTCCCCAATTGCGTAAAGTTGGTGTGTTTTCTTGTTGTGCTGATCGAATACACGCCTTGGTTTTTTGTGATGAGTAAGGGAGATTGCTTTGCTGGTGCTGCGAGTGTTCTGTTTTAATTTAATGTGGCTTCGAAATTTCAGCAATATAGAGGGCATGCTGGCCATGATTGTATGTTGAGTGGGTTTGCCAAGAAATTCTTGGTTTTCTGGTTCTGTATAGTGTTTCATGTCAAAGTTCTGGGTTTTGTTTGGTAGCTTAATGAGCTGGTTGAATATAAAATTGTATTTGACCTGTTGTATATCATTCTCTTGGCCTGGGATAAGCTGCAAAACAATCCGATTAGGTGACCAGTTTACTAGATCAGTGTGGTATTGCTACCAGAGTTGATGCTTGGATTTACTATAGTTGGTTGTGCTGGTGATTGGGGAAAGTGAAGCATTTTTGTGGTCTGATGTTTGCTTTTGGGTTGAAGCTCGTGTGATATTGCACGTCTTTCTGTCTCCTAATTGTGGCTTTGAGAGTTGATATTGATGTTGTTTTATTGTGTTTTGGTTGTTATTTTGGGGAGTGAGGTTCGAATGCGAAAAAGATGTTGGTGTGACACTCATTTTCGTATGTCGATGTTTGAGTTGACTCATTTTTTATTTATTTATGTCAATTGTAAGAATGACAACGGTAAGTTGCACTATTTTTCCTTTAATTAGGTTAAGAAGGTTTTTTTAACTAGCCCTTATAATTGTAATTTGTATTTGTTCTTTCCTTTAATGCGAAAAAAATAAATTAAATATAATCTAAAATTATAAAATATATTTATAATATTATATAATAGTTTTCCTTATTTTTAAATTCTTTTTGTTTTTCGGATAATAATAAAATGTTACTCAAAGGGAAAATAATGTAAATATCATATAAAAATATTATATCTAAAATGTCTTGAATATCTCACTTGTCAAAAGAAAAAAAATAATACATAATAAAATATTGACCGTAAATAAATTATAATAATTTATTACTATTAACTTGTAGCCTCTAATCATTTTCATCACATCCCATCAATTATAATAACTTTTTACTACTTTTTCTAATGTCGGCGTTTTTCCCAATATATTATATTTCCCTGTCAGACACCCTTCAGATTGTTTTTTCGATCTAACACCTTTTGCAGTAAGGCGCGCCCCTTGCAGCGCGCTTTACGCTGATCTAGCGCCACGTGGGGTAAGGCGCACCTCCTACAGTGCGTTCTACGCTGATATGGCGCCACGTGAGGTATAGCGCTGGGTAGGGACCGCGCTTTACCTTTAAATCTGACATGCGTCAGTAAGGCGCCCCCTTGCGACGTGCCCCCTACGGCGCTCCTTAAGTTTAATTACCCACTTACCCCTGGTCGTTCACACCCTACCCCCTTCCTATAAATACCCCCACTCACAATCACTTTAATCATACCAAATCCTCTCAACTTCTCTCAAATACTCTTATATTCTATTTTAACTGTTTAAGGTATATTTTATTAAGTTTAATGCATGATTATTAGTTTAAAAATTAATTTTTGTAATTATTTAATTTTAGGAGAGGGACCGTGTATTAGATCATTTTATTAGGAACCTTAAGTTAGTGATACCTAGCCGTGTCTTGTCGTATTTAGTAGAGGCTGGATTCGGTCACATAGGTAGATATGAGGGTCACTGTAAGATAGAACCAGACCTTATTTCTGCCTTAGTGGAGCGGTGGAGGCCGGAGACCCACACATTCCATCTTCCGTGCGGAGAGTGTACAATTACACTTGAGGATGTTTCTATGCACCTGGGGCTTCCAGTGGATGAAGATGTGATATCGAGGATGGCGCACGGTTCATGGACTACTTTGTGCCTGGACTATCTAGGACGTGTCCCAGAAAGATTTAACGGTGGTCGGATACCGTTAAATTGGTTAGATGCCAATTTTTGGGAGTTGAGCGAGGACACCTCTGATGATGAAGTTAAAATGTATGCACAGGCATGCATACTGCAGCTGATAGGAGGGTTGCTGATGCCGGACAAATCGCGCAACCAAGTTCATTGTATGTGATTGTGACATCTTGGTGATTTTCGTCTGGCCGGATCGCTCAGTTGGGGCTCGACAGTTTTGGCTTTTCTGTACAGGGAGATGTGTCGAGCCACTGACTACAAGAAAAATGCTATCGGTGGATGTCTCCTGCTATTGCAGTCTTGGTCATGGTATTGATTGCCCTTTTTATGTCTCTTTGTCAAAAACCTATTCGTATTTCTGCTACTCTTGATGTAATTATAAAACTGATTTCGTAAATTAATCATTTTATATAGTGTATAATAAATTTTGTTTTCCTTGAATAGGTGGTCTACTGATAGGAAAAATCATCAGGAGCTACCTGATGATTTAGAAAAAATTAGGGTACTAATCGATCAGAAGGCTGGCACACAAATATGCATTTTAATGTTTAAAAATCAATTTTAGATTATAGTTGTATAATTAGATTATTATTTTGAAAAAAATTATATATATTTATTTTAGTTTGAATGGGTGCCATATTCTAATGATGATGTGAGGATGGTGATCCCACCTGAGTTGAGGGGCCCATTAGATGTTTGGATGGCGATGGTCCATTTGATTTGTTATGCGATTGTTGAGTGGCACTCCACTGATCGCGTTCTCCGGTAATTTGGTTGTTTTCAACCAATTTCGGAAGCACCTCGCAATATGGACGAGTTGCATAGCACAAATAGACGCGGCAAGACCGATACAGATTGGCTGGTGAGACATCATGAGTAGGTCGTGCTGTGGGAGGATCGACATCGACGCCTTCCCCATAGAAAGCCCATTTTTACTGACCTCTTGATGGTTGCTGATGGTTATTACGAGTTGTTCAACAATAACGGGAAACCGTTTCTACTTTCTGAGGATGCACGAGGGAGGGCCTTTTAGCGACGTCGACAGAGACGTTCACCGACACAGCACCATCATCCCCCGACTTGTGGACGGAGAGTAGGTGCTTTCGGTTAATCTTCAGCTGCACCAGCAGGACCTTCACAGAAGCCACCGTTTACAGCGACTTACCTTCTGCAGCCATATGTGATGCCGCCATCGCCGTTCCCTTACCCGATGTCGTCGCCGCCACTGTCACCTGGTTTTATGACCCCGCCGCCGTCACAGAGTTTTATGACCCCTCCTAGAGGATATTATGGGTCTATGTTTGTAGATTCGACTTGGGGTTCATATGCCCATATTTTGGCGGGTTCAACCTCATCACCAATGGCCGCAGCACAGACGCCTCTTATACAGTTTTCATACTCAGCGATGTCTGGGTTTTATGAGTTTTCCCAGTTTTCGTAGGCCAGTGGGATAGTCAGTCATACACCTCCAGGGTCCTTATTCTATGGAGGTGCTTCATCGTCATCAGCTCATCATCAACCTAATGTAGCTGCTCACGACGACGACGACGACAACGATGGTGATGATGATGACAACGATGAGTCACAACCACTGATACAAAGAAATCCTCCTCGACATCGACAGCCACCGCCTTGCGGAACACATTCGTGTTGCAGGCATCTATAGATTTTATTATTTTATTATATTTGTATTTAGTTGTTTATTGGACTTTTTTATTGTAATTTTTTTATTATTTATCATTTAATACTTACTTTATTTCATTAATTTTGTTGGATTTATTTTAATTTATTTTGTTAAATTTGTTGAACTTTTTGTTAATGTATTTTGGTTAATTTTGTTTATTACTATTTAATATCATTTATTGTAATTTTGTTTATCATTTATCATTTAATACTCATTGTAAGTTTTTTGTATTTAAAATTATATTCAAATGCCAAATTGTTATTGTTATGATAAAACTTAATAATTGTGTTCGATAACTTTCTTTAGTTTGTCACTTATTGTAAGATCGAATGAAATTAACTTGAAGTAAATGCAAATTAAAGTACAAGAATTTTTATTTGATAAACAACTACATCAGTTCCTCATCAATTGTTACTTGATGACATCAGAAGTGGACATGTTTTTCTAGTGTGTCCTGGGTTTCTACAATGCCCACATCTTCTATCTTGTCTAGATTTTTCTCGAATATCCATATCACAATGAATTCGATTAGATTTTGGACGACCACGCTACCTCAATAAAGTTGGATTTGGTACAATCGGAAGCTAATCCTGAACCTCATCAGGGTCTTTGTCATTACCTATAGGGGGAACTCAAATTCGTATACCTTAAAAACTTCAAATAGTAGGCATACGAGATCCACAAAACAATTATAGTCTTGACGTGTATGCGAGCAAGCTGCTATCATATGAGAGCATGGATACTTCAGAGCTTGAAAAAACCCGTAGTCGCACGTTCTGTCCCGTAGATTTACTCTTAATGACATAACTTCAATCCCTTGAAGAGGTCGCGACAACTCTGTGACACGAAACATTTCATGTCTTCTAGAGAAGCTTGTTACAGACATTCCATTTGATGCATCAATTTTTTTTTGTAGATCTGCAACTAATCTAGGGTGATAGACATGACCGCCTTGCATCCAGGTTTGAGATTGTCCCCCGAGCTTCGCAAAAAGCACCCCCAAACGAAAATATGTAGTTAGCCACTACAGGTAAGTGGCATGCACCCTTTAAGGTTGAATTGATTGCCTCAGCCAAGTTGGTCGTCATATGTCCATATCGATATCCACCATCATATGCGTTCGTCAACATTTCTTTATCGATGAGGCTGATGTAATCGTATCGTTCCTCATTTTTCACCCACAAATCTTGAAGTATTGATTCAAACGTTTGAGGAAGTAGTTCATAACCTGATCAAAAAATGTATAACTTACTAACTATCTTTCTTTGCAAAATTAAAATGATCGAAAGAAAACAAACTACATCAGTTTCACTTACCCATGCGCACAATTAATTGACGTTCATCATTCTTCTTGTACCTTCCATGGTAGTTCGCAGCAATGTTTCAAAGATAATACCTATGTTGGATAAAGGGTGGTTGCCACATTGGACCCAAAGACTTCATTACTGCTTTGATCCCAGCTCCGCGATCTGAAATGACACAGATATTTCCCTCGTGATAGCATGTGCACGTAAGTTTCGGAGGAAAAAGCCCAAGAATCTATATCTTCTCCTTCAACAAAAGCAAAAGCAACTGGAAGAATGTTACAATTGCCATCTTGGACAACTGCCAATAATAATACTTTCTTGTATTTTCCATAAAAGAAAGTTCGTCGATCTGGACCATAAGCTTGCAATATTTGACAACATTAACGCACTGTGGGCAAGTCCAAAAAACCCGGTAGAATTGGCATCGATCGCGAAGAACTCGATCATTATGGTATGCATAGGAGTGTTTCGAAGTCCACAATTATCCCAAGATTCAAACTCCGCACCAGCCTAAACCAGCGTGGAAGTTCGTTGTAAGATGCATCCCATTCGCCATGAAGTTTGACGATGGCATTTTGTTTTGCCAACCAAGCTTTTTTATAGGAGATAGTGCACCCATACTGCGATTGAATAGTTGAAATCAACACAACAACAGCTATATGAGAGCTTGTTTTTACCATGGGCATGATGGCTTGGCATATCACTTCAGAGTCCAAGTTGGGACGATCTTGGTTGACCCCTCCAGCATAACATGTGTGAGGACCATTGTATATTGTTAGTTCTCATATGTTGTTTTTTTTCTTCCTCTTCGATACGCGAACCATCCAATTACATCCGTTTTTGCGTTGGGCACAGTAGCATACATATTTTTTTGTCGTGGAGCGGTCGACTCTCGATTGAACAAAATTACGAATGTTATAATTTTTATAGCCATCGTCGCTTTTTCTTTGTTTGAAAACTCCATACCTAAAGATAACTCACAATTATTTATTGATGAGTAATATCCATAGTTACCGAGATGAGGCATATCCGCAAATTCTAGCCTGTACATTACACTATAATCAGCTTCATACATGTGTGTTGGAGGGTCAGCTTGTTCCACATTTGAGGGAACTTCATTTACATCATCATCGGAGTTGAATTGCGGTGATTCTGGGTGAATGAATAGTCCAATCTCAGCACCATCCGCACTAGGCTCACGAAGCGGTTCTTCTGGTGGAGATGATGGTTCCTCTATGCTCTCCACATTTAGGTCGAAGAACCTACTACTTGCACGTCTTCCCCTTGAACTAGAAGGCATATCGACTTTGAGATCGAAAAAGCTCGCAGTGGAATGCCTCCCCCTCGAGCTTGAAGCCATCGTGTCAAATGAAAACTGCACAGATTGTTGCGTCAATGGCATCTCCATATTAAGGTCAAAGAAATTTGCAAATGAATGCCTTCCCCTTGAACTGGATGCGATGTTGCCATACGGATTGTTCGTGAACCCACCTCGGTACATATCGTAAGGAGTTACGGATGAATGTCTCCCCATTAAAGATGATGTGACGGAACCATGATGCGGATTTCCCATTATGGCATTAAAATCATTACACATTACTGTAGTCGGGCTGTCAACTTGGACTTGTTCAGCCAGCCCATAGTGGGAGCTTAATGAATGACCCCGAACAACACACACTTGAAGAAACTTTGCATACATCTCAATATTGACGTCTGAATAATTACTTTGAGAATCAGCCATCATTTCAACATCATCATTGTTTGATAGTTCGAACGTTGTATAAGTTAATGGAAACAATGATGTTGGAAATTTGTACTGCAACGAAAACATTCTTCTACTACTTCCAACATGAACCTTCCTCGAAATCTTCGTTATCAGCTCCTCAAGAGTTATGTTTCTCTTGAATGATATTTTAACACGCTCATTTGATACGAAAACAACGCCGGTTTCATCTTCTCGAATTTCTCCATCATAATAAACAATAGCTGAAAGTCGCGCCATTCTTAGAGTTTAAAAGTACGACAATATTATATCTACAAAAAAACAACTGAAACAAACCTGATTAAATAAATAATATATGAACGAAAATATAACACAATAAAATTTTTACACATGAACGTAAATAATTTAAATAATATAATTTTATATTATTACCTGCACCGCAAAAATATTTCGACGTATGCTCTCGCTTTCCAATTTTACAAACATAAAAATTAATTGAAAACAATTAGTATAATATTTTTTTTCAAATAATCATATATAATTATAAAAAAATAATATAACAAAATTACCTTATAACGAAAGATCGAACGAACTTTTGAATCAAATATAAGAGGATTGTTGGGGGTTATTTACTGGTTGAAAGGATTGTTGGTGAGAGAGTTTATGGGGATAGTGCTATTTATAGCCGAGAGAGGATGCTTTAAAGCCGATAAGTTCGGGTAAATTATGCACCGCGCCTTGCATTATACATGTCTGATAATTGAGCATGTGATAATTGAAAAGCGCGGCCCCTGCACCGCGCTATAGCCCTACGTGGAGCAAGGCGCGCCTAGGGGCCGCACTATAGCTACGTGTATCCAACTTAGCATAAAGTGCGCTGCTGGGGGCGCGCCTTACCCCACGTGGCACCATATTAGCGTAAAGCGCGCTGCAGGGGGCGCCTTACTGCAAAGGGTGTTAGATCGGGAAAAATAGTCTGAAGGGTGCATGATAGGGAAATATATAATATATAGGTGAAATATCGGGAAAAAAGCCATATTTTTATAAATAAATTTTCATTTATTTTCTTGTCATCCTTTTTAAAGATAATTACTTGTATAATATGAACAATGATATTCGTGAGGATCTTGATTCTTGAATGGTATGATAAAAAAAATCTTTGAAATAACATCTACTCATTTTCATCAATAAATTATAGTTTAACAATAAATAAAGTTTTTATGTCAACAAGATTCTTTAACAAAAATAAATTGTTTTAACGGACGAGGTTAGTTCAAGTGCAGGGGCGGAGTTAAAAAAATTATTTTAGGTGTCAAAATTAAAAAAATATATTTTCAGTGTCAAATTTATAAATTGTATGAATAATATTTTAAGTGGATGAAAATGATTAATGAATGTTCAAGTAGTAAGAATTTGATATCGTTTAAGCAATGTTCTAAGTTTGAGTTCTTATGTATGTGGAAAATTTTCATAGGAAGACTTACCCACCTACAAAAGTTAGATATGCGACACAAGTTGATTTAGATTAATTAAGATAAAACCCTGAAAGTCCAAAAGGTAAAAAACTATTTTAATATTTTATTATCTCAATAATTAGCATTGGGATAGTTTTGACATTATGTTGGATTAGATCTTGGAAAGGATTTGCTGAATAATTTATCCAAAAATATATTTATTAACGTAGTGTTATGAAAAATCAAGCTCAAAAGATCAAAGTGAGTGGTTCCATCTCATAATTATTTATTAACCCTATGCTTATATATACACAATTGTTATATTCAAGCAAACTATTTAAAACCAAAATAAGATAAACTACATCAATTATCACCTAATTATAATAGATTTATATAATTCAATGATCATATATAATTATTAATTTAAGATTTTTTTCATTTAACTAATATCGACATCGTTTTTTGTCCGGGCGGGGAAAAGACTGATACCGACTTGCGGCTTTTCCTTTGAAAAGAATTTTCGAGATGTGAGGAGTCACCACTAATCATTTAAGGTGCGATTGAGACATCATGAAAATCTGGTGATTTTAATAAAACATTTTATTTTTATTAAAATATCGAGTTTTAAGGTATGTAAAAATCAAGAAAACGGATTCGGGAGTCAGTTACGCGTGGGGAAGGATTAGCACCCCTACAAGCACCCAAAAATTGGTACCTAGCTGATTACCCTATATTTAAAATCAGAAATTTTGAGTTCGATCTTTATTTAATTTGAAAATCATTATGAATGCAAAGTTGAAAAGGTTATTCGTTTATTGAAACCGATTACATTCACTCCCAAGCGTAAATGTGGGAGATCAGCTATTGTGTCTAATAACCGAATATTGCCTCATTTTTAGAAATCATGATGCGGTCTTTGAAAAGAATGTCGACCTATTTCGGGAATCACAGGTAGTCACCCCATGAGAAATACTTGCGGGAGCTATACCATTAATTCTCTAATACGTGAACATTGCCATAGGTTTAAAAAAACAATGCAATCAAACAAAATATATTAATCCTAATTAAGCTAAGGTAAATTAAAGGCTTTTTATAGCTTAATGTGTCAAATTATGAAAATTAAGGAACCTAGGGAACGAAACCTAAATGTAGGCTCTAATATTTACCCTATTTGATTTTTAAATCAGTTATTGAATCGAATAACCGAGATGGTCCCTCGAGCATTTAGGCGAGGGCCAACTCGAATTATTCCCTAAATTTAAAGGACTAGATCTAAAAATACCGATTTTTAAAAGATCTAAAAGTTTAGGGACCTAAATCGATAATTATTAAGGTTGAAGACTAATTAATAACCCAAAAAAAACTAATTATCTAAATTACTAAAACTAAAGTATTTTTTAGACAATATTAATTATTAATAAATTTTAAAATTCGAGCAATCGATTCGAGTAATCAAGCATCTTATGAGAAAACTCAAGTCGAATTGCTCTCTAATTAAACTAGAGTGTCATCCTAATTTCTAGGTTTGATTCGAGTGTTAATCTAATTTAAAAATAAATCTAAAAATTAAACTATGAAAAATGAAACATTTGATAATAAACTTAAATTTAAAAAAATTAAAAAAATAAATAAAAAAACAAAACAAAATAAAAATAAAATAAACCTAAAATATGAGGACCTAATTGCATAAATATAAAATTACTAAATTAAAAGAGAATAAATTAAATATGAGGCTAAATCAAAATAAAGTAAAAAAATAGATTAGGGACTAAAATATAAAACATGCATAAACTATAGGGACCTAAATGAAATTATTCTATTTATTTAAGCCTAAAAATAAACTGTTAAATTAAAAGGGCAAAATTAAAAAATTAGTCCACACAATTTAAAAAAACTAAAGGTCACTACACATGACTAAAATGAAAAAACATAGGTAAATATAGGGGACTAAAAAGACATTTTACCAAAAATTATAAATCATGCTTAAAAGTGGGAAAATAATAAAATCGGTCCCTTTCGTGACCAAAATGCAAAAACACACTAAAGTTAGGGGGATTCAAACAGTGAATTTACCAAAAACATAAAACATACACGAGAAAGGGGAAAATAGCAGTTTTGGTCCCCTTAGGAACCAAACTGCAAAAACATGGCAAACCTGTATGGGGCTAAACACAATTAACCCATAAAGTTTGTCTATATATACCAAGTTTTGGTTTTTTTTTTCATTTGAGCCAAAACAGAAAAAAAAATTGGGAGAGTTCTCTCAACGCTCCCTCGACCGGCCCACTACCAACCGCTATGCCCCACCTTCGACCGTCGTCTGGAAAACCCAAAACGACCCAAAACTTCCCCGAGCCTAGATGTAGTCCCCTTAGACATATTTTAGGGCTAAAACCACCGAAAAACGCCTTAAAACTACACGAAAAACTCCCAAACCTTTCGGTTTCCCGGATTCCGGTAACCTCCGACGAGGCCACCTTCGGCTCAGGTAAGCCTCGATCTCTCCCCTTTTATTTTTTTGAACGCATTTTTACTGTAAATATCTTGGGATCATTGGTTGATTAGGCTAGATTATTATATTTTAAAAAAACCTATTTTATTTTATATTCGAGCTTGCCACTGTTTTTTTAGAAAAATTTTGTATATATTTTATGAAAACAAAAAAGATTGGGGTTTGATTCGAACTAAAAAATACTAATGCGTTTCGAAATGAATAGATCAGGAACATGTAAAAAAACATAAATAAACTTGGAACTAAGGAAAAGGAAAAAAAACATTCAGTAGTTTATTGATTTGGATTGGAGTACAATATCCTTTTTTTGGAGGGGTTGTTTTCCATCTCCACTACAGTTTCATTGCTTGGGTTAAATACCCATTTTTTACAAAAAAAAACATTGAAATCTTTGTTTTATCTTGCTTGTTTTTTGCAGGAGTGTGGAGTGTGAGTATGGTGGTGGCCTTATTCGGGTATTAAGGCAGAGAAAGGTGGTATCTGATTGGGAGGGGAAATGGTGGGATTTGATTGGGTATAGCGGGCGGTTGCCTAGCTGGGTTGGATTAGATTTTCGAGTCGGGTTTAGTTTGTCCCGGGTTGGGTTTTTGGTAGTTAGGTAGTTGGGCTTTGGGTATGGGTTTAATTTGGGGTTTGGTTTTGTTTAAGTTTTGGTGTTTGGGCTTGAGGTCTTTTTTTGTTTTGGGTCTTTAAGAAAAATGGTGCTCACAACTAATAATTATAATTTTTAATAAAAATTAAATGTATGATTTATTTATAGTTTAATTAATTTTATTGGATTGTGAAGTTTAAAATGTGTAATTTAAATTATAACATAATTAAGATTCAAATTATAAATATATCTTACTATTAATATGTACTTATGCTCGTAAGTTTGTGTTGTTAAATTTATTTTTAATATATAATCATAAATAATAAAATAATTTTATTTTAAAAATATAAAAATGTTAAACTTATTTTTCCTTTTTTGTATTACATTAACAACAATTTAAACATATATATGATATATCCAATTATAAACCAACAATTAAAATTGTTTTAGTGATTTAGGTACTCTCAAACTCTTTAGTTGTTGAGTTTGAAAATACTTTTTGCCACTTTTATTTTTTTCTTTTTCTAACCTTAACTATAATATAAGATATATGCATATAATGTTGTAATTCATATCACATTATGTCACTAGTGACATATGTTATGATTTAATTAGATGATTAAATTTATAGAATTAAATTAAAATTAAAATAAAATCGATAGATTGTATAAGTAATGAAATCAAAATGTATAATTATACCAATTTGATTAACCTCATGTCAGTTTCCACCAAATGTTAATACTTAATAGTAAGTAACTTGATTCACGTCATCTAATTAGTTAAGTGATATGATTAACTAGATTAAAGATCGATTATCAAATTAAAATCATCATGATTAATTGGTTGTGGTTTAGCTAATAAAATTTATGGATATGTTAGAATTTAGGCTGATGAAAAATTTAATGGTAAAGTACACAAATGGTATATTGACTATAGGATAT
This sequence comes from Hibiscus syriacus, assembly GCF_006381635.1. NCBI lineage: Eukaryota > Viridiplantae > Streptophyta > Magnoliopsida > Malvales > Malvaceae > Hibiscus > Hibiscus syriacus. Next base: position 857,081 of record NW_024062657.1, read on the forward strand.
TACTTTGTTGAGTCCCCTGATTATTAAAAGTTAGAAAATGGTCTTCCAACTATAGGGAGTTGCTTTGTTGAGTCCCTTGACTATTAAAAGTTACAAAATGATTACTCGACTTTTCATTATGTTCCAAACTCGTCCTTTTCCATTAAAAAATTAACGATCGTCTGAGTTAGACGTTAACATGCTGACTGAGATACGATAGTTGTTCGATATTTTAAGATCATATTTTATTATATTTTAATCAGCGTGTTAACGTCTAGCTCAGACGATTGTTAATTTTTTAACGGAAAAGGACGAGTTTGGAACATATTGAAAATTCGAGTAACTATTTTGTAATTTCTAATAGTTAAGGGGCTTAACAAAGTAACTCCTTATAATCAAGGGATCATTTTGTAACTTTTAGTAGTTGGAGGACTCAATAAAGGATTATCCTATAGTTGGGGGACCATTTGTGTACGTTACCCAAATTTTAAAACAAATTATTAACGTGTGTACAAGTAAGAAACGTGAATTCATATAAAAAGATATCCATTATTGTAATTATGGTCACTTTTGCAAATGTATACATAAAATATTGCTAAAAGAAATTAGGTGGGTATTTCTTTATTTATGTAGAAAAGGTTGAAAGTTCTATCATGGAAAAAAAAAGGCAGAGATATAGATTTAACGTTTGATTTGGTTCTTCAACAATTTCAGAAGTAGGAAAAATGGAGAGGGAAAGCCTGGAAGAAGGGCTGTTAATAGGCAGATATGGACCGCCAAAAGAAACAAAACCAAGCAGCAATGGCGCCGGCGATGACATGTCATCATCGCCGGCAGCTTCCTCGTTGACACCCGTTCTCGTCTTCAGTACGTTTGTTACTGTTTGTGGCTCTTTCTGTTATGGCTGCTCTGTAAGCTCTCCACTTTCATCTTCATATTTTCAACCTGATATAATATGTAAGTACTAAGTATTATGATTTTTTTTAACAAAAAGAACCTTAAATTTATGTTAATATGTAAGTATTATTAATTTATGATATAATGAAGATTGAATTGATTGAAGTAATGAACTAACTTTGAAAATGAAACCAGATGGGTTTTTCATCACCTGCGCAGAATGGGATCATGGAAGACTTGAGCCTCTCTATTTCAACAGTTTGTACTTTTTTTCCACTCAATTTTTACTTTCTTTAGAAACAGAAAAACACATGTATTGAATAAGCTTCTACTTACTTAAAGCACAAGAAAGCTGTAGGTGAGTTTATTTAACTATCTTACTCGGATTATGGTGAGTGATAAACACAGGTATACTTAATTTTTTCTAGGTTTATCTCATATTTATATTCGATTATGTATTGGACAGATATAGGTATAGTGCAGAAACAAAGAAGCCTAGTAATATAGATGTGTAATATTTGCTACCAATTTGCAGTACTCTGTTTTCGGTTCAATAATGACGATCGGAGGAAAGGTAGGAGCAATATTAACTGGGAAGGTATCAGATCTTATCGGTCGAAAACGGGTAAGTTATATTTGTTTGGTTAAGCCTTTACATATTCTTCTAAATGAATGTGTTAATATACTCTTGAGAAACAGAACGTGGTTCTCTGATGTCTTCTGCACTGCAGGGTGGCTATCAATAACATTCGCAAAGGTTAACTTCCACTTTCGATTATTTCCTTTCCGGTCAAGCTAAGCTTAGCTTTGAATTTTATAACGAAACAATTCGTAAGAAAGATCGTAAGAGGTTAATGTTCACTTTCTGTTGGAAGAATGCTTTGTGGCTGGACATAAGAAGGCTGTTGATCGGAATTGGGGTCGGCGTGATTTGTTATGTGGTAATGTACTAAAGTTTGCAGTTCATACATATTTCATCAGCTTGCAACAGTTTTGAAGTAACTTAACAATGATATATATAGCTGAACTTTCTATATGAAAACAGGCACCTGTTTACATAGCTGAAATAACACCTGAAAGTCACCGTGGATCATTTGCATCGGCAAATCAGGTAAACTATACTAAACCCATAATTGAAAATGAGATTTTTCAGCTTATCGTTATTTTGATTTAAGCTTCTTAATGGTGCAGTTGATGACTAGTTGTGGGTTTGTACTTATATTTTTCACTGGAACGATCATTTCGTGGCGCACACTGGCTATGATCGGTATATACTTCTATTTTCTTATTAACTTAAGCTAAAGGTAGTGTTAGTTTACTTTAATTTTTTATCCATTCCGTTTCCTTGTACAATCCCCTGTATAGTACAGATTATAGGCTTGTTTTTTATTCCGGAGTCCCCTAGATGGTTGATAAGCCTAACATAGTAGTCTGCCTGACAGGTCGTCGTTTAATTGTCAAAATAATTCCGGCTTCTCAAAAATAAATAAATAAAGTAGTGAAGAGAAGTAGGGTCGGTCCACAGGGACTGGAGTTTCTGATAGAGTGAAATTTTCTGATTTTGATGAGATGACATAAGATATAGTTTTGGATGAAGATAAGATTAAATAGGGGCTATAAAAATTGTTTTAAAATAAAAAGATGAGGATAAAATAAAAGATAAGGATAAAATAAATAAATAAATAAATAAATTTAAAGTAATTGAGATAAATAAAAACTTATGTTGAAATTTAAAGTGATTATTATTAGATAAAGCAAAAGATAGTGTTAGTTAAGTTTAGTGTTTCATTCCAGAGTCCCTAGATGGCTGTAAGTCTAACTCCATAGTATTCGGAAGCTTTTTAGGTCCGTAACATGTTAGAGAAAGATATAAGAGAAATTTTGCACTTGATTCTTTACTTTTGAGTTGACACAGTGTAAATGCAAGATTTGAGTGGCTTCTATAGGCAAAATATGGTCGAGAAAAAGAGTTTGAAGCTTCCTTGAAGCTTCTTAGGGGAGACTCGGATATTTCTGAAGAAGCAGCTATTATCAGAGTAGATTTTTGCTTCATATCTTTTAGTTTTTCCCCATGAAATTTGGGACGCTTATTTCCTCATGATATGTGCTATATTCTCTTGTAGGGTCATATGGAAACTCTTGAGCAACGGACAGGAGCAAGTATCCTTGAATTGTTCCCAAAGAGATATGCTAATTCACTCATTGTGAGCTGAGAATAAATATGCTAATTCGTTTTATTACTTGCCTGATCATTTTATAAATGGCTTCTTGGAATTTGCAGGCTGGAGTTGGCCTAATGTTATTGCAACAGCTTGTAGGAGCAGGTGCCATGGGATATTATGCTCGTAACATATTTGAAGAAGCAGGTAAATTTATATCTTCTATGTTTTGCCGCATAGATTATTTTTTGTTGTCGTACAAGTTTAAGACGGTATCGGAAAAAGAAAAAAAGAAGAAGATGAAGACACAAAGTTCTGTTTGCAACAGGCATATCAGGTAACCTTGGCCTTCAAGTTTTAGCTATTGTACAGGCACCTTCAAGTCTTCTTTTCTACTTGGACTTAAGGTAAAATTATGTTCCAAGCATTTCTGAGACATGCCTATTACATTGTTTTAGCAGATTCCAGTATCAATTTTAGGTTTAGTTTTAATGGATAGATCCCGTAGACGACCACTTCTATTGGTTAGTTTTGTAACCAATTCATTTTAAGATAGTAAAATTGTTGAACAAACAAGAAAAAAAGGCATTTCAATCAATTTTATGCAGCTTTCTGCAAGTGCAATGTGCTTCAGCTGCTTTCTCCAGGGACACTCATTCTGCTTTAAGGTATAACAAAGCTTAGTCTCTTCATCAAGAGGCTGTCATTTCTTATTTGGTTCTTTCCACTTATTTTCTTTATCCCACAATCAGGAAATCCCCAATCTGAAGGCACTTACTCCGTTTCTAGCACTTCCCGTCATTTTGGTACTTCAGTTTTACTGTCTTCTGCTTTGAAATGATTTTGCCAATGACCATAACCATGATTAGGATTAGACATCTCAAGAACACAATACACGGTTCTTTGTAGAATCTGCATGCATATTCACAACTATAAACTGGTTAATACATGATTAGGATTGAGCCAAACCTGTATAAACTGGTTAATACTGCAAACACAGATCGGTGGTACATCTTACACAATAGGCTTGGCAGGAATACCTTCGATTATAATGTAAGAGGTATGTGCCAATTCCGAGATCGAAATCTTCATCATTGCTTACATATCAAGCTTGCCCCAATAGTTGTAGGCAAGCGATTCATTTGAGTAAAACATGGGGCATATTCTTGGTCAGATAATTCCTATAAATGTTAAAGCTCAAGCTGGAAGCCTGGTGACTTCCGTCCACTGGTCAGCTGCTTGGATCGCTAGTTACAGTTTCAATTTTATGATGGAATGGAGCTCAGCAGGTCATCCTCATTTTCTTCTCTAACATAGTAAATTAACATTACATTTCTGAATTAAGAGGTATCGGCAAATATCATTGCAGGAATGCTTTTCGTTTTCACCGGAATCTCAGGCTTTGCTGTTGTATTCGTTGCAAGTTGGTTCCGGAGACAAAAGGGAGAACACCGGAGGAAATACAAGCTTCTATCACTCATTTTATGTAATATTAGATTTATTCCTGGCATGGCCATGTATGCACCAATATGTCTAAATAATATACGCCTATGCCTTACTTCCATTCTTATTTGTACTTACGATCATTTCCTGGGAGGAATGGTGCTGGTGTCTGGTGATCCCTTTTCCATTTACACCTATAGGTCTTAACAGACCCTATACACTCACAGGCGCACACAGACACACACACAGACACACACAGCCACGCACACGCATTTATCCAATACAAGCATTTAGATATCGAAGCACTTTATAATTACGGTTAAACATCTTAGTATTACACAAACAAATAACATTTAAAGGACTAAATATACACAGAAGAATTATAGCACACACAATCCTCCTGTTTCTCTGAATCTGCAATAGAAATGGGGCGTTTGAAACCTTCTAGAGTGTGTTCTTGTTGGTTTCCCCCACCCTGTGGTTGAGTCAAACTTATAATCACCATTTTCTACCCCTTTTTTTACAACCGGGCCTCAAGCCCAAATCAAACCAAACCCCAAAATAAAACCAAGGCCCATTACATTATAAAAACCAAAACCCAGACTAAGACCCAAAGCCAGACCCAAACCACACCTAACCAAATTCGACCCGGGGCCCCAAACTAGACCCGGCCCGGGTTTAACCCTAACGCTATGGTAGCCGCCCCATTCTCCCCATCCAATGACCACCTTTCTCTGACCCAATACCGACAAAATACCCCTGGCACGCCACCAAGCTCCACGCAACCCCTGCATCAGAGACAACCATCAAGCAAACAAAATAGCTATCATTTTAGTTTTCTTTGTAAATGAGTATAAAACCCGAACAAAAAACATGTAAAACTCTCTCGGGTTTTTATATAATCCAGAAGCAATAAACATCAATTTCAAAGTTATTTTTATTCTCTTTTTTTTATTTCGATTAGTAATTTTTTATCATTTCTTTAAGTTTCAAATCTCATTAGGATTTTTTTTTTAAAAATAAGAAACAAAAAAAAGTTCCCACTTTTCGAAAGCAATAAAAATAAAAAGGAACCCCATAATTTATAATAACGAGCAAACAAAGAAAAGGGAAACATTTTTTCAATTTCGGCATAAAGTAAAACCCGAGCCTTTTCTCAGTAAAAAGCATAAAATAAAAAGAAAATGTTAGATCCGATGTTTACCTGAGTCGGGGAGGCTTCATCGGAGTGAGTCGGAATCCGGGGAAACCAAAAGATTTAGAGGGATTTTCGAGGGGTTTAAGAGCGTTTTTATGTGGTTTTAGCCTTAAACGAGGACCTAGGCTAGTATATCTATATTTTGGGGTGTTTTGGGATATTTTGAGTTTTTTGATAACCGTGTGGGGCGGCCGAAGAGAGTTTGGGCTGACCGACAGTGGGCTGATCGAGGAGAGAGGGGAGAGCTTTTCCTTTTTTTGTGTGTTTTGGTTTAAAATGAAAAAAAATAAAGATGTGTTATTTATAGTGCTATTTTGGGGGGGAAATCACGTTGAGGTACCCCACTTTTAGCGTGTTTTTGCAAAGTGGTTACTTGTAGGGGTCGTTTATGTAATTTACCCATTTATATGTATGCTTTATAATTTTTGATATATTCATAGTTTAGTCCCTTTAACTTTAGCGTATTTTACATTTCAGTCATGTATAGGGACCAAAACTATTATTTTTCCTTTTTCTTTGCATGTTATGTATTTATTTTGGTAAATTTATTGTTTAATCCCTATAAGTTTAGCGTGTTTTTACACTTTGGTCATATATAGTGACCTTTTAAATTTTATTTTAATTTATCTGGATTAATTTTATAATTTTCCCATTTTGTTTAATAGGGTATTTTAGGCTTAAAATAATATGGATAATTAGTTTTTAGGTCCCCTAAACTTTGCCGAGTTTTACATTTTAGTCACCATGTACGCTCTTTTCATTTTTTTGATTTTGGTCCTCGATTTTTATTTTATTTTAATTTAATCAATGTTTTATTTTATCATTTATTTGAAATCGATCACTGGGTTTTATGCTTTTATATTTTAATCACTAATTAGTTTTTTTATCTTTATTTATTTTGGAATTAGATGTTATGCTTTCAATTTATGCATTTTGGTCACCGCCTATTTCCGATTTAGCTATTATTTTATTTTATTTTTATTACATTTTAGACCTTTACTCAATATTTTAATTTCAACCTTTCATTTTTGATTCGCTTTAATTTAGTCCTTTTAGATTCATTAATTATTTTTTCCTCCAATTTTAAATACCATTTAACTTAGTCCTTGTTAGATCATTTGTCTTTTAAATTAAACTTGTTTTGATTTATATTTTAATATTTTAGTCCCCATTTAGATTACTTTTATTTTAGGTTTAGTCCTTAATTTGAGAGAATTCTTAATTTGGTCATCACTTTTGCTCGAGGTTCTAATTTAATTATTCGAATCATAAAATTAATTTAAATTAATGTTAGAATCTCTACTTTAGTTACATATCAATCTAGTCCTTTTAATTTAGGGAATAATTCAAGTTGACCCTCGCTAAATGCTCAAGGGACCAACACAATTATTCAATTCAATTACTGATTTAAAAAACAAACAGGGTTAATATTAGAACCTACATTTCTAGTTTTGTGACTTTAGGTTCTTTAATTCTCATAATTCGACACTTTATGGTAGAGAGAGCCTTAAATCACACTTAGTTAATTAAGAAAAATAAAAATTTGTTTGATTACATTTTATTTTTAAACCTAAGGCAATGTTCACTTATAAGGGAATTGATGGTATATCTACCGCAAGTATGCTCAGGGGAGACTACTGGTGATTCCCGAAATAGGTCGACATCCTTTTCAAGACCGCACCATGATTTCTAAAATTAAGGCAATGTCTGGTTATTAGGCACAATAGTTGATATCCCGCATTTATACTAGGGGGAATGCTATCGACCTTAATAAACGAATATTCTTTTCAACTTTGCATCTGTAATGATTTTTAAATAAAATAAAGTTCGAACTCAAAATTTTTTATTCTAAATATAGGGTAATCAATTGGGTACCAATTTTTGGGCGCTTGTGGGGGTGCTAATCCTTCCCCACGCGTAACTGACTCCGGAACCTGATTTTTGGATTTTCTCAGACCTTAAAACTTGGTATTTCGATAAAAATAAAATGTTTTATTAAAATCACCCAGTTTTTAGGGTGTGCCAATCGCACCTTAAATTATTAGTAGCAATTCCTCAAATTTCAAAATTCTTTTCAAAGAAAAACTCCCCCAAGTTGGTACTGGTATTTCCTCGTCCGGGCGAAAAATGGTGTCAACAGCTTGGCGACTCCACTGGGGACATTTTGTTTTTTTAAACAACTTGAGAGTCGAGCCACGAGTTAGCTACCCTATATTTAGGATTCTAAAAATTATGAATTTGATCTTATTTAATTTACAGTTTGTCATGTTATGTCAAATAAAAAAAAATTCTCTCTAGTTAATGCTTACACTTTTATGAAGTTATTTAGGATTGTTGCATACCATAGCTCTAAACCCGAGCTCAATCCTGGTTTATCTAAGTTGGGAGAAACGTCACATCTCATGAGTAGCATTGGACTTCCTTGTGTGGATCTGACAAAGTACCTCTGGAAAGCAACCTAAGTTGCCTGTCCGGATATTAGTTCCGAGGCACGCTTTTAGCGGTAAGATCCCCTAAGTAGAATCTGATTCTCAAGTATGTAATGGGCCAGAGTTAGAGTCAACCTTAGCAGGTTATAAAGATGGCTTGGGAACCCTTTACTAGAATCCAACCTCATGTAGAGAATTTAGTAAACCTACCTCGCTAGAGCCATGAGGATAACCTAAGAGAACTAGAACGCACGCGGTTAGAACTCTTAATTACCTTTTTATGCTTATTTTTCATTCTCAACTTCGAGTTGTTTTTAATTTTTTTTTGCTAAGATTACTTTTCTTTGACTAACCATTTCAACTAACTTGATTCTTTTTTTCTTGTTTCTACTAACTTGATTTCCTTTTGTCTGGTATTGTGCTTTATTGCATTTTTGCATGAACATGACATATCTTTCAAAGGTATTAACTCCTGAAATAACTGATCTTTTAGAAGGTTCTTGAAAAACAATGCCTACAGCAATGCCTTTCATTGGGTTAGGTAGAATTTTGAAGATCCTCTATGTAGATCGAGTAGCGTCAGGAGAGAGTGTACCTACTAAGGAAACAAGCCAAACATCTACCTAGTGAGATAACAAGTTGGACTCAATAAGATTTGATGCTGAAGCCAACAGTTGAAGGTCACTAACCAACTCGAAAAATTTCTGAAAGTAGAAGATGAAGTAGAAGCTTTAAAGACGATGCAGTACCCAAACACTCGCAGGAGTTGGACAAGGTGAAGATGGACCATATTTGCACTTCCCAAATGTACCGAGACATTATCAATTTTTCAAGAATTATTTAAGGAACAATTGTTTTTGGGATCAATTCCTTTTACATTTACATGTTGTATTTTGCATTCTCATTTGCATATTTGCATTTTCATGTACATCTTTGCATCTTAGCATTAGTATCTATACATTTACATGATAATTTGTATCTCAACATGCATTAATCACATATCCTGGGAGTAACTCGCAGATAATCTTGTGATAGAATTTTTGAGATAAATTGAAGTTACCCCATTTGTACATAAAAAAGGATTGAGAGCTATGGACATAATGTTATTATTGTCTGAAGATTGAGGCACATCATTGAGATCTGTGGGGCACCAAAGAGCAAGGTCCAGAATTTGTTTGACCCAAGAGCATTGACCTTTAACGTGTAACGAGATATTATGGTGTCAACTAGGAAAAAAGAAGAAAAAGAAGAGAGAAAACAAATCAAGCACATTAAGATTGAAGATAAAAGACACATGAGGAATTTAAATCGAGAAAGACAAGATTGAAGATAGCAGAATGAATTAATCCTTGGTTCGATAACCCTTAAACACTTGTTTGGGCCTATTTATCCCTTTTTTTCATAACCGTGAGCTCCGACCTACATTACGTGCCTGAAAAATCCCTTTTAATCATAGATGGATTTCTAAGTGGAGAGACTATCTTTAGATTTCATTCTACCCCTCAGGGTTTTATTTACAGAAAAATGGTTTCTAAAATATTTAATGCATGATAGGAAAAATAATAAAAGGAGGGTTCAAGGCATAAAACTTTAGATGACGTCTTGAAACCAAAAGAGAATTCGAGTTGAAAACATGAAAATGCAGCTCGAATGTGAAGATTGTCAACCACTACATAGAAGATGATCTTATACAGTAATGCACAACCCAAAGGCGCCCGCGAGGGCTGGGAACCAGTGAACATTTTCAGAAGAGAAGCATAACGATTGCTTCATCAGATCAATGAACACCAGAATCAAGGACACAAGAAGGCAACCTGAAACACATTACCTCCACAAATGAACCTGCAACACATTACCTTCTCAAGTCATCCTAAGCTTTATATTAGCGTTAATTTTTATAATTTTCAAATGTATATAATTTTTTAATGATTAAAAGAAAATTTGACTTATTTGATATTCAATGAAATATTGTTTTACAATTTGTTTTGATTGTGAGCCGAAAGAAAATGACAACATTTTTGAAATTTTATTCAACAATTTTTTTTCATTTCTAAAATAGAAGGAAAAAAGCATTTTCAAACAGGACAATCTCTAGTGAAAAAAGGTCCTTGAAGTTGGTGAGGATCATTTTGCCTCTATCGGAGAAAAAAAACGATGTCAAAATAACGAAGCTTTTCTTGAAATCAAATAGTCCAAGAGATCAGAAAGACTGGAGTAAAGAACTTCTAACACTTCCTTGTGATGTTGTCAGTAATCCATTAAGAAGCATATGATCGCCTTGATTGAAAGTGACACATATCTCACCTCATTGCAAAGATTCAAGACATTTCTGTTAGAAGAATTGATCACGTCTTAAGTGTCTATCTAATTGAGGCATCATGAAGAGAAGCACTTAAACTATTCGATAACATTTATGTTGATGGCATATGATTGTTGATTGGTGACACTAGAGTGAAACCATTCGAGATCAAGATTTTGGCACGAAGAGAGCCATGAGTACCCACATTGGCGCATTACCAAAACCAGATCTCATTGAGATAACAAGATTCAAATCAAACAGACATGGTGAATGAGCCTCACCTTTTAGAGTGGCAAGGGAAAAAGATGAAAAAAAAAGAGCTTACATCAAGAAATAAATCATTCATTCTTCAATTGGAAGATCTATCCTAAGAAATAAATAGAGCGGCCGAGTCAGAGACAGAAGTGGCGTCAAGGCCATACACCTGGCCATAACAAGAGTTCGAGAGAGAAAACATTTCCTCCGAACTGAAAACAGAAAATAAATACCATAAGATGATCAGGCTGATCCTCAAAAGATTACAAAATAAGTTGGCAATTTGTTACCTTGATATTGAGGTATGATCTATTAAAAGATGATCAATTGAAAAAAGACTGAGATGTCCACATGACCAACTTTTCTGCATTCAAGAACCTCATGAATTACATATAGATACATATCTATTGCATTCATATTTCATGCATCAAGATAGATTTTACGGATTGCCTTAAGAGAGAAGAGAGCGAAGAAATAACATAATTCGAGCCTTGAATGGAGGGGATTTTATTTTAAGTGGCTAAGCCTTAAGGATCAAAGAGCCCAATCAAGAAGAATCATTACTTTGATGTGAGGCACGTTACCCAAACAATGTGATTTCTTTAAATGAATTTTGAAAAAAACTATGCCTGGTTTTCATGGGTTTCTTGATGTCTCCAAATGAATGTTTAAGAAGCTAAGCCTATTTTTTTAGGGGTTTCTTAATGTTTTTAGATGAATTTTTAAAGAAGCTAAGCCTAATTTTTAGGGGTTTATTGATGATAACTATAAACGAAAGTTTTCAAAAACTAAGCTTGATATTTAAGGGTTTCTTGATGAGTACGGCTTTCGGGCCATCAGTAAGTCTTTCGAGCATGATGCTTAAATTTTTCGGGTCATCTATAAGTCTTTCGAGCAAGATGATAAGTCCTTCGAGCGATCCATAAGACCTTCAGGCAGGATGTTTTCACATGGTTATCAAAAAATGAGAAAGTGATTTCCAAAGTTTCTCATATAAATCTTTTTTGAAAATTGATTTTTTTAAAAAGTAAGAAAACGATTTCCAAAGTCTCTTACTTAGTAAGTCCTTCGGGCCATCAGTATGGCTTTCGAGCATGATGCTTAAGTCCTTCGGGCCATCCACATGACTTTCAAGCAGGATGCATTTAAAATGGGCAGCATAATTTGCAACACTAAAATGCCATCATGCATATATATTCAGGCATTTGCAGAATATGAGCACACACATTCTTCCTATCAAGTTTTGAATATCTGAAAGGAATTCAAAGAGCCAAAAAAGATTTCATTTCACGAATTTAGCAAAGAATCAATCCATATTTATCACCACTGAAAGGAATGAATCTCAGCAAAATTCAAGGACCTTTGGGTCAATACCTTTGGGTACTTTAAACACAATTATTACTGACAAATAATAATCTTTTGTAGGTTTAAAACTCTTCAAAGAGAGGGTAAACCAATCAATATTTTAAATGGAGAGTTCATAATGAGAAGAACTCATCCGATATAGGGAGAATAAGTTCATAATGAGAAGAACTTGTTTGACTTATTGCTCGGTTCACAACATTTCGAATCAGCAATGCGACGCTTGAAGGATTAACATTTCCAATGGAGAGTTCATAATGAGAATAACTCATCCGAAAGAGGGAGAAGAAGTTCATAATGAGAAGAACTTGTTTGACCTATTTCTCAATTCACGGTATTTTGAATCAGCAATACCTCGCTTGAGGGATTAACATTTCTAATGGAGAGTTCATAATGAGAAAAACTCATCCGATAGAAGGAGAAAAAGTTCATAATGAGAAAACTTGTTCAACCTATTGCTCGGATCACGACATTTTGAATCATTAACACCTCTTTTGAGGGATTAACATTTCCAATGGATAGTTCATAATGAGAAGAACTCATTTGACAGAGGGAGAAGAAGCTCATAATAAGAAGAACTTGTTTGACCTATTGCTCGATTCACGACATTTCTAATCTGTAACGCATCACTTGAGGGATTAACATTTCCAATGGAGAGTTCATAATGAGAAGAACTCATCTGAAAGAGGGAGAAGAAGTTCATAAAGAGAAGAACTTGTTCAACCTATTGCTCGATTCATGTCATTTCGAATCAACAACGCCTCGCGTGAGGGATCAACATTTCTAGTAGAAAGATCATGATGAGAAGAACCCGTAGCTTGAAGAACAAATATTGAGCTAGAAAATGGAACTTTATTGTCTTTGCTTCATTCTTGTTTCACAACAATTAGCAAAGATGAACATCTATAATCACCATTTTCTACCCTCTTTTTTTTATAACGGGCCTCAAGCCTAAATCAAACCAAACCCCAAAATAAAACCAAGCCCTTTACAAAATAAAAACCAAAACCCAGACTAAGACCCAAAGCTAGACCCAAACCAGACCTAACCAAACTCGACCCAGGGCCCCAAACTCGACCCGACCCAGGTCTAACCCTAACCCTAGGGTAGCTACTTTATTCTCCCCAACCAATGACCACCTTTCTTTGCCTCAATACTGGCAAAATACCCCATGCATGCCACTAAGCTCCACACAACCCCTGTATCAGAGACAACCAACAAGCAAACAAGATAGCTATCATTTCAATTTTCTTTGTAAATAGGTATAAAACCCGAACAAAAATCATGTAAAACTCTCTCGATTTTTAGACAATCCAAAAGCAATAAACATCAATTTCAAGGTTATTTTAATTCTTCTTTTTTCGATTAGTAATTTTTTTATCATTTCTTTTAGTTTCAAATCTCATTAGGGAAAAAACCCCTTTTTAAGTTTTTGAAATAACCAACGTAAAATGTTTCTAGTTTTCCAAAGCAGTAACAATAAAAAGGAACCCCTAGTTTCTAATAACGAGCAAACAAAGAAAAGGAAAACCTTTTTCCAGTTTCGACATAAAACAAAACCCGAGCCTTTTCATAGTAAAAAGCATAAAATAAAAAGAAAATGTTAGATCCGATGTTTACCTAAGTCGGGGAGGCTTCGTCAAAGGTCGCCAAAATCCAGGGAAACCGAAATGTTTAGGGGGATTTTCGAGGGGTTTAAGAGCGTATTTTTATGGTTTTATCCCTAAAAGAGGTCCTAAACTAGTAGATCTACATTTTTTTGTGTTTTGGGTTTTTTTGACCACTGTGTACGGTGGCCAGACGACGGTCGGAAAGAGTTAGGGGTGACCGACAGTGGGCCGATCGAGGAGAGAGGGGAGAGCTTTTTCCTTTTTTTAAGTGTGTTTTTGTTTCAAATGAATAAAAAAAGAAAATTGTTATTTATAATGCTAATTTGGAGGGAAATCACAGTGAGGTCCCCCCACTTTTAGCGTGGTTTTGCAAAGTGGTCACCTATAGGGGCCATTTCTGTAATTTACCCATTTACATGTATGCTTTATAATTTTGGTATATTCACTGTTTTGTCCCTCTAGCTTTAACGTGTTTTTACATTTCGATCATATGTAGGGACCAAAATTGTTATTTTTTTCTTTGCTTGTTATATTTTTTGGTAAATTTATTGTTTAGTCCCTATAAGTTTAGCGAGTTTTTACACTTTGGTCATATTTAGTCACCTTTTAAATTTTATTTTAATTTTTCTGGATTAATTTTGTAATTTTCCTATTTTTGTTTAATAGGGCATTTTAGGCTTAAATAATGCGAATAATTAGTTTTTAGGTCCCCTAAACTTTGCCAAGTTTTACATTTTAGTCACCAAGTACGTTCTTTTCATTTTTTTTGATTTTGACACTCGCTTTTTATTTTATTTTAATTTAATCACTGTTTTATTTTATCATTTATTTGAAATCGATCACGGAGTTTTATGCTGTTATATTTTAATCACTAATTAGTTTTGTTATCTTTATTTATTTTGCAATTAGATGTGATGCTTTCAATTTATACATTTTGGTCACTGCCTATTTTCAATTTAGCTACTATTTTTTATTTTGTTACATTTTAGTCCTTTACTCAATATTTCAATTTCAGCGTTTCATTTTTTATTCGCTTCAATTTAGTCCTTTTTGATTCATTATTTCCTTCAATTTTAAATTCCATTTAACTTAGTCCTTGTTGGATCATTTATCTTTTAAATTAAACTCATTTTGATTTATATTTTAATATTTTAGTCCCTATCTAGATTACTTTTAGTTTAGGTTTAGTCTTTAATTTGAGAGAATTCTTAATTTGGTCCTAGCATTTTCTCGAGGTTCCAATCTTAAAATTAATGTTAGAACCTCTACTATAGTTATATTTCAATCTAGTCCTTTTAATTTATGGAATAATTCGAATTGGCCCTCACTTAATTGCTCAAGGGACCATCTCGGTTATTTGATTCAATAACTGATTTATAAATCAAATAGGGTTAATATTAGAACCTACATTTCAATGTTTGTGCCTTTAGGTTCTTTTATTCTTATAATTCAACACTTTAGGATAGAGAGAGCCTTAAATCACCCTTAGTTAATTAGGTCAAATAAAAATTTGTTTGATTACATTTTATTTTTAAACCCAAGGCAGTGTTCACTTATTAGGGAATTAATGGTATATCTCCCGCAAATATGCTCAGGGGACTACTGGTGATTCCCGAAATAGGTCGACATCTTTTTCAAGACCGCATCATGATTTTTAAAATTAAGGCAATGTCCAGTTATTAGGCACAATAGCTGATCTCCCGAATTTATGTTGGGGGAATGCTATCGGCCTTAATAAATGAATACCCTTTTCAACTTTGCATCCGTAATGATTTTTAAATTAAATAAAGTTCGAACTCAAAATTTACGATTCTAAAGATAGGGTAGTGAACTGGGTACCAATTTCTGGGCACTTGTAAGGGTCATAATCCTTCCCTACTCTTAACTGACTCCCGAACTTGATTTGTGAATTTTCGCAAACCTTAAAACTTGGTATTTTTATAAAAATAAAATGTTTTATTAAAATCACTCGATTTTTAGGGTGTCCCAATCGTACCTTAAATGATTGGTAGTGACTCTTCACATTTCAAAATTCTTTTCGAAGAAAATATCCCCCAAGTCGGTACTGATCTTTCCCTGCCTGACGAAAAATGGTGTCGACAAAACTCAATCGATGCTACTGTTAAAAGGTAATCAATGGTTGGCAAGTTGAGGTGGGGTTTTTAGGGATGATGTTGACAGCAAATGATATAATTAAAGAAGATCATTAACGTTGAGATACATTTATTAGTCAAGTGATAAGGTTACTTATATTATCTCATCTTATGTGGATTCGAATAACAACATTTACCTCAAATTTAATATATCTTTACTTAATAAACAAATCATTGATTTTGACATTATTACAAACCATCACAAGTAGGACATACTTGAACACCCAAAAAGAAAGCAATATCTTTTTCAAAATCCATGAGACAAAACATCAATTATATGTGAAATGGTATAGACTTGCTTTTCTTTAATTTTTGATTGATTTTCCTTTTAGGAAATTTAATTTTCTTTTCAAATATGTATTTCAAATATTAATTTAAAATATATTATCCATATTTTAAAATTACTTAATTGATGGAAAATATTATTTACAATATTAAAAATTTAAGGATCTTAAAACAATTTGATGTTCATAATTAGAATAAATAATCAAGAAAAACATACATTAATCTATCAAGATGATTTTGAAAAAAAAAACCTTTTATTGAAAAGAACCGATTAAGAAGAGTTCGATTTCTCTCACATAATCCATGAGTATTTTGCACTTTTTATGAAAAAAAATAATTTTTTAATTACATTATGAATAGAGAAAGATATAATTGTTGTATATAGGGATGGCAATGGGTCGGGTCGGGTCGGGTTTTTGGGCCACCCGACCCGACCCGAGAAGAAAGGGTTTTTCACCCGTGACCCGACCCGACCCGACGAAATTAAAGTTTCACCCGACCCGACCCGACCCGAATATATGACTTAGAAACTCGACCCGACCCGACCCGAAATAATAATAATAAAAATTTTATTCAATGAAAACAGTGACTTAATTGAAAAAAATTATATATGGAGGGACATTATTGTAATTATCCCTAAATATATAGGATAAAATTATATATATTTTCGGGTCGGATCGGGTCGGATTTTTTTCACCCTAAACCCGACCCGACCCAAACCCGAAATTTTTTTAAAAAAATCCGACCCGATCGAATCGGATCGGGTCGGAACCCGTCGGATTCGAGTTGAGTTGCCATCCCTAGTTGTAAAGTTTCATCTATTCATATTAACATCACATCTCTTCACGCTAACATAGAAAATTCTTTTATGTGGACGTCACATCTCTTCACGCAATGGTGAGTTAATTATTTTTATAGTATAGATTTAATTATAATCTTTTAAAAAATAGATTTGAACAATTAAAATTATTTGATATATTTTTGAGATTCTGAGTTCATATTTTATCATATCTTAGTTAACATCAAGCTTACATTGTTTAAAAAATGAAGAGTTTGGAACATACTAAATAGTCAAGTGATTATTTTGTAACTTTTAATAGTCGAGGGTCTCAGCAAAACAACATTCTATAGTCTGATGATCATTTTGTAACTTTTAATAGTCGAGAGACTCAACAAAGTATCACTCTATAATCGGGGATTATTTGTGTACTTTAATATATAACGATCGAATACGAATCAGTTCATAACCTACAAAGGAATGCCACTTATTCGACGAAATGCCTCTTAGGCTGTTGCTTATAAAAATGTGCACAGGATGCATTAATTTTGCGTTTCCTATTCTAACATTGTACATAGTAAAAGAAGATGTATGTGTTGTAATTTCAGCATTAATCAATTTGCATATGATCCATATGCATTATCCCATTAGCTATCCTGTTATGACTTCAAATAGTATGCATTTTCTTTATACCTTTTATCTAAATTCATTCTTGCTTCGGTTTAACTCCTTGTTTAGAACAACCAGGGATGGATAGACTTAAGCGAGAAGGTTACTCACCTAAAATTTTTGAAATTATCATATATTTTAGATTTTTTTCTATTATTTTTTTTATTGAAAATATATTTTCATCCCTAGAAATTTTATAAGTTCAAGTACCTAATTAGATAAGAAAAATACCAAATATTAAAATCATGAATAGTATTTAAATTTTAAGCATAATTAAATATCATAAATTAAAAGTACAATATTTAATATGTTTTAAAAAATCTAACGACTAATTCACAAATGAAAAAGGGCCTTATAAATTGTGATTCAAATTTTAAGAAGGACTTATGCTCTCTGAACCTAAACTAAAATCAAAGAAAGATAGTAAGAATAATCGATAAAGACTTGAGTGATCCTTAAGTCTTTCTTTCCTTATTTATACTTTCAATTTTTTTATTAAACTAAAATCAAAGAAAGATAATAATAATTGATTTAAGACTTGAGAAGTCCTTGATCTTTCTTTCCTTATTTATATTTTTCAATTTTTGATGATAACTGATTTTTATTTTTCATACATTACATGCACATATAGAATTATTATTACTTGAAACCCATGCATCTTATGGGTAGAAGTGAGCAAAACTCGTCTAGATTCGAAAAATCAATTTTTTTTAATTTCGAGTTATTCGAGTCAACTCAAATTATCAACTCAATTTTCGAGTTCGATTTGAAATTTCAAAATTTCAAGTAACTCGAAAAACCAAAATTTTGAATGAGTATTTTGACAGATTTGCGGTTTGGTCCCTTATATCTTATTCATTCAATTCCTCCTTCATTTTAAGTTAAAATTTCATCAAATTTGAACCATTTGCTTCTAAACCATCATAAAATACATATGTACTTTCATTTTCACTTTTGATAACAATTTTTTTATTTTTTCAATTAAGTCCCTTAATTTTGCATGATTTCCATATTTCTTCAAATAATTCTTCATTTTAAGTACCTTTTTGACCAAATTTAACCCACATGCTTCCCTACCACTATAGAATACCTATGTAACTTAAATTCTTATATTTTTACTAAAAATATACTCTCTTTTTGAATTTAGTTATTTAACTTTGCATTTTACTCAATTTAATCTTTTGACTACAATTGTTTACAAATTCTTTTTTCACATCAATTCTTTGACTCCTTTATACTCCCATTAATCTTTTATCCACAAAATACCTTCTTTGAAATATAATATTGTAAATATATTTTTAAATTTTAGATTGTATGTGATATATTAAATAACATTGTAATGTGAAAAGAATATGAAATATATATATACACACACACATCGTATATGGTTAGAGAAAGTCAAAAAATTGAAACAAAAGTGTACTATAATACTATAGATAATTACAATTAAGTTTGTATAGAAACTCGAATAACTCGACTCGACTCGGAAAAATTTCAAGTTAAGTTTGAATTATAAAATAAGACTCGTCAATTCGAATAACTTGAAATTTTTGGACTCCACTCAATCGAATGCTCACCCCCCTACTTATGGAAAAAAACCTACAACCAACGAAGCTATTCCTTGGGTTCAATTGATAATAAATTTAGAAGTTCTTTATGTTTCAATATTTTTTAATAGTTTAAGATAATTAAGATAATATTTATTTAGAATATTTTTTTAGTAATTGATAACACATATATTGATACACGCCTTGCAGACACAGCCAGAGACAGAGTCAAAATTCTATTTCAACGAGACAATATGTAACTAACAATAGAAAATAAAAGGGGTAAAATCAAAATAAACCAAAATTTGAAGATCTAAATACATATTTCTCCTTGTATAATTTTTAATAATAAAAAACTAGGGGGAAGTGCCCAACCTTACACATAGCTTTGTCCCTAGAAATAGTTGCTCAAACAAAGAACTTCTAAATAAAACCACTCCTTTTAACCACAAAATAATAATTTATTTTTAAAATTTTAATCATTTTAATCTTTCAATAATTTATTTCATTATTAATAAAAAATAAAATGGCAGAGATCAATTTAATAAATGTTATTTTTATGTTAGTTAATTCAATTTGTACATTTATATAAATTTAAAGTTTAGTAATTACATATAACAATATAATTACATTTATACATTTTTTTAATTTAATATAATTACATTTATACATTTTGTTAATTTACTTGATATATCTATTATATTGATTAAACATATAATTTTTATTATTATATATTTATAATTATATATTTTTTAAAAATAATTAGGTAAAATATTGAAAAAGTCATTACATATAATATACATTTTGGAATAGTATTTAATATACAATCTAAGAAAAGTAATTCCACAAACACTTATTAAATAACGATAAATATTTTATTTATTTCTAAAAATTTTAACATATATTTTTAAAAATACATATCATAATTTTAAAAATATTTATAAATTTATTTTCTCCCAACTTTCCACCAAGTAATAATGCATAAAGTTCCTCCCATTCTCACTCTTCCACATGCGAAATTATCGAATGAAAATAAACAAATCTATCAAAGAATCTGACAATTTTATATACCAAACAAAGCAAGAAAGATAAAAAATTTATATCAAATAGACGTGAGCTGTGGTATTCTCAAGACTTTTGGTAAATGACTGGCATGTGAGCTGTGGTATTTTCAAGACTTTTGGTAAATGCAAACAAACATCCACTGGACAATAAAACAAACATTAAACATATCTAAAACATACTTAGTGCTTAGTCTTTTTTTAATCATCTCTCTACCTCATTTGATTCAATATTATGAAAGAAATCATCCAGCCCAAGGGTTACTAAATTTGATTGCAAATTCAGTTTTTCCGAGTGAGTGTTCAGCACAATTTTCATTTCATCGTTAAGTTTTACCTATTAACCATCGTCTCATTCATTCCCTGTTTTTAAGGTTGTTCTTTCTTGCCTGCTTCTTCTCAGTATTTTCTTTCTTGATTCTCCTTTATTGTATCCATTGTTCATTTTGCTTTCCATTCGGACCCCCCAAAGAAAAAGAAAAAAAAAGAAATGGATCCAATTGCTGCTGGTGCTGCTGCCAATATCTCTTCTGAAACTGCAATGGGTATCTTTCATGAAGCAAAACGTCATATCAGATATTTAGTTTTCTACCAGAGATACGTCAAGAATTTCGAGGACAAACTTCAGAAGTTGATTGAGAAAAGATTAAGCGTGCAGCAAGATATTGTTGTTGCAGAAAGGAACGTGCAGAAGATTAAAGCGGATGTTCAGGGTTGGGGCGATAGAGTGGACAAGGTTATCCGTGAAGAGAAGGATAAAGTGAAGAATCTTCAAGACAAAGCAAACAACAAGAGCTTCTTTGGATTCTGTCCTAACATCAAGTCTCGACACAAACTTAGCAGGAAAGCGGAAGAAGATGCCGCAACTTTTGATGAGCTTATCAAAGAATGTCAATTTAACAGCGTGGGCTACCTTGATCTTCCACAACTCATAGTGGATACAGATTTTGAGGCCTTTAAATCAAGGGAAAGGGTTTTCAATGATATCGTGGAATCCCTGAAAGATTTTATTGTGAGCATGATTGGAGTGTACGGGATGCCTGGTGTGGGGAAAACATCACTAGTTAAAGAAGTTGAAAGACAACTCCAGGAGGCTAAGTTGTTCAATTCAGTGGTTATGGTCACTGTATCTCAGACACCTGACATTCAGAAAATCCGAGACGAAATAGCAGAATCGTCGGGCTTGAGGATTGAAGAAAAGAGTACAGTTGTAAGAGCCACTAGATTACGTGAAAGGCTAATTCAAGGGAAGGATCAGACCGAGAGGGTTCTTATTATTCTGGATGATATTTGGAAGAAACTGGATCTAGCGGAAGTCGGAATTCCATTTGGAAGTCAACACAAAGGATGCAAGATACTCTTAACGTCAAGAAATAAAACTGTTCTAAGCAATGGGATGGGCGCTACCAAGACTTTCCAGCTTGGTGATTTAGAGGACGAAGAAGCATGGGAGTTTTTCAAGAAGATGGCAGGGGATAGTTTTGAAAGCGATAGAGAGCTGAAATCTACAGCAATTGAGGTAGCCAAAAGATGTGCAGGATTGTCGATTGCCATTGCAACAGTTGCTAGGGCGTTGCAAAAACAAAGTTTATTTGTTTGGAATGAGGCTTTACGACAGCTACAAAGGCCTTACTCAGAAAACCCTAGCGAGATATCTGCTGAGGTATATTCTGCTATTGAATTGAGTATCAATCATTTACGGGGTGAAGACCTCAAGCAGGTTTTCCTTCTTTGCAGTCTATTGCGTCGTGATACTACCATTGAAGATTTGTTGAGATATAAAATTGGTTTGGGTTTAATTAATGGAGTCGACACTGTGAAAGAAGCACGGGATTCGTTGTTAACAATGATGAGTACCCTGAAGGCATCTTGTTTGTTGCTTGATAGTAACACTAATGATGAATTCTTTGATGTGCACGATCTTACTTATATTGTGGCCAAATCAATGGCTTCCAAGGACAATCAGGTGTTTGCCTTAAGAGAGGAGGATGTTCTAATAGATTGGCCAGATGCGGAGTCAATGAAGAAGTGCAGCAAGATTTGTTTGCAACATCCTACTATCATCAGGCTTCCTGACAATTTGAATTGTCCACAACTTTCTCTATTCCTTTTGTATAGCAATGATCTTTCCCTAACATTACCGGATGACTTCTTCAAGGAAGCAACAAATCTTAAAGTCTTAGATTTGCTAGTATGCAATTTTCTTCTTTACCTTCATCAATTTGTCAACTAACAAGCCTCAGCACGTTGTGCCTAGATTATTGCAAGCTGGGAGATAATATTACCATTATTGGAGAGCTAAAGAGCTTGGAAATTCTTAGCCTTTCGGAATCTGATATTAGATTTCTACCAAAAGAAATTGGGCAACTGGTGATGCTAAAGTTGTTAGACGTGAGTCACTGTGCTAAGCTCAAAACAATTTCAGACGGTGTGTTGTCAAGTTTGCCAAGATTAGAAGAATTATATATGGGTGGGACTTCTATTCATTGGAGACAAAGAAGTGCAACTCTTGCTGATCTACATGCACTCTCTCGTTTATCCACTTTAGAAGTTCAAATCCCAGATGCTAAGGCGGCACCACACGACTTCTTTCATGAGTTGCAGAAGTTGAAAAGATACAAGATTTTCATAGGAGAGGAATGGGAGTGGGAGCGGTTTCGCAAGTACCAATATTCAGGAACCCTAAAACTCAGGCTAACCACAGGCATGGATGATTTGGATCTTGGAATTAAGAAGTTGTTGAAAAAAACTGAAGATTTACATTTGGGTGAACTCAAAGGTGTGAAGATAGCATTGCAGGAGTTAACAGATGAGAAAAGCATACCGTATTTGAAGAATCTACATATCCAAAATGGTTTTGATACTGAATACATTATTAATGATGAATATGAATTTCCTCAACTACAGTCCCTAACACTACATGATCTTCCTAAGCTCATTAGCTTTTGCGCTCAACATGAAACCGGTGCTACCAGCTCATTACCTCAACATGAGTTGCCACTTTTCAATGAAAAGGTATTTACAATTCAATGTCCTTTAAATTTTTATTTCAAATATTTCCTGAAATCATTTGTATGGCTGTAGATATCGTTCCCTTACTTGGAGAATTTGTGGCTGAAGTCGATTAATGTTACAAGGGTATGGCACAACCAACTTTCGAGTTCATCTTTCAGCACTTATCAGAAGTTGACAACATTGAAAATCGAGGTTTGTGGAAGCTTAAAACACCTGTT
This sequence comes from Hibiscus syriacus, assembly GCF_006381635.1. Classification (NCBI taxonomy): domain Eukaryota; kingdom Viridiplantae; phylum Streptophyta; class Magnoliopsida; order Malvales; family Malvaceae; genus Hibiscus; species Hibiscus syriacus. The sequence continues at coordinate 880,438 of NW_024062657.1, forward strand.
CTCATTTTCTATGGCTAAATGTCTAGTGCATCTCACAAACTTTGAGATCATTGGGTGCTATTGTTTAAGAGAGATCATTTTCATGGCGGAAATAGAACAAGAAGCTCAAGCTACTATGACTTTATCATTATTTCCTCGGTTAAAGTCTTTAGAGCTAAAGGGTCTTACGCATTTGATTGGATTTTGTTCCGACTACCAAACTCAAGTTATTGAATTTTCGACCTTGAAATCACTGAGGATATACAACTGTCCAGAATTGGAGGGTTTCATATACAGATCTTCAATGAAAGCCAACCAATGCTTCTCTAATCATGTTCTGTTCGACAATAAGGTAGCTTAATTATTATTTTTAGCATTCTTAAATTCCTGATTTTTATGTATTATCAAATCATGATAGAGTAAACTGATTTAATATTTTTATAAGATATCATTAAAATATTTTCATATATTACATTATATAAAATTTAAATTAAATACAAAATATAAATAAATATAACATATTATTTAATACATAATTGAAGATGATCCGGTCCACAAAAGAACTTCCACGAAAGTTTGTATCATGTATATATATTATATATATATATATATATACACAATTGCAAACACACGCGCACTCATATATGTATTTGTAGCGCTAGCACTTAATTTCATTATTTTGACATGTTGAGTGCAGGTTTCATTTCCCAGTTTGGAGAGAGTGTGGGCTCGCGATTTGGAAAAGTTGAAGATGATATGGGAGAACCCATTTCCACCAAATTCATTTCCCAAACTAAGAGTAATCAGCATTACAAAATTATCAAGCTTGAAATATATTTGGAAAAACGGTCCCAAAGACATTTTTTCATTTAAAAATCTACATCAAATACATGTGGGGTTTTGTAAGAGTCTGAAGAATGTATTTCCGGCCTCCGTAGCCAGAGACCTCCCACAACTCAGTGATCTTGCAATATTTAACTGTGGAGTGGAGGAGATTGTTTCCAAAGTAGAGGAAGGATTGGATTCGGAAACTACTGTCACTTTCGAGCTTGATAAGCTGTCCTACCTTAGGCTTTGGTGGCTACAAGAATGCAAATGTTTCTACCCGGGTAGGCATACCACAAAGTGGCCAATGTTAAAAGAGGTAACAGCAGCCGAGTGTGGGGAAATGAAGATATTTGGTACACAACTCATCACTCACAACCAACAACTTGACTCCCAACCACCACTTTTCGTGGTTGAAAAGGTATAAACCCTCTCGATCCCACCCTATATGTTCTGCTTTATTTTAAATTAAAATATTAAATCTCAATATAGGAAGATGAACATAATGACTCCAAAATTGTTTTTGATTGGTTTTCAGGTCATCCCTAAACTACAACGTCTGCAAATCGGTGCTGATTACATTGCAATGATAAGTGGTGGTCAATTGCCAAACAACCTTTTCCATCAAATAAAAGCTTTTAGGGTGGAAGGCAACTGTGCTAAATTAGTTAATGATTTCCAAATTTCTTTCCTTGAAAGATTTTACAATCTAGAAGAGCTTTGTATCTCTGTTTGTGAAATCAAAGAGTTATTCTATACCGAAGGAGATACTGGTAATAAGGGGACGTATGATAGGACACTGTCAACAATTAGAAAAATAGAACTGACAGCTTCATAAACTAAAACATTACTTATGGAAGCAAGGCGTACAAGTGGACTGCATTCTACCCAACCTTGAAACTCTTGAAGTTAACAATTGTTGGAATCTGATGAGCCTAGGATCATCCTTAGCATCGTTTCAAAATCTCACCACCTTGAAGGTGTGGAAATGCAAAGGAATGAAATGCTTAGATACATGTCTAGCAGTGCAGGGTCTGTCTACACTCAAACAATTGATCATAAAAGAATGCATTTCAATGAAGGAAATAGTTGGAAGTGAGGAAGATGAAGCAACGTGCGATATTATATTCAGCAGGTTGAAAAGTTTGGAACTTGTGAGTCTACCACGACTTAAGAGATTTTTTTCAGGCAACCACACATTTGGATTCCCATTGTAGAAATCAATTTTTTCATTTTAAATTATTATTATTAAAATTATTATTATTATTATTATTATTATTATTATTATTATTATTATTAATAGTAATATTATTTATTATTTAAATATTACAAAGCCCAAATCACAGCCCAATTACATTCAAATCCCAAACCCAAATGGAAACCCTGAATCAATTTGGGGTTTCAGCTAGGGTTTTCAAACCCTAACCCCCAGCCGCCGTCAACATCATCAGCCGTTGGATCTGGCAAGATCCAACGGCCCAAAAGGGTTCCAGATGGAAAACCCTAGGGTTTCTAACCCTAGCAGCCAGTCGTTTCCAGATGCGGCGCCACCCCTGAAGCCACCCCGACGACCGACTCTCTGATGACAGATGGTCCAACCAGTTGCTGCCGACGCTGTTGCTTCCACGACGCCGACCTCGTCGAGCTTTCCAGAAGCCAGCTGCCTCACCAAATCAGTGCTCTATGGTGAGTCACAGCCATAGCTTGGTGACTCACCAAAGATGCTAGATCGGACCGGTCCGAGGAGTACACTGTGGTGGCTATAAAAGCCACCACTGAACCTGCAAAACAAAAAAAAAAAGCAAGGACAGAGAGCAACGGAGAACACGAGAGAAACGAGAGATCCAGCAAAGAAAAAGAAAAAAAAAAGGGAAGACAGAAAGCTACCAACGAACCCACAACCAACATAAAACCAAAACAGAAAGCAAAGAAAGAAGAAAGAAACTTACCCTTGGAGCCTTGACCACCGTCGGAAGCACTATACATCGCCGGAGAACAGAAAATACCGAAGGTATTTTCGTAGATTTACTCCGATTAGGAGTCTTTTAGGGAAAACAAAGACCGGAATCGGTCTTAGGGCGTTTAGATCTACGCTTTGGGGGTGTTTTTGGTGAATTCCGACCACCGTTACGGTGGCCGGCGGCGGTGGTCGGCGACGAAGTACGGTGGCCTATGGCTGCCGGTTTCCCTCCGGCGAGGGAAACTAGAGAGAAACCAGAGAGAACTCTGGTTCTCTCGTTTTGAGAGAGAATGGAAATAGTCAAATGAGAAGCTTGGCCCTTCGGGCCAGGCGTTTAGGGTATTTAAAACCCTCCCCAAACGACGTCGTTCTGGGGAGGGTATCTGTGTAATTTCCATCATGGGTAAACCCTTTCCGCAGTCACTCCGAGTTTATAACATTACAAATTAGTCACTGGAAGCAAATTTTGATTCTTTTAATTATGTCATTCAATTTTATTTTATTACATTTTAGTCATTATCAATTTATATATATATATTTAGGGTAAATAACTGATTTAGTACCTTATAATTTTATTAACATTTATTTTAATCCGATTAATTAAATAAGGCTAAATTACATTTTTAGCACTTAAAGTTTTTATTTATTCGAGATAGAGCCTTTAAACTTTGATAAATTTTATTTTAATCAATGATTAATTAATTAAGGATTAATTACACTATTAGTAATTTTATTTTATGATGATTCAAGTTATGTTCATTATTTTAAATAATTTTACATTTATTATTATTTTATTTATTTATAGTCATTGTTTAGTTATTTTTTTACTTAATTTTTATTATTTTAATATATTTTAAATCATTACTTTAATTATTGTTTTACTATATTATAAATATATATATTATTTATTTAATAATGTTTATTTATTTTCCATATTAAAGAAAAGGGCAATCTTAATACAACTGGATGTCCTATTTTGGTATTTTAAAACTAATTATTATAAAAATTATAATTTAGTTTTATTACGTTTTTATTTATTAATATAAAAGGAAAGAGCTGTCTTAAGGTACCTAGAAGCCCTTTTCTGATATTTCTAAATAAATAAATATCTTATTTATATATTAATATATTTTCTTAAAATTATAAATTTGAAATAAAAAGATTATGAATTAAATATATTCGAAATTTTTTCTTCTAATAATAGAGACAATTTATAATTAAAAAGTACCAATTTTGGGCGTTGTAGGGGTGCTAATCCTTCCCTAAACGTAACCGACCACGAATCCCTTTTTATTATTAAAAAGAATGAATTTTTGGTTAAAACGCAGATCAGTTTATCTTTTAATTGATGTTTTCTTAAAAACTCTTTTAAAAGATATTTTTTAGGTATTCGACCTACCTGACCCAAAAGGCCGATGGCGACTCCCAAATTATTTTCAAAACCATTTATTCACATCAATTTCCCCGCCAAAATAAATATTTCGTGCCCGGACGAAAACCGGTTACGACAGCTTGGCGACTCCGCTGGGGACCAAGTCATGCTTTGAAATCAATTATAAATTGTCTTTATTAATTAAAAATTAAAAATTCATACATTTAATTTTTAATTCTTTCTTTTCAAAATTTTTATATATACTTATTATTTTCATAATATTTATATGTTATTTAATGCTTTATATTCAAATATTAAATTTTATTATTTATTTGTTAGAGGTTTGAACATTTCTCCTCACACACAACACTTGCATTGCATAACATAAAGCTCTATAATTGAGTTTGTCCCTTTTAAGTGAGAGTGAAAGCGACGTCTTCGTGAGAATTTATTCTCCGTGTCAGACCTAGCAAGTAACTTTCGGGGTTCATATGCTCTATGTCTTCGTGAGAATTTATTCTCCGTGTCAGGTATAGAGAAATGTGTCCTCTCGAATTGAACTCGATCCATTTAAGTCTGTAATGGATTAGGATTGAGGGTTGATAGCCCAAAGGGGCATCAACAAGGACAATTCGAGTACCTTTACTCCTAGAACTGAAACCATGCATGTAATAAACCTTAGAACTTCTCCTGATCTAAACCTCTGTCCTTAGGTGTACACAAAGGAGAAATAAGCTTTAGCTTTTAATTTTTTAATTTATTATTTTTTCTGAATAAATGCCTGCGAACTAAAAATCATGCGGTTAGGTTAAATTTTCCAAACAAAGCATGGAACTAGAAAGCATGAGGTTAAGATTTATACCTTGATAGATAGATTTTTTTTCATTAGTTGGTACTAACTATTTTATTCTCATTTCTTTTGTTTGCATTGCATGATCATAGCATAACCAAAAGGTGTTTACTTGAAAGACTGTTCATCATATTGGAAAGAAATCGTAAATGGACAAAAAGTTTTATGATCAAACAAAATATGATGCGGCCAAAGAAAGACATTCTGAGGAAACTCCGAGGATAGAAGCAAGCTATGCACCCAAAGATCGTATGACCATTAAGGAGCAAGAGGAGATACGAGAAATAAGAGAGCAGATGTCCAAGATGATGGATAGAATATCTGTGTTGGCCAAAGGAAAAGAGATTCTAGCACAGAAAGAGAGAGAGCTCAATGAACCTAACTCTGCAGTTTCAGATACGCAAGGGATTTCGATTCCTAACCAATTAGAGAAATTACAGACAGTCATCATTCGTATTCACAAATCGTATGGAGATACCAAAGAAATGGTGACAACCGTACAAGCTCCCAGAGAAGAGAAGAAATCATGTAATCAGAAATCATCAAAGTTTGGTCTGCTCCCGATGTCTAAAACTCAGGTTCAATCCAAGACAAAAGGTGGCTCTCATCTTGATACTATCCCCATATCATATAAAGAGTTGTATGATAAGCTATTTGAAGCACAAGAAGTGGATCCATATTATATAAAACTGTTCCAACCTCCGTATCCAAATTGGTATGACATCAACGTTCATTGTGAATATCATGCCGGAGCTCAAGGACATACCATCGAGAATTGTCTTGCCTTCAAACGCCGAGTCCAAAGTCTTTTGGATCATAGAACCTTACAATTTATGGTAAATGATCGACCTAGTTTGGTAACTAAGGGTCCTGATAGATTAATACCAAAAGTCTTCAAAGGTAAGAATATCAGTAGGGGCGCCCAGAGAGATTGATTTGCTGAGGTTTGAAGCTCAAATACGTCATTTGAAGATTGAAAATGATAAATTGAGCACCAAAATGGAAACCATACATGAAGACTTCCAGAAGGTCAGTCAAGCTTTTCAAAATGCTGGTATAGGAAACACCCCAGAAGAGTGGATATCAGGGGTCACTAAACTGAAAAAGAGTTGCAGCATACATGAAGATCTTCTCCAAAAACTTTTTGAACACAAATGTTCTCTCGCAAAGGAAAATGATCAACTCCAAGAATTAACATAGGAGATGAAAGAACCCCAGAATGTCATGAAAGAAGCTGCAGTCCAGACAAGCAATATGGCCCATAAGCTGATAATCTAACTTGGTTTTAGAGAAGAAAATGGGAAAGTTATTCCCTATATGTAAAGTTTTGTTGAAGTTAGGATTAAAAGTTGTCCCCTACATGTAAAAGTTTTGTTTGATGTACTGAAGCTTTTGTGTTCAATGAAATCTATTATAAGATGATCACTCTTAAGTAACACCTTTTTATACATGCATTTACATTTTGTATTTGTGCATTTTCATTTTGTATTTTTATATCTTTGAATTGCACATTTTGCATTCTTATTTTTCCATTTATGCAATTTTCACATTTTTATTTAAGTACTGTCATGTACTTTAATTATAAAAACATATAAATAATTCATGAAAGGTTTCTGTAACAGTAAAAACCAAGATCATTCATTTATTTTACTGTACCATCATCATGAAAACAATGGAGCAATCTTATGAAGGACTACAAGACCATTGGCCAGAATCATTGACAGGGTTACCTCGGGATACAAGGAAAGAAGTTTCAGATTCAGTACCAGATGGATCAGATCAAATTATCCAGGGAATGGAATCTGATAAAGAAGATACAACTGCTATAGAGAAATCGTGCTATCAGATTGAAGAGTCGAGAAAGATAACATACCCTGGGGCATCCCACTCAAACCCAAAGAATAGCCTCATTAATTATTCACAATATGAGGAGAAAGTCAAGAGGACAGAGAAAGCAATCAGAAACATGAAAGATGTTAGTGCCTACCACAAAGAATTAGAAGCAAGAGAGCTTAGCTTAGTTCCAGATTTGATTATTCCCCATGAATTCAAAATGCCTGATTTTGAGAAATATGATGGCACCAGTTGTCCCTTAATCCATTTGAGAATGTTTTGCAGAAAAATGGGAGGATATTTAAATTCTGATGACCTGTTAATTCACTCTTTCCATAATAGTCTTGTTGGCCCAACAGTAGTCTGGTTTAATCAGTTGACCCAAGAACAGATCAAGAGATGGGTAGATCTAGCTGATGCATTTTTGAGACAATATCGGTATATTAAAGGCTTAGCTCCAACACGTATGGATCTTCGAAGAGTAAAGAAGAAAACCAATGAAAGATTTCAAGAATATGCCCTAAGATGGAGAGGAGTGGCAGCACAAGTTCAACCTCCCATGTTAGAAGAAGAAATATCACGTATGTTTCGTGATTCCCTTCCAGCGCCTTTCTTCGAGTTAATGCAAGCAAATCCGACAAACGAATTCAAGAATCTTGTGACAAGTGGAGATTTAATTGAGAATGTAATCAGTGAAGAAAACTCAAAAGTCACATCCAAGAGCCCGACTGATCAGAAAACAAAAGCTGATGATATGAATGTATGTCGCATCCAGAATCCCCGCAACTGCAAAAGAAAAAGAGCAAGTAACTGTTCAGATCGACCAAAGAAAGTCATACGATCAAGAAAAACTTTGGAAGTGTTCCAAACTTCCATTTCAGACTTGTATCCTCATTTGGTTAAAGGTCAATACATCACACCAAGACCAACTAAAATGACATCAAACCCTTATGCTCATAGCTATGATCAAAATAGTGTTTGTAATTTCCACTTGGGGGTAAAGGGGCATTCTACAGGCAATTGTAGGCCATTGTTAAAAGAAATTGAGATTCTTGTTGACAAAAGGGTTTTGACACAAGAAATGATCAAGAAATGGGGGGCAAATAGAGAAAAGAACCCTGATCCTATTACATACCCAACATTATAGGAATAATGAGGCATGATGCATAAACAAGTGGAAGTGTTATCTACCACTGTAGTACTTTCTATTTTCAGCATCTTGTTTGAACTTGTTTTTTGTTCCTTTCTCCACCTGTTGTGCAATAAATAAAGGTGTGTTACTTTTATGGTTATGAGCAAGGAATCAAGTTTTAACCTTGAGATTATTGAGTATCAAGTAGATTAAATATTCTTTTAATTTTTCAAGAGTTATAGATCTTTGGCAAGTGGTAAAATTATATCTTCCATATCCAATGCCAATTACTCGACCCTTACCAAAAATAAATCTTGACACTACAAAGTTTCCGAAGTAATGTCTCCACCTGTTTTTGAGACACCTACTCCAGATGTTTACCTTTTCGGGTAGAGTTGATTGATGATACTACATTCCACCATATACATGACTTTATAAGTCACACATTTGTCCTTCCAAATACAAAACCATCATAAACCAAAAGACCTCAAAAGAACCAAACTTTCAAATATCCGTGAATCTTACTACAAGAAGAGACGAGATGAGGCATCAGGGACCAACTCATTGATGATAATTTCGAGTGATTAGGGCATACTCAAAGAAGAAGGGGAAAGTGATTGATTGAAATAAATATATCATGCATTAATTATATTTTTTTCATGTAAATAAAGTTAATCTTGAATTTTCATCCCCCTGTGGATACCTCTTTTTACAAAGGTTTCTGTGTTTGAGATGATGAATGGCATTGTTTCATTTATCCTTTAATATATATATATATCCTTTGTTGTCCCCATTTGAGCCTGAATAATGTTTCTTCTAATTCAACCCTAACCAAGGATCACCCTCTACATTGGGGGGCAAAGTAAAGGATATTGGCTCACAAGAATAAATATTGTCAATACAGTTTTATTACGAAGACAAGTTTCCATGAAGTCATGAAAGCTTTGAACTACAAAGTATGTCAAATACAGAGTCCTTGAAGATCAATCCAATCAAGAATAATGGAAAACCTTCAAAATACAAAAGGAAAAGGAGGTGCTCAAAGCAATTGAAGTATTATACTCATCCAACAAAGAAAGAAGAAAAAAAAAAGAAGAAAAAGGAAAATTGAATCAAGATGGGTGACTTATTAAGCCTCAAGTTACAAGGTTGATCAAGTACGAACAAGAAGAGCAAGAAATGCTGAAGATATGAGAAATTGGAAATGAATCCAAAATTTGGCAGTCTAGAGGGATCCAAATGATGGAAAAATCCCCAACAAAGTAAATCCAAGTTAAGCAAGGCAAGATTGATGGCATTAGAATGAATTGATCCTTGGTTTGATTACCCTTAAACACTTATTTTGGGCCTTTTTATCCCTTTCTTTCGTAACCATAAGCCATGGCATACGTTACGTACCTGAAAAGTCCATTTTAATCATACATGGATTTCTAATTAAAAGAGAATATCATCAGAATTCATTCTGCTTCTCAAGATTGATTTTTATTTGCAAAAATTGGTTTTTAAAATCTTTAATGCATGATATGAAAACTGATAAAAGGAGGGTTCAAGATATAAATTTTTAAATAACATCTTAGAACCAAAGGAGGATTCGAGTTGAAAACCTGAAAAGGCAGCTCGAATATTGAATGGTGCAACAACGACATAAGAGACGATCTTAAGCTCTTAATTGAAGCACCGCACATCTCAAAAACGTTCCTGAGATTCTGGAAACGAGAAGCATCTCTACAAGATGAACATAACAACCATTTCTTCAAGTTAGTGTAAGCTGAAGCGACATACTGAACCAACTTGAAAGAACCTACTTTACCAAAATCAACCTACACCTCAAATCAGTCAATAATTTTGACACTTGCCATAGGATTATGATTTTTGAATGATTTAAAAGTGTAGTTGATTTATTTGATAGTCACTAAACTCATTGTTTATGTTTCGATTATATTGTGAACCTAAGAAGGGCAATACTTTGTAAAAGTCTTTCATTCTTCAATAAACAAAGGAGGAAAAAACATTTTCAAACAGGACAGTCTCAAATGAGAAAGGTCCTTGAAGCAATTGTTGTTTATTCTACCTCTGTAGTAGAAAAAGAATGAATGAGGCCAGAATAATGAAGCACTTCACATTTCTGAAGGCAAGTGGTCCAAGAAGCCAGAAAGTCTGGATAATTGAACTTGTGACACTCCCCTATGACATTATTATCAACTCATCAAGAAAGATTATCTCATGCTGAGGGCGATAAGCATCACCAGACATATTATTTTCCCAAACCATCAATTCATGTTCTCTAGAAGATTACATCATAAAGCCAGGAACAAGTCACTACATGCACTCTGAAGATTGCTGAATTTGAATTTGAGGACTTAGGGCACAGAACAAGACATTGGAACAGAATCTATCCTTATAGGCCTTTTATATAAGTAAGGTTGTTACATTGGATGTCACCAACAACAAGGTCGAATTCGACAAATCTACTCATCAATTGCTCCAACCGATACCATTCAGTTCTTGCACATATGTTTTCAAAAATATGCCAAGACAGTAGAAGACAGCCTCTGCATTATTGATCACAGAAGAAAAAAGAGACAGGACATTGATATCACCAGAGAACATGTCTCTAGCAGCTCCTTATGTATGGTTTTTAAGGAAACCTAGAAGCATTTCTACCTCATCAGGTTCAAGTGGAACAATTTTATTTCTTCCAACCCATACCAGATTCCATTTTCAGCACTCATCAAGAACATACTTCTGGACACTCGAAGGGGGCTCATTGTCATAAGCTTCAAGAGCTTTACAGATTCTTGTACATGTTTGTAAGCAGTTTAACTTTGTTCTTGGATCCCATGAAGACTATCATTTCTTTGTCAATGGAAAAATATCATGTATAGTGCATGGAGAAAACAAGATAAGAGGAAATATGTTCTCAATTGGCAGATTATGAATATAGCCTATTTTCAGTGTAACAGCATGAAAATGCTTCGAATCTACAAATTCTGGCTATACATCGAATAAGTACTGTGATATTCCAGTCCAAACATTAACTGGAACAAGTGGCACGTTCTTATAGCAGAAATAAGGAGACCCATAGCATCTTCTGGAAGTGTTCTTTGAATTATCTGATATGGTTTGGTATGAAACCACAGAATCAATCATTGAATTTGGAAGATGGATGTGCTCATAGCATCTTCTGGAAGTGTTCTTTGAATTATCTGATATGGTTTGGTATGAAACCACAGAATCAATCATTGAATTTGGAAGATGGATGTGCTCATAGCATCTTCTGGAAGTGTTCTTTGAATTATCTGATATGGTTTGGTATGAACTCTAAAGTCAATCATTGGATTTGAAAGATGAATTTTGCTCATAGTAGAAATAAGGAGACCCAATAGCATCTTCTGGAAGTGTTCTTTGAGTTATTTGATATGATTCAGTAGGAAGCCCAGAACCGATTATTGGAATTGAAAGATAAATTGCATGATCATCTTCATTAAGAAGCTTCTTTTCAAGCTTCCTCTGCTTCTTCCTTTTCCACAAATCATAGCCCAAGTTTCGCCTTTGCTTGTAATTGGGATCATTGCATAATGGCTTCCTATCTTCTACCATAAGAAGTGCGTCAGTAACCTTAGCCATTTGATCAGCACATATAAAATCTGTCAATTCTGCAATTGATGAATCTGAACCACATCTCTCCATGGTTATTGAAGCTTCAGCCTTTGAGAATCCCATTTTTGTCAAGTATAACAGTTTACTCTCCTCATCAAAATCAGAATTCATGATTTCCTCGATATCAGAAGAACTATCAATATATATGAAATCATCCTGAAAGATCGCTTCATAATCAGATGAGTTGTTATCAGAATCAACATGTTGCATGGGTGCGGATTTTTGATGAGATTATACCACTGTATATGTAGTCTTGTTATTGCATCAGATTACTGTTTGCATAAATTGGTTTCTCTCCCACAGAAAAATATATTTCAGATATGACCTTCATTGAAAGATGATAAGCCACTGTGTCAACCTGGAATGAATGATTGAGTACTTCTTAAGTTTGTGACAACATGAAGAGAATTCCTCCAGTTACTTGACAACACTGCTGTTTATTGACACCAGAATGAGAGTATTCAAGATAAATAGATTTGGGGCACGAATAAAGCTACAAGTACCTACAACAATTCATTGTCAAAATTGGACCTCGTGGGGATCATGACATTCCAGTCAAACAGAGATTGAGAGTGAATCAGATAAATCTAGAGGGACATCTTGAGGGCCCATTTCAACCAGAAATAGAATATTGGGGCATTTTGAAGGCTCACAGTAATATGAATATTTGGGCATTCTTGGAGGCTCATCTCAACAAGAAGTAATGTTGAGCACACTTTTAACATCTGTATCAGTAAATATTGGGGCATTTTAAAGCTCACTTCAGACAGATCCATGTGGGGTATTTTGAAGACTCAGATTAATAAGAAGCAAATATAGGGGCATGCTGAAAACCCATTCAGAATCAGAACTGTTGATGCGTTTTGAACACTTGTATTAGCCAATGTTGGGGCATGTTGAAGGCCCATATCACCCTGTGTCAAGATCATTGATTTAAGAAAATGATTCCAATGAGACAGAAAGATATGAAGAATAAAAATGGTAAAACAGTGACAGTCGAGCTGACTATACATAATTGCTTCGTTCATCAGGCAATTACATTATGATCATGATGTTGAATAAATGTTTACTCAGCAAGTATGTTTTCAAATACCTAATCTTCTTAACTGTATGTCACATGACAGTGTGTTCTTTGATAAACTACATTACGGTTGCATGAATAAAGATGATCCCCAGGTAGACTACTTGATCCAGGGTTCAGTTCCTTAAGATCTCAGCATTGAATTTGGCCTTCTGTGTGTCGGTGATAATTGAAAATATTTCTTTGAGATTCCTAGCAAATAGTTTTAACCATATTATTGAGATTATAAAACTGTTTTTCACATCAGTTTTTGCTTCCTTGATGACATTGAAAAGGGAGACTCGACTCTCACTGTTATTCCCGTTGTTATTTGGGATCATCATTGCTAGCCAAGATGAACTGAGTTTTCATCTATTTTGGTTTTATCATTTGTATTTCATCCCCAGCTGCAAAAATTCCACGGATAGCTTTCTGTACATTGATCCTACAGTTGATGTGTTTCTACTTCCTACAAAGGTCATTATAGAAGAAAATGTGATCAGTATTACATTTGTCTTTGCCCGAGATGATATCAAGATCAGTTAATGTCTCCTATTCAATTCGACACTAGCATATATCATGAATTTGACCAACTTTTGGGTCGTACCAACATTACACTTGAATCCCCACTGAGTTTTGTTCTCAAGTGGTCTTGTGACGTTATTCAAAAGCTTTGAACATTAGGCAAAGAGCTTACATGATTGAGAAATCTTGGCAGAAGCCACAGTAAAGGATGAATGTGTTGTCAAATGTTTTACGAACATCTGAGCAGAAGCCACAGGAAAGGATGAATGCACTGTCCAATGTTTTACGAACCTGCTATTCTGATGCTGAACCAATGTTACGATCATATGGTTTTCATTTATTGATCTAAGATGAAGTTTGTCTTTTTCAACCCCAAGATTAAAAGTGAGATATAATGAAGATTTCTTTCCAAGGAAAGTTGAAATTTTAAACAAGAAACTAATGGGGTCAACTAAGGTTGAACTACATGTTGTTGTTAAGTATCTCGACATGATATTAGTCCAAGTTGCCTTATTCGAGATCTGATTATATGTGGAGACATGAAAGGAATTGGAATAAATCTTCCTTGTGATGTTTCAAGAGTTAAATAAGAACATACTCTACTCTCCTAATTAATCCCTGCTGAGTCAGGCATATCTACATCTACACTCTTCAAAGATGATAGATTCTCTTTTTAAAGATGAAAGCTTTATGGGATTTACACACAAATCCAAGCAAATAAAGTTGGTTTTATCCAAGACAAAAGGGGGCATTAAGGTCATAATTCTGACTACGACAAGAGTTCCACAAATAAAACAATTCTTCTGAGACTTTCATGAAGCAAAGAATACATAAAGATACAAGTTGATCAGATAGTTCTTCAGAAATGCAAGCTTGATAGCATAAGTTGCTACACTGATATCCAGAGGTGACCCTGGCAATAAATGATGAAGTGGAGGAAAATCGAGTTCACCATTTTGAAGTCAAATGAAGATTGCATCAACATTCATGCATCATATTTAGACATTTGCAAAATAGGAGCATTTTCATTCATTTTATCCATGTTGAATATTTGACAGGAATTTCAAAATTTTAGCAAAGATTCAAATCCATCATCTGATGGATCAGCTTTTCCAGAAAAAGTTCATAATTAGAAGAGCTCATCTGAAGAAGGAAGAAGAAATTCATAATGAGAAGAATTTGTTCAACCTTTTGCTCAAATCCATCATCTAATGGATCAGCTTTTCCAGAAAAAGTTCATAATGAGAAGAACTCATCTGAAGAAAGAAGAAGAAGTTCATAATGAGAAGAACTTGTTCAACCTTTTGGTTTGAATTCATCATTTGATGGATCAACATTGCCAGGAAGAGTTCATAATGAGAAGAACTCGTCATCTGAAGAAGGAAGAAGAAATTCATAATGAGAAGAATTTGTTCAACCTTTTGCTCAAATCCATCTTCTGATGGATCAGCTTTTCCAAAAAAAAAAAAAAAAAAAGTTCATAATGAGAAGAACTCATCTGAAGAAGGAAGAAAAAGTTCATAATGAGAAGAGCTTGTTCAACCTTTGCTCAAATCCATCACTTGATGGATCAGTTTTTCCAGAGAAAGTTCATAATGAGAAGAACTCATCTGAAGAAGGAAGAAGAAGTTCATAATAAGAAGAATTTGTTCAACCTTTTGCTCAAATCCATCACTTGATGGAGCAGCTTTTCCAGAGAAGTTCATAATGAGAAGAACTCATCTGAAGAAGTAAGAAGAAGTTCATAATAAGAAGAATTTGTTCAACTTTTTGCATAATTCTATCACAGAAGGAGATAGATTAGCATCAGCCTTTCTAGAGAAAGTTCATAATGAGAAGAACTCATCAAGAGCTTATTCAACCTTTTGAATGACTCTATCACAGGAAATAGGTCAACATCATCCCCAGCGGAAAGTTCATAATGAGAAGAACTCTTCTGAAGAAAGAGAAGAATTTATTCAACATCTCCATATTAATCAAGTGAAGAAGAGATGGATGCAATCCACAAGAATGAAAATTATCTTGAAATTGGGGCATGTTACCCAATCAACATGTTATTTCAAAAAAATAATGAGAAAACGATTTCCATAGTTTCTCATTCAATCTTTTCTGAAAATGAAATTGTTGAATAGTAAAAAAAAAACAATTTTCATAGTTTCTTACTTAGTAAACTATTTCCCACATCTGTAAGTCCTTCAGTGCATGATGTTTCCAAAAAGCCTTCGGGATCTTTTTGATGTTTTAAATCCTTAGGGTCATCTGTAAGTCCTTCAGTGCATGATGTTTCCAAAAAGCCTTCGGGATCTTTTTGATGTTTTAAAGCCTTAGGGTCATCTGTAAGTCCTTCAGTGCATGATGTTTCCAAAAAGCCTTCGGGATCTTTTTGATGTTTTAAAGCCTTAGGGTCATCTGTAAGTCCTTCAGTGCATGATGTTTCCAAAAAGCCTTCGGGAGCTTTTTGATGTTTTCAAATCCTTCGGGTCATCTGTAAGCCCTTCAGTGCATGATGTTTCCAAAAAGCCTTCGGGAGCTTTTTGATGTTTTCAAATCCTTCGGGTCATCTGTAAGCCCTTCAGTGCATGATGTTTTCAAAAAGCCTTCGGGATCTTTTTGATGTTTTAAAGCCTTAGGGTCATCTGTAAGTCCTTCAGTGCATGATGTTTCCAAAAAGCCTTCGGGAGCTTTTTGATGTTTTCAAATCCTTCGGGTCATCTGTAAGCCCTTCAGTGCATGATGTTTTCAAAAAGCCTTCGGGAGCTTTTTGATGTTTTCAAAGCCTTCGGGTCATCTGTAAGTCCTTCAGTGCATGATGTTTTCAAACATTTCCATCCTACTCAAAATAAGCTAAATGAAAAAATTATTGTCTTTTTCGTCTTTGCTCTATTCTTGTTAACACAAGAATGAGCAAAGAGGGGCAGCTGTAGAAATCAATTTTTTCATTTTAAATTATTATTATTAAAATTATTATTATTATTATTATTATTATTATTAATAGTAATATTATTTATTATTTAAATATTACAAAGCCCAAATCACAGCCCAATTACATTCAAATCCCAAACCCAAATGGAAACCCTGAATCAATTTGGGGTTTCAGCTAGGGTTTTCAAACCCTAACCCCCAGCCGCCGTCAACATCATCAGCCGTTGGATCTGGCAAGATCCAACGGCCCAAAAGGGTTCCAGATGGAAAACCCTAGGGTTTCTAACCCTAGCAGCCAGTCGTTTCCAGATGCGGCGCCACCCCTGAAGCCACCCCGACGACCGACTCTCTGATGACAGATGGTCCAACCAGTTGCTGCCGACGCTGCTGCTTCCACGACGCCGACCTCGTCGAGCTTTCCAGAAGCCAGCTGCCTCACCAAATCAGTGCTCTATGGTGAGTCACAGCCATAGCTTGGTGACTCACCAAAGATGCTAGATCGGACCGGTCCGAGGAGTACACTGTGGTGGCTATAAAAGCCACCACTGAACCTGCAAAACAAAAAAAAAAGCAAGGACAGAGAGCAACGGAGAACACGAGAGAAACGAGAGATCCAGCAAAGAAAATGAAAAAAAAAGGGAAGACAGAAAGCTACCAACGAACCCACAACCAACATAAAACCAAAACAGAAAGCAAAGAAAGAAGAAAGAAACTTACCCTTGGAGCCTTGACCACCGTCGGAAGCACTATACATCGCCGGAGAACAGAAAATACCGAAGGTATTTTCGTAGATTTACTCCGATTAGGAGTCTTTTAGGGAAAACAAAGACCGGAATCGGTCTTAGGGCGTTTAGATCTACGCTTTGGGGGTGTTTTTGGTGAATTCCGACCACCGTTACGGTGGCCGGCGGCGGTGGTCGGCGGCGAAGTACGGTGGCCTATGGCTGCCGGTTTCCCTCCGGCGAGGGAAACTAGAGAGAAACCAGAGAGAACTCTGGTTCTCTCGTTTTGAGAGAGAATGGAAATAGGCAAATGAGAAGCTTGGCCCTTCGGGCCAGGCGTTTAGGGTATTTAAAACCCTCCCCAAACGACGTCGTTCTGGGGAGGGTATCTGTGTAATTTCCATCATGGGTAAACCCTTTCCGCAGTCACTCCGAGTTTATAACATTACAAATTAGTCACTGGAAGCAAATTTTGATTCTTTTAATTATGTCATTCAATTTTATTTTATTACATTTTAGTCATTATCAGTTTATATATATATTTAGGGTAAATAACTGATTTAGTACCTTATAATTTTATTAACATTTATTTTAATCCGATTAATTAAATAAGGCTAAATTACATTTTTAGCACTTAAAGTTTTTATTTATTCGAGATAGAGCCTTTAAACTTTGATAAATTTTATTTTAATCAACGATTAATTAATTAAGGATTAATTACACTATTAGTAATTTTATTTTATGATGATTCAAGTTATGTTCATTATTTTAAATAATTTTACATTTATTATTATTTTATTTATTTATAGTCATTGTTTAGTTATTTTTTTACTTAATTTTTATTATTTTAATATATTTAAATCATTACTTTAATTATTGTTTTACTATATTATAAATATATATTATTTATTTAATAATGTTTATTTATTTTCCATATTAAAGAAAAGGGCAGTCTTAATACAACTGGATGTCCTATTTTGGTATTTTAAAACTAATTATTATAAAAATTATAATTTAGTTTTATTACGTTTTTATTTATTAATATAAAAGGAAAGAGCTGTCTTAAGGTACCTAGAAGCCCTTTTCTGATATTTCTAAATAAATAAATATCTTATTTATATATTAATATATTTTCTTAAAATTATAAATTTGAAATAAAAAGATTATGAATTAAATATATTCGAAATTTTTTCTTCTAATAATAGAGACAATTTATAATTAAAAAGTACCAATTTTGGGCGTTGTAGGGGTGCTAATCCTTCCCTAAACGTAACCGACCACGAATCCCTTTTTATTATTAAAAAGAATGAATTTTTGGTTAAAACGCAGATCAGTTTATCTTTTAATTGATGTTTTCTTAAAAACTCTTTTAAAAGATATTTTTTAGGTATTCGACCTACCTGACCCAAAAGGCCGATGGCGACTCCCAAATTATTTTCAAAACCATTTATTCACATCAATTTCCCCGCCAAAATAAATATTTCGTGCCCGGACGAAAACCGGTTACGACACCCATGTTTAGAGGAAGTGATAGTGAGTGGCTGTCCTGAGCTGGAGATATTTTGTAAGGGAGTTTTAAATGCGCCGTTGTTGCAAAGTGTAGAATATGGAGAAGGTAAAGAACATTGGAGTGGTGACCTTGACAGCACTGTCCAACAATTGCATTCAAAAAAGGTATTCATAATTTCTTGCTTTCTTTCTTTCGTCTTGTTTTAGGTGACCTTTAATCCTTTATGAACTTTAACCCTTGTTTCTCTGTTTGATTACTTTATGAAGGTTGGGTACCAAGGCAACGGGTATTTGATCCTATCCGAATTTTCCAAGTCAATGGAAATATGGAAGGAGAAAAGTGTAGATTTCAAGAACCTACAAGATTTAGAAGTCGAGGAATGTAATAGCTTGAAATACATATTTACCGTTTCCATGGCCTTGGAACTTGTGCAATTGGAACATATAACAGTGAAAAGATGTCCCATGATGGAGTACATTATCAAGAAAGAAGCAGAGGAAAATGCGATGGATACAGTCTGGCTACCAAATCTTAAGATGATAAGACTGGAGTCATGTTCAGAGTTGAAGAGTTTTTGCATGGGAAATATAACTCTGCAATGTCCATCATTGCATACAATTAAAGTAGATGATTGTCCAAAGATGTATGCAATGACATGTACAAGAGATGGCGAAAACACACCCTTTTTCAATGATAATGTCACTCTCTTCTCTTCTCTTCTCTTCTTTTCCGTTTAGTGTTTTAATCTCTTAAATTGATTTGGGATAAGTTTGGAATTAGCATTTTGAAAATTGTGTAGTCAAATCACTATTTTAATTTCTAGTTTTTTTTTAAATAGAAAGAAAATTATCCCAGGGTATGGGCTTTAAGATATAAGTATGCCAGTAATTAATTAAAACTCAGTTCCTTGAATTGAACCTTTTTAAAAAATTAATTACTTTATAGTTTAAATTGTTTTGTTTCCTGCTGTGGTTGCAGGTTTTGTGTGCCAATTTGGAAGGGTTGGAGCTATCGTCCACTAACATCCAAAATTTATGGCCAGATGAACAACACAGTGCTATATCCTCTAGTGTTCATAAGTTGACATCGCTAGTTGTGAAGGGTTGCCACAATTTGGAATATATAGTTCCATCCTTTTTAATCAAAATTTTGTTGGGACTCGCTCAACTTAGCCTTTTCGATTGCGACAACTTAGAAGAAGTGATCTTTACAGGTGAAGCAACAGCAGAAGAAGAAGGGATAACTGAGGCTTACTGGTTCACTAAACTAAATCTATTGGAGCTCATTAAGCTTCCAAAATTAGGGGCATTCTGTCATGGAGAAAACTCAGAGACTGATTCACCAACCCAAGAGGTGATTTTCTTTGTTTTTTTTATCCTTTTATATTGTCTACAAATTGAGGTACTCTTTTTCTCCTTCCGCTAACTACTACTTTCTATTGTGAAAAGAGGCAACTATGAAGGGTTTTAATGAATCCTCCTACTTCTATAAAAAATATATATATATCCTCTACAAATTATTTATTAACTTACATAATTTACGCAGGTTGTGTTCCCTAACTTGATCCATTTGACCATTGAAGGCATGGTTTTCAGAATCGGACCGGTTAGTGAACCGGTCATGCTATCGGTTCACTGGTTCAACCGATCGAACCGATTCAATTGGTCGGAAGAATTTGACGACGTCATAATTATTTAAAAAATTAAATAAAAATACCAAAAATATTTAATAAAAAATAATTTTGTATATCACAAGTCATATTCAAAGCAAGTCATAACATATATGAGTTAAAAACCATAAAATCAAGTGAAACAAAATGATTCAAATTAACTACAACATAATATTTAAGGTAAAACATATTAAATAATAAATATAATTATATAACTATAATTAAAAAATAAATTTGGGGCTAAAAAAATCATAACAAAATAATATTGTTTGGTTTAATTTTTTTAAAAAAACAATCTCACATGGCTAAGAAACATAGAAGAACATCCCAAAAGTCTAAAGAGTAAAAATATGAGAACAAAACAATCCCACATGGCTAAGAAACATAGAAGAGCATCCCAACTAACTTCTATAAATAATAGAGGTAATTTGACATTCAAAATCATGGAGCCTTTTGGTGAGCATAGATTGAACTATTCTTTCACTTCAATCAAGCTCGAATTTTAGGCTTCAATCGAGCTTTTAAATTTTTTTTAGTTCAAGCCTTTTCGAGTTTAAGTTTCAATATTATATTTCGAGTTCGAGTTGAACTTGATAATTTTTAGTTCGTGAGTTTGAGTCGAGTTGAGCTTACTTTTAAAGTTTGAGTCGAGCTCAGCAATAATCTAGTTCGACTTGGCTCGTTTAACAAACGACGTCGTTTGGTTTAATTTTTTTTAAAAAAAAAACAAAATTGGCGGTTTTTTCCGTTTTTTCCGGTTTTTCCCGGTTTTTCCCGGTTTTCAGCCGGTCTGGTTATAAAGGTTCAACGGTTCTGGCCGGTTCACTAGTAGCGGTTCAACGGTTCTGGCCGGTTCACTAGTAGCGGTTCAACCGATTTAGTTTGAACCGGACTAGACAACGATTCCCGGTTGAACCGGTTGAACCGGCCGATCCGGTCCGGTTTTCAAAACAATGATTGAAGGCATTGGGAAGTGCAGAAAGATATGGCACGATAAAGCCACTATGAATTCATTTAATGAATTGACCTTCCTCTGGGTGAAGGACTGAAATACTTTCAAATATTTTACCTTTTAGTATGGTGAAAAGACTTGAAAAAGCTAGAAACTCTGGCAATAGATGAATGTAAGTCGGTTGAAGAAATAATTGGACCTGATGACTGTTGAAGTATGGTGACTAGCATTCACTGGTCCACTTGTTCATAGCAGCTTCTTCTAACGTTTGTGGAACGTTCTGGTCCAGTGTGCAACTGATCACTGTCTGTGTAGTTACAACAGTCGGTTATTGCTGTTAAGCAGTTATAATTTTGTTAGAGCAGTTGTAGTTCAGTTAGTCTCTACATTCTTGTTGAACTTTGTAATTTGCTAGCTATATAAGTCATGTAAGATTGAAAGAATAAATATAAGAGAGTATTACCTGTCACCAGCTTTATCCTCTTTCTCACGGTTGTTGAGCTCTCTCAACATGGTATCATTCGCTGATATATCCTAGGGTGTGCTTCCGCTGTTCCTTTTCCATGGATCACAGTACCTCGCCTACAGCCACTTCAATGGAGTTCTCGTCAAGGAACACTAAAGTCTTCACCAATAAAAGAGTGAACGTCGTGTTTGATGAAACTAATTTTCTGTCGTGGAAACAACAGATTCTGCTCACTGCAAGAAGCCATCGCCTTGAAAGAATGCTTAATGGTACGATGCTCCCACCTCCAGAAATAGTGGTTGGTGAAGATGGAGTTGTAACCGCCAATGAAGAACATGAAGAATTCTTGGCTCAAGATAGTGCATTAGCTTCTTGGCTGCTTTCAACAATTAGCCCTCATCTTCTTCCACAGTTTGTTGGTGCCGAAACGTCTGCCCAGGTATGGAACAAGGTCTTTCAATTCTTTGTCAATCGCTCTACCACTGCAGTCATGAGCCTACACTACATGCTCCAATCCCTCAAGAAAAGAGGAGATAGCATGCGATCTTATCTCACAAAAGTGAAAGAAGTCACTGATGCCTTGTACTCTTGTGGAAGCCCAGTGGCAGCATCTGAGCACATTGCGAGTATTCTCAAGGGCCTCACAAGGGAGTACCAACCCTTTATCGCGGTTATATCTGCTATGTGTGACACTCTGTCACTCGACAATATATGCACAATGCTTATTGACGCTGAAACTCAGCTTGAAGGCTTTGATTATCAACCTGACTCCTTACCTGTTAGTGCCAATCTTGCACAAGGAAAAGGCAAGGTTGAATCATACAAAAACCAAGAAAAGCAGCAGTCTCGGTCGAATCACTCGTCCTACTCGCGTGGTAGGTCTCGTGGCAGAGGCAGGACACGATCGAGAGTTCAATGCCAACTGTGTGGCAAAATTGGTCATCTAGTAAGCCAATGTTGGCACAGGTTCGATGAAGACTTTTCTGGTATTTCGATTGATGATCACACGGCTGGCTCTGACTCCTCTAGAGCATACTATACTGCAACCAGTAACAATGAAAGCACTTGTGCTTGTTGTAATCATAGCAGCGCAAATCGTGGTGACAACATGAGTACTACGAAAAGCCAAGATCATGTAGTATCTGCTGGCCATGATCAGTGGATAATTGATTCTGGTGCTACACACCATGTCACGCCCAATGAAGCCTCCTTAACGCCTCACTCGAGCTATGCTAATCCTGGTAAGTTGATCGTAGGAAGTGGAGACTACCTACCAGTTCACTTGGTTGGTAAGGCTGAGTTGAATACTTCTTCTAGAACTTTGGCCTTAAGCAACATTTTGCATGTTCCATCAATAACGAAAAACTTACTTTCTGTTTCTAAGCTTGCTAAGGAAAACAGTGTGTTCCTCGAATTTCATGCAAAGACATGTTATGTTCGAGATGAGGCCTCCAAGATGGTTTTGCTGTAAGGAGAAGAGTGCAATGGATTATATACGTTCAAAGCAAGTAGACATCAATGCCAAAACAGTGTAGTTAAAGCACAAACTGCGATAGCTTCCTCTACAATCTCAGAAATATGGAACAGAAGACTGGGCCATCCAGCTCATGACACACTTGCTAAAGTGTGTAAACAATTCAATGTAAAAGCATTAGATGATATTAATAAAAACTGCATTGCTTGCCATCTTGGTAAAAGCCACAAGTTACCATTTCCTTGCTCGGACAGTGTTTATGACAAACCGTTTGAACTCGTTTATTCAGATTTGTGGGGACCTCCACATGTCTCATCCAATGGCTTTAGATTCTATATTTCATTTGTTGATGCTGCCACACGGTTCACATGGCTGTATCTTCTGAGGACAAAGGATGAAGCCTTAATTGCATTCAATCTATTTCAAAAGTTGATTGCCACACAATTTGGTGTGTCAGTCAAAGCTCTCCAAACTGACTGGGGAGGTGAATTTCGACTCTTGACCAATGAGCTGAGCAAAGCGGGTGTGGTTCACCACGTCACCTGTCCCTACACGTCCGAGCAGAACGGAGTAGTGGAACGAAAGCACAAACATCTTGTCGAGATGGCCTTGGTGTTACTTGCACAAGCATCCATGCCTATCAAGTACTGGTCCTATGCCATTCAAACCACTGCATATCTTGTAAACAGGCTTCCTTCAAAAGTGCTTTTGCACAAGTCACCGTTTGAGATGCTATATGGCAAGCCACCAGACTACAGTAGCCTGCGAATGTTTGGGTGCAAGTGCTTCCCATACTTAAGACCGTTTCTACAACACAAGTTAGAGTTTCGATCCCAGCCATGTACATTCTTGGGATACAACGCGTAACACAAAGGTTTTCAGTGCATGGCAAGCAATAGGTGAATCTATATTTCCAGACATGTTGTCTTTAATGAAAGTGTCTTTCCTTTTGCAGGAAACTCTGATGGAGCCTCGCTTACCACTCCAATTGGGAACACCTCTCGGTTGCTCAAACTGGTCACTAATGTCACCAGATTAGAGCCTCCACGAGCTGATCATAACAGACTGTCTTTAAGTGCTACCAGGAGCAGCTCAGTAAGCAGTCCACAAAGCCCAATTACCAGTTAAGATGAGTTGGAAGCTGTGATTGCCCCTGCGGTTCCTGCTGATGATACTCATGAAGGTTATCAAGATGAGTTATGTTCTGAACAAAATGTGCATAACTCTCTCGATGACACTAAAGATGAAGTACAAAATCCAGTAGTAAATGATGGCACTGAAAATGAGGTTGCTCAGGCCAATAACCACCCAATGATGACTCAAAGTAAATGCGGTGTGTATAAACCCAAAACTTACCTAGGAACTGTTGTTGATGATGTTCCATGCAGTGTACATGAGGCACTTAAGTCTCCAGAATAGAAGACTGTTGTTCTTGAAGAATACAGTGCGTTACAACGCAATGGGACTTGGGAACTAACCAAGCCACCTGAAGGAAGGAAGTTGATAGGCTGTAAGTGGCTCTTTAAGGTTAAGAAAAATCCTGATGGCACTGTCCATCGCTACAAGGCACGACTAGTGGCGAAGGGGTTTTCTCAGATCCTGGCTATGATTTTCGGGACACATTCAGCCCTGTAGTCAGGTTCAACACACTGAATGTCATACTATCATTGGCTGTAACCAACAACTGGACCCTAAGGCAGGTCGACGTGAATAATGCATTTTTGAACGGTTACCTGCAAGAGGTGGTCTTCATGCAGCAGCCGCCTGGGTTCGAACAAAATGCCCCCGATGGAAGCAAACTGGTGTGCTGCCTGAAGAAGGCGTTGTATGGGTTAAGGCAAGCACCAAGGAGCTGGCATACTAAGCTTCGAGATAGCTTGTTGAGCATTGGATTCAAAGAATCGAAAGCAGACGTGTCTTTGTTCATTAAGAAGGATGACCAGCACTATGTGTACCTACTAGTTTATGTTGATGATATCATTATCACAGGCCACTTGAGTGACCAAGTCAATGAAGTAGTTCGGTTACTGAGTGACAAATTCTCCCTAAAAGACTTGGGACAGCTCACATACTTTCTTAGAATTGAAGTCAAACGAGCTAATGGCTACCTTGCACTCTCACAAAAGAAGTTCATCTTGGAGCTCCTTGAGAAAGATGATATGCTGAAAGCATCCTCAACACCAACTCCGATGGTGGCATCTACCAAACTACGTTGTGACGATGGAGAACTCATCCTCGATGCTCAGTTCTATCACAACATTATTGGAGGGCTGTTGTACGTGTGTCATACAGGACCTGACATTGCTTTCTGTGTTAACAAAGTCGCCCAATTCATGCACGCTCCACGTCAATCCCACTTGGTTGCAGTTAAGCGAATCCTGCGGTACTTGGCTGGCACATTGGATTTTGGCCTAACTTTCACTGCTGCTGGAACTGGTATGAAGGTGGCTGCCTTTGCTGATGCCGACTGGGGAGGCAACCTCGATGATAGGAGGTCAGTTTCTGGGCACAGTGTGTTTGTTGGAAACAATCTAGTTGCATGGAGCTCAAAGAAACAAAAGTCTGTGTCGAGATCCACCATGGAGGCAGAGTACAAGAGTGTTACTGATACAACCGCTGATGTGGTATGGGTTGGAGCCCTGTTGTCTGAACTTGGTATATATCAGAAAGAGGAGCCTGTCATATGGTGTGACAACACTAGTGTAGTAGCTCTCAGCGCCAATCCAGTCTACCATGCTCACACCAAACACGTTGACCTGGATATACATTTCGTTCGTGAGAAGGTTGCTGCCAAACTGATGAAGGTCAATTATGTTCCAGCTGCTCATCAGATTGCTGATGGATTAACAAAGCCTCTAGCACGCAATGCCTTTGAAGAATTTCGTGCGAAGTTATGTGTAAAGCTGTGTTGAGAAGAAGGAGAGGAGAGAAAGCAGAAAGAATGTTGAAGTATGGTGACTAGCATTCGCTGGCCCACTTGTTCATAGCAGCTTCTCCTAACGTTTGTGGAACGTTCTGGTCCAGTGTGCAACAGATCACTGTCTGTGTAGTTACAACAGTCGGTTATTGCTGTTAAGCAGTTAGAATTTTGTTAGAGCAGTTGTAGTTCAGTTAGTCTCTACATTCTTGTTGAACTTTGTAATTTGCTAGCTATATAAGTCATGTAAGATTGAAAGAATAAATATAAGAGAGTATTACCTGTCACCAGCTTTATCCTCTTTCTCACGGTTGTTGAGCTCTCTCAACAATGACGATCACTTACGCAATTCCAATGAGTCACACGCAGTGACATCCGCCCAATTGATCGAACTCGAATCAATCACCAAGTTTGTGTTTCCTAAAATGAGAGAGTTGTATCTTCGAGTGCTACCCAAGTTGAAGGGTTTCTACTCCAAGGTGCATACTACGGAATGGCCATCCTTAAAACTATTGGCGGTGAGTGATTGCAGCAAGGTAGAGAATTTGGCTAGGGAGTATATCAACTTTGGAGAAATACAAGGAGAGGGCCAACCTCTAATCTCTGTTCAACAACCCCTATTTTGGGTCACAGAGGTAACAGTTCACAAAACTAACTAAATACATATGCATCTATTAGAATTTGTGACATAAATTCAGTCTTGATAAAGTTTGCGATTGGACCCAATTGACGAACCTATAAAATTGAGGTAAAATAGGGGATATGGAATCATTTTAGACAATTTTTTATTGAACATACATTTTTCCTAATTTCTCAGGAAGCATTCCCCAATTTAGAAGAATTACATGTGATTCGGAACACCAATATGAAGGAGATATGGCATGGAGCACTTCCAAACCTATATTTTCCCCAACTCACAAGAATGTGTGTTATATATTGCCAAATGTTAGAAGAAATCATAGTTTTAACAACTGATAAAATAACGAATGACATTGTTTTCTCCCAACTCAAGTCTTTAGAACTTGTTAATCTACCGATCCTATCAAGTTTCTGCTCAGGGAAGTATACCTTCGCATTTCCTTCCTTAGAAGAAGTAATCATCAAATTGTGTCCAAAGATAGAAATTTTCACAAAGGGGAAGTTAAGCACACCGATGCTGCATGGACTACAATCAACTAAAGGCAAATATGTAGGGCACTGGGAAGACGACCTTAATGTTATCCTTCAACAATTGTTCGTAAAAAAGGTATGAATCAGTTCAACATTTTTTATATCTCATTTTAAAAGTCCATCAATCCCTTTGCATACAAGTAACTTTTGGTCCTTTTAGCCTTTACAGATTAACATTCTTGGAGTAGTTAACTGTATTGAATAGTTAGCTTCAATCATTGATGTACATTCATTAAAAATTGAAATGTTTGTTTATGCATTCAAGACTATATATACTTGATAGGTGGTTTATTAGTTATTATTTTGCCTTTAAATCGCTCCTTAGTTGTTGGTTTTTGTGGCTGATTTATTCGTTTTGATTCATTTTCTGTACAAGACACTAGTTGTTGGTTTTCGTGGCTGATTTGTTTGTTGATTTTAGTGGGTATGGCTTCTGGCATGACGCATCTGACGAGGTGATGGCAGAACCACAACACTCCTTCACTTTCCCCTTTCGTTATAATCAATCAATCACCCATTTGTCACTTGTGCCCGAAATCTTTGCAAGTTTTGACTTGAAGGATGGCCCTTTTATTGATCTGGAATAGATCTTGTCCACTTTAACTTTCGGCAAATTCAATAAAAAGTGGTGATCTTCCATGGTCGGGGTCAAGTCCTTTCGATTAAATGTAAAGCAACTATAGGCTGGATTTCAAAATTGTATCATGCTTCGAATCAGGATCGGGTCTACAATGATGTACATCAGATGGAATATGTCTCTATAAATCTATTGGAACGCTTTTCTCAGTAGAATTCCAACTTTCCCATATCTCTTTCAACCCTTGAAGCTCATTTTACTTGATGGAGGCCGGTGTGTAATTACATAGTTCTGACACATCGTGCCTTGGTAGACTATCCCCTTGCTCTTTTTCCTTGGTTTCAGACCAATTTCACACATTTGTAGTATTCTCTTCTTTGTTTAGGAAAATTTTCTCCATCGTGAAAGTCTTTCAACCTTACGGATCAATTGCCTTTTTCTAATGTTATGTACATGCAGTATGTAGAAAGAAAAACAACAAAAGCAAAACAAATAAAACAGTTATTCAAGATAAATGCGTAAGGTATCAAGCAAATTAAGCTTCAAGGGTTGAAAGAGATCTGGGAAAGTTGGAATTTTGCTGAGAAGCAAACAAATAGGAATTGAGTCATCGCCTTAGCCCTTGGCTTATGGTGAAATTAGCTAAGTATGCCAATCATACTTAGCATCTATAAAAATAAAAGTAAAAATAAAGAAAACTTTGAAAAAGAAAATAAAACTTTTATAAAACCTAGATGAAGAATAAGAATGAATTATGAACGTGTTTTTAGGCTTCTAAAATTGGAAGTCGGTTACGCACGGGGAAGAAAAATTACACCACTGCATCTAAAATTAGTACCAAATCGCTTATACATTGTCGATGAAGTAAAATTATGAAATTGAATATAAAATTAGAATATGATCCTTTTATCAAAGTTTAATTAATTTACTTCGAACTACTTTATTAGAGAAAATCCTTTAATTTGAAAAGAAATATCTAGATTCGCACATCCTAAAATGAGAAGGCTATCTCTTCTATTTCTTGTATACAAAAGAACATTCCCTCATCGATTTAAAATAAATAATCGAATAGAAATCGAATACCAATAATAACAAAAAATAATTTACCATTTAGAGACAAATATGCCAACATTTAAATTAGAGTCAAAGAAACAAATTTATTAATTTTACTTTTATAAAATACTAGATTTATTTTGTGTTCATATTTTGTTAGAATGTCGCTTTGAATCACACTACTTCTTTAAAGTAATGTTTTTCAGGCCCATTCTACGACCAACGTTCTCAAAAAGGTTCAAGTAAACCGCTAAAAACATATTAATATCAAATAAGAAATACACACAAGATTGATAAAAAATCCATAAATCAAAACAACATAAGTATAGAATAAAATATAAGAAGATTAGCATATAAATATACACGGTTGAGAAGTATTAAACAAATTATATAAATGTATAATATAATGTTTCGTAGTCTAATGTACCTAGTAATAATTAAACATCTAAAAATTACCTACACCGTAAAATGGAAAGACATTAAACAAAATTGTGATTAATCAAGTTATTTATTATTTTAAAAAAAGGAATGATAAGAATTAAAATAAAGTAAATGAAAGAAATACTAAATCACAAGGACATGATGATAATATCTAATTATGTGACAAAACATGTAACTTCATATTTAAAAGTAATACAATGATTAAAATGAATACTAAAAATATAAAAGATCATAAATCATGAATGAACATACATTTTAAATCAGAGAACATAAAAGGATTAAAATGAATTAAAACGTAAATTATCAGCTAGAATAAGAGATTAGACCATTGCATATGACAAAAAGCAATTGTGGACTAAAATGTATTAAATTGTGAATTTAGTAGTTATGATAGGAATTTATCCAAAATAAACAATAGACAGATAGTGACTAAAACATAGACATGAAACAATTCAAAGCATGAAACATAACATGCAATAATTTTTATTTAATGACCAAAATGGAAAATTACAAAACACGAGGGCTCCGAATATGGTTAACCCAAATGCCAAAATGCGCGTTTACCCTCCCCCAAGAAGAACGTCGTTCCACGCGTGACATTTATGGTCGAAAACAAGGCAAAAAATCGGCCATACTCTCTTAACTGTTACATTCATTCCTTTGGCCTAAAAGGGAAAAAGCCAAAAGCTCTCAACTTTTCTTCTTTCCTTCTCGCTTTTCGGTTAAGAAGACAACCCAAGACTCCCCGGCCACCGCAAATCGGTGGCCACGGGGAGTAAAACTCTTGAAACCCTCCCCAGAAAATGAGACCTTTCACACCCGATCCCTCCCACAATTAAACACCCAAAAACCCCTAACATAAAAAACTGAGAGCAAACCCTAAAGGTAGAAGATTTATATTTGATTATGGGGTTTGCTTGCTCCGATAAGATAAAGACAACCTTGGGTGTAGAGAAAGGTAAGGAATTTTCGCTTTTTTTCTTTTCAATTTCTTTTTTCGCTGTTGCCAAATATCTTGCTGATAAAGTCCTCTTTTTTATTGATTATTCTACTATTGATGATTATGTTTAGGGGTTTATAGCTTCCTTTTAATCTGACTCTTTCCCTTGTTTTCTTTACGTGCACGAGACGGGTTCGTGGCTAGTACTCGTAAAGTGAATGAGTCATCTCCCTGTTGTGATAGGGGAAAGGATGTTTGTTCTCTATCTTAACAGTGACAAAGGACAAACAAGGGAGTGTGGCATTGGAGAGGATGATGACCTAGTGTGTACATGGGAGCTGGATGTGAGACATGCGTGCATCAAACATCAGATTCGATGGTTTACCTTCTTTCATAGTGACGACGGGCTCTCCTTAGGGTAACCCTGATTATAACATTGATCTAGACCGTTGAATGGGTCTAGATCGTGTGGCTACAGATTCTGCAACGTTGGGGATTTCAGTAGAAACTCTAGAGAGTCAACCGTGTGAGCCATTGGATCTTCAACATATCCAATGTGTGAGGATTAGCGGCGAATGGGCTTGAGATGAAACCCTAATCAAGTTTGGGTCTTCTAGTGGGCTTCATTCATGGGCCAAGTGGACAATTGTATCGGGCTTGGGGTGTTTGTATTTTGGGCATGCATACTTAGTCTGTAAAATAACAAAATATAAACATTTTATTAATATTTGATACATATTTAATCATTCACAACTAAACTGAGATTTATTGACAATTAGTGCCCCTCTAATTGGATGAACATAATTAATCATTAATCATACACTAAATATATAAATAATACTTAAATATTTAGAACATACGTAAAAACCTAAACACTTATGTAAAATTAATGTAACTTGTACCTAATTAATAACAACCTCTATCTAATGTTAATAAATGATCATAAATAATAGAGCTAACTATTAAACAACGAATAAAATAAACAATAATAATTTGTGATAGTAATAGCAATATATAGGATTATGAAAATCGATTTCAGACTAAATTGAGTGTCTACAACTGCCCCTCTTTATCCATTGTTGTATGAAGAGAATGAGACAAAGAATAAATACACTAATTTTATCCTATCATGAAATACATCTCGCTTTTGGAGGTTGAATTCATCGTCTGAAGATGAAAAAGCTGAACATGATACTGGTCCTTCGTGTTGAGGACATCTTTTTCATATTTTAATAATTTTTTCTCTTGTTCGAGGAAAAGAATTATGAAAATGACACCATTCCTTCATGTTGAGGACGTCTGGTTATATTTTGACGATTTGATTTGACATGGTTCCTTCTTGATGAGGATGACTAGTCGTTCTTAAAAATGTGAATCTGAAGGCAACGTTGTTCCTTCTTGCTGAGGAAGTCTAATTTTCTGAAGATAGTTTGACTTTGAAAATGACATTGCGTCTTCATGTTGAGGATAGCTAATCATTGCTAGAGTCAAATTTAATGATGACATTGCTCCTTCTCGTTGAGGAGGTATAATTATAGTTGCCACTGATTGATTCGAGATAAATCTTTAAGACCTGTTTAAAAGGGTTATATGCCATGATTTCATGTTTGTAATTATTCCCTAAAGATGAACTAAATGCAATTTGATATGGTATATATGAAATGCCCAGTATGATTATGTGTGGTAAAATATTGGCACTTGAGACCTTATCTGACTTTAGTGAATGGATAAATCTTGATCGTGACATGCGAGACTTTTGTGTTACCATTGTTACGCTGACTGTGGTTACCTTCCTAACCTTCTATCAAACATTACTCAACTTGGTTTCCTTGATCTACCCCGAGGAATAGTTTATCTTTCCTGGTTGGATTTTTTGACCAAAAGTTGATTTTCTTTTTGAGAGAATTCTATGTAATCTCATCTGGTGCATCCCCAGATTGGGATTTCTTTTGGCTTCTTCGTTATGGAAGATAGAGTTAGGCTAATATTGATTTTTTTGATTTGGAAAAACTTCTTTTTCAATGGTATGCTCAATGATTTAGGAGAACGTTCTTTTTGTATGTGCTTCTTGGTAAATACCTGCTTTGAAATCCTCATAATCTAAGACTTTTCAGACTAAGGCATGATAATCGATACTATTATTAATCAGTATTTTGATGCTTATGTAAAGGGGAAATGAAACATATTTAACGATTTCATTCAAGAATGATAAAGAGAAATACAATCTTTTGGGACAAGTGTTTTTCTTAAGAAAAAGGCAAACATTACAGAAATAATAAAGGCTGAGTACACTTGATATCAAATGTTCAGTCCTTCTATATTCTCACCCCAAGTCTTTTCTGAAAATTAACATGTGTCTAAAAGATTCAGATCGTACTAAGGATGTCTGAGTATGAGAGTATCTCTTTTAACTGTTATGCTTCCAAGGGAATTTACCATTTCCAATCCTGAATATTCAAGTCGTTCATTATGAATTTTCAACTCGAATCCTCCTTTGGTTTCAAAACGCCCATTTTTAGTTTTCATCTTGAACCCCCTTTTATTTTATTCAGTTCTCATTTTTCATTTCATTTCATTCATTTTCATTTTTCTTGGTTTTTTTCTTTTTTCTCTTTCAGGTGTAATATCGCTTGACTAAATCATAATTTACAGGATTATGCAATTTTTCTCCATCAATTTCAGTCAAAACCAAAGCTCTTATTGAGAAGGCTTTTTTCACAACATATGAGCCTTCTCAATTTGGCATCCACTTCCCTAGGGAGTCTTTTTGCATAGGGAGGATACTTTTCAGCACTAGATCCCCTTCATGAAATTCTTGAGGTCTGACCTTATTTCCATAGGCTCATATCATCATCTTTTGAAACATCTGGCCATGGCAGAAAGCTCTCAGCATTTTTTCTTCAATCAAATTCAATTGATCAAACCTATTCTGAATCTAATCAGCTTCATTTAGTTTCAGCTCCATCAACACTCTCAGAGAAGGGATTTCAACCTAAACAGGCAAAACCACTTCCATTCCATATATTAAAGAGAATGGTGTTACCCTAGTCGATGTACGAACAGATGTGCGATAAACAAGCAAGGCGAAAGATAATTTCTCATCGCAGTCTCTATATGTTTCAGTTATTTTTGTGATGATCTTTTTGTTATATTTATTCACTACCTCCACTGCCCTATTCGTTTTTGGGAGATAAAGAGCCGAGTTGTGATATTTGATATTAAACTTTATGCAGACTTCCTTTATTAAATAATTGTTTAGATTCAAGGCATTATCTGAAATGATTATTTCTGGTGTTCCATATCTACAAATGATTTCTTTCTTTAGGAATGTACAAACTACTCCTTTTGTTATATTAGTGTATGAGGCAGTTTGAACCAATTTGTTGAAGTAGTCAATGGCCACTAGAATGAAACGTTGTCCATTTGAAGCCTTTGGTGAAATTGCCCCAATGACATCGATGCCCCACATAGAAAACAACCAAGGTGCTATCATTACATGGAGTGGTGAGAGAGGAACATGTATTTGGTTACCATGGATCTGGCATTTATGACATTTTCGAGCAAAGCTAATGCAATCTCCTTTGATGGTTGACCAATAGTAACCAATCCTCATGATTTGTTTGACCATTGTGAAGCCATTAGCATGCTCTCCATAAATCCTTTAATGGACTTCTTCAAGTATATTTTTGGCCTCAACCTTGTCTACACATCTTAAGAGCATTTGATTTTTTCCCCTTTTATATAAAATATCTCCATCTAGGACGTATCTTATAACTAATATTTTTAAAGTTCGTTTATCATTTTTAGTTGCTTCAGTAGGGTAAGGTCGATACTTCACATAATAGAGAATGTCATAATACCACGAGAGACCATAATATTCCTCTTCCTCAATATTGCAACAATAAGCCATCATTTCTCTTATACTCATTCGGTTGGGCACCATTCAAGCATGCTCATTGGCTTTGAACATGGAAGCCAATGTAGCTAAGGCATCTGTCATTTGATTTTATTCGCATGAAAGATAAGTAAAAGTGATATCTTCAAACTCCTTTATCAAATCCATCATTAAATTCTTGTATTCTACCAACTTGGAATCTCGAGTCATCCATTCTTCGTGAAGTTAGTAAACAACCAGAGCAGAATCACCAAATACTTATAGGATTTTAATTTTGCACTCTATTGCAGCTCGAATACCCAGGATACATGCTTCATACTCAGCCATATTGTTTGTACATTCAAAAATGAGTCGACTAGTACAGGGATAATGATCTTCTTCAGGTGAAACTAGTATTGCCCCAATTCCATGTCTCACAACATTTGAGGCACCATCAAAATTCATTTTCCAAACTTTATCCCTTGGAACCTCTTCTTCTACAGCAAATATGCACATTAAGTCCTCATTTGGAAAATCAAATTGTACTAGTTCGTAGTCTTCCAATGCTCTACTTGCTAGAAAATCAACAATGACGCTTCCTTTTATCGCTTTTTGATTCATATAGACTGTATCAAATTCAAACAACAACATTTTCCATCTCGCTATTCTTCCAGTTAGAGCTGATGATTACATCATATACTTTATCCATCCTTGATATTAACCAAGTAGCATGGTACAACACGTATTGCCTCAACCTCTTAGTGGCTCATACCACAACATAGTTTCTCGATCGAAGAATATCGAGTCTCACAGTCCGTGAATTTTTTACCGAGGTAATAGAATGGTTGTTCTCTTCTCCCAGTTTCATCATGTTGTGCCAATACACATCCTATCGAATTTTCAGAGTCATTCAAGTATAAGATCAATGGCTTATATGGGATTGATCGCATTAAGGCTGGAGCGTTTGTAAAGTAATGCTTGATTTTATCAAAACCTTCTTGACAGTTGTCATCCCATAACCCAAGATTTTGCTTTCTTAATAGACAAAAGATTAGATCATATTTCTCTGTTAATTGAGAGATGAATCTGATAATATAGTTTAACCTCCCCAGAAATCCTCGTACTTCTTTTTGTGTTCTAGGTGGTGGTAGTTCCAAGATTTCTTTGACTTCTGTTTCTATTCTATTTTCACTGACTACGAACACTAATAGCTTCCATTAATTAGCTCCGAAAGTGGATTTGGCTGGGTTAAGTTTTAGCTGACATTTTCTCAATCTTTGAAACAACTTCCTTAAGACCGCCACATGTTCTTCTTTAGTTTGTGATTTGGCAATCATATCATTCACATATACCTCTATATCTTTATACATCATATCGTGGAACAAGATAACCATGGCTTACTGATACGTTGCCCCATAATTCTTTAATCCGAATGTCATCACCTTGAAACAAAATATGCCCTATATTCTTACAAATGACGTCTTCTCCATATCTTCGGGATCCATCTTGATTTGGTTGTACCCTGAAAACCCATTCATGAAGGAGAAAAGAGCATGTCTAGTTGTATTGTCGACTAGGGTATCAATATGTGGGAACGAGAAATTATCTTTGGTACTTACTCGATTAAGATCTCTGTAGTCAACACATATCCAAACCTTGTTATCTTTTTTCGGAACTGGCACTATGTTTGCTACCCATTCAGGGTATTTTGCTACCTGTAGGAATTCGGTATCAAACTGTTTCTTCACCTCTTCCTTTATTTTTAACAGCATATCTGGTCTCATCCTTCGAAGCTTCTATTGCACAGGCTTGTATTCTGGCTTTATTGGCAACTTGTGTACCATAATGTCAGTGTCCAACCCCGACATGTCAATACAACAAATTTGTTAATTTATGACAAAATTTCTATATGACATTACGTATATTGTCACAAAACATACTATAATGTGACGGTTTTTATTTTCCTCATATTTATTGATTAATGGTATATCTTTTATGACAATTTTAAAAATGATCATTGATTTTTGTCACTATATGTTTGGCGCCAAAATCTTCCAATCAAATTCTTTGGTGGGAAGCCTTTTAATGACATTTAGATAAAATAATGACGTTGTAAAATCATCTCCAATGAAAAAAAAGTATTAGTGACGATTTATTATAATGACGATTGAATTTGAATTAGTGGCGAATAAGTTTTATTCGTGACAATTTAATTTGTCATATTTTATAAGACACTAAAAGTGACATTTTATTATTGTCACAAAATATAGTTTTTACACGACGAAATCAATTATTTGTCACTTGTTTTAGATTAGACATCTGACAGACTCACGTGACCTATTAAGACAAACAGACTTGACTAATTTGTCAGCCTATGAATAGTTATTACTATCTTATGCTTGACACTGTCAGCTAGGATTATTATAAATACTTCCGTGCTATAATTGAAAATAGGGATATCTTCTCTCCAAGTTATCACAAAGAAAGGGACGCCTTCTTCTTTTTCTCCATGTCACCTTCATTGTAACATAGAAAAACATTGATAAACAATCAATTCTCTCATCAACTACGATTTTTTGTCTAAATTAAAAGGGATAATTCACCAATTATCGACGAAACTAAATTTATTTTCATCGACGTATAATATAATATCATTAATATCGAGAGAATTTTCTGATTATATGACATACCAATTATAACATACATAACTGTTATAAATGCACCAAACATTAATTTCTTCCTTGTTTCTCCTCCTCAAAATATCAAATGTAAATCAACTTATTCATTAAGTTCTGGTTTTCACGTAGGAAAGAAAGAAGAAGCCTTTACTTAGCATCAACTTTCTAATAGATTGTAAATATTTTGATTTGATCAGATTGAATAATTCAACTTTAACTATCAACTTATAAGTGATTTTAACTTTTTTAATGATATAATTTGATTAAATTAAAAGTTTATATTCTATTAAAAATTAAAATTAAAATAATATAAAGTACTAGTTTAAAAACTAAAAAATGACTATATTTTTGGATTTTGATTTTTACATACCAGTATAAAACAAGCATTTTACCCTAATTACTTTGGATGAAAACGATCAACTTATTATTATTTTAAAAAAATTGGATAATTATTATATAATACTATGGTTTAATATATAATCGGGTGACTATTTAAAATATTTTTTAATATTTTAAAGAGAAAATAACCTCAGTGACCAAAAATGCCTTATAATATACGATTTTAACCAACTTTTTTTGGATTTGCCAAAATGACCAACTAAATCGCAATGCGATCGATAATTCGCAACGCGATCTCCGGTATCGCAAATCAGTTTCCAGATTCGCAATGCGATTACATAAATCGCAATGCGATTACATAAATCGCAATGCGATTACATAAATCGCAATGCGAATACGTAAATCGCAATGCGAATCTGACTATTGCAATGCGATTTACATAGCGCCATTCGTATTAACGCGTATTTTTTTTCAAATTCCAAACACGAATATATTAATATATCGGAACACTGAACCGTCCACAGTATATCCCGTAATCGTAACTCATAACCTAAAACCCTAAATCACAACTCAGTCTCATCTCCATCTCTCACTCTCTAAGGCGACATCCGTCCCCATCTCCGACGAAATCAGTCCCCACGACGATATCAGTCTCCATCTCCGGCGAAATCATTCACGGTCAGAAATGGAAAATCAACCAAATCAACCATCGAGGGTTAGTTTTTTTAATTATTTTTATTTTGAAATTTTTGCATTATTATTAGGTTTTTCATATTGAAATTGATGATAAGTTTACTGGTGTTTTCAATAATAGATTAACCATTTCACTTAGATTGCTTATTATATTCATTCGATTACTGCCAATACTGCTAAACTGTTTAGTCTTTAACCCTGTGAAGTTAATATTTGTCTTTGTTTTGTCTTTTGGTTGAAGTAATGCAATCCATTCAAGTTTCTTTCAATTTTAGTATTTGAAACCGAGAATGACTACCGCAATGCGATTCTGTCGTTGCGATTTTAATTTCGCGTTGCGATTCTTGCGTTGCGATAGTCAAATTCACGTTGCGATAGTCATTTTCGTGTTGCGATTTTCATTTTCGTGTTGCGATTTAAAGTTTCAGAAACTATTCTTCTTCTGCAAATTGAAACTTGAATGAATTGCATTACTTCAACCAAAAAACAAATACTAAATTCACAGTGTTGCAAATTTAAGTTTGAAGAATAAACTACTACTCTTTATGTTTATTGTTCATATCTTCACAGTGTAGTTTTTGGTATATCGTAATTGGTATGTTTATTATTTTTGCAGAACTTTTATTCGGCTCAATTAACCTTAAGAAATAAAGTAAGACTGGCCAAAACAATTGCGTCGAAGCTTTCACCTACACAAAGAAAAATATTTGAGGATACTTGCTTCGGGCCATGGCTAAAAGTACAACATCCGGGTAGAGATGCTATGTTGACCCATCTGTTTCTTCAAACCATGACTAGCGATCTACCAGAGACTATACAACGTCGTGATGAAGAGATATGGTTTGATTTTCCACCGGCGTATACGTGTTTTGGGCGGGAGAAGTTTTGCTTAATCACCAGTCTACGCTTCGAACACGATGATGTAGATCGGTACACTAGACATATTACCTGCCTATCATGGTTTTCCCGGGTTTTTCCTGAGCTGTCAACAGAGAAGCCCAATTTACACGTGGAAGCCTTGACGAGATTATTGAATAAGAAAGATGGTTTTACTCGGATGGATGACGTCGATGTTGTCCGAGTATGCCTTCTAATACTTTTGCAAGCCGGCTTTTTAGGCAGAGAGGCCCAACAACCTATTCCTAATGATCTAATTAAATTGGTAGAGGACCTAAATGCATGGAACCTATTTCCGTGGGGTTCGTATCTATGGAGAGCTACATGGAATAAGTTGTCGTCTGCCTTTGATGATCGAAAAAGTTTTACGTGGCAATGGTTCCAAATACACTTTGTCAGGCTTTATTTGGGCCTTTAAGGTAATAATTTTTATATAATGTTTCCAAAATTATAATTAATTCTTTAACAATTACTAATGTTTGTTATTATATTGTTTGTAGATTTGGATATTTGAGGCCTTTCCCGCCATGCAGACTTATGCATTAAAAACTTCTAATGATATTCCTAGGGCTATTTCCTGGAAGAGGAAACGGTCCTTGCAGCAATGGGAAGATTTACTACCGTATACTACAATAAATAATGTAAGTTAACACAAATACTACTATATGTTTATAAACAAGTTATTACTAGTACACGTTTAACTTTGTTTGAGCTTTTATATTGTTAGGATGCCAACACTCCATTGCAGAGGCTGACATCCACGGAAGCTGAGCTTGCCACTGATTGGTGGCAAGCTAGTAAGTGTTTTCTTGATAGCACGGATGATGAGCAACCACCACTTCGAGAGCCATCACCTCACCCAGAGCCATCACCTGATCGACCCGAATATACACCTCCACAACGAGAGTCATCACCTATTCTGTCACATCATCGAGCCTCTTCTCCACCATCACCTCATGATAGGCGACCGGCAAAGATGCCACGACGTTTATCTCCCTGTTCTCCACCTCCACCTCCACGGGATGAGTTAGGGGAGTTACGTAATGAGGTCAATGCCTTGCGTGAGGAGGTCGGTACTTTATGCGATGATAATGGTGCATGGCGTGTTGAGGTGTCTACTTTACGTGGTGAGGTAGCAGCTCTACGTGAGATTGTAGCATCGTTGCAGAATGAGGTTTATACTCTACGCAACAAGGTAAGTTTAATATTTTTCATATTTAACTTGATGATAAATTTACTCGTAATTTCACTTAGATTGCTTAGTAAATTCATTCGGTTGCTTATTCTTTAACCCTGTGAAGTTAGTATTTGTTTTTGGTTGTCTTTTGGTTAAAGTAATGCAATCCATTCAAGTTTCAATTTGCAGAAGAAGAATAGTTTACTATCGCAATGCGAAAATGCGATAGTCATTTTCGCATTGCGATTCTCTCGTTGCGATAGTCATTTTCGCGTTGCGATTTTAAGTTTCAGATTCTATTCTTCTTCTGCAAATTGAAACTTGAATGAATTGCATTACTTCAACCAAAAGATAAATACTAACTTCACAATGTTGAAAATTTAAGTTTCAAGAATAAACTACTACTCTTTATGTTGTCATTGAACCTGCACTAAACCTATATATTGTCCTTTTAAATGTTTATATAAGTTCTTACTTCTGGAATGTTATCTGATGCATTTTGTGAACAATGATATAATAATGACTTGGGTGAATACCGTGCAAGTTTGAAATATATTTGTCTTTGTTTTCGCTGTTTAATATCATGTTTGTTTATTTACTGATTTATGTATTAATTTATTTTTAGCGGCCCGCTAAGGTGAATGCTCTACGTCGGGTTTTTCTTGCAAGACGGAGTTCACGCATCAGACGGCGTGCATGTGCCATTACGTCTCCGTTCACCCCAATAGTGCGAAGAATCCGTAAGAAAAAGCCCGACTCACCTGTCATCGTTCAAGAGGCCTCCCCTATCATTCAAGAGGCCCCTATCATCCCTCAAGAGTCCCCTCCCACCGTTCAAGAGGCCACTATCATCGTTGAAGAGGTCCCTCCCAACATTCTAGAGCCCGATTCACACGGCGTAATATATCAAATTATTGAGAAGCCCCCTCAAGTGCTGGACATGATGGATGACTGTTGGCTTTCGTATAAGTTACCGGCTAGTACCATTCCGGCAGATGAAGTGGAGAGGAAACAACTACCGGAAACAATTCTGGATAATACCCTTTGGGCTAAGACCGCAGTTGATTTTTATCTGCATGAGCGGAGCCAAGGGTGTTACGCTGACATATACAAACTTAACGATGATATGCATTTGTTGATTGAACGGTCTTGGTGGGGTGTATTATTAAGGGTTGAAGACAACGGCTATTTCGATGGGGGGTAAGTCTTATATTTCTTCTTATATTTCAGTTTGATTAATTTTTTTTAAAAATTTATGTAATATATGTCTTTTTTTGTAAAACAACATATTGATGCATGGGTGACACGTCTTCTAATTGTAAGGAAATTGAAGAAAAATATAAAAAAACGTGATATACAATTATGTCGACGTCTTTTCACGTAGTTCACTTGAAGAATCAACGACAGGAATCATATGTGTTGGCTAATGGACAAGCTAAACTTTATCCTGCATGGTGGGAGGTCGATAAGGTTAGTATATTTGTTTAAATATTTTAAAGGTGTTCATAAATAAGTGCGCAATTTGAATTATTACATTTCGATGCAGGTGTTTATCCCTGTTTTGGACCGTACTCATTGGCTTCTCGTCGAGCTTCAGCTCCCATCCCTAAAGACAATAGTATATGACAGCATGATAAATTACATATCATTGTCTGATTTGAGAGATATTATTAAGGGATGGAGCTCTCATTTGGCTAAATTCTTGGATGCAATTAATTATTGGACTAAGTCTGGAAACAAGAAGCCAAAGAAGTTCAATGTTACAGTTATCAGAAATGAGACCGCGCCATAACAAACGAAGGAAGCCAGAGGGGATTGTGGTCCTCTCGTATGCATGTGCTTGGAGCATTTGACGACAGGAAGTACACATTTTCTACCTCCCACCGATAGAGATAGAGGTGCAGTAGGCTTGTGGTTTCGGCATTTTATGGCTAGAGCGATATATGCGAGACACTGCCTACCTGCATCCGCGTTATGAAAGTGTCCATAAACAATTTGTAAGTCAAATGCAAGTGTTGTTAAACATATATACTCTTTTTGGTTTGAAAATGTTTGGTTAAGTAGCTAGAATTCAATAATTTGCTGTTTGTAGGTTTTAGATGTGTAGAAAGTGTTGTTGATTCAATGTTTGGTTTCTGTAGGTTAATCCTAAAGTGAGCTGTGTGAAATGGATGTATGGGTGCAAAAGTTGATTTTATTATTATTTTTTGATTGTTTAATTGATTTGTAAAAGATGATTTGTAAATGTTGATTTGTTTAATTGATGTGCACATAATATTTGTGCTTGTTTAATTGATTGAAATGTAATAGTTGATTTGTTGATTCAATCTGCATTATGTTGAATGCAAAACAGACTATCGCAACGCGGAAATGACTATCGCAACGAGAGAATCGCAATGCGAAATGAAAACCGCAACGAGTGAATCGCAATGCGAAAATAAAAATCGCAACGCGAAACTAATTTCGCGTTGCGATTTTCATTTTCGCATTGCGATTCACTCGTTGCGGTTTTCATTTCGCATTGCGATTCTCTCGTTGCGATAGTCATTTCCGCGTTGCGATAGTCAATTCCGTGTTGCGATAGTCATTTTCGTGTTGCGATAGTCATATTCGTGTTGCGATTTCCGCGTTGCGATAGTCAAATGAATGTCTAATAAGTGATAACAACTGAACATATCATAGCAATGTTCAAACTCAAGTTACTAATACATGCCTAACTGAAAATGTTAAAAGTTCACACATAATATAAACATAATACAACGTTTGCATTTAAAAATCACCTAAGTTAACAGTCCCAAAAGGTGAAGCCTATGATTGTGATTTTGATGAGGATCCATATTTTGGTAGAGGAAAAGATGATTGTGATGGCACTGGTGATCCACATGTCAACCTTGTATGACCACTTTCCTTGCACCGACTACATGTCGATCTCTTCTTCTCTTCACCCTTAGACGGTATACGATCGTGACTTTTTGGTCGGCCAGGTAGCCTTCTGTCCATGGCTGGTGGCAAAACTGTTTGTAAGTCATCTGGTATGTCCCACTCAGAAGGATGTGGAATAGGGTAGACAATCTCGCCATAAGTCTGTCGATATACTTCTGTAGTGTAGCAATCCATAGCGTATGCGCTTGAATCATCTTGGTTTAGATGAAGAGAAAATTTTATAACATGGCCACACGGATAACCAGATGTTTGCCATTTCATACAACTACACGTTTTTGCATTTAGATCGACAAGCCCATTTAAGTTATTATCCAGTACTTCAAACAAAGTGTTTAAACATGGTTCAACTCTCCATGACATTGACTTCACAACACGTTTCGTTATCTTTTTTTCTGTCCATGGTGTAACACGAAGTTCCAATGTTCCTGTAAATTTAAATAAATAATACTTAGTAAAATATATGATAAGTTATGAATTTAAAGAAATAATACCTGGATGGTTTCTTTTCTTGTAGTACCACTGTTGAATAGAGGCTCGAAAAAACTCCATTAACATAGTAATGGGTAATTTCCGGGAATGACGACTTAGAGCGTTGATTGATTCTGCACTATTAGACTTCATGAAACCATATCTTGCTCCAAGTTGATGTACTCTTGACCATCTTTCAAACCCGACATCTTCTAGTGTTTGAGCACACTGAGGCAAAACACGTCTTAAACAGTTTATATGCTTATTAAAATCCACTTCCCGATAAGCTTTTACAGCTTTCCAGTA
Source organism: Hibiscus syriacus (assembly GCF_006381635.1). Taxonomy (NCBI): domain Eukaryota; kingdom Viridiplantae; phylum Streptophyta; class Magnoliopsida; order Malvales; family Malvaceae; genus Hibiscus; species Hibiscus syriacus. Next base: position 923,822 of record NW_024062657.1, read on the forward strand.
TGTCCATTTGTGATTTTTTATACCAACAGACCTTGATTTTAGATTTCTATACAAATAAACACCACAAAGTCCATGAAAAGCATCTGGGAAACACCTTCTAACATCGTTGTCAATTGATTTTGCCCTATCGGATATGATTGTCAGATTGCTAATAGGACCTATGTGATCCCTAAGATGCCCCATAAACCATGTCCATGAATCAGAGGTTTCAGATTTGTCAACCCCGTAAGCTATTGGCAGTATCCCATTGTTAGCATCCATGGCTACTGCTAATAAGTTTACTCCAAGGTATCAACCTTTTAAATATGCTCCGTCAACTATAATAACTGGGCGCATGCAATTAATAAACGAACGAATCTACAAAATCATATACACAAGAAATATAATTATTTAAATGTGAAATGCATGTAACTAACAAAAATGAGTCAACAAAATTATATTGATTTACTAACCGCAGCACCAATGGCGATAAACAGCAACTCAAAGCGTCCATCTCTATCTGTTTTGATATGAGTTACCGACCCAGGATTTTTCAGCTTTAAATTGTGACAATAAGCCAGCAGTTGGGCAAACGATGCTTCTGGCGACCCCCTCAACAATTCCAAGGCATAACATTTGGCTCTCCAAGCTTTAGAATATGAGATAATAATCTTGAACCGAGCATTCATGTCAGTTATAATTTCATGTCCCCGATATACCCTACCATTCAAAAACATTAACTCAGCCAGAAAACCACCCAACACCTTTTTGTTTGCCTGTCTATGGTGAGGAAAAACTTGGGTTCTTGAACATGTATGTTTATCAATAAAAGTCCTAACTTGAAACATTTCGCAATCTTTTATCCTCTTTGCAATCATATGCCACGTACAGTTTTTGTCAATCATACACCTTGTTTCGAAATGATCTTTGCTTGATTTGTTAACTTTTAGTTGATAGCCATCTTCCACACATTTCGTATACAAAGCTATCTTCAAGTCTTCCTTTGTATCAAAACAATCATCTTTCTTGATACGAATAATTTTGTGTAACAATCAACTGCTATCTTTATCAACTCTTCTTCCGGTATCTGAAGTAATTCTGGCATATTCAGTATACTCCGTGGCATTTCTTCGGGGACTTTTCTTTGGGGATTTCTTCTTCTTTTTCTTCTTCAGTGTTATATGAATTACAGAATGGATGTTCAACATGTTCATTTACAGTCGTAACTTCCTCCTCATTATCATCAACAACATCTTCCTCGACAACGGCTATTTCATCATCAAAATTCGGGTATTGACCAATATCAAAATCATTACACGCAGGGTCTGTTTCTTCTTCTGAAAATCATCAAATCCGAGTATTGACCAAGATCAAAGTCCGGTTATTGACCAAGATCAAATTTCGAATACTGACTAGTACTCACAATTTTTTCTGTTGGCTCATCATCGTATAACTGGTCAATACGAAAACCGAAATTTGGTGCTGAAAGTTGATTGGAATTTGGATTAGGGAAAGGTTGTGGGTTTTGAGATTGTGTTTGGTATTGGAAATGTGGTGAAACAATATTTGCTTGGTAATGAAATTGTGGTGGAACCATTAAATTTGAGCACCATAAACTGGGGTTGAAAAACTTAGTTGATTACTACCCGCTACTGACCCAACTTCACTACTTCTAGGTTCAACAACATACAATGTAACATCATCACTTGAAACACTAATGTAAGCAATGAATCGTTCAACATCTTCATTGTCGGTTAACAAATAAACTTTACCATTTCTCTGATAAGATAGCCTAAATCTACTTAGGGGCTCTAAATTCAATTTATTTGCAACACGTAACATTAGAGTTTCATAAGTTAACTTTTTTAATGACAATTTTAGTTGAAGATTCATGGGTAAAGGCATATATTGTAAAACACCATAAACATTCTCCCATGACCCTCCAAAACACAAATCTATCTAAACATGATCAACATTAGATGATTTCATTATTGTAAATTAATTTACTAAACAAACGAGCTGCGAAACTAAAACCTGTTGCCGGATGGGGAAGGATGTCGTTGGATATAGGAACGGATGTCGCCGGCATTGCGATTTACGTATTCGCATTGCGAATTAGGAAAATCGCAACGCGAATTTGAGAAATCGCAATGCGATAGTCAGAATCGCGTTGCGAATCTGGAAACTAATTTACGATACCGGAGATCGCGTTGCGAATTATCGATCGCGTTGCGAATTATCGATCGCATTGCGATTTAGTTGGTCATTATGGCAAATCCAAAAAAAGTTAGTTAAAATCGTATATTATAAGGCATTTTTGGTCACTGAGGTTATTTTCTCTATTTTAAAACTATCTGTAAAATTATTTTCAATATTGATAATGCAATAAACAATTTTAAGTCGAATACAAAAACAAGCAAAGCGACACTAGAATTAGGCTAAACGACGGCGTTTTAATGATGTAAGCTTCATTGAGGGTTCACTCCTGTGTATATTTTTTAATTGGAGCCCAAAGGTTTAATCTTGGCGCGTTGATTTAATAGAGTTGTATATATTTTTGCGGGCAAACAAAATTTCAATTCAGCCATTGAAGAAAAAAAGGATATTTTAATCCCAAAATTTCTCGGATCTAAAGCGCCTCTGAGATAGGTTAGAATTCTGCACTTATTTGCCTAATTTTGTAGTATGATTTCAATCTTTTTCATTAAATTCCGTTGTTTCCTTTTTTTTAAATCCCTTTTCTTCTGTGCTTGCTTGATTTTGTGTATTGTGATGAAGTTCGCGTCACTATATTGAATGCGTTACGAATTTGATTATTTCTTTTTAAAAAATTTCTATTACTCTAAATTACTTTTGCCTGCACTGGTGAATGATTTGGGTTTCTAGATTACAACTAATGTTAAGCGTGTTAGAAACTTTAGAAAATGGGAAAAAAGAAAGAAAGAGAACTCGGCTGAACCGACTAGCTTTTGCTTTATTTGTATATTTGAAGTATGTTTGACCCTAAGATGGATTTTGTTTGCTCTTTGGTTGACAGTCCTTATGACATGGGTGGAAACGATGTGTCCTCTGATCAAGTTATTGAAAAACTTATTGAAATGGGGTTTGAAAATTCTGATTCTGTAGAAGCTGTAAAAGCCGTAGGACCATCAGTTGATGCTGCGGTTGAGTATGTTTTGAATGGTTGTGGTAGGGATACTCTCGGTTCGTCCACTAGTTCTCAATGTTCTCCAAGGGATTTAAAGAGTTTGGGTAAGAGAGTTATGACCTCTTCCCAATGTAAAAGTCAAGTGCGACAATCCACGATATGGGATAATTTTCAATCCACAAGCAAACGTAAGCAAAGGAGAGGTAATGATACATCTGATGGGGTTGTGTCCAGAACCCAGGGGCTGCCTAGTCTTGAGGAAGAACAAAAGGGACCATTCCTCCTTATAAATAATCAATTAGAAAATGTGGCAGAACCATTCCAACTTCCAAGTTAGCTGTTCTGAGTAGCTGGATGTTGGATCAAATTGGGAACCAAAGGTTAACTGTTTATTAAGAAAGCATTTTGGTTATTCATCTTTGAAGAGTTTCCAGATGGAAGCCTTGGCTGCATGGCTTGCTCACCAAGACTGTCTTGTTCTTGTTGCAACAGGATCTTGTTAATCTTTATTCTGTTGTGTTTCTTGTTATTTTTCCCATTCACTTTTTTATTTCATAACTTGGAGAGTACTAATAGTTTGCCTTCTGCAGGGAAGTCTCTCTGTTTCCAGATTCCAGCATTATTAACAGGAAAAGTTGTAGTTGTGGTTTCTCCTTTGATAAGCTTGATGCATGATCAATGCTTAAAATTATCAAAACATGGGGTCTCTGCTTGTTTTCTTGGATCTGGACAACCAGACAGCAGTGTGGAGAAGAAAGCGATGAGAGGAATGTATAGTATTATATATGTCTGTCCAGAAACAATTCTGAGGTAGGTGCATACTTTGCATCTTGTATGTCTCTGAACATTTTAATTCTTTATCTTGTTTGTAATTGAGAACTACTAGTACTTTTGTGCAGACTAATAAAACCTCTTCAGAGGCTAGCAGAAAACCGCGGAATCACATTGTTACTTTTCTGGTTCTCAAAAGTCAAAACCATTTATTTCCTTTAGGCTGCAGCTTATATGTGATTGCATATCCAATTATAAGCTTCCTTCTCTCTGTATGAAATGGTGGTTACATAGCTTATGATGAATTTGCTTTTATTTGTTCTGCACTCTTCTTTGTTTAGACCCTTTACATCCTTTTTCATTTTATTTTCTTGTATTTTTTATTGGGATCAAATGGAACTGTGTAGATGAACTACTGTTTGTGATCTTATTCAGCCATCTAACAGGCAAGGTTTCTATGCAGGTTTCTATGAAATGGTGGTTACATAGCCTATGATGAACTATTGTTTGTGATCTAATCCAGCCATCTAACAGCCAATCATCGGGTCAGTGACCAAAATGTAAGAACTCAAAATTTAGTGGTTTAATCAGAATAAATTGAGAATTCAAGGATTTAATTGTCGAATATTTCGGTTAGGACTTGATATTAAATTTGGATTAGTGGAAGGGCATAATGGTTTTTTGACTTAAAAGATTCTATTTTCTCTGTTAAAGGATATAGAACGTGGATAAGGGGGGAAAGATTTGGAAACTCATTTCTTGCTCTGTTCTTCTTCTAACTTGAGCTTTACTCATAAAGGTAAGAATCTGAATATGGTGGTTTTCCTTTAATTTTTGGGTTGGTATTGAAAGCTTGGGTGTTGTATAAGCTTAAGGAAAGCTTATATAGTATTAAAACAACAAGATAAGTGTTTTAGAGATGAAATTGTAAAATAGAGTTAATAACTATAAGTCGAATTTTGAATTGATTCATACTCAAATGGAAGCTATGAGATCTGCTTTGTTAGTTGTTGGAATTCAAGTGCCATCACTTCAATTTTCAGGTAAAGCAATATAGTAATCAAATAAAAATTATTATATAATATTAATTGTTGTAACTAATGCTAATTATTTTAATTTGTAGCTTCAAATGATACTACAAACTCAACATCAACAGAATTACAACAGGTTTGGATTCAGATTGCTACAACGAAATATTCAAGTCATATTTTTATCATATTTTTTTTTATTTTTGTAAACATTTAAACATTTTTATATTTATAGAAATGAAATTATTATGTTTTTAGTGAAATATTTCTTTAAATCTTATTATTTTGCAAGAAGTGAGCTATTTTTTATTTAGATTTGTATAAATAATTTTATTTTTATATATATTGTCATTAAAAATGTGACAATTTTTAGTTTTGCCACTATATTGGTGACATTATATATGGTAGCATTATGCATAATCATCATTCATAATATTATTAGGTAACGAATTATATGTTACTAAAAATGTGACAATATCTTTTTCGTCACATATAAGTTGATTTTAATGCATTATTTGTGACAATATAAACTATTAATAACGAAATCTTATAGTGATGTAACCAATTGTCATAGAATATAAATTATAAAGTGACATTATGCATAAACGTCATTCATAATATTACTAGGTAACATTTATATTATGTCACTAAAAATTTGACAATATCTCTTTCGTCACATATATGTTGATTTTAATGTATTATTCGTGACGATATAAATAATCAATAACGAAATTTTACATAATTAGTTGTCATTGAATATTAATTATAATGTGACATTATATATATATGTCATTCATGCTACCATCAATTGATGATATATTACGTTACTAAAATTATGACATTTTTCTTTTCGTCACATATACAATGAAATTATTGTGTTATTGGTGACGATATGATTTATTAATAACGAAAATGTACATAATTTGATGACAAAAGTAATTGTCACTGAATGCAAATTAAACTGTGACGTTATCCATTAGCGTTACTATATTTTTAACAATACATGACGATAACACATACATTGTCACTTTTGACATTTAGTGACACACCTAGGGCGACGATCGTGACATTGACTTTTACGTCACAAAATACATCTAGTGACATAAATTGAAGTTTTAGTGACAATAACCTAGATGCCACTAATAAGAAAATTTGTTGTAGTCCTGATAAGACCAAGCAAATACATCTTTTCATTCTTGTAAAAGTTATATAAGATATTGTCTTGTTTCTGATGAGAGCGATGCCAATCTTGACATCTTTTATGTCCTTATCTGTCTCCAAATTTATTGCCTCGATTTTCTCTTTATTAAGCAGAACATGTTTGTTTTCCTTCTCTTTCATTCTAACAAGTTTGGGGTTTAACTCATATTCCTCATCATCCTTATAACCCTCAGGTTCTTCTAGACAGATGTCATTTTCAAAATCAATTTGTGCTTCGAAAATGCCATTATTCGAACAATTGATATCTGAAGACCTGAGAATGGAAAAAAGTATATTCGACTTTGGAAAAGAATTTGATTTAATATTTACCAAAGAATAACTATAATAAAAAGATAAAGAATTAAAGAATAAGAAATTTTCTATGGAGAATAACAATTTGTCTTTAAAAAAATAACCCTATTATATTCGGGTAAAAAAGAGACAAGTTTGTAATCTGGATGAATGTCCATGACAACAAAATCCATCTCGAATATTACTGGGCTAATTTTGAGAGGTATCATCATTTTCCCCATGATTTTCCATTATGTTCCATCAAACGCTAGTACTACGTTGCCACAAACCCTTATTTGGGCGGTGTTCATTGGGAGTCTAATTAGTGTGGCAAATGACATTATATTTAGGGTTGATTTATTGTCAATTAACACCCCAAAGATGAAGACTCTCAGTAATGTGTAATGCCTTGCATATGCCTTTACCTTCTTTAGGTATTTCATCATTATAAAAATAAATGAAGTTATCTGCATTGATATGATTCACCGTTCTATCTACACGTTCCATAGGTATGTCGTTTCCCATAAAGGTCTCGTTAAGAACCTTTATCAGTGTGTTTTGATGTACCTCAGAATGTAAAAGAAAAGATAACATCGAAATTCATGCCGGAGTCTTATGGAGTTGTTTTACATATTGTACTCGTAGTTTTAGAAATTCTCGAGCTTCCTCAATCTTGAAAGGTTCATTCACCTTGTCCTAGAGCTCGTAAATTACAACAACTCTTGCTTTTTAGGTTCTATTAGGGGCGTAGCATCTCCTACTCCTGGTGAAACCTCCAACTTCATCAATTTATCCTTCCTTATTCTCAGGATTGTTGATTTGGCATATATAATTCTAAGGGACACTTTTATCACTTTTGTTGGCAAAAGGTGTCGGTGTCTTAATCACCACTTTGGATGTGGTACTTCATTTGTTTTTGATATAACCAAAATTGGTTTTCTTAATTTTCCTTCAATCTCTTTTGAACTTTCCACAGAAGCACAAATATCTCATTCGTTCTTTATTGTCTATTCCTCGAAGAATTGCAATTCTTGTTTGTCCATAAACTCCTGGACTATCTGCTTGAAATCTTGACATTCTTATATTTGATGACCATCTTTGTAATTATATTCATAAAAGCTATTTGATTTCTCAACTACAAACTTTTCATGGGACTAAACAACCTTTTTTTCATTTGTTTATATACCCATCTCAATGGTGTCTTTACTTCCTCAATCCTTCTATTGATTCTTTAGTTTTCTTCAATATCATTAACTCCTTGGTTTTGGTGATTTGGAAGTGGATTTGTGGCAACACATGGTGCCTCTGAGTCATTGAATGAACCGCTTTCCACTTGATTAGATCCTCTACAACCCTTTTAAAGCAAGACATTTTTAATGGTGTGTCCGCGGATATTTGCATGATATTCACATGTCTTGTTTTCATTGTATCATATAGGGAAAGGTTGTTTAATCGGATACACAAACTTTGTTGATACTACATGCGCTTTGAATAATCATTGGAATAGTTCACTGTAGGTCATCGGAATTGGAGTAAACGACACCCTCTTAGTATTATTCTCACACTTTGCTTCCGCTTGAGATGTGGAATTTCTCACCTTAGTTTTGCTCACAGAGAAATTCACATTGTTTACTTCTCCTTCTTTTTTTTCACAAAGGGATTTTTTGTTGAGTTTTGGTTGTCATATATTTGCCCCTTCTTTAAAGCCATCTCAATCATTTCTCCACACATCACAATGTCGAAGAAACTTTTGGTTTCCACCCCTAGTATGTGATCTATGTAAGGAATTTTAGTTTGTCAATGAACATCGTTATAAACTCCCTTTCAACCAATGGTGGATATACTTGGACGAAAATATCCCTCAAACGTTGTGCATACTGACGGAAGCTTTCATTATGTTTCATTTCCATATTATGGAGAGTAACCCTATCAGGCATCATATCAGTAGCATGCTGGTATTGTTCTCTAAAAGTATTTGACAAATATTTACATGACCCTATCTTGGCATGGGTTAACTGATTGTACCACCTTACAGCTGATCTTGTCAAGCAATCTTGAAAGTAATGGATCAATAATCTATCATCCTTTTAAAAACCACTCATTGGGACAAGTCTTCCCCTCATATTTCCCAAATTTAGACATTCTAAACTTCGAGGGATAAAATTAGATCAGGCGCCAGACTCAATTCCATTGCATCCATCTCATCCTTAGAGCCTTGCATTCATTTCTTTGAAAAAGCCTTTTCACCAGTTTTTTAGGTGTTCTGCTACCTCAGTCTTGGATTTCTCAATTTCCTCGAGATCGACAATAGTATACTAATGGGGGAGAGTTTGGGGATTTGTTGTGGCCACTTGAGCTTTTACGAAAAAAGATCATGCGGGATTCTCAGTAAGCTTTTCAGGAGAGATAAACTGTCTCGGGGTAAATTTTGTTACGACATGTTCAGAAGCTTCAACCAATGTGGTACTTGGCGCTTTTGTTGTCTCATCATGCAGTCTAGACATTTTGGCCACAATATCATTTACCACACTAGTTTGGCTTTGCAAGATACGATCTATAATTATTTTATACGATTGTTCCATTTTTGGTTCCCATTTTTATTATATCTTCAAAAAATCCTCCTTCGTTTCCTTTTTTAGTTATTCGAGATTAGCATCCATGGTTTTACTTCGGGTGTGGCGAGGGTTTGGATTTTACCTGCCAGTATCTTTTGCCACATGACCCTCCATGAATCAATTTTATTGTTCTCTTAAATACGAATGCATGTTATTGGTGATGCATTAATAATAATGTAATAAATATTTATGCGGAATAAATGATGCAAGTGCAAATGAAAATAAAAGGCATTGATCCTAACAAGAATCATTCTGGAATAACTTTCAATGGATGAAAAGTTTCACTCATTACAAAGGAGTTTTGATTACAGATAGGGTCTAACCCTTAAGCTCAGCTCTATAATTTCATTCATGATTGAAGTGATCTCCCTTGTGTATTTAGAGATTGGACTAGTGTGAAGTTGGATGATCTCAGCCCTATTAGCCAATTCATTCATATATCAAGCTACTTCACCCATTTGTGCTATGGATTCACCCATCATGTGCTCTCATTCTCCTATCAGAGAGTGGTAATATTCATATGTGTCTTGCCATCCAGCATTGATATGATTGGTCTCCCTTTCCAGGCTAGTGATTCGAACCCAATATTGTTGGAGTTCACCCTTCATCTCTTATTTCTTTTCATTAAGCCTTGTTTTCTTCAAGAGAAAGTCTTAAATCCATTGATACATGCAGAACATGCACTTGGAGCAGAGATTGCTCAAGAAGTGAGATGTGGCATTTAAGCTCGTCATTCATGGTTTGGGAATGATTCAACTCTACTTCAAACCTTATCTATAATTCTCCCATTTCCCCATTAAGCTCATCCACTCATCGACTATTTGTGGAAAACCTTTGCATCCACGACCCGATCTCTACCTGCTTTTTATTGAGAATACGATTCCAAACCCTGTCTTTCAGACCATATTTCATCCTTCTTTTGTTCTCTTTCTTCTTCAATTTCTTGAATCCTTCGATCTCTAGCTTCAAGGTCTTCAAGTATGCTATTCATTTCAGTTTCCAACCCCTGGACTTGATTATTCTCATCTTCTAATTCTTTTAAACTGACTTCTTTCTCTTTCTAGAATTTTTGAAATTTATGATTCTCAGCCTTATATTTCTTTACCAACTCTTTCTTATCGGCTTCTAATTCCCCTATTTTACCTTATTGAATTATAATTTCTTGAACTAATACTTTTTCTTGACCGCAATACTTTTAATTTGATGTCTCGCAGCTGCTAATTCTCTAGCCCACTACTGTGGTGCTTTACTTGACCCAAATCCCCTTATGGCTAGTTGCAACATTTGATAATCTATTTTTAAGTCTTCTAAGTCAACTTCCACCACTTCTTTTCTTTTTCTCATCATTTCAATCTGTTTGGCGTGAAATTCAACATCAAGAGTTAACATGAAGTTTTCCCTTTCTATTTCTTCAATTTTCTTAGCATCTTTAGCCTTTTCCACCTCGAATTATTTCCTTTGGATTTCGAAGCTCGAAGGAACTTTCCTGAATTGTTCGTCCATCGACACTGATCATTCTCTAGAAGCTAAAGGATTTTTGTCGTTTACCCTTTGAATTCTCCAGGCTTTATAATCAGGTGTTAGTATGACATCCGCTCTAACTACCTTGGTCCTAAAAGTCAATATCCATGTATCGGCCACATCATTGACCTTATTCTTATAATTGACTTCTTTGTAGTCGAACTCAATGCTAGCCAGCCCATTAGTCACTGGGATGGACTTTTGAGCACCATATTGTCTCAGAACTAGCAGAGGTGCGTACCCAACTCCTCCCCATAGCCTCAGAAGCATAATCGAATCATAGTCTTCGTATTTGAACATGATTTGAGTGTGCATGAACCATGGGATTCGCCATGATACGCTTTAATCTTGTAAATTCTTGAAGAAGTTGATCCACTGGTTTTTATGTGACATCTCGGGCCATTCTTTTGTAAGATACTCCGCAATGGGTAAATAATCCTTCAAGAAGTGATTGTAGTTGACTTTTTCTTCTTTCCAGAAATGACTTCTAATCCAAACAGTTACCGTTGAGCACAACCCATAAAGTGCCCTCCTCTCAACCTCCCACAGATGTTCAAAGATCTGAATGACTCAGCCAGGATGGTAGGAAATGGATTCAACTTTTTTTTTTCTAGTTTTTCAACCAAGTCAACCACATCTAACTTGATGAAGCCTAAACATTTAGGAAAGATTACCAAGCCATAGATCCATAGGTCAATCACATATCTTCTTACATTTTCATCCATGTGTGCTTCTGCTATCTTTTAAGGTGGAACCACGACATTCCTTCACTTTCTCATTTCGTAAACGATCAATCAACCATTTGTCACTTGTGCTCGAAATCTTTACGAGTTTTGACTTGAAGGATTTCCCTTTTATTGATCTGGAATAGATCTTGTCCATTTTAACTTTCGGCAAATTCAATAAAAAATGGTATTCTTCTAGGGTTGGAGTCACGTCATCTCGATTGAATGTAAAGCAACTATAGGCTGGATTCCAGAATTGTCTCATGCTTTGAATCGAGATCAAGTCTACAATAACATACATCAGATGTAATATATCTCTATAAATTTGTTGGAACACTTGCTTCTTAGTAGAATTCCTATTTTCCAAGATCTCTTTCAACCTTTGAAGCTCATTTTGCTTGATGGAGGCCATTGCGTAATTACAAAGTTCTGACACATGATGACTTGATAGACTATCCCATTGCTCTTTTTGCTTGGCTTCATACCAAATTCCCTCATTTGTAGTATTCTCTTCTTTATTTAGGAAACTTTTCTCCATCGTGAAAGTCTTTCAACCTTGGGATCAATCGCCTTTTTCTAATGTTATGTATATGCAATATGTAGAAAGAAAAAACAAACAAACAAAACAGTTAGTTGAGATAAATGCGTAAGGTTAATAAAAGATACAGAAAGGTAAACAAATTTCACCTATCTCCATGCTGCCTACCCAAACAGGATTTATCAAAATGGGTCTTACCCAAATATGCATTCTACCCTCATACATTTATTCTACAATTACAACCTAACCACATATAATTTTCTAGTTCACATGCTTTTATTCGAAAGAAATAAATATATTCTACAAATTCAAAAATAAATAAATAAAGAAAAGGTTAAAGTTGGTTTCTCCTTTGTGTACACCTATTTTGGAATTTACTGACAAACAAAGGTTCGACATGACTTTACCTAGGGTGATCATTCTATGGTTCACTGCATGCATGGTTTATGCTCTAACGGAAAAAAGGTACTCAAATTATCCTTATTGCTTGTGCCTCCATGGGCTGCCAAACCCTCAATCCTAACCCACTACAGGCATAAATAGATCGAGTTCAATTCGAGGGGATTCACTTCCTTATACCAACGATTATTTGCTAAAACTCATATGAAGAATAAATTCTTATTAGAGCAAAGCATTCACCCTAACTTACTTGGAACGAAGCTCGAGTCTAGAACTCATGTCATGTACATGCTCGTGATATGTGTGAGGAGAAACATACAAACCTTTGAGTAAAAAAGAAACGAAAAAATCTTGATAGAAACTTTGACAAAGATGAAAACATAATTAAAACATTAATATAATAATTTTAAAAATAAAGAAATTAAAAACATCAATAAATAGATCATAAACTATCTACAAACTAGAAATTCAAAATTTTCACAATTACGACAATGTATAAGCGATTTACGGCTTGACTCTCTAAAAAAGTTCCCAGAGGAGTCGCCAAGCTGTCATAATGTGCTTTTTATTTTAAAAGTTTTTATGTTTTTAAAGAAAGTTCGTTTACGACTTAATAGCTTAATTTGCCTTGGAGTCATAATCGACCTTTAGGTTAAGTAGGTAGAATACCTAAAGACACTTTTTAAAATATTTAAAAATATTTTAAGGATATAAATCAATATATGTTTACCAAAAACTCAATTTTAAGGGTTTGGTAATCGATTACGTGCGGGGAAGAAAAATTACACCACTGGGACAAAAATTGCTTATACATTGTCAAAGAAGTAAAATTATGAAATCGAATATAAAATTAGAATATGATCCATTTATCAAAGTTTAATTAATTTACTTTGAACTACTTTATTAGGGAAAATCCTTTAATTAGAAAAGAAATATCGAGATTCACACATCCTCCAACGGGAAGGCTATCTCTTATATTTTTTATCTACAAAAGAACATTCCCTCCTCGATTTAAAATCAATAATCGAATACCAAAAATAACAGAAAATAATTTACCATTTTAAAGACAAATATGCCAACATTTAAATGAGAGTCAAAGAAACAAATGAATTAACTTTACTTTTATAAAATACTCGATTTATTTTGAGTTCATATTTCGTTAGATTGTCCCTTTAAATCACACTACTTGTTTAAAGTAGTGCTTTTCAGGCCCATTCTATGACTAATGTTCTAAAAAAGTTTTCAGTAAACCGCTAAAAACCTATTAATATAAAATAAGAAATACACACAAGATTGATAAAAAAAAACCATAAATCAAAACAACATAAGTATGATAGAATTAAATATAAGAAGATTAGCATATTAATATACACGGTTGAGAAGTATTAAACAAATTATATAAATATATAATATAATGTTACACAGTCTAATGTACCTAGTAATAATAAAACATTTAAAAATTACCTGCATTGTAAAATGGAAAGACATTAAACAAAATTGTGATTAATCAAGTTATTTATTACTATTTAAAAAAACGAATGATAATAATTAAAATAAAGTAAGTGAAAGAAATATTAAATCACAAGAAGGACAAAATGATAATATCTAATTATGTGACAAAACATGTAACTTCATATTTAGAAATTATACAATGACTAAAATGAATACTAAAAATATAAAGGATCATAAATTATGAATGAGCATACATTTTAAATCAGAGAGCATAAGAGGATTAAAATGAACTAAAACGTAAGTTATCAGCTTGAATCAGAGATTAGACCATTGCATATGACAAAAGCAAATGTGGGCTACAATGTATTAAATTGGGAATTTAGTAGTTATGATAGGCATTTATCCTAAATAAACAATAGACAGATAGTGACTAAAACATAGACATGGAACAATTCAAAGCCTGGAACAGAACATGCAATAATTTTTATTTATGACCAAAATGGAAAATTACAAAACACGAGGGCTCCGAATAGGGTTAACCCAAATGCCAAAATACATGTTTATCCCCTCGGAACGACGTCTTTCCACGCGTGACATATATGGCCGAAAACCAGGCAGAAAATCGTCCATACTCTCTCGTTAGTTTTATTATTTTCCTTTGGCCTAAAAGGGAGAGAGCCAAAAGCTCTCAACTTTCCCTCTTTCCTTCTCGTTTTTAGTAGTTATGATAGGCATTTATCCTAAATAAACAATAGACAGATAGTGACTAAAACATAGACATGGAACAATTCAAAGCCTGGAACAGAACATGCAATAATTTTTATTTAATGACCAAAATGGAAAATTACAAAACACGAGGGCTCCGAATAGGGTTAACCCAAATGCCAAAATACATGTTTATCCCCTCGGAACGACGTCTTTCCACGCGTGACATATATGGCCGAAAACCAGGCAGAAAATCGTCCATACTCTCTCGTTAGTTTTATTATTTTCCTTTGGCCTAAAAGGGAGAGAGCCAAAAGCTCTCAACTTTCCCTCTTTCCTTCTCGTTTTCAGGTGAGAAAGACAACCCACGACACTCCGTCCATCGTAAGTTGGTGACCACAGAGAGTAAATTGCTCGAAATGCTCCCAAAAAAAAGAGACCTTTCACAGCCAACCCCTTCCACAACTAAACAACTAAAGACCCCTAACCTAAAAAATTAAGCCTCAAACCCTAAAGGTAGAATATTTACCTTTAGTTATGGGGTTCGCATGTTCCGGTAAGACGACGACGACCTTGGATGTAGAGAAAGGTAATGACTTTTCATTTTTTTCATTTTTTCGCTGTTGCCAAATATCCTGCTGATAAAGTCCTCTTTTTTTTTATTTATTATTATGCTGTTGAGGGGTTCATGGTTTTCTTTTAAATTGACTTTTTGCCTTATTTTCTTTGTGTAAACGTGTTTGTGGCTAGTACCCGTACGGTGAGAGAGCCATCTCTCTCCTGTGACAAAGGAAATGAGTATTGTCCAATGTCTTAACAGTGATAAAGGACAAGCAAGGGAGTATGGCATTGGAGAGGACGACGACCTGGCGTGCACATGGGAGTCGGATAGGAGATACGTGTGCATCAAACGTCGAATCCAACGATTTACCTTCTTTTATGGCGACAGCGGTCTCTCATGAGGGTAACCCTAATGACAACATTGATCTGGTCTGTTAAATGTGTCCAGATCGTGTGGCCACAGATGCTGCGGCGCGGGGGTTTTAGAAGAAACCCTAGGGAGTGATACGTGTGAGGATTAACGGTGGTTGGGATTGAGATGAAACCTTGATCGGGTTTGGGTCTGCCAGTGAGCTTCATTCGTGGGCCGATTGGATAATTGTATCAGGCTTGGGGTTTTGTAATTTGGGCCTGCATACTTGGTCTGTAAAATAACAAAATATAAATATTTTATTAATATATTTGATACATATTTAATCATTCACAACTAAACTGAGATTTGCCCCTTTAATTGGATAAACATAATTAATCATTAATCATACACTAAATATATAGTAATACTTAATTATTTAGAACATACGTAAAAACCTAAACACTAATGTAAAATTAATGTAACTTGTACCTAATTAATAACAACCTCTATCTATTGTTAATAAGTGATAATAAATAATAGAGCTAACTATTCAACAACGAATAAAATAAACTATAATAATTAGTGATAGTAATAGCAATATATAGGATTATGAAAATCGATTTTGGATAAAATTGAGTGTCTACACTTATCCTTTTTCGTTTTTATCCATATTAAATCGAAAAGTCCACAACTTTAGAAACTCCAAAGTCCCTATAGACCGACCCTACTTCTATCTACTACTCTTTCCTTTTATTTATTTATTTATTTTTGAGATGAAGGAATTATTTGACAGTAATACAACACCTATCAAATTGGCATCGTTGTCGAGGACTTCGACTAAAGTAACTGACAAAGTTGTTTCTTTTTTATTTATGACCAGAAGTAATCTAGTTGATTTGGTAGAATTTGATCCAGAAATCAAAGCTCGAGCTAGACGAATTAATGCAAAAACGCTTCGAGAAAAAAAGAAGGAAACGACAACAGGAACAATTTAAGTAATCATTTCCAAAATTAAATCTGGAAGGATCATATTCCTTTAATAAAAATGAAGAACCGATAACCGAAGATACACTAGGCATAGACAACACGCCATAACCAATGATAGATCAAACGATTTCCAACTAGCTGCGACACCTTTCGTACAACAACCTTTTTGCATCACTTTTCCTCAAGGCGCAACTACGTTTTTTTTTATGAAAATGGCCTTATTCATCTTTTTCCTATATTCCATGGGCTTCCCAGTGATAGTCCACACAGACATATCACAGAGTTTCAAATGGTCTGTTCAAGCATGAAACTTCAAGGAGTATCTAAAGACCAAATAAAACTATGAGCTTTCCCTTTTTCCTTATATGGTTTAGCTAAAGAATGACTATTTTATTTACCTCACAATTCTAGAACTACTTGGGCTTGTAACACCTCAATTTTTAGTTAATTATAACATTCACATGGTTGGTTTAGAATTAGGTTGAATGTGGACAAATTGTTGGGTGAGATGAGAATTTTATTATTTTTTATATATTATTATTTATTTAGATTCCATGAACCATACAATTGAGATATTTTGAAAGTCTCTCTTTTATAGTGTGTATATACGTAATGGAGGAAATCATTTGGGAGGACAAAATACAAACCCAAACTTATCCTTATCTTCACACGTTCTCATGCTTCGTTGTTCTCTACTAGCTCTGCTGAACCATGGAAAGTTCTCAACCAGTCTAGGTCCAAGCTCCGACATCATGTTGCAGCTATGAAAGTTCCGATTGGCTTAGAAGAAAACTTTAAGGGTATTGTCGACCTTGTTCAGAAAAAAAAACTTACTATTTTCAAGGTTTCATCGGAGAAAATGTTGTTGGTAAAGAAGTGCCGGAAGAAGAAGCGGTCGCAGCGCCGATTAAGTTCACTTTTAATTATTCGCTAATCGATGTTGCTCTTCGGATCTTACTATTTGTAGCAGCTTTAAGTTCTGTGGTGGTCATAGTTACCAGCAAGCAAACCGAGGGGTTCAAAATACAGAGGAAGAAGATGGAGCAGTTAACGATGGCTCTACTATGGTTTACTGCCCCGTTAAAACCAAGAAAGAAAAGGCAGTTTGCCTTTTTAAGAGAGACAGAATGAGATCCAAGAGATTCTTGGAAATTCAAAAATTAAGGGAAAACAAAAAGGAATATCTGTCAACACACCTTTTCGTCCTACTAGAATTCAAACTCCTAAAGATAGGATAGAATTTTGCTAGGATTCAAAAAATAGGATAGAGTTCTACTATGATTTAAACTCCTAAAGATAGGATCCACAAGCACTATAAATAGCCATTGTAACTCACTATTGTAAGACACGATTTATACACAAAACATAGAGGAAAGAACGGGAAGATACAAAGGCAAAGCTATTGTAAAGGATTCGAAAAGGAAATAAAAGGTAGTATTTCTTTTTTCTTTCTTTTGCATTGTGCACGTTATTTTTTGAGATTTGGTTCGAATAACCCAAAAAGTGGGTTGCGCGATGACCAAATGGGTGGGGTTCGAAGTTTCGAACCTAGATCTACCGAGGCTTATTTTTAAAAACCGGTTTGATTTTTGGTTAAAGGAGGGAAAGAGCTTTTTAAAAATCTATATTAGTCCCTTATTTATTATATGGATATTTATTCATTTATTTATTATTCATGTTATATTATTATATGTATATATATATATTAAATTATTTCATTTGATTTTTTACTATATTATTATTATATTATATATATATTTCTTTAATATTTTACTTATAAGTCTATATACTATATATATATTAAATTATCTTTATCTAGTCGTATATATTTTATACTTTTAATAGTTTATATATACATATTATTAAATATATATATTCTTAATTATTTTTATTTGATTATTCTTTATTATGTAATATATCTTATAACTTTATATATTTTTTATTATTTTCATTTTTTTATTCATTATATTATTATTTTTTTTTTAAAACCTTGTGTCTTTATCATTATCATTATTAAACATTATATATACTACTAACTAGAGGGCCATTTTTTGTCTTATTTCTACTAGAGCCCATTTTCGGTGAATTGGGAGGGTAGCTTTTCTATTTTAAGTTTGGTGTACATATAGCTTATTTATTTTATTAATACTTTGATATATATATATATTTATATTTTTTCCTTTTTCAAATATTATATATATATTATTACTTTACTATTTTTTTCTTATCTTACTTACTATTTATTTATTTTATTTTTCCCTTGTATCTTATTGTTTTCTTTACCTGTTATCTAACACATTTCTCGATTTTTTTTTCAAATCAATAAGGGTAAGTAATTAGGATCGAAACTTACCTTTTAATTTAACTTGTTATTTTTCTTAATTAAGACAACTGGAAATTACGTAGTACCGAAAGGGCGGTTCAAGGGGTGCTAATCCTTCCCTGACCGTAACCGACTCCCGAACTCGACATATTTCTGGTAAGACGCAGATCAGGTAAGAAATAGGGTATCGATCAACCCATTTATTTTTAAATAAATGATCGGTGGCGACTCCAATCCACATTTTTCAAGTCGAAGCCCAATTCCGGGGCCCAACCGAAAGACGGTTGCGACAGCTTGGCGACTCGCTGGGGACCGTAAGTGAGTCAGGCTAAGGTAATTTCCAGTTGTTTTTTAATGAAAAGGGTAAGTTTAAATTTTAAGGTAACATTTCGATCCTTATTGCTTACTTTTGATTATATTTTCGAAGTAAATAGTTGTACTGACCGTTTTTTAATGATTTCAGCCCTTAAAGATTTTTCATCTAAAGGCTCTATACCGAGCTCCGAACCCTATTTAAGTGGGGGTGAAAGCGACGCCTTCGTGTGAATTATTCTCCGTATGGGCCTAGCAAGTAACCTTCGGGATTCATATACCTTATGCCTTCGTGTGAATTATTCTCCGTATGGGCATAAGGGAATGTTTCTCTCGAGTTTAACTTAGTCCACACAAGCCTGTGATGGGTTTAGGACTAAGGGTCTGGCAAGCCCAAGGGGGCACCAGCAAGGAGAACTCGGGTACCATTTTTAGCACCTAAATCGGGAGACCATGGAGAATTAGAGCCCACCCCAAAACCTCATTCCAAACCCTAGGCTGCTTTGTTTCCTACTTTAGTTTCTGTTCAAAGCATGCGAACTAGACAAATATGCGGTTAGAATTTGTTTGAAAGTAGCATGCGGGATAGAGATCATGTCCGTAGGAATAATAAGCATGGGGGTAGATATCATGTGGGGTAGGACTTTCATTTTATGATCGTTTTTTATTATTTTTTTCACCTCACTAACTCTTTTCATCTTTCTTTTATTTATTTATTTATTTTCATCACTTGCATCATAAAAGAGGTCATTGATCCACTAAAACGTGTTTGTTAAAATTCGAATAATCTGAATCCATGGACAAAGGTGTTGTAATACAAGAGATTAAAAACCCCGAGGTACGACTATGGTTCGAGAGACTCAGAAGAAAAAGGGAGACAGTCTTCAAGGAAGCTATGTGTCAGAGCTGGTTAGCTACGCCTATATCAGCTAAAATAGAATAAGTGTGCAAAGAACTTCGAGACATCTGAGATAGTTGGAAGAATGATCGGAAACAGAAGTTCAGTCAGCGGTATGGTGACATTGTATTTTTGCTTCATGTTAAGACCGATGAGCCCTTAATCAGAGTCTTGGTTCAATTTTGGAAACCTGGGATACAGTTGCTTCACTTTAACCAGGAGGACATGGTACTACCATCGAGGAGTATACTACATTATTGCATGTGAAAGCATTAAATGGAGCGAGCCTACATCAAACACATCAAGAGTGAGCCTTTCAAGAATGGGATGGCTAAGATTGCAGGAGTTGATGAAAAATGGGTGACTGACCGACTCCGAAACAAAGGGTAACAGGCAAGGAATTGAGTGGATCCACATAAGGGAACTAATGAAGGACCACCCTGATGAATGGAAGACTATAGACCTTTTTGCACTAGGTCTGGATGGCTTGATCATCTTTCCAAGGTTTGGGATGCATTGACGCAGCCGTGGTGGAACTGTTTGAGCAACTTCCGAAAGAGTCAACCCAGCACCGACCATCTCAGCCGAGACCTTTGGTCTCTCAACCATTACCGAAGAGCTGGCGGAGGTAGATTCATTAGATGTGTTCAGTTCCTTCAAGTCTGGATTCATCCACTTGGAAGACTAATGGGGTTGCCTATTGTAGATTTAGCACTACGTATTCACCTTTGAGAGAGTTCATCACCATGACATGACATGAAGGCGCTTTAAAAGAGAAATGGATGAAAGTCTTCACTCATCTTCAGGACGGGATATTACCGGAGCCCCTGGTTGTTCCTCAGTGATGTTCTTTTCAAGTGTGGGAATTCTGACACTATGACCCTATTTGGACTTTGAGGTGCAGTTGGGTATGCTCCGTTGTTGGCACTTAGACAGTATGGGACACATCAGTTTGTCCCAGCAACATATGGATTATCTATATCAGAGTTTATGTATCACAGTGACAGTTATAAGAAGATGATCAAAAAGAAACAGTCGAGTCATGGAAGAAAGTATCGGATGGATGTCTAGAAGATTTAGTCGAAACATACCTTTTATTGTTTTTATATCTCTTACAAGAAAAACATTTTTGTCTGAATAAGGATTATTTATAATAATGGACACTTTTCTGGATCAATGCCTCGAACATTTCATGCATTCTTCATTTTGCATTTTTGCCTTTTTGCATTTTCATCTACAATTTTAAGCATTTTCACAAACATGAAATTAAGTCATGAAGGACTCGATGAAGCGAATTTAACCACATGGAAGCAAGATTGTAACATTAAAGAGCCTAATTAGCTGATGATAGGACAAAGTCGGCCATGATGATCTAAGAAAAGAATCCACGTATCCTAAGGACTACGATTGTTGAAGTTGTTAGCTGTTACAATAAGAAGCCCAAACATTCCTGAGAACTATAAGGCATTGAAGGCAAGATCCAAAACCTGATGGATTCAGGGGCATAAAAAGCCGAAGAAGGGACATGACATATACCATTTGCACTTAGAGGATTATTTTGTTTGAACACGTCTCTGATCTTTATGTTTGCTTAATCTGTTAAACGATTGAATTTATGCTACTTTCTAAGGTGGAGCAATTGAACGAGTTTTAATCTTTAGTTCTTCGAATATTAAATGAATTAAGGATTCTTTTAATTCTTCAAGAATATAGAGATTTTTGACATATGACAAGATTAGACATTTCTTATCCTGTCTCAAACCCCAGAATAAAATACCTTGATTCTTTGCCCAAAATAACTCATGGTCATTACCAAAAAGACCAAATTTTGACATTACCTCCCTTTGAAATTCTTGAACATGCCTTTATCTTTTGATACACCCATACTTTTGTTTGAGTCAATAAGATCACACCACTGCCTTTTAGACTCAAAATTGACATTTTAACCCAAGGCATTGAGTTGTTCATGAACATGAGATTTATTCTAAAGACACAACTTGGGGCATCTTGCGGGGAGCTTGAACATTGAGACATCTGGGGAAAAAAGAAGAATTCATCCGAAAATAATTATCACGCGTTAATTACACTATTTCATGTGAATAGAATTAATCCTGAAATCTATCCTCTGGGGATACCTTTTCTGTGAGGACTTCCATGTATGAAATGATGAACGGCTTTCTTTCTTTATCCCTTCACAACAGGAGAAATATATCCTTGTGTCCCCTTTTGAGCCTATAGTATTTTTTCTTGATTCAACCCTAACCAAGGATCACCCTCCACACGGGGGGGCAATGTGGAAGAAATCTGCTCACATGAGTGAAGACATCAATCCAAAGGAGTTACCAAAAGGTGAACCAGATGCCAACACTGGGGGGCAATGTGGAAGAAATCTGCTCACATGAGTGAAGACATCAATCCAAAGGAGTTACCAAAAGGTGAACCAGATGCAAGTGTAAATATTTAATCAGAATAAAAGGGCAAAAAAGAAAAAAAAAGCAAAAAAAAAGAACAAAAAGAAAAAGGGACAAAAAACACATGCAAAGATTCCCTAAAGACAAATGGCACATCAAGCTTCAAACTACGAGATTGATCAAGCACAATCATTCCCGAATCACTTCACTCGAAGATCATAGAGCATCAAGAGAGAAAGAGACATTTTGAGCAAGACAAGATTAAAGGCATCAGAATGAATTGATCCTTGGTTCAACACCCTGAAACTTGTTTGGGCCTATTTATCCTTTTCTTTCATAACCATGAACCCTGGCCTACATTACGTGCCTTAAAAGTCCTTTCTAATCATACATGGATTTCTAAACAGGAGAGACTATCTTCATATTTCATCCCGCCCATCAGGATTAATCTTTGTTTGCAAAAAACAATGTAATTAATGTATGATAGACAAAATAACAAAGGGGGGTTCAAGACGTAAATCCTGAATAACGTCTTGAAACCAAAGGAGTGTTCGAGTTGAAAACCTGAAAAGGCGGCTCGAATATAAAAATTGTGCAACTGAGGCGATCACACAAATTCCTCGATAAGGCATCACACAATCCGAGTGTGACCATAAAAGCTGGGAGTCGGAGAACACTTCTAGTAGATGAGCATGCAAGCTACCCCATCAAACCTTTGAGCATCAAATGTCAAACCATTTAGCATCAATGAACAAAAATGCCAAACCTTTGACCAAACACAATAACCTGAGACTTTTTATCCTTTCTTTGCTTGACCATTTCCCAAAAAAGCTTTGATCTTGGCACATGTCAAATAGCTATAATTTATTGAAGGATTAACATTGTAATTAATTCTTTGATATCCGATGAACTCTAGTTTTATGATTTGTCTCAATTGTAAAACGTGAAAGTGACAATATTTCAAAACTTTGGATCAAACATCTTTCAAAACTCTTTTAATTGATATTTTCAGAACTTTGAAAATAAAAGAGAAAGAAAAACATTTTTTTCAAACAAACAGTCTCTCTAGAGTGGATTTTGGTAAATGACATGTGACTCTTAGACATAAAGCTCGTGCTCAGAATCAATGATGAAGCAGAAATGAGGAATATTTGGGGCATCTTGAAGATTCAACATCAAATATTGGGGCATTTTTTGATATTGGGGCATCTTTGGGGATTCAACATCCTAATGCAAATTATCAGACCTCTTTTAGGAGATAAAATAACCAATTCATGTTACATGCATCTTATGCATATTTTAGCATCATCTATCATTTTCTTTCCACGTACATAATTTTACAGCTTTAGAGTCAAGTTCGACTTCAAGACGAAGGATACTCGATTCAAAAGCACCTTTATAGATTGATGTCGGTTGTTTAGCTCAGCAGCAAGAAGCTACACTTCAACCAACTCGACAGATAGAAAGATTGACATTCATTTTCAGATTCGACATTTCCAATATAAATTCTGTCTCGCTTGAGACAGTGTCATTTAATGCAGATGATTATCTCATTTGAGATTGCTTTTTAAAACAGACTTTGTCTCACTTGGGACTGTTTACTCGAAAGAAGATTTATTTCACTCATGATTGTTTTTCTTAAAACAAGATTTGTCTCTCTTGAGACAGTTTCTCTTGAAACATAAACATTGAAAACATTTCCCTTGAAATAAATTTCGTCTCTCTTGAGATAGTTTCCCTTGGAACTAAGTTTTGTCTCTCTTAAGACAGTTTCTCTTGAAACAATTTTCGTCTATCTTGAGACAGTTTCCCTTGAAACAAAACCTTTGAATTTATTTCCCCTAAAACAAATTTTTTCTCCTTGAGACAGTTACTCTTGAAACACAAAATCTTCAAATTTATTTCCCTTAAAACATAATTGTTTCCCTTGAGACCATTTCTCATGAAACAACAGATATCTTTGAGATCGTTTCCTTGAAACGAATTCTATCTCTTTCAAGACAACTTCTTTTGAAGCATCATCTGAACCGTTACACTCAGCTCAGGCACATACTTGAGATGGTCGAGAAGCATTCTCAAATCAAAAATAGAATGTGCACATCAGATTTGAACATTTGAAGAATTCAAGATCAGGGATCAAAATTGAAGATTCAAGAATCAAGATTCCAGACAGGCAACTGGAGATCGAGATTTCTCTCCAGAGCCCCAAGATAACATATGTTGCATATGCATTTTAGGCACACCTAAGAGCTTGCATCCATAGCACATATATGCATAACTTTTTCAGGTTTAGCTAGAGTCAATTTCAACTTCGCGGCGAAGGATATTGAACTCAAAGCGACACGATTTGCTCGAGAGAGTGGATTTTAACTTAACGACGAAGGATATCTAGCTCGAAGCCAAACTTCACAATAAAGGGGTCTCCACGGTTTCAACTTCATGGTGAAGGGAATTGTGTCCACCCGCAACATACAATACTTGGATTTCAACTTCACGATGAAGGATATTCAAGTCAAGGCTCAACTTCACAACGAAGGGGCCATCTGCGATTTCAACTCCACGAAGGAGGATATCGTGGCACTCGAGGCAACACAAGTTCAACTTCACAACGAAGGGACAACTGGTTGTCAACAAACAACTTCTCAATTTCAAAGCCAATTTCAACTTCACAACGAAGGATATTGGACTCCAGACAACGCAAGTTCAACTTCACGGTGAAGGGACCACTGCCTGTCAACAACAACTTCTCAATTTCAGAGCCAATTTCAACTTCACAATGAAGGATATTGGACTTCAGACAACGCAAGTTCAACTTCACGACGAAGGGACCGCTGCCTGTCAACAACTTCTCAATTTCAGAACCAATTTCAACTTCACAATGAAGGATATTGGACTTCAGACAACGCAAGTTCAACTTCACGACGAAGGGACCGCTGCTTGTCAACAACAACTTCTCAATTTCAGAGCCAATTTCAACTTCACAACGAAGGATATTGGACTTAAGACAACGCAAGTTCAACTTCACGACGAAGGGACCGCTGCTTGTCAACAATAACTTCCCAATCGCAGAGCCAATTTCAACTTCACAACGAAGGATATTGGACTCCAGACAATGCAAGTTCAACTTCACGACGAAGGGACCGCTGCTTGTCAACAACAACTTCCCAATCTCATAGCCAATTTCAACTTCACAACGAAGGATATTGGACTCCAGACAACGCAAGTTCAACTTCACGACGAAGGGACCGCTGCTTGTCAACAAAATTTCATTCAGATTCAATTTCAACTTCACGACGGAGGATATTGGACTCTGAACAATGCTACTTACTTGGATTTCAACTTCACGACGAAGGATATCCAATTTCAGGCTCAACTTCACGACGAAGGGAATCGTGCACACAAGCATCATCCATCTTTAGATTGGATTTCAACTTCACGGCGAAGGATATCCAACTCAAAAGGGAGTATATGTCAACAAAGACTTCGAGTTCGACTACGCTCAGCTCCAAGGCACATCATTTACAGCATAACTCAATGCTAGAAGGGTTATCTGCCATCAAAATTGTCGAGTTCGATTCCATTCAGCTCGATGACACATCAATCGCACTACTTTCCGGTTGCAGTCGATGTTTTCAAGTCGAGAAGAGGACCTGGGTTAACCGTGCCTTAGTGACAAGCAACCATTTTCAAACAAAAGCTATGTCAATGAAGATTTCTGAGTTCGATTCCGATCCAAGGTCTTTAAACCGAGAAGAAGACCGAAGGGCAACGAGAAGCCACGTTCTGATTCAAATTCCGAACTACGGCTTCAATTTCATATCATTCCAAGATGAACTCGGCTTCACGACGGAGGAGTCATTCGTAACTCAATTCGACAGGGAGTTATTGAAACATCAGAGTCAATTTTCAACTCCACCGAACGAAAAGTGTATCTTTTAATCTTTGCCCTATCCCCGTTACACGATGGGCAAAGAGGGGCTGTCAACACACCTTTTCGTCCTACTAGAATTCAAACTCCTAAGATAGGATAGAATTTTGCTAGGATTCAAAAAATAGGATAGAGTTCTACTATGATTTAAACTCCTAAATATAGGATCCACAAGCACTATAAATAGCCATTGTAACTCACTATTGTAAGACACGATTTATACACAAAACATAGAGGAAAGCACGGGAAGATACAAAGGCAAAGCTATTGTAAAGGATTCGAAAAGGAAATAAAAGGTAGTATTTTCTTTTTTCTTTCTATTGCATGTGCACGTTATTTTTTTGAGATTTGGTTCGAATAACCCAAAACGTGGGTTGCGCCGATGACCAAAATGGGTGGGGTTTCGAAGTTTCGAACCTAAATCTACCCCGAGGCTTATTTTTAAAAACCGGTTGATTTTCAGTTAAAGGAGGGAAGAGCTTTTTAAAAATCTATATTAGTCCCTTTTATTATATGGATATTATTCATTTATTTTATTATTCATGTTATTATTATTATATATATATTAAATTATTTTCATTTGATTTTTTACTATATTTTATATTATTATATATATATATTTCTTTAATATTTACTTATAAGTCTAATATTACTATATATATTAAATTATCTTTATCTAGTCGTATATATTTTATACTTTTAATAGTTTATTTATATACATATATTAAATATATATATTCTTAATTATTTTTATTTGATTATTTCTTTATTTATGTAATATATCTTATAACTTTATATATTATATTATTTTTATTATTTTTTGTTTTTTTATTCATTATTATTATATTATTTTTTTAAAAAAACCTTGTGTCTTTCATTATCATTATTAAACATTATATTATATACTACTACCTAGAGGGCCCATTTTTTTTCTTATTTCTTACTAGAGCCCCCCATTTTCGGTGATTGGGAGGGTTAGCTTTTCTATTTTTAAGTATTTGGTGTACATATATAGCTTTATTTATTTTATTAATACTTGATATATATATATTTATATTTTTTCCTTTTTCAAATATTACTATATATAATTATTACTTTACTATTTTTTCTTATCTTACTTACTTATTTTATTTTTCCCTTGTATCTTATTTGTTTTCTTACCTTGTTTATCTAACACATTTCTCGATTTTTTTTCAATCAATCAGGGTAAGTAATTAGGATCGAAACTTTACCTTTTAATTTAACTTGTTATTTTTCTTAATTAAGACAACTGGAAATTACGTAGTACCGAAAGGGCGGTTCAAGGGTGCTAATCCTTCCTTGACGTAACCGACTCCCGAACCCGACATATTTCTGGTAAGCAGATCAGGTAAGAATAGGGTATCCGATCAACCCATTTATTTTTAAATAAATGATCGGTGGTGACTCCAATCCACATTTTTCAAGTCGAAGCCCAATTCCGGGGCCCAACCGAAAGACGGTTGCGACAATATCATATGAAGACAAAGGGAAAATGGGGTTATGATTCCAACATGAAAATTCACGTGGGTGTTGTCTAGGAAAATAAAGGGGTAAACCATAAGGTATGTCATCCAAGTTTGGTGAGATCTTTACTTTGTCTCTTAATTTCCAAGTGTTTATAGTTATGACATAATTGTTTTTACAAGATCAATTTAGTCATGATGTTAGTAAAATATTACTAGCTCTTCAGTTTTTAGTTATGCAAATTGGGTTTCCAAATTATTAATTAGATTCTAATAAGTTATTTTTATGAAAGGAAAATTATTGGAAGTCGTATTGTACGATAAATTATCCGTGTTCGTTAGAAAAAGATTGGAAGCTAGAAATCAAGTTGGTGAGCTGGAATTTAAGACTAAATTTGGGTTTTGTTGATGTTCCGATTTTGAGGTTCGTTTTGCCAAATTCAAATCCGGTAAGCTGTTTTTCACTGATTAATCACCTAATTCGATCCGTTTTTCGGAATTAAGTTTCGTTTTTGATAAAATTTCTGTTAATATGTATCTGAGGAATTATTGGAAGTCGATTTCAAGATCGAGGCGTTCGAATTTAATTTAAATGGTCGAGCAATATGGCAAGGAAATCGAGGTAATACTTTAATACCTCTTTATGCTTTATGGACATGTTGATATTGGTAAATGCTGAATGTGTTGGTCACTTTTGTGGGTGAATTTATTCGAATGTGGTAGAAATTCTGTAACTGAATACGGATCGAATGACTAAGATAAGAGATTGATAATTGTTAGAATTAAATTACAAGTTTGTGATTGGTGATAAAGAAATCAGCTCTGGATTTGTAACTTATATTTTATATCATCAAGGGTTAAATGTTAAAGATACTTGGATGAAAAATTATGAGAATACTCCGATATGGTAAAATTACGAAATTATCCTTATGTTGGAAAATGATAAGAATTGTCACTGGAAGTTGGTTAATAACTCTGAAAAGACATATTGATCCGATATAAACTGATGTGCATAAGAAATGTTAGTTTATTTGGAAATTATGGATAACCGGTTTTAATCCTATGAGAGTTTGTGAAGGAATCATTTCAAAATCAAAGAATGTTCGGGAAAGCAATTGATCATAGGATCTCTAAATTAATTATTTTCGTTAAGCTAATATTGAAATTATCTGGTTAAGAAATTATGAAAATGCCCTTGAGAGATAAAATAGTCTGAATTGACCCTGAATGAGAGAGTACTTTGAGGATTTGTACTTAACTCAATTAAGTACGAATTTAATTGTTAAGATCCTGTCTTTGTACAGAAAAATTTATAATATCCGTTTGTAAAATCTGAGAAGACACTTGACCCGAAAATATTCGAATAAGGAGTAATACTTGAAGAGTAATTTATCGGAGGTATTCTGCTGACAGAATTGTTCGAAAGGACTGAAGTAAATGATAAGATTGAATTAAATAATAAGACCAGATGGAAGGAAATGATTGAAATATTCTAGAATTATAAAATGACCAAATTACCCCTGGAATGGAAATGACTCAAGAATGTCACCAAGCTCATAAATGAATGGATATACTCAAGCTTTGAAATGAATAGAAAAAAATGTTAAGCACTAAAATGACCAAAATGCCCTTATGACCTAGAATAAGTAAATGTCTTGGATTAATTAAGAAATCCAAATAAACATGGATGTTGTGCTACCAGTAAAAGTTGTGGAACGCAACTTAAGTGATTAACCAACGTTAGTACTATATCATTACCTGAATGATATAAGTATCACTTGAATGTTTGTTCATCTTCTCAAATTTGGATCGATGATAATTCTGGAAGTACTTGGCGCAGCTCAACTCTAGAGCGCATACAATACTAATAAGTGGGTAGTCGTTAGTCAAATCAACCACGAATACCAGAATGACGTTATTATATGAATAAAGTGAAATGAAATGAAGTACAACGTGTATTTGAAATTCAGAAACGTCTGAATTATTCTGGAAAACTTTAAAGTAATCGGGATAGACTAGCTTACCAAACGAACTAAGTAACATCAATGACTAAGGATTAAATAGGTGATTTGATTAGTTTGGAAACACTGTTGAACTTACATGATGAATTGTCATTATGGGTTATGAGCCATGGATCAAGTACGTCAGTATTTCCTGATATTGTTGGAACGTGGAAATGAAATAAAGACCGTTGGAAGATTTATTCAGTGATGATTATGGGGATGATCTATGGATCTGCACTATGGTATTAAAGAGTGAATACACTGGAAGGATAATGAATTGACTTGTTGACATGCATCGGTTTGAGAGTTGTGTAACTCGAGTTGTTTGATAATATGATCGATAGTCTTAGATTGTAAATGACTTGAATCTTCGATTCTATATTTCATCTAAAATCACATCGGTCATGTTTGAAAAAAACAAGTAACGCAGATGGAAAAGATTCTGAATATCTCATTTGGTTCAATTGGGCTGAAATCCTATGAATTTAAAGTATATTCCTGAATACCCCTGATTGTTTGGGTAATGGAATCACTCGCAGTAAATCTGAATATAGAATTATTATGTATAAAGGTTCCTGAACGTTTTCCTAAAGCACACGAAAATATAGTGGGATTCTAATGTATCAACATTAAATGTCTGGCTAGATCGGTTAGTAATCGATTCTCCTCAATAGGACCTTGTTCCAGGAATTCGTTCAAATTTCATAAGTTTCATGTTATCCAAAATGATAACTACAATGGCCTCTGGAAATACTTGGATTCTCTAGTGTGTTCCCTACTTATTACTGAAGTGTTTTATTGGTTTTAATATGTGGTACACCGAATTCATTGGTTATTGTTTTATGGATGCACCAATTTAATGTGACAATTTATGGAATATGGCTGCCATCTAATTTTTGTTTTGAAATGGTATATGATTACCATGTTTTTGGATTTATGGAATTTATGACACGGTGCAATTGAATTTTGGAATTGAATTACGATGGAATAGCTCTGATCAAGCTAAATGGACCTAATGTGACTCTTGAGGGCCCCAAGATGTTTCATTAGGTCGGCTTTCCTTTGCTGTGTGCTTAGGGTAAGCTATATGGACTTATTAACTTGGGCTTAAGGATACAAGCTTCATAGCCTATCCTTAAGTCGGCTTTCTTTTTGCTATGTGCATAAAGTAAGCTATATGGAAAATAATTTTGGGAACTACTGATGGTGTACCAGAAAAGGGTTTAAACTATGATTTTCAAAAGTTAAACTCTTTTACGAAATTGTGAGATTTACTAGACTATGATTTGTACCTATTATGATTTTATTATACTGTTGGAACACACTAGACATCCTATTCGATCTCCTGAAAATGTCATACTTTGAAAGGTTTCTTATGAACTGAGATTCATGGCTTCTACTCGATGAACTTCTAAGGGAACCCCAAATTATTCTACAAGCTAGTATACGTATGATTCAATAAGGAAATTATATGGCTTTCCATTTATCTACATGTCATGTAGCATCATCTGGTAGTTCTGTATTACTGAGCTTTCCAAAGCTCACTCTATTACTCACCTTTTCAGGTTAAAACAATTGTACCAGTGCATCTATCGACTTCAGTAAGGGAGTTCTTCCAGCGTGGTTGCAGAGTATGGTACTTGTGATTAGGGGGCATGTAATTGTATTTTGATTTATATACGAGTTTGGAAATCTGTTTTATTTTTAAATAGTGATAAATAATTTTATAAGTTTACATGTTCTGATAAAAAGTTTTAAAATTTCCACTATTTTTACGGTGGGTCGCTCCGGTGGCCTTAATGTGACTTCCCGAATCGGATCGGGCTACCCGCATCGGTCTGGGGTGTTACAGGGCTGGTTTAACTTGGATTTTTCTTGATAGGTTTTCTCCCTGCAGAAAAAGCAAGTGAATTAAGGAGAATCATTCTTGGAATAAGACAAAAAGATGGAGAATCACTTTACGATTATTGAGAGCGATTTAAAAACTTTTGTGAAAGCTGTCCACAGCACGGATTATCCGAGCAAACACTCCTCCAATTCTGTGAAGGGCTACTTCCAATGGACATGAAAACTATAGATGCTGCTAATGGAGGAGCTCTTGTGAACAAAACACCAGCTGCAACAAAGGAATTAATTTCGACAATGGCTGCCAACTCTCAGTAGTTTGGCACTTCAAGTGAACCCAGCCGATGGGTTCATGAGATAATTATTGTTTCCTTAGAAAACAAAATCGATAAGTTAACTGATGTAGATAATTCTTTGGTTGCAGGGAAAATTGGATCTGTAAGATTATGTGAAATATGCACAATGTCAGATCATCAAACAGACTGTTGTCCAATGTTACAGGAGGAAGTTGGCGCAGAAGCAAATGTTGTAGGGAACTCTTTGAGACCTCCATAGAGACCATATAACCCATACTCCAATACTTATAATCTGGGATGGAGAGACTATCAAAGTAAAACCTATGGACAAAACCCAAGGTACAATCAAGCCTATTAGTAAAGGCCCTCATAAACGTTTCAACCACAAAAGTCGTCTCTCGAATCCATTATTGAACGTTTTGCCTTGTCCTAGGAAAAATTATGAAATCGAAACGAGACCCATCTACAAGAACTAGATAAACAAATGAGCCAACTGGCTTAAACCATGGGAAGATTAGAATCACAAGGGAAGTTACCTTCTCAAATGGAGTCAAATTCTAGAGAGAAAGTAGTTGACATACATCCCCCTATGGAAAAGGGAATTGACGCAAATCCCAAAGAAAGAAGAAAAAAGTTTCAAAGTCCGACCCAACACCATCTTCCTATGAAACTCCACCACCTTTTCCTTCCAGATCAGTAAAAAGAGACAAACAAGCTGAATAAAAGGAAATTTTGGAAGTATTCTAGATTTCTTAAATACCCCAGTACCACAAAAAGAATACTTACTATAACAGAAAAGGTGAATTTGGGAGAGCATGTTTTAGCTGTCTTCGACTTCCATCAAAGTTAAAAGATCAAGATATGTTTGCTATACCTTGAAAAATTGGTAAAGTTGGAACTAAACGTGCAATGTGCGATTTAGGAGCTTCTATAAATATTATGCCTTTATATATGTACACCTTACTTTCTAATGATCCTTTTAAGGATACAAGAGTAACAATACAACTAGCGGATCGACCGATAATATATCCCGAATGACTCTTTGAAGATGTCTTAGTTAAGGTAAATGAGCTTATATTTCCAGTATATTTATGTCATTGACATGGAAAACGATCGAACAAATACTTGTTCCGAGATAATTTTGGGTCATCCCTTACTTAACGCAACAAATACGAAAATCAATGTAAAAAGTGAAATTCTTATAATAAAGTGTGACAACAAGATCGTAAAATTTGATGTATACAAAGCAATGCGTTATTTTGATAATGTTGCTAGTATAATCTCTGTTGATGTCATTGAGCATGCCGTTGAAAAATTTATAGAATCTAACTTTGTTGATAATCTGTGCAGGGAATTGGAAGAACTTGACAATGAAACCAGGGAATTTGAAGAAATTTTTTTGGTTAATTCTGACTCTTGTTTTATTCCTTCAAATTCTAAGTTGTTACCTTCTGTTATATAGACACTTCAAATCAATTTGAAAAAAAATATCGGAGCACTTGAAGTATGCATTTTTGGGAGAAAATGAAACTTCACCGATTATCATCTAAAGTAAGTTATTGAAAGAAAAAAAGGATGACTTGTTAACAATGTTACGAGTGCATAAAAGGGCAATCAGCTGGACTATTGCCAATATTAAGGGACTTATCCCCTCAACTTGCATGCACAAAATCAAGATTGAAGAAGGAGCAAAATAGTCAAGAGAAGGAATACTCCGATTAAATCCACCTATGACGGAAGTGGTGAAAAAGGAAATCCAGAAACTTCTTGATCAGATGTAATTTCCCAATTTTAGACAGTAATTGGGTAAGTCCAATCCATTTAGTTCCAAAGAAAATCAGAGTTACGGTTATTGAAAATTTGAAAGTTGAGTTAGTTTCAACAAGAGTTCATAATAAATTGAGAGTTTGCTTCGATTACAGGAAGTTGAATTTGTTAACCCGAAAGGACCATTTTCCTCTTCCATTTATAAATCAAATAATAAAAAGGTTAGCTGGTAAATCTTATTATTGTTGTCTTGATGGCTTTTTAGGATTTTTTTCATATTCCAGTGTCACCAGAAGATCAGGAAAAGATGACATTCACATGTCCCTTCAGCACGTTTACCTATTGGTGTATGCCTTTCAGAATTTGCAATGCACTTATCACATTTCAAAGGTGTATGATTAGTATTTTCTCTGACTACATCAAAAAAGGTATTGAAGTCTTCATGGATGACTTCACTATTTACGACAATTCGTTTAATGAATGTCTACTAGATTTAACAAATGTGCTTAGACGGTGCCTAAAATTTAACCTTGTTTTAAATTACAAAAAATGTCATTTTATGGTTGGTAAGGGGTTGATTCTAGGCCATATTGTTTCTTCACAAGGGATTGTAGTTGATAAAGAAAAAATGGATGTTATACGCTCACTTCTTTACTCGAAAACTGTGAGGGAAATTCTTTCTTTTCTTGGACATGAAAGATTTTATAGCAGGTTTATTAAAGACTTTTTGAAGATAACACAACCTTTATGCAACTTACTTCATAAAGATCAAGAGTTTGATTTTGATTCAGAATGAAAAGAGTCATTTAATTAATTAAAGGATAAGCTTATATCAACCCCAATTATTTAGCAACCAGATTGGAATTACCCTTTCAAACTTATGTATGATGCATCGGATACAAGCGTTAGAGCCGTTCTTAGTCAAAAAATCAACAAAGAGTCATATGACATAGCCTACACGTATCGAACCTTGGATTCTGCCAAGAAAAATTATTCCACAAGTGAAAAAGAATTATTTGCTGTAAATTTTGCTTTAGAAAAAATTAGATCTTATTTGCTTGACTTGACACTAAAATTACTGTTTTTTCTGATCATGCAACTTTAAGATATTTGATGAGAAAAAAGGAGGCAAAACTGAGGTTTATCCGATGGATCCTGCTTTTACAGGAGTTTAACTAGGAAATCAAAGATAACAAGGGATGCAAAAATCTGGTAGCGAATCACTTGAGTAGAATTTCCCTTTCCATAACCGATCCACCACTTCGAGAAGAATTTCTTGAATAAAATCTGATGGTGGCGCAAAGCATAACTCCATGTTTTGATGATATGATCAATTATTTATCCACAGGTAAGTTACCATTAGATTTATCGAGAGCTGAAATCAATCGAATAAAGCGAGAATCCTAATACTATATTTGAGATGATTCTTACTTGAAGCACTGCTCGGATCAGGTAATTCGACGATGTATCATAAAAATAAGGTAAATTCAATTTTACAATTCTGTCACTCTTACTCTTGTGGTGGTCATTTTGGGCCAAAACGTACAACCTATAAAATTCTTGAATGTGGTTTTTTGGCCTAAAATCTTTCGCGACTCTTATCTATTTTGTAAAACTTTTGAAAGATGTCAATGTATAGGTAATTTAAGTCATAAAAATAAATGTCTCTTAATCTGGTACAAATTTGTGAGATTTTTGCGTTTGGGGAATTGATTACATAGGCCCTTTTATTTCTTCATTTGGAAATACATATATAATTTTGGCTGTAGATTATGTTTCTAAATGGGTGGAAGCTAAGGCTACCCAGAATAATGATGCTAAAACTACTGTTAACTTATTGAAACATTCTATTTTTTCCAAGTTTGAAACACCATGGGCTATAATAAGCGATAGAGGAACCCATTTTATTAACTGAGTAATAGAATCGCTGATGAAGAAATTTGGAGTAACTCAAAGAATGGCTACCGCTTATCATCCACAAACAAATAGGCAGACAGAAGTGTCAAATCGAGAAATTAAAACAATTCTTAAGAAAATTGTTAAACCAGACCGTAAGGATTGAAGTCTAAAATTAACCGATGCACTTTGGGCATACCAAACCGCTTATAAAGATCCCATTAGGATGTCTCCATACCGATTTGTTTTCCGTAGACCGTGTCATTTTTCGGTTGAATTGGAACACATGACGTATTGGACAGCTAAACAATGTAATATGGATATGCATGCGGCTGAGGAAGCTTAGAAGTTATATATTCAGGAACTTAAGGAAATACAAAGAAACTCTTGTGACAGTGCTCGGATATATAAACAAAAAACAAAAGAATTCCATGATAGTATAATTTCTTTTAAAACATTTTTTGTCGGACAAAAGGTTTTATTATTTAACTCCAAATTTAAACTCTTTGCAGGGAAAATCAAACCAAAATTGCTCGGATCGTTTATAGTAAAGATAACTCACGAGTTCGATTTAAAGGTAATGGTCAAAGATTGAAGTCGTATTATGAAAATGCTCTGGTTGGTCTCATCGAAGAAATCGAATTGGAGGAACCCATTTACTGAAAAAAGGTCATCGAGCTAACAACGTTAAACAAAAGCGCTTGATAGGTGGCAACCCATTTTATTTTATTTTTGTTTTAATTTTAGCACACTTTATTTTATTTAAATTTATGTCATTCCATTCTGTTTTATTTTTATTTTATTTTATCAAATGCTTATTTTATTTTATTTTATTTTTCTCCAAAAAAATTCTAGTTTCAATCGAATATCTAACCATTGGAGTAGTGTTTCATATTTGGAGATAGAAGGTGGCGCAGGTTAACAAAACGCAACCCAATAGGCGCACGATATCAACTCTCATGCAAATTTTTTTGGTTCTACCGCCAAATTAAATTTTAAGGGACTAATTTTTGTTTCAAAGGCTTGGCGGGTCTCACTTTAAACTCTCTATGGACCCCACATATCACTATCTTATGTTTCAAATACTTTAAAATTCAAACCCCCATGTTTATCCTAATCCTAGCGGGCCAATACCCAATACAATCCCAACTTATATTTTTCTCTTATTTTAAATTTTATATTCTATTTTATCCTTATCATTAACCACTCCAAATAATTTGACTCCAAGTCAAATTCTTTCTCTTTATCCTTATAATACCCACGTGACCTATACCCAAAATAAAAAATAATAATTTTCCTTTTTCTTATTTACATAATCGCACAACACCACCCTTGTTTGCATTCTTTTCTTTTTCCTTAACCGGTCAATACACTCTAACCACACCACCGCACGCGACTTCCCTTGCGTCGGTTCTCGTTCCTCATCCGTCGCCTCATTTTCCTTGCACCACTGTCTCTCATTTTTCCTCACAATGGTGTGCACCCATAACCAAATGAACCAAGGAGCAACACCACCAGTTACCCTCTAAGTACGTCCTCACCCCAGCTTTTATTCACTTTTCGAACGACTCTGATTGACTACCCGCACCTCCTCCTGCTCGTCGTGGTGGGTGACGACCACAAGAGATCGTGAGCTCTGTCACCAACAAACGAGCCCCCCGTCACTCATCCATCTGTCACTCATCCATCTGTCACTCATCCATCCGTCACTCATCCATCCGTCGGTCACTCAGCTCCCTACAATCATCACACTGCCAATCCAAGTAACCCATGGCCAACACGACCACCCTCCACGGCCACCCCGATATTCTACTCTATACCATCGGGTTCTACTTCCCAGTCAATGTTGGATGCCACACCACCATCGTTTGCTGTCCTTGAACAGCCTCAGGTAAACTCTTCCCCTCTATAACTTGAAGATTTACTGATGTGGCACTCTCTTTTTGGTTATACAGAGGACTTTGAACAAGTATTTCCCATTCAACCGGTTGCTGCAGAAGCTTCTTCCTCTCATCAGCATGCTACGCCACCATCATCTTATTCATTTGTTGCAAGCTTTACAGGTGATTCTAGTGAGCATTCTACTCTCGGTGCTGATGTTGATAATGACAGTTCTTCTGAAAGACACTGCAAGGGCCGAACTTATTCGATTCTAATTGAAGAAGTTCTTTAGGGATATCTATAATTTGATGACGATGAGTCCTAGAGGTTCGACAACATCTGACATCGTCGCTTCCAAGTTTGCAAATATATTCCCTATCGTACTCTTGATACTTTACATTTGCGAGATTTTGTTTCCAATTATTTTTCTGCTATTGGTTGGGAATTGTATCCTGGAATTAGGTGTAACATGTACTATGAATTGGTGTTTGAATTTTATACTGCATTTACCTTTCTACAATATCGAGTCGTTTCTATCGACTCTCTTGATGTTATTTCCTTTTGATTGCTTGGCCAGTATTTTAGAATGTGTGTGAATGATTTCACGTTTTCTATGAGATTCATGATGGATGTCACAAATCATTACTATCTCACTACTTTACTTGCGATGCCTCAGGGTTTCGACACCGACATAGCTTATGAGGCACTCACAGATTCGGCTGGAGTTCAATACAATGCACGCACTACTAAAGCATGGCACATTCATGATCCTACTCCCCGTTACATCCACATATTTTTAGCATATAACTATTCTGGACGTAACGATACTACGTCCGCACTAAGTAAGGTGAATTGTTCTTTTTATGGTGTATGCAAACCGAAACTAAGGTAAATTTGGGTTTTTGGTTCGCCCACACCTTTGAGCGTGTAGTGCTATCCGATCACCCTCTTATTCTCGAACCTTATATTACTCACCTTGCATCTCGTTTGTTTCCATTGATGTTTGACATCGTCCAGTTTACTTATGCCTTTACAATGGATGTTTTGGATGCTAGGTGTTTGGACACAATGAGTCTCCTTATTGGCACCCCCGACACTCCTCACATAGTTCCTCCATGCATTATCACGATTCATAATCGATGAGTTTTTCTCCCGAGAACTACTCTGTAACCACCACCAGCCAAACATTTGTATAGTGAGATCCTTAAGGTTCATGGAAGCCTCGATTCCATTGAGGCTAACTAAGCCGAGATCCTGTCCTATCTTCGACCGGATTTGTCTCGTCGTGGCCGCGAACATGGTAGCCATTAAACCAGGAGAATAATTTTGCTCATTCTCTTATTATTTTCTATTCATATTGGGACAATATGGTCTAAGTGAGGGGGTAAAATTTGCTATCAAATTTTTCGTTTGCTTGTTTGTTTGGTTGGAGTTAAGTTGTTTTGATATTGATGTGTTGGAATCTTTAATTTCTTATCTTGAAATTCACTTTATACT
Source organism: Hibiscus syriacus (assembly GCF_006381635.1). Taxonomy (NCBI): domain Eukaryota; kingdom Viridiplantae; phylum Streptophyta; class Magnoliopsida; order Malvales; family Malvaceae; genus Hibiscus; species Hibiscus syriacus. Next base: position 962,635 of record NW_024062657.1, read on the forward strand.
CTTGCTTCCTTTTTTATTGTGACCATGCTTTGATCGAACTTAATTTTCATGATGGTTATTGGCATATCTAGTGATTTTCTGCTAACTATTGATATTTCATGCATTTGTTGATGGAGATGAACTTGACTTAGTATATATAAACCTTTCTTATGAGATTTGAGCCTAACGAGCATATATTTTCTTTCTTGCTCATTGTTTGACTGAGTATGTCGGACTAATTATGATATTATAGAACTCGTAATCTTAATACATATCGAGACTACATGTTGGACATAATGTTTTAACGTGATAGGGGCACTTAGGATTAAACCAACTTTTTCCCAAAAAGCGTACCCGTTTATATATCCACTCGTGAACCACTTTTTGAGCCTTTATCATTTTTCTTTGTTTTTACCACATACTTAAAACCAAGCCTTTATTTTTATCCCTCTCTTCTACCCATATCAAGACAAGTAGATTAGTTGTTTACATTTATGTATGTTCTTTATTTTATTATTTTACTATTTTTCTTATTTCTTTTCTTTTTCAGTTAAAAAATGGTTCGAATAATTACAACAGTACATTGCAGAAAAACAACAAAAGGAAAAACCAGAAAAAAGAAGAAGAAAAAGAAAAGAAAAAAAGAAAAAGAAAAAACAGAAAAGATTGAAAAAAGTGATTTATGTTTACGTTTATATGCTTTATTTTATTTTATTTTATGAAGAGTAGGAATAATTTGTAAATCTCTTGTCTTAGTACTTAAACCGATCATCATGACCATTTCCCTACCTTAACCTAAGCCCCATTACACCTTGATTTAAAGACCTCTTGTTTATTGCATTCTTCTCACTTTCAGTAGTGGAGACTTGATTAGATTCTAAGCCTATGGTAATATCTCGGTTAGTTCCAGTTTGAGCGATATCATTTTACCCTAAATTGAGTAGATATGTGTGAATCTTTGTGAGGTATTGAGTTTTGTTCTATTGATGTTGGCAAATAATTGTTATATCTTGTTTGCTTAAAATTATTCTTAGTTGTGTCTTTGCTTAATTGTATCTTAAATTAGGCAATTGTCATGGACTTAGTTTGATTGAAAGTTTGAGGAATAAATTGAAATTGAAGATGACAACTTGTAATTTTGATGTGTTAATTGAGGAATGCTTGATGACAAGCATTGAATAAGTGAGGGGGAATTTGATAGGTGGTTTATTTGGTTATTATTTTGCCTTTGAATCGCTCCTTAGTAGTTGGTTTTTGTGGCTGATTTGTTTGTTTTGATTCATTTTCTGTACATGACACTAGATTCTGGAAATTGTATTTAAAGGACAAAATTCTACATTTTTTCTAATTTTTGGAATCAAGGTTGGATTAGTATACATGACTTTGGGCATGAAGCATATGACGAAGCAATGAGTCAGCACCTTCCAAAAGGTCCAATCAGCGCTTCTAGAAGGACGAATGGGTCTTCCATGTTTTTGAAACTCGAATTCAAGTTAAACTCACATTTTAGGATTTTAGTTTAAATATTTTAAGAATTATCTTTAGGAATTATCTCTTATTTTTTATGAATCATATTTTCCTTTTTTTTAGGATTTTTGAAGGCTATAAACACCCTCTCAAGGTAAGACTGAAAACACATTCAGAATTCATTCTTCTTCTTCCTCTATGTTTTATAAATTTTTTCTTTTCTTTTTTCAAAGTTTTCTTTGTTTTTACTTTTATTTTTAAAGATGCTAAGTATGATTGTCATACTTAGCTAATTTCTCCATAAGCAATGCCTAAAACGATGACTCAATTCCTATTGTGAGGATTGAAAAGCACTTAAAATACATTCGGGTTATTTTCTCAAATTCCTGGACAAATATGATAGGTAATCGACCTATCCTTTAAAATCAAAATGCTTTTAAATCAAAAAGAGCTAGTTGGTTTGGATGTTGTTCTGGTTTATAGTTATGAGGAAGAATCGGTTAGTAGCAAGTTCAACTTCCTATGAACACACTTAGTGGCGGTCCGCTAGGGTAAATTGAGATCGAACTCGATTCTCATTGAGATAACATAGTCCGAGTCGGGTTTTTCCAAAGCTTTTAGAATTGAGTTGATGCTAACAAATAAATGAGATCGAACTCGATTCTCATTGAGATAACATAGTCCGAGTCGGGTTTTTCCAAAGCTTTTAGAATTGAGTTGATGCTAACAAATATAGTTGTAGTTAGTCCACATAAGGACTGAGATTCAAAGATAGGTTTTCGATTTTCGGTTTACAAGAGAGAAAAACAAGTTACACGGGTTGAGCCCTGTAGACTATAACCGACAAATATTCAAAGTGAAAATCTATTCTGATGATCAGATGGAATTGAGACAAAGCTGAAGCTTGAAGTTGTTTCTACAATAAGTTTTCTTATCTCAATTAATTTTAAATTTATTTATTTACTTTATCTTTATCCCCAAATCTTTATCTAGATTAAATAAAAAAAGTTCACAATTTGAGAAACTCTAAAGTCTCTGTGGAACAATACTGCTTCTCTCTACTACTCTCAGCGAGTTTGGAAACACAAGCTTCTGGCCACATATTCTTATGCCCAAAATATAACACTATTGAGGGCTGTCATAATTTGAACTGCATGTTTTGGTGCTCTATGGTGAAAAGTTTTGTGCAACTCAAGGTCGAAAATTGTGAGAATGTGATCTCTGTGAAAGGATTAACCAAAGAAGAAATGATGAATCAGAAAACATTCCGTGTACAAAAATTTCTATTGCTTAAAGACCTTCCTAAACTGACGAGATTCTGCCATGGAAATTACTTTGAATTCCCCTTGTTGACAAGTCTTAGCATCGAAACTTGTTCTACACTGAAAACATTCATCTCTGCTGCACGAGGAAACAACTCAGAGATTGCCTCTCCAACTCTCTTCGATGAAAAGGAATTACTCCATTAGTTTCTTTTCTCTGCATCATTTCTTTCTCTCTTTCATTATATATTTTCTTTTTTCCATAATATTTGATTAACTTTTTCATGCTGTACTACTATTTTCTTTATATCGTTACTCTGAATCATGAAGTTATTGACACAATTAAGTGAATTTCGTAGGTGGCATTCTCTTGCCACTACAAGAAATTTCGATTGTTTCAACAAAATTATTTATCATTAAAAGTACTAAATTTGTCATGATATATTTATTTTGACTAATTTTATTTGTTACCATGTTTGTTAGAACAACTTTGTCATGTAAAGTATATTGTGACAAAATTTTGTTTGTTACCATTTTATAGTATTTATTGTAACAATGAAATTTTATTACTATAATTAACTTATCACAATAAAATATTTATCACAATCAATTAACAATTTCGTCACGAAAACTACATTTTGTCATAACTAACTTATATTTTAACATCAAATATAAAGATTTTTGTGTCGAAAATAAATACGGTAACAAAAAGTATTTGTCACAGTTTCTATTTCGTCACTAAATGTAAAATACAGATACAAAATATTTGTTAAAATAAAATATTTATTTTATCAGAAAAAGTAAATTTTATCACAATTAACTTAAATTATAACATCAAATAAAAAAATTTCGTGACAAAAAGACATGTTACAACAAAATTTAATTTCTCACTACTTTTATTTCGTCACTAAATATTTTCTATAAATTTTTTCTATGACTAAATACTTTTTTGTTGCAATTTGTTATTGTGAAAGAATATTATTTCGTCACAATTTTTTTATATTGAGAATTAATATTTGTTATAAATTGCTATTTTGATTAAATAAATTTGTAACAATTTTTATTTTAACAAAATATTATGACGAAATAAATTTGACATAACTTTTTATTTTGACTAAATTTACCATGTTATTGTAACTAAATAAATTTGTTACAATTTATTATAGTGATAGTGAAAGAATGTTATTTGTCATAATTTTTTATATTGAGAAATTAATATTTGTTATAAATTATTATTATGATTAAATAAATTTGTCAAAAAATAACATAATTGTTATTTTGAGAAAATATTATGACGAAATAAATTTAACATAACTTTTTATTTTGATTAAATTTAATATTCATTGTTCAATATTCAATATTCTATAATCAAATGAAAGTTTCAAAGGGATTTGTAGAGCAGTTTTTACCAGCCTCTTTGCAATTCCTTGCATGTAGTCCAAAGCAAATAAAATGTTAATTTTTTCTGTTTTTTCGGAATCCTTATTTTATGATGAAATTAAATATTCTATAATCAAATGAAAGTTTCAGAGGGATAAGAGAAAAGATTACAGTTCATGACATTAAACATTGAGGCGGAAACTTACACTTCGTGGATGATTCTGAACTATACCAACAGCTTCTTGATTGCTTAGGTGCTCCTAGAGCCCATCCGATGCAAATATCACAAACTGATCATGTGGCTGCAACTGGTGCATATCGATGGATCTACACTCAATATTAGCTTTTTGAAAGGTTTGCGAAGGCGAAATTTAGGATATTAAGGCTCTTTGTTGTATTTTTCAAATATACATCCCCAATAGATCTGGAAATCTGAAAGGTTGAGAATTCTATCAATAAAATTCTCAAGAAAAAGAAAAAGAGAGGGCATAACATGTTTTCTGGTTTCCCCCTGTTGACGAAAACGGGTAAAGAAAACAAAAGAACACGAGAATTTTACGAGGTTCGGCAATGTGCTTACGTCCTCGGTGCCTAGGCGGCGCTAGAAGTTTTTTTTTATTCAATGATATTCTAGGTCTAGGTTACATCTCTATTTATAATAGAAAACCCTGGTACATAATTACAAAATTAACCCTGTACCGTACCGCGGGGGCTACGCCCCCGCACCCCCAACCCACATAATTCGTAACCCCACAACAAGACTTTCTTTGTAAGGACAGTTGATGTTCGCTCACTCCGCTCCATCTCCTGTCCTCTTTACTGGTATATTTATAAGCCATACCTAACACCCCACCCCAATGTACGGCCTCTGTTTTGTGGAACATGTTGGTTAACATGCTGCTTTTGGGAGTGAGCTTGTTTTGTGACATCAACGGATGAAGCAAAGTGAGCAAAGCCATGTGATTGTTTGATGCGTTGGGATCGGACCGCTCCCCACTAGGGTGCAGACAACATTTCATACACTTTTCGGTGAGGGAAGTTAGGAAGACTAAACCTCACCAGAGACGATACTGAACCTGCTGAAAGAGTATGCAGACTATTGACAAACGGTACTTCACAGACTTCTCTCAAAAGAACTAGAACAAAGGTGAAAAGGTTAGAAAAGATAGCAAATGGCTATGGCTCAAGGTGAAAACGTTGGCAAACAAGATGTCTCGGGAAAGTTCAGCAAAGCCTGATATTATGTTTGCAGACAGTTTTGTTAACAAGGTTCATGCATTGCTGCGGCACTAATCACTACAAGGCATCAAAGACGGTTTTACAGATAGTGACTGGGTCAGTTTCGTTGATGATATGAACGGTACATCGGGATATTTATTCACTCTTGGACCTCGTTCTTTTTTTCCCCTCTTTTGGCATGGGGTTCGAAAAAAACAAGACACAATTGCTAATTGTGACAAATTATTATGACGATTTTAACTTTTGTTATAATTGTATATTTTTTTAATCTAATGCGACAATTATTTATTTTGTCACAAAAAAACTACTAATAGTGATAAAATTAATTTTGATAAAATTAAATTTACCACAATAGTAAAAATTTCTTGTAGTGATGCTAAGAGGAACTGTCCATAATAGGTTTGGGAAACTGGAGAACGATATGGCAGAAGAAGCCAACCGACTGCGTGAGGTTTCATTATGCAAAAAACTAAATGTTTTGTAGGTGTTCATTTTTTTTTATAAAAAAAATTGACAAAGTCCTTCAAATTGCGAGAACAATATCCAATGCCAACAAATTTCATGCAGGTATAGCCACTTAATCCATTGTTATAGAAAGAGCCTTTAAATCTGTATTTTCCTACACTAATTAAATTCTTCTACTTTATAGGTTGTTCATGTTGAAGAGTTTCAGCCAATGGATACGTACTACAGAATCATTGAAGGAAAAGTAGGCATGTAGATTTTCATGAAGTGGAGATATTTGCTTCCGATAAATATTAGTAAATTATTTCACCTTTCAATATGATATTATTCCTTGCAGGATGCCCAAAGTTCTAAAGGAGAGACTTGACATTTTTCTTTAGTTTCCACTGAATTCTAAAAGTATATCTTTTATACTCCCAAATCTTCATTGGTATACTTTTATTTTCCTTTATCATTGCTTTGTATACAGTTACATATACCTGAGATGCCCTTTCCATTGCAGGTTGAATTGCTCTTTACTCGAGTATGTTGCTGCTGCTCGGTTTGCAGTCATATTCCATAGATCAGAATTCATTTCACTTTCAAGCTATAGTATTTGGAGTTGGGTGCGAGTATCGTTGGATACGAGTATGCATCTAATACGGATGTGTTCCATTTCTTTCTGCGTTTAGAGAATTTATTCAGAGTCGTGTTCCCATACCTATGTCTAAACATGCATCTAAGTGTATGTACTATGTAGTCAAAATATATGTATGTTGTATATAACCAAAGAAAGCCATTTAAATTGGAACCAATACATACCATAATATTATCAAAATATATAATTAAATTTAAATTGAAACACGGACAACTCTACTCGATTCAACTCTACTGATTCAACTTGAAAATTTTTAAATAAAGTTTCAACTAGCTTGTATCATTTGAGATAATTTTCCTTAAAATAAAATTTTATCTTGCTTTTAACTTAAGATACAACTTTCGAGATTGTTTTGAAAAAAATAAGAAGAAAAAATTGTCTCTCTCGAGACTATTTCTTTTGAAAAATTATATCTCTTGAAAATTTCATCTTACTTGAGATTGTTTCTCTTAAGATAGTTTCCTTTGAAACACCATGTTAATTGTTGAAAGTTCTTCCTTTAAAACACCAAATTTATCCCTCTTAAGATAGTTTCCCTTGAAACACTATATTAATCTCCTTTGAGATTTATTTGAAATATTATTTTCTTGAAAACTATTTCCCATAAAAAAATACATTTAGTAGATTATGTTAGCAATATGCCACACTTTCAAAGATATGGGTAAAGAAACCAAGTTTATATATTTTAGATGCACTAATAAACGATATTGATGGCTTTTGCAGATCATGTCTCCCTGAAGAAATCCAATGACAGTTGCGTTTGCTGAAAAAAGTTTTTAAAATTACGATTGTTGAAAACTTATTTGAGATAGTTAATGTTACAAGAAAAGTTGGATGATCTAGCCATTTTATGTATCGAGAAAAATATATTTGACCATATTGATATAGACACTATTATTAATAATAGTACATCTAAAAATATTTGTAAAAAAATATTTTGTGAGTAGTTGAGTGTTTAATAACTTTTTTGAATTGTTTTATTTAAAATTTAATATATTTATTAGATATATTAGAGCAAAATAAAAAACATAATTTACGAATAAATTTGTAATTTATTTTTATCTACTCTTAAAAGATTTTAAATATTTATTATTAGATGTCTAATTTTTAAGTTTGCCTTAGGGCTACAAAAATCTCATAAACGAATTTGTCTTCATGTTAGTATTATATCTCTTTATGTTAACATCACACAACTCTTCATGTTAACATCACATGTCTTCAAGTTAACAACATATCTCTCTATATTAACATCACATCCCTTCATGTTAACATCACACATCTCTTTATGTTAACATTATATCTCTTTATGTTGACATTATTCATCTCTTCAGATTAACATCACATCTCTTCATGTTAACATCATATCTCTTCATTTTAATATCACAAGTCTCTTTATGTAAACATACCATAGATGATTGTATTTGCTACCTTTATGAACTATGAAAACGGACCCAGGTTGGTTACTCATCACCAGCGGAGAATGGGATCATGCAAGATTTGGGCCTCTGTGTACCGGCAGTTAGTACTCTCCAATTTCTTCTATAATTTTTCCTTTCAATTTTTATTTGTTTACAAACACAAAAACTCATGCATAAGCACAAGAAACGTGAAGCTAAGTTATCTTACTAGGATTTAGGTGAGTGACAAATAGATTGGACATGAATATTTATGAAAAATTGATGAATCCTTTGTAATCTTTCCCACCAATTTGCAATACTCTATTTTTCGTTCAATAATGACAATTGGAGGAGTGGTAGGAGCAATTCTAAGTGGGAAGATAGCAGATCTTATCAGTAGAAAACGTGTAAGTTCATCTTCTTCTTCTTTAAGCCTTTACATCTTCAACAGATGTTTCAAGTTAAATTCCATATAAAATTGGTTTATTCCTCTAAATTAATGTGTTCATTGTCTGTGAGAAACAGACAATGTGGTTTTTTGATGTCTTCTGCACTTCTGGGTGGCTATCAATAGCATATGCAAAGGTTAACTTCTAGTTCAATGAAGTTCTATGTTAACTAGATATTGTAACCCCATATAGGTCAATTCTTAAAAAGATCTAATAAAGGGTTATGTTTAATTCTTTCTGAAAGAATGCCTTTTGGCTTGACATTGAAAGGTTGTCCATTAGAATTGGAGGTGCCATGATTAGTTATGTGGTAATGAACTAAGGTTTGTTGTTCATTTTTCAACTTCAAGCAATTTTTATGCTGATATACATTATGAAACAAGTACATTTTTATATAGCTAATGTAACATCCTCATACCGATACGAGTGATCCGATCTAATCTGGGGTGTCACATTAGGGTCACCAGAGCGACCCAGACTGAAAATCCTAGAAAATTTAAAATTTTTGTTAATCTATTTAAAACTCTAAAATAATTTATAGATAAAATACAAGTTCAAAAAATCATATATATATTAAAAATAGAATTCAACAATATCCAGTAATAAAACAAGTTTTAAATTCGAATATAAAACATAATACAAACTATATGCCCCATAATTGTATGCACCGTACTCCACAAGTAACACCGGCGGAACTCCTTTACTGATGTCAATAAAATCACATAATCAACCTTAAATGGTAAGTAACAGAGTGAGCTTTGGAAGCTCAGTAATACAAAACTACCAGATGGATGCAATAGGTCATCAAGTATAAGGTAAAGCATAGCTTTCCTTAGTGGGACAAACATCATAAGATTATATCGATGATTTCAGATTCCATTAGCTAAGTCTTCAGTTACAAAAAAAAAATTACAGTCTGAAGGAAGTATTCAGAGAAACAGATTTAGAAAGTTGAATTGGGGAGTCTAGTGAGTTCCAACAAAACAAAGAAATGTGTACATATCCTTTAAAAACATTGGTAGTTTAAAAGATATTTTAAAACTAGAGTAATACTCTCCAACTGATCACCGATGTACATTTCCTTAGAACTGCATCCATAAGGACTTACCCTAGGCCCATTGGGCGTAAGAGCCAACCTAAGGGAATATCTTAGGGCCTAAGAGCCTACCCAAGAGTGTACATTGGGGCCTAAGAGCCTACCCAAGGAAATACCTTGGGGCCTTAGAGCCTACCCAAGGAAATACATTAGGGCCTCAAAGCCTACCCAAGTGACACCTTAGGTCCATAAGGATTTACAAGCTTGATCAGAGCTGAACCTCCATAATCCATAATCCTACCCAAACAGTATCCTAATAAATTGGTTCCTACAGTAATCCAGTAATTTCCATGATCCATAAATCATGATTAATTATAATTTCTAGTGAAAACGGGTAACCAGAGAACACATACCATGTTGTCATAGTTCATAAACAATAAATCAATACATCAGTAAGTCAGAATATCAAATAGTTAAAATATTCACTAATTCAATAACTTCAATGAATCACGTTTGAGAACAGATAAAACAGTCATATAACACATAGGGAACACACTAGAGGATCTAATTATTTCCCAAGGGTACTTGGTATTTATCAGGTAAGGAGCCACAAAACTTCTGCAAATTGATTGAATTTTAGAGCGAGATCCCTATATAAAGGAAGTTTGATAGTTAACTGATTTATCAATCATTCGAGAAGTGATTTATCAAGATCATGTAGTATTTAGATATATCAACAAGGTATTCAAGAATTATTGTATCAAAATTTATTTAGGATTCAGAAATTACTAAAGTGGTTCCATCAATAAGGCTTATAAGGGCATTTTTGTCATTTAATTCTTGAGAAATTTGATAAATCCATTTAATAAGGGTATGCAGCAATTTACATAATTATGGATTTCAAGCATCTTAACGGGGTTTCAATCCCAATCGCACTATTCAATTCCTAGCGAAGTTGACACTTATAAATTATGTAGGTAAATAAACTTCATGAATATTAATTTCTTAAAATTGGTTGCACTGCAGACTCGAACTGATCACCTTCAGAACCATCTTTGGATGGATCATGAGGAGACGAACAGGTATTTAAGCATTATTTATTTACTTCCCGTTTTATAATAGTATTAGGGATGATTGACCTATTTAGGTCATACTCTAAAAACCTCAGGGGCATTACAACATTTAAAGTTTCATCGGTATCTTCAGAAGTTATCGAAAGGCAATTGCTTAATCCAAGTCATGAGGGGATTTATATCATTTTGGCATTTGAGGTAGATTTATTCATTCCAGAGCTTAAGGGTATTTAGTCATTCCAGGGCTTGGGTGTATTTTAGGTTATTTCACATGTTAGGGTTACTTTGGTCATTTTACAGTTTAAGGGTATTTCAGTCCTTTCCTTCCATCTAGTCTTTCCATTTAATTCAAACTTGTCATTTATTTCAGTCATTTCAAACAATTCTGACAATAAGAGTACCTTCGATAAGTTAACATTCGGGTGTATGCTCATAAATTAGAAATTATGGGTCTACTGCATTCTCAGAGGTTACGAACTGTTTATCAGAAATATTCCGAACAAAATAGGAACTTGACAGTTAAATAAGTAATTTCTCGAATTAGATACGAATTTTCAGGGTATTTTCTCAATCAGGGTCAATCTAGGCTATTTTTACCTCTCAATGGTAATTTCGTAATTTCTCATCTAGATATTTTTGGTGTTTCAATTTCTAACAAGAGTAAACAAATTTTAAGGGTTATGAGGTTAAACGCTTCACTGTTAATTATTAAACTTGTAATTATTCCTTATAAATCTTTTAATTTCTTATATGAGTCATTAGAGTTTTTTTCAACTACTTACTTTTTACCACATTCAAATCGAGTTTAGAAATAATTAACTATACATATGAGACAAAACATATTCATCCATACACTTAGCAATACCAACATGTATAGTAAAGCATGCATAGGGTAGTAAAGTATTACCTCGATTCTCAAGTTTCACCGGTCGAACATTCAAACTCTATTTGATCGCTCTCAAACATAATCCAATGTCTAATAATATTTTAGATACATATCAACGGAAATTACATCCGAAATGGAGCTTAATTGTGAAAAACAGATTGAATCAGGAAGTTAATTAGTGATAAACAACTTACCGGGTTTGAATTTAGCGAAACAGACCTCAAAATTGGACTCAGGACTCCGTGTGAAATTTTCCAGTCTTGTAGATCAGCACTTTGGGAGTCTTATAGTGGCGGCGGAGTGGTGAAGAAACATCGAGGTTGGCCGAAAAAGACGAAAAACCAAAGCAACAGGGTGGGTTTTTGGCGGAGCTTTGGGACGAATTTTTATGGCGAACGGTGCCAATTTTCAGAGCGAGGTTGGAGGGGTTTAGGAAACCAGTCGATGGAGAATCGAAAGCTAGCGGCGGTGCACTCCAAAGATGGCCGAATGGCAAGGAATCAACGAGGGCCGGCGGGGAGTGGCTATGGATTGGGGTTGAGAAAATTAGGGATTTTTGGGTACTCACCGAACTTTGAGCCTTAGAAACATTTTTAATAATAAAATATCAAAATAGTGCCCTAGCCTAAATGGCTAAGGCATGAGCGGCTATACCCTGAACAGGAGTTTAAAACCCCTCAGCCACATTTTCCTATATTTTTTCTCTACCGACAAAAAAAGGAAAAATTTAGTGTTAAGTTCCTGAACTTCCTACAGATTCTAAATCGGGTTGTAAGTTCTAAAAATTTGCAATTTGTCCCTAAATTTATTAAATAAATTTATAATATTTTATTTTTATTTCAAAATGGGGTTGTGACAAATAACACCTAAAAGTCTCCAAGGTTCCTTTGCATCATCAAATATGGTAAAATATACTTAAATCAATTTATTATGTGATCTAAAATTAATTAGATATGACTTTCTTTTATCATGCAGTTGATGATTACTTATGGGGTTGCACTTACGTTTTACATTTGAACCTTCATTTCATGGCGCTCCTTGGCTATGATTAGTATGTAATTTGCTTTTTTATTTATTAGATAAAGCAAAATATAGTGTTAGTTAAGTATAGTGTTTTATCTATCTGTTTTTCAGGTGCAATCCCGTGTGTAGTACAGATAATAGGCTTGTTTTTCATTCCAGAGTCCCTAGATGGCTGGTAAGTCTAACTCCATTGTATTCGGAAGCTTTTTAAGTCCGTAACATGTTAGAGAAACATATAAGAGAAATTATGCACTTGATTCTTTACTTTTGAGTTGGCACAGTGTAAATGCAAGATGTGAATGGCTTCTACAGGCAAAAAAAGGTCGAGAAAAAGAGTTTGAAGCTTCCTTGAAACGTCTTAGGGGAGACTCGAATATTTCTACAGAAGCAGCTATTATCAGAGTAGATTTTAGCTTCATATCTTTTAGTTTTCCCCAGGAAATTTGGAACGCTTATTTCCTCATGATATGTGCTTATGTTCTCTTGTAGGGTTATTTGGAAACTCTTGAGCAACAGACAGGAGCAAGTTTCTTTGAATTGTTCCGAAAGAGATATGTTAATTCACTCATTGTGTGCTGAGAATAAATATGTAATTCCTTTTATGGCTTGCCTGATCGTTTTATAAATGGCTTATTGGAATTTGCAGGTTGGAGTTGGCTTAATGTTATTGCAACAACATGTAGGAGCAGGTGCCATGGGAAATTATGTTCGTACCATATTTGAAGAAGCATGTAAATTTATATCTTCTATGTTGGTGCTTATGTAATTATTGCACAGCGTAGTATATTTTTTGTTGTCATAAAAGAAGATGAAGACACAAAGTTGTCTACAACAGGCATATCAGGCAACCTTGGCCTTTAAGTTTTAGCTATTGTCCATGTACCTTCATGGCTTCTTTTCTAAGTTGGAGTTAAGATAAAATTATGTTCCAAGCATTTCCAAGACATGTTAATTACATTGTTTTTCCAAATTCCAATAGCAATTTTAGGTTTATTTTTAACGAATAGATCCAGTAGACGACCACTTCTATTGGTTAGTTTCGTAACCATTTCATTTTAAGATAGTAAAATTGTTGAACAAACAAGAAAAAAAGGCATTTCAACCTTATACAACTTTCTGCAAATGGAATATGCTTCAACTGCTTTGTCCAGGGACTCTCATTCTGCTTTAAGGTATAACAAAGCTTAATTCTCATCATCAAGAGACTGTCATTTCTTATTTGATTCTTTCCGCTTCTTTTTTTCTCTCTCCTACAATCAGGAGCTCCCCAATCTGAAGGTACTTCGTTTCTAGCACTTCCTGGCATTTTGGTACATCAGTTTTACTATCTTCTTCTTTGCAATTATTTTTCCAATGGACATAACCATTGTTAGAATTTGACTCGAATTCAAACGGACACAAATTAATTAATATATAAATATTGGGAAAGTAGAAACCCAATTTGATTAAAAGTAGAAACCTTTATTAAAGTAGATTTCTACTTTATTTAGTTTTCTTTTGTAATCAAGTATATATTCTTATTAATATATACTAAGAGACAGGGTTAGATATCAAGTATTTTTCTTTAACCAAAATTCTCTTATAATTTTCTTCCTTCATATTAGTTAAATTCTTCTCATTTACCCTTGGTTTTCCCTTTTGGGTTTTCCACGTAAATCTTAGTGTTATTTGTTTTTTCTTTTTTTGATCGTATTTATTTGTTTGTCGATAATCATAGTTTTGATAATATAATAAATTCAAGATTGTGTCTACAATGAAGTATGATATTCCTCTGTTGGATCAAAACACAAAGTTCTCGCTATGACATGTAAAGATTCTTGATGTTCTTACACAATTATATCTCGATGATACAATAGAATGATTTGATTAGAATTCAGAAACACAATGGACGAATGAGGAAAAACGTAAGGATCGTAAATCTCTTTCTCAAATTCGTTTGCACATATCAAATCAAATTTTGCAGGATGTGTTAAAAGAAAAAACAGTTGCATCTTTGTGGGCAAATTTGAAGCAACTTTACATGCATAAATCATTGACCATCAAGTTGCACCTAAAGCAATGTCTTTATTCACTTAAGTTGGCAGAAGGTTCGTCACTTGAAGAGCACATGACCACATTCAAGGAAACTGTCTCTGATCTAGAGACTTTAGAAGTGAAGTATGATCAAGAAGACTTAGGATTGATCCTCCTATGTTCGTTGCCTTCTTCCTACTCATCTTTTAGAGACACAATATCGAGAAACTCTCATTCTTGAAGAGGTTTACAATGGCTTGCATTCGTTCGACAAGATGAATCATCTTGTATATAATTCTGAGTCCCAATAAGAGGGTATTGTGGTGCATGGATTGATTAGCTCTGGCCGTGAAAGAAAGACGAGCGTTCTTCTGGTAGTAAAGGAAGGGGTATATCAAAATCTTCTAATAGGAGTAAAACTTGTCACTTTTGTAAAAAGGAAAGTCATATTAAAACAGAGTGTTATAAGTTTCAGAATAAGATAAAGAGAGAGGCTGAAGAATAGTCCGCAGAGATATCTATTGTTGTAAATGTTTTAGAAGATGTTGAATGCGAACTCCTAGTGGTTTTTGATAACAATGCGAAGGCGAGTGATGAGTGGATCCTTGATTATGGGTGTACATATCACATCTATCCTAACCATGATTGGTTTGTAACCTATGAAGCTGTGTCAGCAGAAATTTTATTGATGGGTAATAATGCATCTTGTAAGATTCCAGGAATTGATAGTGTCAAACTCAGGATGCATGATGGAATTGTCAGAATCCTGAGTGATGTTTGTCAAGTTCCAGATTTGAAGCATAACCTAATATCGTTAAGTATTCTTGACATAAAAGAGTATAAGTACAATGCTGAAGGTGGAGTTTTGAAGGTTAGAAAGGGTTCTCTTGTTGTAATAAAAGAAAAGAAAAAGAATTAAAGGTTGTACATTCTCCAAGGGTTTACAATTACTGGTGATGCTACTATTGCATCATCTGCACTATTAGGGGAAGATGTAACTATGCTTTGGCATATGCGCCTAGGACACATGAGTGATATTGGCATGTCAGAGTTGAGTAGAAGAGGTCTCCTTGATGGTCAAGGAATTTACAAGCTGGAATTTTGCGAACACTGCATATTTGGCAAACAGAGAAGAGTGCGCTTTATCAAAGGGATTCAAGATTACGTTCATAATGATCTATGGGGACTATCTAGAGTATCCTCTCATGGTGGTGCAAACTACATGTTGACAATTATTTATGACTATTCTAGAAAAGTTTGGTCATTTTTCTTAAAGCAGAAAAATGATACGATGACCACATTCAATAATTGGAAGAAAATGATTGAGAAACGGATTAGAAGGCAAGTTAAACGTCTTCTTATTGATAATGGTTTAGAATTTTTTTCTGGAGAATTTAATGAGTTATGCAAGAAAGAAGGGATTGTGAGACACCTGACAGTCTGTCAAACACCACAACAACACAATAAAAAGGTGTTACTGAACGGATGAATAGAACGATAATGGAGAGGGTTGGTTGTATGTTCTCTAATGCTGGTCTACTAAAGTCATTTTAGGCTGAAGCGATGTCTCTAGCATGTTTTCTGATTATCATGTCTCCGACTATGGCCATTGACAAAAAGATTCTACAAGAGGTATGGTTTGGATAACCTGTAGATTATTTTAATTTGAAGATATTTAGTTTTCCTCCGTATGCTCATGTAAATAATGGTAAATTGGAGCCTAGATCCATAAAGTGCATCTTTATAGGATATAAATTGGGAGTAATAGGCTAAAAGTTGTCGTGTCCCAAAACTAGAAAGATAGTTATTTGCAAAGATGTGATATTTGATCAATCTACTATGTTGCGAGGATCACCCCTTAATGAAACTACCAAGAGTTCATACGAATCATAAATCGCACAGAAAAAGGTGGATATTCAGTTTGAAGTAGGTTCCACATCTGACACACTAGAAAAGAATAGAAATCCTCCACAAAAATTCGATTCGTCATCATCTATTGCACATAATAGACCTAAAAGAGAAATAAAGCAATCGCAAAGGTACGCAGAGGCTCTTAATTGCAAAGACTCAAACAAGTGGATGATCACAATGCAAGAGGAAATAGAGTCACTTCACGAGAATAACACTTAGAATTTAGTAAAACTTCCCAGTGAAAAGTGAGACATTCAGTGTAAATGGGTGTACAAAAAGAAGGAAGGAATTCTGGAAGTTGAAAAACCTAGATACAAGGCAAGACTGGTTGTGAAGGGATTCAACTAAATCCTTGTTGACTTTAATGACGTGTTTTCTCTTGTGGTAAATCGTAGTTCGATTAGAGCTTTTCTTGGGATAGTAGCTATGCGAGACCTTGAGCTTAAGCAGTTAGATGTGAAAATAGCATTTTGCACGATGAACTTGAAGAGGACATTTAAATGCAATAGTCGAAGGGTTTCATGGTCTAAGAAAAGGAGGACCATATTTGTTTGTTAAACAAGTCTCTTTATGTGCTTAAGCAGTAACCAAGACAAAGGTATAAGAGGTTTGACACTTTTATTATTTCTCTTGGTTTTAAGCGAATCAATTTTGACAGTTGTGTTTACTTCAAAAAGAATCGCAATGGTTCGCCTATATACATACTTCTTTATGTTGATGATATGTTGATAGCTGCAAGCAATAAATAAGAGAATAGACATGTGAAAACTCAACTTAATAAGGAGTTTGAGATGAAAGATCTGGGTCATACGAAGAAGATACTCGGAATAGAGATTAGAAGAGACAGAAAAGAAGGTATATTGTACCTAAGTCAAAAGGGGTACATTGAAAAGGTTCTTCATAGGTTCAATATGCAAAGTGCGAAGCCTGTGAGTACTCCTCTGGCAACTCACTTTAGACTTTCATCGGTCTGTTCACCGAAATAAGATGTGAAGATAGAGTACATGTCACGTGTCCCATATTCTAGTACAGTGGGATCTCTGATGTATGTTATGGTTTGTACGCGTCCGAACTTAACATATGCAGTTAGTTCAATGAGTAGATACATGGCGGATCCCGCTAAAGAACATTGGAAAGTTGTCCAATGGATTTTCAGGTATCTTCGTTGTACTAGTGATGTTTACTTGTAGTTCAAACAAACTAGAGATGGTGTCATAGGGTTGGTAGATTCTGATTTTGCGGGAGATCTTGATAAGAGAAGATCACTTACAGGGTACGTTTTTTCGGTTGGGGGATGTTCTATAAGTTGGAAAGCTACTCTACAGAACACAGTCGCCTTGTCAACTACTAAAATCGAATATATAGCGATCACTGAAGCTTATAAGGAAGCATTCTGTTTGAAAGGACTCTTTGGTGAACTTAGTGAAGACCTTCAGATCAATATGGAGTTCTGTGACAGCAAAGTGCTATATTCCTAATGAAAGATCAAATGTTTCATGAGCGGACGAAACATATTAACATTCATTATCACTTTGTGCATGACGTAATCGCTCGAGGTGACATTGTTGTGAGCAAAATCAGCACTCATGACAATCCTAAAGTCATAATGATCAAACCGCTTCTTACAACCAAGTTTGAGCATTGCTTAGACTTGGTCGATTTTCATTATTGAAGATTACCCCTTTGAGGAGTGTTGTGGAAGAGGTGGAGAACTTGTTCATTGAAGTGAAGAATTATTTTTTTTGTTGAGTTTGATGTCACATCAAATTTAGGTGTTTTGTCTCGAAACCTTTGCACTTTTAGAATTCGTGTCAAGGGGGAGATTTGTTAGAATTTGACTCAAATTCAAAGTGAAACAAATTAATTAATATATAAATATTGGGAAAAATAGGAAACTCAGTTTGATTAAAAGTAGAAAACTTTATTAAAATATAAATTACTTAGTTTTCTTTTGTAATCAAATATCCATCCCTATAAATAGATACTAAGGGTCAGGGTTAGACATCAAGTTTTTTTCTTTCACCAAAATCCTCTTGTATTTTCTTCCTTTATATTAGTGAAATTCTTCTCCTCTGCCCGTGTTTTTTCTCTTTTGGGTTTTCCACGTAAATCCTGTTTTTTCCTTTTTTTTATTGTGTTTATTTGTTTGACGATAGTCATCGTTTCGATAATATAACAACCATGACTAGGATTAAGCAACTCAAGTACACGATTCATTGTTCTTTGTAGAATCATAAACTGGTTAATACTGCAAACACAGATCGGTGGTACAGCATACATAATAGGCTTGGCAGGAATACCATGGATTATAATACCATGGATTATAATGCCAGAGGTATGTGCCAATTCCGAGATTAAAATCTTCATCGTTGCTTACATATCAAGCTTGCCCCAATAGCTATAGGCAAGAGATTCATTTGAGTAAAACATGGTGCATAGTCTTGGTCAGATATTTCCTATAAATGTTAAAGCTCAAGCTGGGAGCCTGTTGACTTTAGTCCACTGGTCAGCTGCTTGGATCACTACTTACAGTTTCAATTTTATGATGGAAAGGAGCTCAGCAGGTCATCCTCCATTTCTTCTCTAACATAGTATATTAACAATACAGTTCTGAACTAAGATGTATCGGCAAATATCATTGCAGCTCAGCAGGTCATCCTCCATTTCTTCTCTAACATAGTATATTAACAATACAGTTCTGAACTAAGATGTATCGGCAAATATCATTGCAGGAATGTTTATCGTTTTCTCCGGAATCTGAGGCTTTACTGTTGTATTCGTTGCCAAGTTGGTTCCGAAGACAAAAGAGAGAACACTGGAGGAAATACAAGCTTCAATAACTCATTTGATGTAGTATTAGATTTATTCCTTTTTTTTATAAATAAAGTGGGGCATCCTTAAAAACTCCCCTTCATAATCGACATTAAATCAAGATTTAACGTCAAACAGCGGAAGGGGGAAAAAGATTTAACGTCAAACAGCGGAAGGGGGAAAGAGTGCGTTAGAAATATTATTAAATTAGCATAATCATAACAGTACAAGAATGGAATGGTTGTAATGACAGGCAAGGTTTCAAATCACGGTCCGAAAATGTGGTAGTGCCCGCCAAATAACGGTAGCGTCGTCTTCCGAGTTACCCGCTACACCCGCAATAGCGTCCAATAGCGTCTACGACGTTTGCAATAGCACCCGCGACGATCAAAATCACGGTAAACACAAAATGACCGAAAACGTGACTGCGACCGCGATTTGAAACCCTGATGACGGGTTCTCACGGCTACTACAAAAATACCCCAACTAATACCAAAAACCCTAAGATTGATCCCTAATCCAAACACAACTCAACGCATTCAACACAACAGGGATGACTAGGGAGCAAAGACTGACATCAAGCAATTCCTTCTTTAGCTAGACCGTCGGCTCCAATGTTTATGTACCTCGAAATGTGACGGACAACTAACCAGCCACCGGCTACGAACTCTGAAATAGAAGGGACCTCATGGAAAATATTTGGCGGGGCCTTTGCAGGATCCGAAATCCAACCAACAGGAACCTTTGAATCACTTTCTATGATTAATTTAAATATATATTTTTTAATTACGAATGCACCAATATGTATAAACAATATACGCATATGCCTTACTTTCATTCTTGTTTGTACACGTGATCATTTCCTGGGAGGAATGGTGCTGGTGATCCCTTTCCTTTTTACACCTATTGGTCTTAACAGACCCTAAACACACCCACAGGCTATTGAGCTTCTAATTATAACAAATGATCTGCTTTCTTTCATTCACAAAATCACAAATATAAGCTTACAGAAACTCTACTAGAATATTCCAAGATGGTTACACCTGTCAAGCTGTTATGCCAGCTCACCCAATTAGTTGCACCAATCCCACCAGACTATTATTATTATTAGCTAATATTCTCCCTACTTTCCATGTGTTCAAGACCTTCACCAGCAACATGTAGTTTGCTGCGAAACATGTGAAAGTAAGCACGAGACAAAGGTTTGGTAAGGCCATCTGCTTGCTGATGACGAGCAGGGACATAATTGATACTGACATCTAGGGTTTCAAATCACGGTCTAAAAATATGATAGCGCTTGCGAAATAGCGGTAGTACCGCCGTCCGAGTTACCTGCTACACCCGCAATAGCTCCCGCGACGGCCATAATCACGGTAAACATGAAATGACCGAAAACGAGATCATGATTTGAAACCCTGTTGACATCACCTACTGCAAGTCTTTCCCGAATAAAATGGAGGTCCAACTCAATGTGTTTCGAACGAGAATGCAAAATAGGATTGGCACTCATAGCCATCGCGCTTGTATTGTTACTTCAAACAATAGGTTTGCTCGAACACGAAACACCCATATCGTTTAGTAAGGCTTGAAACCATAAAACATCTGTAACAACTTCAGCAATCCCACGATATTCAGCCTCGGTAGTGGACCGAGAGACTCATCATTGACGTTTAGAAGTCCAGGAAACAAGGTTCCCGCCAAGAAAAACACAAAAGCAAGATATAGAGTGTCGATCATCAATGTTGCTCGCCCAATCTGCATCAGTAAAAGCTTCAAGTTGCAACTCCGTGCCACCGTTCCTGTTGAAGACTAACCCAAAATCAAGAGTCCCGCTTAAATAACATAGAAAACATTTTACCGCCATCCAATGTTGTTCACAATGAGCATGCATATATTGAGCAACACGGTTCATATTAAACGCAATATCAGGACTTGTGTGATTTAAATACAAAAGTGCCCCAACAACACTTCTATATAGTTTAGCATTGTGAAACAGACTCCCACCATCTTTACTTAGCTTAGGAGAGACTACCATTGGCACGGGAACGGGATAAAGCGGCTTAATTATCGCTTCATCTTGTCCTGTTATGATAATATCATCAACGTACACAAGAACATAGATGGAATGACCACCTATCTGTCGAATAAACAATGAAGCATCAGCTTATGTTCCTTTGAAGCCAATTTGAACCAAGAATGATCGTAACTTAGCATACCAGCTACAGGAGGCTTCTTTAAGTCCGTATAGTGCTTTTTCGAGCTTATAAACAAACTTGGAGCCATTAGCCACATATTGTTCAAACCCCAGAGGTTGTACCATGAACACTTCTTCACATAGTTCCCCATTAAGGAAAGCATTTTTAATATCAACATGTCGTAGTCTCCACCCATGTGTTACTGCCAACGATAAAATAACCTTCACCGTGGGTGGTTTAATAACCGGACTAAACGTATCATGGAAGTCCTGACCTGGAACTTGAACAAATCCTTTTGCTACTAAACGGGCTGTCTACCTTGCGATCGTTCCATTGACATTTTTCTTAATTCGGAACAACCACTTGCATCCGATTGCCATCCTGCTAGGAGAAAGTACCGCAAGACGCCATGTGCTATTTTGAACCAAGGTATCATATTCAGCCATAACAGTAGCTTTCCATGCAGGTTTCATCAACGCTTGTTGAATCAAAACAGGTTCTTCTTCATCAACCATTGCTTGAACAGAGAAGGCTTTGGGTTTAAAAATTCCAACTTTGTTGCGAGTGAACATAGTATAAGTATTAGAGGACAAAGAGGATTGACAAGCAGGATCATTAACTACGTTCGAAACAGTGGCTGCATCACACGATAATTCCTCTTGAGAAGCAAAAATAGAAGTAGTAGCAGCTGACTCCTCACGACCACTGCCTCTTAGACAAATCACCATGAGCATTATTCTGCCCCACCAAGTCCACAGGTTCCATAGAATCATTATTCTCATGCAAACTATTACTCCTTGGAAGAAGAGAAGTGGACGCACTTTCACCATGATCAGCGCCAACATTGACTTCAAGTGAACTGGAAACAATTGTATCGTGATGAGAAGAAAGACCACCAGTTTGAGTCAAACGATCAGCACCGGGTATGATTTCAAGCCTAGAAAACATTGTTGGACTAGGAGAATGAGTGAACTCAAAAGCTTGTCCTGCAAAAGGAAATACACCTTCATCAAACTGGATATGTCAGGAAACAATTAAAAACGTGCCCCTATGGTGCTCGAAACAAGTACCCCTTATGTTACACACTATAGCCAAGAATCGTGAAAGGTTTCGACCAAAAATCAAGCTTGTACGACTGAAACGGATGAAGACAGGGAAAACATCGACAACCAAATACTTGGAGATGATCATAGCTAGGTGCTTTGCCAAACAACTTGTCGAACGGAGATAAACTATGAAGAATTCTTGTAGGTAATCTATTGATTTAATATGCTGCTGTAACGACTGCATAAGACCAAAATTTCATTGGTAAGGAAGCTTGAGCAAGAAGAGTGAGAGCCGTTTCAACAATATGACAATGTTTGCGCTCGATAACACCATTTTGTTTAGATGTGTGAGGACAAGTAAGTCTATGTCGTATCCGAGTATTTTGAAGCATCTTGGTGAATGGTCGAAATTCACCACCCCAATCACTTTGTACTTCTTTTATTTCACAACCAAAGCTCACTCGAACCAGACGTTGAAACAGTTGAAATGCATATAACACTTGCGACTTATCCTTTAGTAAATAAACCCAAGTATATCTGGTGCACGCATCAACACACAAGTAATATTGAAATCTATTGGACACAACATGAGGAGTCCCCATAAGTCAATAAAAATTAAATGAAATGGATCATCATATATAGTTTGCGATGAAGAAAACGACAAAACATGACTTTTCTCAGAATAACATGCAACACAAGCTTCATCGTCATTAATAAAAGAGGTGCCAACATTACAGTCACGACACACTTTAAGTTATGTACCCCAAGATGGGTGACCCAATCGATTATGCCACAAGCGAAAATTGACAACTCCATTAGCAACATTACATTCAGCATGAATTTTATTATGCAAAGTAGAATCAAACTCATAAAGATCATCCTTCTCACGACCTTCAAGTATAACCGTTTTTATGTCTTCATCCCGAATTCAAGAAACACTTGATTATCTCTAGCCAGTTTAGAGATAAAGACTAAATTCTTTGATATTTGAGAAACATGGAGCAACTTATTTATGTGCAAGGTACGATTAGAAGTAATCAAACCTGATTGACGATACGAGAAATAGATATATCATTACCATTAGCAACCACAATCTTACCATGGCCAGTGTAGTATTCTCCATGAACAACATTATCCCAGAGTCAATAAATCATTTCCCAGAGGACTTCGAAGTTCCATGAGTCCCTATATAGTGCTACTGACCACACTCAGTTACTGCTAGGGATGTAAAATCGGGTAATCGTTCAGGTTTCAGTCGGATCATACCAAGTCAGGTAAAATCGAATACAGGTCAAGTCAGGTAAAATTGATGCTTCGACTCGGATCAGGTCAGGTCCAAGTCAAATCAAGTCGGGTCATTTTTAGGTTGATTTGACACTAGGTACGGTTTAGGTTCAGGTCGGATTACTTTCAGTTCGGTTCGATGCCAGTTCAGGTCCGGAGCAGTTAAAAAACAAGTTAATTCAGGTTCAGATGGACTTCAGGCAGATCTCGTTCAGATCGGGTCACATCATTGGTAGATAAAATTCAGGTCAGATCTCTATCATATACATATTTAGTTCAAATGGGGTTAATTTTTATTTTTGGATTAATTATTTTCGTCTTTCACGAACGTTGAACTGCAATTTGTAATTGTATATGATTTAGAGTAAATTGCTAAGAATATAAATAATCATGGTTCAATTTTATGAAAAATACAAATTTAAGAACTAAATTGAACAAATATGAAATTACAAATTAAAATTTAAATAAATTGAACAACACACATTGATGAGGGATCAAATAGAAATAATTTTAAATTGTGAAGTTGAAATTAATACAAAAAAATACTAAATTATACCCATTTAAAAAGTTATGGGCCAATTAAAAATATAAATAAGTAATAAGTATGGGCCAATTTCATATGCAAATATAATTTTAAGGACTAAATTGAACAAATTTGAAATTAAAAATAAAAATTTAAATAAATTAAACAACACAAAGGGATCAAATTGAAATGATTGTAAAATGTGAAAAAAAATTTGTAAAATGGACTAAATTGCATTCATTTCAAAAGTTGAGAAAAAAATTGAAACAAATATAATATATATATATATATATATATATATAATATAAACTATATAACTTATATGTAAAGTATATATATTATATATATAAACTATATAGCTTATATTTATATTATTATATACTATATATATTATGTACAAACTATATATATATATTATGTATAAACTATATATATATCATGTATAAACTATAATATTATATAATTTATATATGAAATATTGAACTATATATAAACTACATAGTTTATTAATATAAATTATATATAAACTATATAATTTATATTTATATATTATGTATAATTATAAATTATATATATTGTATAAATTATATAGTTTATTAATGTAAACTACATAGTTTTTATATATATACATATATAATATGGTTTAGGGTTTATGATTTAGGGTTAATCTATGGAATTATATATAAACTATATAGTTTATTAGTGAACTATATTTAAACTATATAGTTAATTAGTGAACTATATTTAAACTATATATAAACAATATATTCTAACTTATACTATATGTAAACTATATAAACTATAGTTTGCATATGAACTATATGTATAAACTATATATATAAACTATGTAAACTATATAGTTTACATATGAACTATATATATAGTTTATTAGTGAACTATATAAACTATTTATATAGTATATACTATATATAAACTATAGTTTATATTATATACTACATATTATAGTGATATTTATATACTATATATTATATAAAATATATAGTATATATAGTATAATTTACCTATGAACTATATATAAAAACTATATAAACTATAGTTTATATATAAACTATATAGTATAGTTGATATTTATATATAAACTATATACTTGATAAATGAATTATAGTTTACATATGAACTATATATAAGCTATAGTTAAACTATATAGTTTATATACGAACTATAGTTTACATATAAACTATAGTTGATATTTACATATGAACTATAGTTTACATATGAACTATAGTTTACATATGAACTATATATATAGTTAATTAGTGAACTATATAAACTATTTGTATAGTATATACTAGATATATAAACTATTTATATAGTATATACTATATATATAAACTATATATACTATATAGTATAATTTACATATGAACTATATATAAAACCTTTATATATATAGTGATATTTAGACTATATAATATAATTTATACTTATATAATTTATACTATATAAATTCAAAGTTTATATTATATGTATGAATACTATATAGTTGAATACATTAATTAATAAATGATTTATATAGTATATTTACATAAATAAACTATATATACTATATAGTAAAATTTACATATGAACTATATATAAAACCTATATATATATATATAAAGTATATGGTATATACAAACTATATATTATTTAGTTATTAGTATATATAAACTATATAATATATATAAACTATATGGTATATATAAACTATATTATATAGTCATAGTATATATAACTATATAGTATATAAACTATATATTATATAATAGTATAACATAATATTATTTATATAAACATTCATCCGTGTTCATAACTTTTTCATCCGTGTTCATCCCTAAAACCCTCCTTTGATCTTCAAAAACACCAAAACCCAAACCATTTCATATTTTTTTTCGATCAAACACCCAAAAATTCATCTCGTGTTCATCCGTGCCCATCCCACTTCTTCCCCAAACCATTATTTGATCTTCACAAACACCAAAACCTAAATTGATTCCTATTTTTTGATCAAACACCCAAAAGTTCATCCATTGTTTATCCATATTCTTCCCCAAACATTTACAAACACCCAAAGCTTAAAACCAACTTGGTTTTTCGATCAAACACCAAACCCAAACATCACTTCATCCTTGTTCATCCCAAAACCCTTATTTGATCTTTACAAACACTGAAAATCGAAACCCAAACTATTTGTTTAGATCAAACCCACCATTGTTCATCTTCTCTTACCCCGAACCCTAACCTAAACCCAAACCCAAACCCAAACCCAAACCCAAACCCGAACCCGAACCCGAACCCGAACCCGAACCCGAACCTGAGCTCGAACCTGAGCTCGAACCCAAACCCAAACCCGAACCTGAACCTAAACATGAATCCAAACCTTAACCTTAACCCGAACCCAAATCCAAACCCGAATCCAAACTATTTGAAACCTTTATTTTTTTCTACGATTTCATGGATAGTTTGTCTTACGAGTTGAATTATCCAGGTATTTCTCATCCCCTTTTTTCATTTTTTTATTTTTAATTTAATATTCGAATTAATATATTCTTTATTTGTTTTGTAGGAGAAAACCCAACTATCATAATGAAGAACATTCTGAAAGAGGTAAAGTGCCCATTCCTTTTTGTATATTCTTTATATATTTTGAAACCTTATTTTTTTCTACGATTTCATGGATAGTTTGTCTTACGAGTTGAATTATCCAGGTATTTCTCATCCCCTTTTTTCATTTTTTTATTTTTATTTTAATATTCGAATTAATATATTCTTTATTTGTTTTGTAGGAGAAAACCCAACATATCATAATGAAGAACATTCTGAAAGAGGTAAATTGCCCATTCCTTTTTTGTATATTCTTTATATATATATATATGTATATTTAAATTTTTTAATTTTGTATACTAACCCTGGTTTTTTTTTGCAAGGTGATGTAAATGATATACTATCAGAAGCAGTTGATATCAATAAATCATCTAAGAGGAAGGCTAAATATTCAGCCGAGTTCGGGAGAAGAACTTCTCATGTTTGGGAGCATTACACCTTCATCAAATCTGTCGATGGTTATATTTATGTTGAGTGTAAGTATTGCAAAAATAAAAGGTATAAAGTTGATTCTTATATTGGTACATCTAACCCTAGAAGGCATACTGAGAAATGCCAATCTTATAAGGAATATCTTGATGAAAATCATTCTTTGGTAAGTTCTTTTGATCAAAACAAATATTATGAATTGTTTGTTGAGGCTATTCTGTGTCATGGTTATGCATATAATATTGTTGAGCATGAAAAACTTAGGGATTTGCATCATTACCTTAATTCCTCTGTTAAGGATATATCTAGGTATACTGTTACTAAGTATTGCATGTTGGAGCATGAAAAGCATAAAAAATTGCTACTTGATTCAATGCATACTGTTTCAAGTCGTGTTTGTTTTAAATGTGATGGTTGGTCTGTTTGTACCTCACATTCTTATTTTTCTCTTTCATCTCATTATGTTGATAATAATTGAAAATTTCAGTCTAAAATACTTAATTTTCATCGTTTTCCTCCTCCTCATGATGATGAGTCAATATTTAAGTTTGTTAAAGAGATGATATGTTAGTGAGGTCTTGAAAAAAACATTTACCATTACACTTGTTAATTCTTCTGCAAATGATAAAATGGTCAGGAGACTGAAAGATGATTTTAATGTCATTCCTCCTCTTCCCAGTAATGGTAAGTACTTCCATATAAGGTGTGATGCCCACATTTTGAACTTGATAGCTCAAAAAGGTTTGAAGGTAATTGATTCTTCTGTTATTAAATTGCGTGAGATTGTTAAGTTTATTGATTCTTCTGATTCTCGACTTTGTGCATTTGAATTAGCTGTTAAAGACTGTGATTCTTCTTTATCTGGTAAGTTAGTATTGGATGTTCCTACTCAATGGAATTCTACTTACTTGATGGTTTATAGGGCACTTGAGGCTAGATTAGCAATTAATTTGTTTGTTAATAGGTAAAATGAGTTATATTTCATTATTGATCATGAGTGGGAAATTGTTCAAACAATCTGTGATTTTCTTGAGCCTTTTTATGAAATTACCACTCTGTTCTCTGGTTCTAAGTATCCCACTTTTAAATTGTATTTGACTAACGTTGTTGCAATTGAAAAATTATTGTGTGATGCTCATAATGATCCCTATGAAGGTATTTCTACAATGGCAGGACCCATGCTTGAACTATATGTGAAATATTGGTCCGATCACTCAATGATTTTGTCTTTTGCTGTTTTACTTGATCCTCGATATAAATTACAACTTCTGAAAGAATTGTACAATGTTCTTTATGTTGAGGATGAGGTTCAAAGGAGGGTAAGTCTCATTTTTAATGAGTTTTTTGAGTTATATGTAATTTATTAAAAAAATCACCTTGTGGTTCTTCCTCTTCTTCTTCTGTCCAAAGTAACATATCCTTAGGCAGAAGTGACTCAAGTTCTAATCGTCCTCAAACATTTAGAAAATCAGATCTATTTTAGGTTAGTTATTACAATTTTAAGTTGAATTTTATCTTATTTATTTCATTTTTTCATTTACTAATTTTTGTCTTTTATTTTTCAGATTTTTTATGTCAATTTAGCTGCTTAAAGGAGTGGACGATCTGATGTTGATTCTTACATCAGTTTGCCTCTTGTCCCTCTTACTGAAGAAACTGACTTTGATGTTTTGGATTATTGGAAAAATCAAATTATTTCATATCTGGTACTTTCTCGCATGGCGAGAGATATATTGTTTATTCCACTTACTTCAGTTGCATCTGAATTACCCTTTAGTATGGGGGGTCGAATTTTGAACAAATTAAGAGTTAAACTCTAACCTAAAACTGTTGAGATTTTTGTAACAACCCATAATTGATTGTATGGTTTTGAGTCGGAGGATAAGGATAAAGAATACTGCTGAAAACATTTTGATATTTCGATATAACAAATTAAGTTAAATGAATTTTAATATTTTCCAAATGATTTTCTAAGTATATTCGATAGAATTATTCGAATATCAAAACATTACTCCAAATCTTTCAAAGATCATTTTTAATCCTTACTCAAAGTGTAAAATTAAGTTTTAATCTTAAAACAATTTCAAAATAATTTTACAAAGTATTTCGAACCATTTCAAAGCCAAAAAATCCAGATTGCTCAGAGGGAACCGATTCCCCCCTGAATGGTTTGGCTTCGAGAATTCCAGTATGCTCGGAGGGAACCGATTCCCCCCCAGGGGGTACCGATTCCCCCTTGTATAACGGTCGAAATATTTGAATTTTACACTTAGGGAACCAATTCCCCCACGCTCCAAACTGTTTTATTAATTGTTTTCACACTAAAACGGCTATATTATTTTCTCTAATCATCCCCAACGTTCAGAAGTGATTCAAGGTGTATTTAAGCAAGCTTAGAAGCCATTGAAACTGTTTTATTAATTGTTTCACACTAAAACGGCTATATATTTTCTCTAATCATCCCCAACGTTCAGAATCAAGGTGTATTAAGCAAGCTTAGAAGCCATTGATCAATAACAAGAAACATCAAGCAATTAGAATCAAGAAAGAATCAAAGAGAAAGCATCAAACCTCAAGTTTGAGCATTTCAAGACTATTTTTCATTCAATATTCATTTTTCTTTCAAGAACACTTATTGTGCTCAATTGTATTTATTCTTGAGTGTTCTTTCTTTGTTCTAGAAATTGTGCAAACATATTTGCCTTGTGAGGTTTTCTTGTAAGTTGCAAATTTGTATTTCTCTTTGAGAAAATAGTGTTCTCAAGATTGGGGTATATCTTGAGGGAGTTGTAAGGTTATCTCTTTGGCCTCAAAAGAAAGAACAAATTAGTGAATTTTTGGAAAATCCTTAGTGTGGATAGCTAAGGTAGTGGACGTAGACTTTGGTTGATAAAGTCGAACCACTCTAAATCGCTGTGCAATTTCTTTTAATTTCTGCAAAAGCTTCCACAAATATTTTTATTGCCAATTCACCCCCTCTTGTCCGATTCAGTCAATCGATTTACTCAACAATTGGCATCATATCCTCACTCATTTGAAGGTTTAATCGCCTCTTGAGTCGATCCGGGAAGAGTTAAATCGATAAAGATGGCGTCTACTTCCGGTTCATTCTCCATGGAAGAATCCAGACCTATTGACGGCCTCCACACTTTAATGGAACAAATTATCGTCATTGGAAGAGGTGTATGATGATATTCATCAAAGCATTTGATATGGAAGCTTGGATGATAATCAAGAAAGGATATTCCTCTCCTATTAAGAAGGCAAAGAAGTGGAGTGTTCAAGAACGGAAGAAGCTCAACAAAACTCAAAGGCTATGCCACATGTTGTGTTGTGCAATTGATCCTAATATATATAAAGGAGTTTCTTCTTGTTCAAGTGCCAAGGAAATGTGGGATAAGCTTGAGGAGATCTATAGAGACAAGGAAGAAGAAGAACCAATAAAAGTGATGTCTCTATTAGCTCTCACAGAGCCAAAGGTATCTTCTAACTCAAATATATCAAATTCAAATCTTTTAATGAGTTACAAGATGCTTATGATAAATTATTTTTGGAGTTTGAGACCATGAACTCCAAATACAATAAATTGATTTCTAAATTTATTGCTAAAAATGACCTTCTTTTGAAAGCTAAAACAGACTTGGAAAATCAAAATGAAATGTGGAGAAAGGAGTTAGAGCTTTCAAAAATAAAATCTGAAAACTTTGAAAAAGAAATTTTCAAATTAAAACAAACTTCTTCTAGAAATGAAAATGGATTTGAAAATCAAACGAAATCTTGAAGAAGATTAGAAGTCTCAAAAATGAAATTTGAAAGTATTGGAAAAGAAAATTTTAATTTGAAAGATAAACTTGAATGTTTAACAAGAGAAAAAGAGATCATTCTAAATAATTCATCTAGTTTAATAATGACAATATGTTCACATTGTCATTATCATGGTCATAAGGAACATACTTGTCCTTTAAAGAAAGGAAATGATTTAAAATTAGACAAGTATGGGTTCCAAAAGGAACAAGAGGCATTGAAACTAATGTTCAAGGATCCAAAGCAATTTGGATACCATAATCTACTTAAGTCTCTTGTAGGTGTGTGAGAGCAATTGTGAAAGATGATGATATTTAGATGCTCTAAGCCACACATAAAAGGAAATGGGTACCTCTAAACTTAATGTTTTATTATTTGGTTGCTCATTTAGTTTATGCATGCATAAGGTTTAAAATGTGAATTATGTTTTATCTCATGTATGTTGAAAAATATTGTATGATGAACATGGTAATTTTTGGTAATGTTTTATAAACTAGTTCATCATATTAATTTTTGGTCAAAATTGTGTTTTTAAAAAGTAATTGATATCTCTTTAACAATTGATATCGATTTTTCAAGAACTTTGGTTTTGCAAAATTTTGACCTGAAATTTTTTCTTAATGTTATGCATAGATTTTTGTTTAAAATTATAAAGTTTTAATGCATAACATTTTCAAAACTTTATGCATGTTCTCTTAATCTCTATAATCAACATTGCATAATGTTTTATATGTGAATGGGTTAAAAGCATAATCTTTTGAAAAATAAATTTGATAAAAGATACAATGTTTTATTTTAAATGATTGCAAAATTGATTAACATTGCATCTATTTTCGATTATGCTTGTTGGTCATAAAATAGGGATATATATATACATGATACATTTAGATTTTATTAATATGACTATTTTGTACCTAGTTGCTAGGGATGAGCATGATGATTTGTTATGGCATAGGAGACTAGGACATGCTAGTATGAGTGTTTTGCAACGGCTAATTCAAGGTGATTTAGTTCGAGGGTTGCCTAAGCTTAAATTTGATAATGATAAAATCTGTGATGCTTGTGCTAAAGGAAAACAAAAGCGAGTTTCTTTTAAATCCATTAATGATTTATGAACTAGTAGAGTTTTACAATTGATCCATTTAGATCTTTTTGGGCCAACTAGAACTACTAGCTTGGTGGAAAACAATATGCATTTGTCTTGGTAGATGACTATTCTAGATATACTTGGGTTCTATTCTTAAGTACAAAAGATGAAGCATTAGAACATTTCATCACATTTTCAAAAATTATCCAAAACAAAAAAGGTTACTCTATCACTAGTGTTAGAAGTGATCATGGAACTGAATTTGAAAATCTTGGATTTATTGAATTTTTTAATTCTAATGGTATTATCCATAATTTTTCAGCACCTAGAACCTCTCAACAAAATGGAGTTGTTGAGAGGAAAAATCAAACTTTAGAAGAAATGGCTAGAACCATGCTTTGTGAAAATAATTTGCCAAATATTTTTGGGCGGAAGCCACAAATACCGCTTGTTATGTTGTAAATCGAGTAATGATTAGGCCAATTTTAAAGAAACTCCATATGAAATTTTCAAAAATAAAAAGCCTAACATTAGTTATTTCATCCTTTTGGATGTAAATTTTTGTTTTAAACAACGGTAAAGAGAACCTTGGCAAATTTGATGCTAAAAGTGATGAAGGAATTTTTTGGGTTATTCCTTAAATTCTAAAGCTTATCGAGTATTAATAAAACAACTTTAGTTGTAGAAGAGTCTATACATGTGTTTCGATGATAATCCCCTTCCGAGGAAGGATTCTTGTGTGAATGATGATGTAGGTGTTATAAATACAAATGACGTTAGACATGACGTTGGAGAACCATCATCAAAGGAAGAAACGAAAAATGAGGAAACTCATGATCCTCTTGAGAATCCAACCATTGAAGAAAGGGAAGTATCTTATCCAAGAGAGTACAACAATGTCAAGGATGGTGAAATTATAGGTAATCCATCCAAAGGGGTAACAACTCGATCTTCCCTTAGAAGTATTTGTAATTATGTTGCATTTATTTCATGCATAGAGCCTAAGAACATCAAATAAGCATTAAAAGATGAACATTGGATTATGGCTATGCAAGATGAATTAAATCAATTTGAGAGAAGTAAAGTATGGACATTAGTTTAAAGGCCAAGTAATAAATCTACTGTAGGTACTAGATGGGTATTTAGGAATAGCTTGATGAGAGTGGTAATATAGTGAGAAACAAGGCTAGACTTGTTGCTCAAGGGTATACTCAAGAAGAGGGCATAGACTATGATGAAACATACGCTCCCGTAGCTAGGATGGAAGCAATTAGAATGTTATTAGCATTTGCATGTTTCAATGAATTTAAATTATATCAAATGGATGTTAAAGTGCATTTTTAAATGGTTTTATAAAAGAAGAAGTGTATGTGGAACAACCTCCAGGTTTTGAAGATTCAATTTTCGGATCATGTTTTAAAATTGACAAAGCTCTTTATGGTTTAAAGCAAGCTCCTAGAGCTTGGTATGAAGATTGCCAATTGTTTAATTGAAAAAGGTTTTTCAAAAGGAAGGTTGACACTACATTGTTTTGAAGAATAAAGGTAAGATTTATTAGTAGTTCAAATTTATGTTGATGATATAATATTTGGTTCTACTAATGATGTTCTTTGCCAAGAATTTTCTAAGCTAATGCAAAGTGATTTGAGATGAGCATGATGGGGGAGCTCTCATTTTCTTGGGACTCCAAATCAAGCAAAGAAAAGATGACATCTTCATCAATCAAGCTAGTACGTCAAAGATATGCTCAAGAAGTTTGGACTGGAAAATGGGAAACCTCATGACACTCCAATGAGCTCTTTAACAAAGCTTGACTTAGATGAATGAGGTAAATGTGTAGATGTTAATTATATAGGTCAATGATTGGATCTCTACTTTATCTAACTGCAAGTAGACCGGACATTATGTTTAGTGTTGCTTATGTGCTAGATTTCAATCATGTCCTAAGGAATCACATTTACTAGCTGTTAAGAGAATCTTTAGATACCTTAAGGACACCTAGTTTAGGACTTTGGTATCCTAGAGACTCTAGCTTTAGCTTGCATGCTTTTTTCTGATGCGGATTATGGAGGATGCAAATTAGATAGGAAAAGCACATCCGGTACTTGCCAATTCCTTGGAAATATGCTAATTTCTTGGTTTTCAAAGAAACAAATTGTGTTGCATTATCTACCACTGAAGCCGAATACATTTCAGCTGGTAGTTGCTGTGCACAAGTTTTATGATGAAACAACAACTTTTTGATTATGGAATTGAAGTAGGTATCATTCCTATCAAGTGTGACATACTAGTGCTATTGTCTCACTAAAATCCCATCCAACACTCTAGAACTAAGCACATTGAAATAAGACATCACTTCATTAGAGACCATGTCACTAAGGAAGATGTAGTTCTAGAATTTGTTGATACTTTGCACCAATTAGCGGATATCTTTACAAAACCTTTAGACAAGGAACGATTTTGGACACTTAGGAGAGAATTAGGTTTGACCAACCTATCTTCACTGAGTGTTTAAAATAATTTTAACACTTTTAATAATAAATGAAAAATGCTTAATAGTAATTTTTGATTGCATTCATTGCTATTAGTTAGGGGGAGTTTATGATTCTTGATGAAAAATTAATTTATGTCAAATATCGTTTAAAGATTAATTGAATTGTTTGAACATGATTAATTTCAATATCTGAGTTGCCAATACCACTAGAGGAAATTAATTTAGCATTTTGGGTGTTTAAAATCGGATTTTAGCATTTTGGTGCAGAGGGAATCGATCCCCCCTTGAGGGAACCGATTCCCCCTTTGAAGGGGAACCGATTCCCCCTACAGGGGGATTGATACCCCCTGGGGTTCTGGTTAAACACGGGCAGAACCCTTATTTTTATTCAAAACCCTTTTCTCTCTTCCGCCGTTCCCTCTCAACTCTCTCCCTATCTTCATTCTTGCCTCAAATCATCGATTTTAATCGAAATTCACTTCAAATATCATCTCCTAAACTTGCAATCATCATTAAAATCGTGCAAACAACATCAAAATCCACTCAATCTCATCCTTCAAGGTAAAATTTTCTAAACTCCCTATTTTATTGATTTTGAACATAGGACTTGTTTTAATTAGTTCTAGGATGAATTTTAGATCGGGCATTGATTGTTTAGTGATTAGAAACTAGATATTACAACCAATTTCATCAAAAAACATAAGAATTTTCCAAATTTTAAATTTTCGAAATTAAAAAAAAAATGTTAATTTTCAAATTATTGTGTTTTGATTAAATTATGTTGTTTTTATGAAAACTATACATATATTGTTTCTCAAAACCATATTTTTCAAAAGTTTTTCAAAAACTTTGCCCATTAGGATTGATTTAGAGAATCTTGAAATATTGAGGACTCAATTGAGTTTTGGATTGATTGAATTGCATACATGTGTTTTCTAAATTGCAGGTTATTACGATTTCTTAAACCATGTCCAATCCTAAACGTGCTAGGTCATCATCTAGTCGCTCACACCGTCAACCAAAACCACCTCCAAATCCTCCTCATATTCCAATTTCTAATTCTAATCCCATTGATCCTAACTTGACTATCCAAAATTCGTGTTTCATCAGCCTGGTCCTAGAAATCATCATTTTTGGTATTATCAATATTTCGACTCTTACAAAATCCGGGAAGAACGTATTCCTTCTCGTCAAGCTATGTTAGCTATCAATTTTAAATATTTTCCTCTTTTACAAGAGTGGAAATTTGATAAACTCTTTGACCTTGAACCCATCGTTTACCATCAACTTGTTCGTATTTTCTATTCTAATGCTGTTTGTGTTAAAAACCAAACTGAAACTGAAACCATAGGAATTCGTTCCTACCTCCTAGGAAAATTCTTATATATTGACTCGGCTTACATAGCCAATACATTCGGACTAGATAATGATGGTATTTCAAATGAAAAATAGGTTTTAGGATCTCTTTATAAAAAGAAGGGATAGTGCAAGTGTCTTAGACCTTCATGAACATTTTCTTCATCTAATGATTTCTTGGTGGTTTCCACCATCCGGAGGTCGTTATTCTACTCTTAGAGCCTTAGATCTTTGGTGGTTACATTTTTTCGAAAACAATATTAAAATTAACCTACCTCAGATTATTTTTGCTGAAATTGTTGAAACCGTAAATCTTGTTCCTAACAAGAAACTCTGTTCATCTCTTGTTTACGGTTGCATTTTGAGTAATCTGTTTTCCAAAGCTGGGCTTAGAGTCGGTCTAGATGCCGTTTTCCCCCTTAAGAAACAAATTAACCTTCTTTCCTTAACGAGAGCGGGATGGATTAAGGATAAGAAAACCAGTGAATGGGTTCGATCTTCTGCAAATACTCCGGGAGCTAGTTCTTCACAAGCTCCACCCGAAAGCGGATGAAGATCTCGAGCTTGAGCAATTAATGCGAGACATCCATGAAGCTGAAGATGAGCCTGAGCAGCCCGAAGAGCAAGCACAACAAATGCATCAAATGCCTCCATATTTCCAATCCTTTATGGAGACATTCGATTTCCGATACGCTACCATGGATTCACGTTTTTCTTCTATAGAGTCCCACTTATCCACAATGGAAGCTCAACAATTAGAAATTCTTCGGGAGATACGTGTAAACAATGAAGCAACCAACGCGCGTATTAATGACCTCACTCACGAAATGGCCACTATGCGAGCTCGTTTTCCTCATCCTGATCCTGATATGTGATTCTATGTTTTGCTTTGAACTCCAAACTTATTGTTTTAACATTTTGAATATTTTGGAATGTTTGAATTTGTGGATTGATTGACTTTGAATTTGTTTGGATTTATGAATGGTTAGAAATTATCTATTTGGTGTGATTAAATTTATTCATTATTGCATCATTTACTTCATGATTAGATATATGACCAATTTTGACATTTCACATTAATTATGAATATTGATTATAAAACTAATGGCTAACGTTTCTCTTGCTTGTGATCTTAGCAGCTTATATTATATATAATCAATTGGCTAAATGATTTCTTAAAATGTATTTTTGATTTAACAAAAAGGGGGAGAAGTTAAATGTGTTTTAAATGATAAATGAGAGAAGTGTTAGTGTTAAAGTAAGGGGGGAGTAATTTCAAAACTTGATTTCAAAATCTTAAAATTACTAAAATGTTTTGTTATATCAAAAAGGGGGAGATTGTTGAAAACATTTTGATATTTCGATATAACAAATTAAGTTAAATGAATTTTAAGATTTTCCAAATGATTTTCTAAGTATATTCGATAGAATTATTCGAATATCAAAACATTACTCCAAATCTTTCAAATATCATTTTTAATCCTTACTCAAAGTGTAAAATTAAGTTTTAATCTTAAAACAATTTCAAAATAATTTTACAAAGTATTTCGAACCATTTCAAAGCCAAAAATTCCAGATTGCTCAGAGGGAACCGATTCCCCCCAATGGGGTACCGATTCCCCCCTGAATGGTTTGGCTCCGAGAATTCCAGTATGCTCGGAGGGAACCGATTCCCCCCCAGGGGGTACCGATTCCCCCTTGTATAACGGTCGAAATATTTGAATTTTACACTTAGGGAATCGATTTCCCATAGGGGGTACCGATTCCCCCCACGCTCCAAACTGTTTTATTAATTGTTTTCACACTAAAACAGCTATATTATTTTCTCTAATCATCCCCAACGTTCAGAAGTGATTCAAGGTGTATTTAAGCAAGCTTAGAAGCCATTGATCAATAACAAGAAACATCAAGCAATTAGAATCAAGAGAGAATCAAAGAGAAAGCATCAAACCTCAAGTTTGAGCATTTCAAGCCTATTTTTCATTCAATATTCATTTTGCTTTCAAGAACACTTATTGTGCTCAATTGTATTTATTCTTGAGTGTTCTTTCTTTGCTCTATAATTGTGCAAACATATTTTCCTTGTGAGGTTTTTCTTGTAAGTTTGTAAATTTGTATTTCTCTTTGAGAAAATAGTGTTCTCAAGAATTGGGGTATATTCTTGAGGGAGTTGTAAGGTTATCTCTTTGGCCTCAAAAGAAAGAACAAATTAGTGAATTTGTTAGAAAATCCTTAGTGTGGATAGCTAAGGTAGTGGACGTAGACTTTGGTTGATAAAGTCGAACCACTCTAAATCGCTGTGCAATTTCTTTCAATTTTCTGCAAAAGCTTCCACAAAATTTTTTATTGCCAATTCACCCCCCTCTTGTCCGATTCAGTCAATCGATTAACTCAACAAATACCTTACTGTGGTTAACGAGTCTTCTATGTTAAGGTAATCCAAATTGTTTTTTTTATATTAATGTCATTAATATTTCAAATTGTTTATTAATTATTTTAATTTTCCTTTTAAATTTTTAGGGTGTCTAATGCTCATTGAAACCATTGGAATTGGAGATTCTGTCTTCTTTATTCCCTTCAAAGGTAACTTAATATTTTATATTTATTATGTTTATTTAATAAAAGTTTCAAATAGTTCATTAATAATTCTTTTTTATAGGGTGCCTTACAAGAAAAAATAGTTGGTGCTTGATTATGCTTTATATTGTTTGCTTATGTTTGATATTGCTTGCTTCTACTTGATATTTGTAAGGGTTTGGCAAAGTCAGAAATGTTTGAAACTGTTGGCCATCGAATTCCCTTTGGCTTTACCACTGATTGTATGCTTTCTTAATGCAGGATGCTTGCTGAATAGATGCAATGATGCTTGTTAAATTTGTACAGTGATGTTTTTCGGTTACTGCTGTCTATTACTCACTGATGCCTTGTAAATTATTGTTATTGGTATGACTTTAATCAATTTTTGAACCTTATAAATTCTTATCTAAATAGTTACTCATGTTAAATTATGTTGGTGGCATTTTGGCTTTTAAAGCTAGAAAGTTGCCCATAATTAAACATGTTGGCATCATTTAGGTATAAAGGCTTGATGATGATATTTCTGGTAGTATAGTTACGCTTTTAGCCTTGTAAAACCTTAGCTATAAGATCTAAGAGCATTTATTTCAACATAAGTTTATTTTGTTTAGTTGATTTTATTGTAATTTTAGTGTATTCAAGTGTGATAAAATTAACTTCATTTATAAATTTTTTGTTTTAGTATTTGTTTTGTTATTCAAGTTTCAAGTCTTTAATAAGTTAATCATTTCAACTAATATATTTTTATTTTAAAATTTCAAGTTAAGTTATACTTAAATTATTAATCAATTTTCACATTAAAAGTAAACTAGATTTATGAATATTTTAACTCAACTTATATAATTTAATAAAATCATGTTCAATAAGACAATATCTAAATTTAATTTAGTGATTATAAATAAAATTTATAATATAAGAATTATAAATAATATAAAGAATTGGAATTAATATAAAAACCAAATTTATAATATACAAATTATAATTAATATAAAAACTAAATTTCAAAAAGTAATCATATTAATTTAATTATCATAAGTTTATTATAAATTTAAAATAACATAATTATATTAATTGTAACTTGTTACTTATAAGTCAGGTAAATATCAGATCACTTTAACAACATGTCGGATCATTTACAGGTTGAGTCAATTACAGGTCGGGTAGTACCAGTTATTTACCAGGTTAATCTCGGGTTCGGATTCATATCAGTCGGATGCAGTTCGGGTTTGGGTATCATATTTTCGGTTCAATTTGGGTTCAGGTCGTTCTCAGGTCCGGTTCAGATCCATAATTTCCAGGTCTAACTCGGGTTCAGGTCAACACCAGTTCCGACTTGAGTCAGTTTTGGATCACCACAGTGCAAGTTAAAAACAATTTTGACTCGAATCGATTTCAGTCAGTTTTACAGGTTGGGTAAGCTTTTTACAGCCCTAGTCACTGCTCCTGATGCAGTACCATCCCTCGACCCATGACAATTGCATGAATATCCTGAAGTATGAGCACACATATTAGCAGATGGAGTGCCAACCGAAGCCTTACTATCACCTGAAACTCCTTTAAATGTTTGATCGAACCTATAACAACATCTATCCACTAAATGACCAAGTTTACCACACAGTGGACATTGAAACCGAGTGCAACCATGACCACGACCGCCCTGATGATGAACATGCGACCCAGGGAATTGGCCAGAGGATTTTACTACTCTTTGCTCCGCTGAATCAGTAACGTGAAGACAAGAAATATTTGCACTAACGGATAAGCTATCAGCCTCCTCAAACCCACGTTGTTAGATTTTTGCATCCACCAATATAAATACACTACATATATATACTATATAATACAATATATATAATAATATAATATATGCTATAAATAATATATAAATATATATATATATATATATTATAATAAATATATATATAATATAGTATATATATTATTTATAGCATATATTATATTATTATATATGTTGTATTATATAGTATATATATAGCATATTATTATTATATATTTTATTATATTTATAACTATATATATACAACCCCATTGAGAGAGTAAAGGGTTCCCGACTAGCAATAATCACAGCAAGAATGGGCAATATTCAAACGGTGGCCCATTAAGAATCCTCGCCTCCTGCTCATTCTTGGACGTCAGGCTTCCACACGCGGTAAAAGCGTCACAAATCTCTTTGACCTAAAAAATAAAGGCCCTCTTGCTCAAGTCCCCTTTCTGAATTGCCTTCAACCGATAATGTAAATTCATTATGATGGTCGTTGACTTACTTGCAAAAAACTTGTTGACAGTGGACCAAACTGTGGCAGGAGTATCACCTCCGACGAGATGAGGAAGAATTGATGGACTCATCGTGGAGAGAAGCCATGAAGCGAGCACACTATCCTACGCCACTAACACCTCGTAGTCCTCATTTTCAGTAATGGTTGTGTCCTCCTAAACCACCTTCGAGGGAGGAGGAGTGATATCACCAGTCAATAATTTCTCAAGACGGTGATTCATCAATGCCAAAAGCACCTGTTACATCTATAACAAGAAGTTATGGTCATCCAAAACGATGATAAGCCTCTTGTTGGTGAAGGCCTTTGTAGGAAAGCAGATAAAGCCTCCACTTCACCCATACTAATAGCAAATATGAGAAGAACGATATTAGTGTGGCAACTTGTCATTTTAAGCTTGTATTTTTCTGAAGAACGATATGATCATCTTGTGTTGTCCTGTCTTCTTTGTCTCTTATCTTCATCAAAGTCTTAGAAGAAATGTTTCATCTCTTGAATTCTTGTCGTGCTTAGATATATGATCTTGATGCCTCTTCGATTTTCAAGTGTAATTTACTTTATCAGAGTTGTTTCTTCAGGACTCTATGGCCAATTGATGCTTGAAGGGTTTACTTTTTCATAGTCAACTCTCCTTACTTTCATGTTTTTCCCCTGACACTCCAAATGGTGAAGTTCATTCTCAATGTCTTATTGGTCTGATTCTTATTATCTCAACATGATCTAGGTCTTTAGTTGTACCCCAATATGGGTACCTTCGTGAATCATCCTTATTTGAGTGCCAACATTTCAACTTTGAATGCTCTCACTCTTGTATCTTTTTATAAAAAATCTCATGTTACCAGTTTGTAAAAAAACAAAGGTGACATTAGAACATATTATATTCTAATAGCTTGAGGGCTTATCTTTATGAGGTCTCATAACCAAATGGACACCAAAAAAATGCCTTGAAACTTTTCTATGTGTTGAGATACCAAAAAATATCAAAATAAACCACACCCCTTCTTATTAAGGTGATTGTTTGCTTCATGATCAACTACTACAAAGGAGTGTAGGAATTCTATCCTGGAATCTTTTCATCTTTCAAAACTTATTGTTTCAAAAATTGGAGAATGCCTTCATTTCTATTGTACCACTTATTTTTGTTGCTTTGATTTTTTTATTTGCTCTCATGTGGCATAATAAGTATCATTAGCTTAAAGGACCTCCTTAATTCCTGAGAGATTGTTCTGTTTAAAAATGTTTTCCTCCTTTCAATTGTTTTTAAGATTCAAATGAATGAAAAAATTATAAAACAAAAGAGTACACATTATTTTAGGCTCACAATTGAAACAAATCATAAAGTCATTGAATATCGAGTAAATCAAATGTATATATATATATATTGATATATGTTAAGATGAAGGGGATGTTTTTGGGTTGGTTCTTTATTCTTCTATGGTTTCAATCCTTGAAAAGTCATTCCTTTCTCGGTACCTACAAATAATGTGACATACCCATCTATCTTGGCTTGCAATTTTAATCGGATGTGGACAAAATGACGCAATTAGAATAATCAATTACTAGACTTTTAATAACATTTTTTGGTTCTCTAAAATCCTCTATTTGTTCAAGCTTCATAGACTCATTTGTAGAGGTAGTACAGAAAAATCAATTTTAAAATAGAATTCCTGAGTGCTTGTGTAAAGTTGATTATAATAGATGCTTCTCAACTCCCTTAGTTCATTTCTACTGAAACTCATTATTAATTCAAACCATAGCCATTACTGTCTTTATTCCTTGAACTTTATTAACTTTATTTTCACTTGCCCTTATTTAGGCGTAGCTGAAGGATTCATCTCGTCACAGTGTCTTCAATTTGATAATCACAATGGAGCAAACACAGAATTTCCAGGCATTTGACCAATGTCATGGTTTAAATGTAACATATTCATAAATTTGGGGCTTTTGAGTTGCCTCTATAACTAAACTTTAGCAAAATAGCTCAACTTTATTACGTTTACTTTATAATAATAATTTATTAACCTTTTGAGTATTTGGATTTAGAATTTCTTAAGTTCATCGAGAAGAACATGTTATAGTCTAGGTGTCAATGATGGTTAAGAAATCATATTTTTAAGGTTTAGTTCCCAAACGACTGACCTAAACCAAATTCATCCACTCCACCATTCCATTTGTGAAGACTATGATCATCACTAAATGTCCTCAACAGAAGTGTAGTCTAATCAGTTTTGCTATGTCATACACAAGAGATGAACCATTTGTCTGCTCCTATACGTACTTGATTGCCAAGCTTCTTGACCATATCTTCGTGAGAGGAGAAGGTTATATTGGTCCCTACAAGAAAAGGGTAAGATGTTTGGGTGTAACCTCTTAAGCATGATTAAGGTTATTATTTTCCAGGGGTTCGATCTTATCACTTGTCAAAAGCTATGAACCTTTTATAGTATTTATTGAACTTTAAAAATAAATTTGTTTAATTGCTCATAGTCTGAAAAATGAGTAGTGTTCATTCAATTAAACAATTTTAAAATAATTC
The DNA here is from genome assembly GCF_006381635.1 of Hibiscus syriacus. Taxonomy (NCBI): domain Eukaryota; kingdom Viridiplantae; phylum Streptophyta; class Magnoliopsida; order Malvales; family Malvaceae; genus Hibiscus; species Hibiscus syriacus. The sequence goes on from NW_024062657.1 coordinate 1,005,892, forward strand.
GAAAATAAAGAAAGGTCAGAAATAAATTCAATCAAAACATGTTGGTTTCATGGAAGTGTAACTAAACTCCACAATGGAAGAATAACAACCTCATATGTTGATTATAGAATGTCCCTTATTATTCATCTGATATGGTGGCACTTGATTTGATGAAATGCTACATCTTGCTCTTTGATGCCCCGCATGGGTTCATCATTGATTGCTCAATCAATTATTGTTTTAACATCCCATTTTCAAAAAAAATATTTCTATCTCCTTCAACAGTGGCCTACAATTCCCTGTAGAATGCCTAGATGCCCCCAAGTGGAAGTCACAGACACTATCTTGATCATAGCTATAGGAAAAAGGGTTTGTTGTCACTTTCATCAGCCTGAGAATGAGGTATTTACCTTTAGTCAAATGGGGAACAAATCTAAGATGGACATTTGTAACACCTCTAGAGCCTTTCCTACTCGTGAGATTTTCTTTGTTCGGTTCGAATGACTAGCTGACTCTTTTCTTTTGCAATTGAGGAGAGACTGGAAATGGCATTCATTCACCTCATCTGCTTTCTCTTCTTGATCAGTTGGGCTTTTAGAAGTGACTTTTAAGTTTCCTTGTTTGATTTCATTTTCTATTATTTCCCCATTTGTCACAAGATCCTTGAAGTCTTTTGTTGAATTTGCAAGCATTAACTCAAAGAAATGAGCCGTAAGAGATTTATGGAACATATATGATATTTATTCTTCTAATATGGGAAGTTGAACTTGTGTTGTCACCCTCTCCACCTTAGGGCATATTCTTTCAAGATTTCAGTAGATTTCATCTTCATTCTCTGAGATATGGATGTTTTAAAGCCAAATCCTTGATATATCGATATTGCTCGAAGAAGGCATTGGCTAAATCGACCAATGTTCTAATTTGTTCTTTGTTCAACCGATTATACCATACTACAACTTGTCCAGCAAGACTATCATAGAAATAATGAGTTAACAACTTATCATCATTCAAATACCCTTCAATCTTTCTACAAAACATCTTTTGATGAATCATACGACAATTGGTGCCATCATATTTCTCAAAATTAGGCACTCTAAATTTATGTTGGATGACCAAATCGAGGACTAAAATGAGTTCTCTCACTTCCTGTTCTTTGCGAGAGTATCAAATCTTTTTATAACTATAATTGCTTTCTCTAACAGTTTAAATTTACTTTCAAATTGATTAGGACTAATGAGGTTCTTCCTCATGCTCAAGTGAGATGCCACATGTTACGTTATCATTCTTAACGTGTTAGCCTGGTAACACTGATATACTTCAACAACTATTTTCTCTCTATCAATAACCTTTGTTTCCAACACCTGGGTCATTTGAATCAATACATCTTGTTGAGAACTCGATGCTTGATTTCTTATATCTTGTTGTAACTAAGTCATCTGCTCTTGCAACTGATTATGTGTGTAATACCCCAAATTTTATCTAGTGACTAAAATGTAAGTCTTAAAAGTTTAGTAACTAAAGTATAAACTTTGAAAAGTTTAGGGACCAAAATTTTAATTTTTAAAAGGTATATATGTTAGACTGTAAATGAACAGTTTGGATTAAAACAAATATTTTAGTGGAAATCAGATTTTCAGTAGGGGATTTGTGTTAAAAGCTATAAAACGGTAAAGTTCGGTATTGAACTCGGATATTTAGATCGAACCAGAATATTATAATAATTTGAAGGATGTTAAAAATGGTTGGAAATATTATTTTTATACTTTAGATCAGAGAAATTTGGCTCAAAACAATACAATTTTTTTCAGATTTGACCTAAACAGTGGAATTTTAGTGACTAAAATATAATTTTTAAAAATTGCATGGCTAAAGTGAAAAGTCAAAGCCAAGTTGATCCATTTTTGACCAAGGAATATTTTAATGGAGAATATGACAATGACAATTGGTAATTTGTAAGTTTCATTAATGGAAAAAATGAAAATTTTTAATAATTGAATAAAAAAAATTCAATTATATTAGTATTTAGCCACGTGTTAAGGCAAATTATCATTAGAATAATCAAGAAAAGTTTAGCATTTTCCAATTTTTTTCTCTCTAAGTGTCGAAACTTCAAGTTCTTCGAGTTAAAATTTGTATTTTGATTTTTGAAACTATTTACTTGATTTTTGAGTTTAGTTATTAAATAGAGAATTAATCTACGTTAAATTCTCTATCATCTAATTCATGGTGAAGATGATTGTATAATGAGATTTGATTATTACGGTTATGAAGAGTTTAGTGATTTTAAAGAGTTGTTGAAGGTTTTTATGTTTTTAATGGTAGTGATTATTTCTAAAGCATGTACAGACATGTTAGGGTTTGTGATAATGATGATATTTTGATTCAATTTGATGTTGATATGATTAAAAATGCATGAATTTAATCATAAGAGGTTGAATTCATGATTGAAATTCAACAAAAAGTTCCCCTAGGTGACTTAAGTTATTTGGCCATAGGGAAGAAAATTGGGGGAAGATGTTGAAAATTTTCCTATGGATTAGAAATGATATTAGAAGTATTCTATGTTGTTTGGAGATTAATTTGGATCAATTTGGAACCTTAAAAGTGCAAAAGGGCTAGTTTACAAGTTTTTGAAATTATGGGATATTATTGTAAGATTGAAATATTTGAAGGATTCCATGTTGATTATTGATATTTACAATGTTGGAAATTTAGTTGGAAAGTTTGTTGGGAACCAAATTGATAATTTGGTAATTTTTTTGGTGGAATTCAAAAGGTCCCAAAACCTTGGGGACTTGTTTGCAAGTTTTTAGATGTAGAGGTATTATTTGGGTAAATATTGAATGCTGGAAAATTTATTAGTATGCTTAATTTTGAATTAAATATTGAATGCTGGAAAATTTATTAGTATGCTTAATTTGAATTAAATATTGAGTTGGGGTTGAATTACAAATTTATAAAGTTAGGTGGTTGAAAATCAAAAGTTAGGAAAGTATGAGTTAAATTATAAATGTTTGGAATGTTGAGGTATTGATTTGAGTAGTTTATTAAAGTGCTGAAATTTTTGTAATTAATGTGCAATGATCTTAATGGTGAAGGACCATTATGAACTAAATGGAAAGGTTGAGGTGAATTCTAAAAAGAATTCATAATTTATGGCTTATTTGTGTAAATTAGCAAAAGACGAAGAGGTAATGATGAAAATTAATATTCATGGATTTGTATGAGTATTTTGAGAAGTTAGAAATTTTAGAGAAGATAAGATTTAGTTTGATATCCTTTTAATCTCGATTTTTATTTTATAAATTTTCGAATGTTAAAATCAGCTTATGTTAGTACGATACTAATATATAGTTCGAACACTTTGTGTTATTATTTGGTATTGTCAGACCACGATAAATCTAGCAATCTGAACGATTCGAAAGGAAAAGAAAAAGCATGTGATTAGGAATATCGCGTAAAGGGTAATATAGTGAGGCAAAGGTGAGTGTAGTTACTTATTTAATTATTTTGATCGAGAATGACTTACGATAAGTCAACCTCATTCCAATTTACAACATGATTTATAAAGTTTATAAAGAATAATTTCATAATATTTTATATCATTTTTATGAATGATTTAGGGTATGAACTGCCCAAGCATGATATTTATTATAATGGATTTATTTATGATATATGAGTCCATTGTATGTATATTGAGAATTATTGTTACATTTGGCATACCATTAGTTAAGTACTTTCAGTTATCAGCTTTGGTACATTTGAGTACCAATGTTATCAGTTATCATATCAGCTTTGGTACCTTCGTGTACCAATGTCTAGCACCGTTGGTGTTCAGGTTATGACTGCACTGAAGTGCATCATATCTCAGTATCAGTTATGATTTGCACCGTGTTATGCATAGTGCGTAGCTTACTCATGTATCTTATGTTCTCATAAATATGCATTGTGCTATGAAAATGAAGATGGAAGTTTGAAAGATTTCCAGTTGACAGAAAGCATGATATGCTTATTTTATCAAAAATTAATTATTAGAATTTTCATGAGTTCATGACTTAAAAGAAATTTCAGGTCTCAGTGAAGAAATTGACTTGGATAAGTTGGTTTGCTAGTTTAATGTTTTAATGAGAATTATTTTATATATGTTTATGATATTTTGAGATTTTTCTCACCTTAGATACTACTTCCTCAATAAGTTATACTTAGTGTGTGATGATTTTCACACGTAGGTTCTAGTTAAGATAAGTACGAGCAGTAAGGAGCCACCAGAGCATCTTTTTGTAAATACTTATATATCATCAATATCAGTAAGACATTTATGTTATCACTTTTGACTTTTTGTGGCATGTATAATTATGTCAATAGTTCTATTTATCGTATTTATTTTAAATACTCTGTAATAGTAAACTAGAACTACTTTAGTCTATTTTATTTAGTTTAGTTTTACTAGTATTTATGCATGAAAAGAACATATTATATTATTATGTACATGCCACTAGAATGTTGAAATTATTGATCTGGTATGGCCTTATGATTTTATTTAGGATGCTACTCCTTACTAACATAATGTTATGTGTTTGTGGTTAGATGTCGAATGCGAGGTCCCTAGAAGAGCTACCAAACAAAAGGTTCCTAAGGGAACCGATAGTGGAAGTAATAATGAGGTTGAGCATGAACCTCAATAGCAGGGAGCACAAAAACATCATGGGATGCCAGCTCTAGATCAGGGGACTTTCTTACAAGCTCTTTAGACTACATTAGCAAGATATCAGCCAGCTGCAGTACCTCCCTTTTCTCTACCTCCACCTCCACCTCCAGCTCCTCCAGCTTCGAGAGTGCTAATTCCAAAATAATTAAAGAGTCTGGGAGCTTCTGAATTTAAAGGTGAAGCAAATGAAGGTCCAGTTGTGGTAGATATATGGTTGAATGATGTGAAGATTATGTTGCAAAGTATTCATTGTTCTGATAAAGAACAATTAGAAGGCGTAGTTTCATTGTTGAGATGACATGCCAAGATCTGGTGGAAAAATGTTACGATATGTGTCCCTTCAGATCTGATTACTTGGGAGTTTTTTCCCAGAGGAATTCTAGAAGAAATATATAGGGGAACAATATTATTAAGATGAAGCAAGACTTTTTCAATTTGATCGAGGGAAACATATATGTTTATGAATATGAGTGCGAGTTTAATAAGCTCACCCGATATGCTTCAGAGTTGGTCCCCATAGAGAAAGATGTATGCCAGAAGTTTATTTGAGGTATTCGCCATAGACTGTGGCAACTTTTGTTAACTGGCAATCTGCCTACCTTTCAAGAAGTAGTAAATAAAGCTAAGGATTTGGAAACGACACAAGAGGAAAGAGTTATGTTTGATCAGAGGCGACAGACAAAGAGATCAGGATGATCATCCTCATCTCAATCTAAAAGAGGCCGAGGTTCAGGATATCAGTACTAGATTAAATCAGAATTTGGTGCTTCTAGTAGTAGAGGATTTGAGGCTAAGGAAAAAGGGTGTCAGACATAGACAATGGCTACATGAGTTGGCAGATTAGCTTAGTCTCAAAGACAATACCCATTATGTATGCGTTATGGAAAGTATCATCCTGGTGAATGTAAAGCAGGATCAGGAGTTTATTTTTGTTGTTGAGACCCTGGTCATTATATGAGAGACTGTCCAATGGCAGGAGAGAGATCTGTTCAGACAGAACGATCAGTGGTAATGCCTTAGAGAGGTGGTCGAGGTAGAGGGAGGGGATATTCAGAGACAACCTCCCAGTCCGATGTTCGTGCTCCAATCAGAATTTATAATATCAAGACTAATGAGGATTGTGATAACCCAGAAATCATAGCGGGTACTTTCTATCTTTATGATGAGTATGTATTTGTTTTGATAGATTTGGGTTCTATACGTTCCTATATTAGCTCGGAATTAGTTAAAAATAAAAATATTGTCACACCACAATTTAGGCGTCAAATCATAAGTTTTAGAAAACTTCAGGAAATTAAGGGACCAGCCTTGAATTTTTCCATTTTTCTGGTAAAGTGAAAAATAAACCCCCCAGTTGAACAACTGAAATCTCTAATTTTCCCTACACCAACCCTAGTTGTCGAGCCTCTCGATCGATTCACCCCGCTCTGACCGTCGTTACGGTATTCCGACCGTCCCAATCGAACTGGCGTCCCACCCAAACCAAACTACAATCGTTGAAGGCTCTTGATCGGTCGCCAATCGTCGGGATCGAATGATAGAAGGTTCTGTGATAACCCACATTGTCATCTCGATTTATGTCGATTCTAGTCACCTCGAGCGTCATCTTGCCTCACTACCCCGAGCACTAAAATCCCCAGCTATGTGCGACCAAAACCCGACCGTGTTTTTGGTCGAAAATCATCCTATCGTCAACCACCGTCATGGGTAAGCTTTGATCGTTTTTCGGTTAATTTCAATGTGGTATTGGCTTGTTTTAATCGTGTTCGTGTTTGATCGTAGGACTCGTCCCTAGTTCTGATTCTTTCTAGAACTGGTCCAGTCGGTCTGGACCGGCCTGAACTAACTTGACGCGATATGAATCGATCTGTTTGACCCGAATCGAGTCAACTCGACCCTACTCATTGACTGGTCTGATTGTTGACATTGACCGATGACTTTGACCAAAAAAGTTAAATTTTTAGAAAAGTTCTATATTTTGTTTTTCTACGTTACGAGTCTGAATCTGAAGTATGATTTGCCAAATTCGCACTCAGTAAGCCGTTTTCAGTGTTTTACCTTCATATTCAATTTGGTTTCTCAATTAAGTTCAGTTCTGACGTAAATTTGTTTACTATGTATTTGAGGAATTGTTGGACGTTGAATTCAAGTTCAAGAATGATCGAATGGAGTTTAAATGTTTGATTGGTGGAGTACAAAAATTGAATACATTGCTACCTTATTCATGCTTTCTGGAACATGTTGGAATGGGTAAATACATGGATGAATATGTTTGGTCTCATCAATATAGTAAATTACTTATAAACTTGATCCGAATACAGTAAAAAGGTTGGTAACTGAATATGACTCAATTGACTCGTATAAAAAATTAGGAGACCAATAGGAATTAAATTACAAGTTCTGAGAGTAAGTTGTAAAGCAATCAATATCTGGATATGTAAATTTTGATTTATCTCGTAAAAGGTTAAATGTCAAAGGTACTTGGATGAGAAATTATGACAATACTTTGGTTAGGTTAAATTAAAAAAAATACCCTTATGAGGTAAAATTATGAAAATACCCTTATGTTGCAAAAAGATAATAATTGTCCCTGAAAGTTAAAAAATAACTCCGAAAAGATATATTGATCCGTTGAAACTACTGATGTACATGGAAAATGTTAGTTTTTCTTAGAAAATTTGGATAACCGATTTTTAACATCCAAGATGGAAACATATTTAGAATTTGTGGTGTTTTGACAAAACCACCTTATAAATAAATTAGTATAATGATGCATATGTTTGAATTAAAGAAAATAATTGAATACCCTTGAATTATAAAATGACCAAAATGCCCCTAAAGAGTAAATGATTTGACCAGTTGATAGGTATAAATATTGGGATTTGTTCAGTTCGAGTTAACTCGATATTCCGATAGATCAAAAAAATTGTTAAATGCACTGAATCTTCATTTCTCCCTTATTAGATCAAATCACTAAGAATTCACCAAGAACCTAATGCCCTAAAACGCCTTTGATTTCTTGAATAATGGAATCACTCCTGTCATATCTGAAAAAAGAAACTCTGATGCAAAGGATTTTGAATATCTTTCTGATTACGTAGTGCATTCGAAAAATATCTGAATATTATATGATCATGATAAACCATGTTCTGAATAACTGATGAATATGTAAGTTATCAAACCCTTTTATGGGGATCTTGTTTCTAAATTTAATCAGTTTACAGAAGTTTCACGACTCCCTATCTGATAAATACCAAGCACCTTTGAAACTTAATTGTATCCTCTAGTGTGTTCCCTATATATTATATAATTGGTTTTATCCATTCTGAAATGTGTTTTACCGAGATTTCTAAGTTACTAAAGTTTTAGGTCTGCGTGTCTGATTTATGATTTCTAGATACTATTTCTACTGAATTGATATGTCTGAAATCTGATTTCCTTCTACCACTGATTTCTATATGGAAAATGTTTTTCTTTGGAGTACTCTTGGATCTGGTATGAAGTCTCTACAGGTTCAGTTCGATCAAACTGATAATACCTTATATAAGTTTAAACCGATCGAACTGTCAATTCCTTAAGACATGTTCATCTCGATCAAATTGGTAATTCCTTATATAGGTTCAGACCAATTTGGTTGATAATTACTTATGGATCTAAGCTGATCTTTGAGTTGGTTCCTAGGCCTAATTGGCCTAGTGGTAAGATCTTATGGACCCTAAGGAACTCCCTAAGGGTGGTACCTCTACTATGTGCATTGGGTAAGTCCTTATGGACCTGAGGGCACTCCCCTCAGGTGGGAAACTATGCTTCAGCTAAGATAAGACCTTATGGACAAAAGGTGTTCCCTTAGATTAGCACATTTGCCCAATGGGCCTAGGGTAAGCCCTTATGGATGGAGTTTTGGGGAACTGCATATTGGCGTTCGGTTGGAGGGTTTTACTATGGTTTTAAAAATATGTTTTAAATTGTTACTATTTTAGAAAGATTTGTATTTTTTCACTGGTTTTAAGGAAACACACTAGACACTCTATTTTTCTCTCTTGAACCTATTCTCTTAATGTTTCTTTTGAACTGTAAGCTTCATGTCTTTTACTACCTGAAATATTAATAGAACCCTCAACTCATCCTAAAAATTTGTAGACATCATAATTAATAAGGAAAATTATGCTTGTTCATTATTTGCATGTCCTTCAGATTACTTGGTAGTTCTTTATTATTGAGCTTCCCAAAGCTCACTCATTTTACTTTCCATTTCAGGTTAAAATAATTGATCCAGTACACCTATCGAAATTAGTTATTGAGTTCCATATGACGTTGCTTGTAGAGTACGATACAAGTGTAGTTAGGGGGCATGTATGTCACATTTTGGTTTTATATTAAGTATGAACATGTATAATTTTAATTATCTCTATAATTTATGAATGGTTTTCCGAACATGTATTTTAATTATACATTGTTTTATGATTTTACACATTTTAACAAAAAAAAAATATTTTCAGGAATTTTACTGTGGGTTGCTCTGGTGGCCCTAATGTGACACCTCAGATTGGATCGAGTCACCCACATCGGTCTGTGGTGTTACATTTAGTGTTATCAGAGCTTAGATTGAGTTAAGTTTTCTGTGTAGATCGACCGGTCGAATGTCATATGATGTCTAGTCTGTACATGCCCCTAGACTATAACCGTACTTCAGCCATAACTCCAAAGTCGAGCTCTTATCTGTAATGAACTAGCCTAAGTTTTATATTTGTTAGGGCTTGACCTATGCATAAATGACTACCAGAATGTTTTTCCAAATTTTGTAAGGTGACTCACGAGTAATGTGAGAGTTACTTATCCGAGAAATTTTGACCCGACTCCAGAAATGAAATTGGGACATATTACCACTCTATGAACCTAACCTTGTAGCCAAGGTTGAATTGATTCCAAAAGGGTAATTTTGTTCATATTCTTTTATTGGGATGAGGGAGAATTTTGATGAGAATGTACATTCAGCTGGTTAAAAATTAGTAAAGGACCCGTACTTTTGTAAGGTACCTGATGATAATGAAAAATTCTGAAAGCTTCACTTATGCATTTCTGTAACTTGACTGAATTTTGAGGAACAAATTCTTTTAAGTGGAGGAGAATTGTCATACCCCAATTTAGGGGTCAAATTAAAAGTTTTGAAACTTATATGTAGTTTTAGAAAATTATAGGAAATTCAGGGGCCCAACCTTGAATTATCCCATTTTCCTGGTAAAGTGAAAAATAAACCCCTGGTTGAATAGTTGAAATCCCCAATTTCCCCTACCCCAACCCTATCTGTCGCTCCCCTCAACCGATTCACCCCACTCTAACCGCCATTGGGTATTCTGACCATCTCAATCGAACTGGAGTCCTACCCCAACCAAACCCCAATCGTCAAAGGCTCTTGATCGATAACTAAATGTCGGGATTAAACGATAAAAGGTTCATCAAAAACCCCCATCCTTGCCCCAATTTTTGTCGATTTGGGCCACCTCATGCGTCAGCTCGCCTCACTGGCTCGAGCACCAGAATCCCTGGCTCCATTCGACCAAAACCCGACCAGGTTTGTCGGTCAAAAATCATCCTGTCGCCTACCACCGTCTTGGGTAAGATTCGATCTTTTTTTTGTTTAATTTCAATGTGGTCTTGGCTTGTTTTGATGTTGAATTAGGTATTAATTGGTTCGTGTTTGATAGTGGAATGCTCATCCAATCACCTCAACCTCGTTGCCGCTGTGTTCGCATGGGACTCATCCCCAGTTTTGGTTCATTCTAGAACTAGTCCAGTTGGTCTGGACCGGCCTGAATCTACCCGACCTGATATGAACCAGTCGGTTTGACTTGAATCGAGTCAAGTCGACCCTACTCGTTGACTTTGACCTGACCTATTGATCGATATGATCGTTGACTTTAACCAATCTGACCATTTACTTTGACAAAAAAAGTCAAATTTTCCGAAAAGTCATATTTTATGTTTTTCCACGACCTGAGTCTGAATCTGAAGTTCGTTTTGCCAAGTTCGCATCAGAATGTCATTTTCAGTGTTTTACCTTCGGATTCAATTTGGTTTCTCAATTAAGAGTAGTTTCTGACACAAATTTGTTTACTATGTATCCAAAGAATTATTGGATGTTGAATTTCAGTTCGAGAGTGATCAAATGGAGTTTAAATGTTTGATCCATGGAGCATAAAAATCGAGGTAATACATTGCTACCATATGCATGCTTTATTGAGCATGTTGGAATTGGTAAATACATGGATGAATATGTTTGGTCTCATCTATATAGTAAATTATTTCTAAACTCGATATGAATACGGTAAAAAAGTCAGTAACTGAATACAATTCAGATGACATGTATAAGAAATTGGGGGCCGATAGGAATTAAATTAAAAGTTCTGAGAGTAATTGGTAAAGCAATCAATCTCTGGATCTATAATTTCTGATTTATCTCATTAAAGGTTAAATGCCAAAGGTACTTGCATGAGAAATTATGACAATAATTTGGTTATGTAAAATTTTGAAATACCCTTATGGGGTAAAATTATGAAAATACCCTTATATTGTAAAAAATAACAATTATCCCTAGAAGTTGAAAAATAACTCTGAAAAGACATATTGATCCGATGAAACTGCTGATGTACATGGAAAATGCTAGTTTTGCTTAGAAAAACTGGATAACCGATTTCTAACCTCTAAGATGGCAAAAGATTTAGAATTTGTGGTGCTTTGACAGAACCACCTGATAAATAAATTATTTGAATGATGCATATGTTTGAATCAAAGAAAATAACTAAATACCCTTGAATTGTAAAATAACCAAAATGCCCCTGGATAGCAAATGACCAAGTCAAGAAATTACTGAATATATGTGTTGTGATTTTGCGGAAGCTCGAATCGACAAACGAAAGGGTTTGTCAAGAGGGGTTGAATTGGTTTTTTTGTTTAGGGAGTAAGGAGATTGAAAGATAGAAAATTGCATATCAATTTATAGTGATTCGACTTCTCAACCTTAGCTCCTCACCAAGGATTTTCCAACAAATTCACTAATTTATTCTTTCTTTTTACAGGACAAAGAGATAACCTTTACAACTCCCTAGTTTTCAATGGCTAAACTAGAGCCAATCCCTAGCTTTTAACAAGCTCAACTAGAACCAAAACTCCTTTACAAAAAGAAAGGAAATGTAAACAAGAAAACCTCTTTAAGGTAGGTGTTTATAGGAATTAAGCTCACAAGAACAAATATTTACAAGAGAAAGGAAAATAAGAATAAAAAGCTCTTCTCTTGTATTTGGTTGCTTGGATAGGTGTTCTATATGTTCTTCAAGTGTCTTGAACATGTATTTATAAGTTGGAATGAGTTTGAAGTCGTATATAGCCATTGGGGATGTTTTGGAACTGTTGGGGATTCATTTTCTGCAAAATAAAACTACCAATAATAGGGTGTATCGGTACACTATTAAGGTGTATCGATACCCCTTCATAAAATTCAAATTTTATGACCGTTGGGCTAAAATTACTGTAGTAGTGTATCGATACACATTTTACATTCGATGTTTTTTAGCATTGATACTGTTCATTACTATTCATACATTCTGGTACTATTCATAGAGTACAGTACAATTCAGAAAAAAATATTTTTGTGCTCAATTCCAAATTAAATGGACTTTGAATTATTTTTATAAACTTTGAATAAATTCAATTCAAGTCCAAAACATTTTGCCATAAATTGTTATATCAAAACATAGTTCAACAATCTATTCGTCTCTCTAAGATCCATTCAGTGATGATTCTGAAGATGATTAATTTGACAAGACTTGTTTGTATTAACGAGTGAATACCCTAGAAGTGCAATAATTTGACCATTTGACATGTATCAGTGCTGGGATTTGTTCAGTTCGAGTTAACTCGATATTCTGATAGATCAAGAAAAATCTTAAATGCCCTGAATCTTCGTTTCTCCCATATTAGATCAAATCACTAAGAAATCGCTAATAACCTAATGCAAAAAATGCCTCTGGTTTTATGAATAATGGAATCACTTATGTCATATCTGAAAACACAAGTAACTCTGATGCAAAAGATTTTGAATACCTTTATGATTACGTAGTTCCTCCAAAAAATATCCTAAAATATGATCTTGATAAATCACGTTCTAAATAATTGATGAATCTATCAGCTATCAAACCCTTTTATGGGGATCTCATTTCTAAATTTAATCAGTTTACAGAAGTTTCATGACTTCCTATCTGATAAATACCAAGCACCTTCAAAAATTAACTAGATCCTCTAGTGTGTTCCCTATATGTTATATGATTGGTTTTATCTATTCTGAAATGTGTTTTACTGAGATTTCTGAGTTACTGAAGTTTTAAGTCTGTCTGTTTGAATCATGATCTCTAGATACCATTTCTACTGAATTCATATGTCTGAACTCTACTTTTCTGCTACCGTTGATTTCTGTTTGGAAATTATTTTTCTTTGGGGTACTTTAGCGTATGGTATGAAATCTCTGCAGGTTCAGTTCGATCAAACTGGTAATTCCTTAAATAGGTTCGAACCGTTCAAACTGGTAATTCCTTACGGTAAGTTCATCTTGGTCAAATTGGTAATTCCTTATATAGGTTTAGACCGATCGAGCTGGTAATTCCTTACGGATCTAGGTGACATTTAGGTGGGCTCCTATGCCTAATGGGCCTAGTGGTAAGACCTTTTGGACCCTAATTAACTTCCTTAGGGTGGCACGTCTACTATGTGCTTTGGGTATGTCCTTATGGACATGAGGGCACTCTGCTTAGGTGGGCATCTACGCTTCGGCTAGGGTAAGACCTTATGGACCAAAGGTGTTCTCTTATATTGACACCTCTTCCCAGTGGGCTTAGGGTAAGTCATTATGGATGTAGTTATGGGGATCTGTATTTTGGCGTTCGGTTGGAGGGTTTTACTATGATTTTAAAAATATGTTTTAAATTGTTATTGTTTTAGAAAGATCTGTATTTTTCACTGGTTTTACGAAAACACACTAGACACCCTATTCTGCTCTCCTGGACCTAGTCCTCTTAAAGTTTTCTTTGAACTATAAGCTTCATGTCTTTTACTACCTAAAATATCAGTGGAGCCCTCAACTCATCACAAAAATATGTAGACGTCTGAATTGATAAGAAAAATCATGCTTTCCCATTATCTCCACGTCCTTCGGCATCACTTGGTAGTTTTGTATTACTGAGCTTCCCAAAGCTCACTCTTTTTAATTTCAATTTTAGGTTAAAATAATTGATCCATTACACCTATAGACATCAGTTAACAAGTTCCATATGGAGTTGCTTGCAAAGTATGGTACAAGTGTAGTTAGGGGGCATGTAGGTCACATTTGGTTTTATATTAAGTATGAACATGTATGATTTTAATTCTATTTTTAATTATTGAATAGTTTCTTGAACTCTTATTTTAATTATAAATTGTTTTTTGATTTTACAAATTTTAACAAAATTTTAAACATTTTCCAGGAATTTTACTGTGGGTCACTCTAGTGACCCTAATATGACACCTCAGATCGGATTGGGTCACCCTCATTGATCTGTGGGTGTAACAAATATTCAATTAGAACACATCAATAGTGAGATAATAATTGTAAATCCATTGGGTCATAGTGCTAGAGTTACATGGATTAGTAGAAATTGTCCGATGAAGATTCAAGGGGTTGTATTCCCTTTGAATCTTTTAGAGTTACCGTTTGACGAGTTTGAGATTATATTAGGTAAGGATTGGTTATATCGATATTATGGTTAGGTAGATTGTCGCATGAAGTGATTATTTATAAAGGATGTTTAGGGTAATGAGATAATAGTAATTGGAGAAAAAGTGAAATCTTTGCACAATGTGATATCAACAAAAATTATGGAAAAAGGTTGTACAGATTTATAGCAGTGATTGATACCTGGACATCTTGAAGACACTCAATTTCGACCACATGAGTTATAATGTCACAATGTCAGAATGCACGTGACATTTATGTTTATGTGTTACCATTTATAATATATATGCGTATTATATAATATACATTTCATATAATAATAACACATTTATTTACTTATTTATTTATTTACATTTCAGGGCCATTACAACCAGCCCGCTTACGAGTGGCCCAACCCAGCACACGCTCCAGAAACCCTAGCTCACTTCTAGCTTGCCCCAGCTGCCAGCAACAATGGTCGTTGGATCTAGATGAGATCCAACGGTCTATAACAAAGGATACTTAGGGTTTCCATCAAGACCCCAAACTCATGTAGACTTAAGGTTCTTAGAAACCCTAGCGCCGCACGTCTCTTCAACTCCCCACAGCCGCGCCGCACGTTTCTTCAACATCTTCCCAGCACCGCAAGGACTCATCACCCATGACTGAGACATCCACAGCTGCACGCCACCCACTCCGAGACGTTTGGTGCAAGGTCGTCACAAAGCCATCCACAACCAATAAACAACAAACAACCAAGTTAGACTAGGACTCAAATATGTAATCTAAAATAGGTTTGTTTTTCAGTATAAATAATGGTAATCACTCATTATAAAGGACATTCGGATTATACGGAATAAAAACAGAAAGTTTTAGCAAATATCAGAGCAAAATTCGAACCTTTTTTGAGAAGAACTAAAGGTAAAGTTCGTACCTTTCCATATTTTTGATGGCTTGCATGTCGTTATTTTCATGCCATATTTGATCTAAATCCCAAAAAGAAGCGTTTTGGCCGATGAATTAATTGAGGCCCTTGTTTCGAAATTGTTTTTTTAGATCTACTCTTCTCTAAAGCTCGGTTTTAATTTTTTTTTGATTTTTTGGAAGAGAGGGGAAGAAAGCATTTGAAAAAAAAAATTATTTTTGGCCGCCGATTAACGGCGGCCGTCGTCGCTTAACGGTGGTGGCGAGGCGGCGCCCTATCGGAATCTGGAAACCATGCGACAGTGTGCATCCTTGGATGAACAAGTTGAGAGCATTTTCTGGAATGGGGGGAGGCTCTCTCGTGTGAAGAGATGAGAAATGAGCTTTCTGAAAATATTTTGGCTTATATGTTAAGCCTATCCGACCCAAGAACCCGCGTGTGACCCGATCCATACTCAGAGGATCCACGTGTTTCCTATTTAAGAGGGGTATACTTCACTTTCAATTCCTCTGATTTCAAAACCTTCTATTTTGATCCCAATTCCGATTCTAAAGCCAATTTTCCTTTAAATTCAGCCCCCAAATTCGTTTTTCCTTCAGTATGGTCATCTAATATTTTAATTTTTTTTTATTATTTGAATATTTTATTATATATACATATATATTGTAAACTATTTTCTTTACGCATACTGTATTTTATCGTTTTATATGTGTGTATATTCTTGATATTTTATTATTATATATTTTAATTATTGGATTATTTTATTGCGTTTTATTGTACATACGTGTATTTGTATATATACATTTTTATTTAATTATTTGTTCTATCTAAATACTATATTTTATTATTTTATTTTATTTTCCTTATTTGAATTATTAATATTAATGGTAGTATTTGTATGTATATTATTTGTTTTCTTTATATCAATTTTACTTATTCACCTAATTTTATTTTCTTCTTGTCTTTATTTATTTATTTATTTATTATGTGTAGGTTATTCTTGTTATTTTCCTATGTTTGGTTTTTTTTATATTTCTCTTTCTTGTTTTCCATTACCGTTTTATCTAACATGTTTGTTTGACTTGTTAAGGATGTTTTCAAATCGGTCAACGGTAAGTAATTGGGATCGTATTTTTTACCTTTTAAATTTAACTTACAATTTTCTTAATTAAAGACAACTGGAAATTACGTAGTACCGAAAGGACAGTTCAAGGGTGCTAATCCTTCCTTGACTGTAACCGACTCCGAAACATCTTTGGTAAGACACAGATCAGGTAAGAAATAGGGTATCCGATCAACTAATTTGTTTTAAAATAAATGATCGGTGGCGTCTCCAATCCATTTTCCTAAGTCGAAGCCAAATTTCGGGGCCCAACTGAAAGACGGTTGCGACAGCTTGGCGACTCCGCTGGGGACATAGGTAAGTGAGTCAGGCTAAGGTAATTTCCAATTGTCTTTTTAACGAAAAGGGTAAGTTTAAATTTTAACGTAACATTTCGATCCTTATTTCTTACTTTTGATTATATTTTTTCGAGTAAATAGTTGAACTGACCGTTTTCTCAATGATTTTAGCCTTCCAAACATTTTCATCTAAAGGCTCTATACCCGAGCTCTGAACCCGTTTTAAGTTGGGGGTGAAAGCTACGCCTTCGTGTGAATTTATTCATTGTATGGGCCTAGCAAGTAACCTTCGGGATTCATATACCTTATGCCTTCGTGTGAATTTATTCTCCGTATGGGCATAAGGGAATGTATCCTCCCGAGTTTAACTTAGTCCACACAAGCTTGTAATGGGCTTAGGACTAAGGGTCTGGTAAGCCCAAGATGGCACCAGCAAGGAAAACTCGGGTACCATTTTTTAGAACCTAACCCAGGAGACTATGAAGAAATTAAGCCTACCCCGAAACCACATTCCAAAACCTATGACGTTTTTTAACCTTGTTGTTTTTGTGTATTTTACTTATTTATTTTTATATTATTATTTTACTAACCTTTTTGCCTTTGTGTTTGTTTTATAGCATTTTGCATCATAACAAGAGGTTACTGATCCCTGAAAAGGTGTTTATTATACAAAATAATCTGAATTAATGGACAAAGGTGTTGTAATACAAGAGACTAAGAACCCTGAGGTACGACTATGGTCCGAGAAGACTAAGAAAGAAAAGGGAGACAACCTTCAAGAAAGCTATGTGTCAGAGCTGGTTAGCTACGCATCTATCAGCCTAAAACAGAACAATGTGCAGGAGCTTCGAGATATATGGGAAAGTTGGAAGAATGATCGGAAACAGAAGTTCAGCCAATGGTACGGTGACATTACACTTTTGCTTCACGTTAGGATTGATAAGCCCTTGATTAGAGCCATGGTCCAATTCTGGAACCTGGGATATAGTTGTTTCACTTTTAACTGGGAGGGCATGGTGCCTACTATCGAAGAATACACCACATTGCTACACTGTGAAAACATCACACTAGGGCGAGTCTACGTTAAGCACACCAAAAGTCAGCCTTTCAAGAGTACACTGGCCAGAGTCGCGGGAGTAGACGAGAAATGGGTAATTGATCGGACTCAGCGCAGAGGCAGCGGGGAAGGAATTGAATGGATCCACATAAGGCAATTAATGAAGAACCACCCTGATGAGTGGAAAACTATAGACCTTTTTGCACTAGGTCTGTACGGTTTGATTATTTTTCCGAAGGCTTTGGGGTGCATTGACGCAGCCGTGGTGGAATTATTTGAACAACTACCGAAACAAGTCAACCCAGCACCAGCCATCTTAGCAGAAACCTTTCGTTCTCTTAATCATTGCAGAAGAATTGGTGGAGGAAGATTCATTGGGTGTGTTCAGCTCCTTCAAGTATGGATTCACAGCCACTTCTGGAAGACCAACGGGGTTGCCTACCGTCGATTTAGCACTACCTATTGGGAGAGTTCATCACCATGAAATGGCATGAAGGTGCTTCAAAAGAGAAGTGGATGAAAGTCTTCACTCATCTTCAGGACTGAGATATTGCCTGGAGAGCCCCCTGGTTGTTTCTCAGTGATGTTCTTTTCCGGTGTGAGGGCTCTGACACGATGACCTTGCTAGGACTTTGGGGGTGCAGTTGGGTATGCTCCATTGTTAGCACTGAGACAGTATGGGGCACGTCAGTTTGTCCCAGCAACATGCGGGCTATCTGGATCAGAGTTTGGGTATCACGGTAACAGCTATAAGAAGATGATCAAGGAAGCAGCTGATTCTTGGAAGAAAATATTCCGAATGGACATTGTAGCTGCCAAGAACATGCTTACCCCGGATTATGTGGAATGGTGAAGATTGAGGAAAAATGACAATATTCCGGTGCCAGACTGTGAGGACACCCGAACTATGGAAGAACATCTCAGGCATGTCCCTTCTGAACTCGAGATAGCCAAGACAGAGTTTGAAGCTCTGAATAATGAGCTGAGGTAGAGGATAAAAGAACTTGAGGCTGAGCGCTATCAGTGGAAGCTGGATACCGATTCTCAGAAAGATAAAGCAGACAAACTGGAAAAGGAACAGAAAAGAGTCTGTTTCGAGCTCGAAGACTTAAGAAAGGGGTATCAAGATGCTGTCAAAGATAACTCCAAGTTGAAAATGTCCTCTGAGTACTGGAAAGATGAAGCTCACAGCCTGAAAAGAAAGTTTGAAGGACCTGATGAGAGAGCCTGAAAGGAAAAGATGAATATTGCTCAGAGGCGCTTAGCAGACAGTCAATATCGAAACCAACGCTTGAGAATCCAGATGACTGATCTGGAGAAACAGCATGAGAGAGATGGCAAAACAATAGGTGAGTTAGAAGTTATCATAGATGGATTCAAAAAGCAAGCAGCCGAGCTTCAGATAGTGCCCTTTGATGGAGGTTTTACAGTGGCGTTTCCGTTGGGAGCAAGCACAACAAAGGGTGAAGGCCAGAGACGCAGCCATCCGAGACTTCCTAGATCAAGTACAGAAGGCAGCCCGTCATCTTCATGGCCTGGAAAGGGAAGTCGGAGTGGTTCGACAAGGTATTCAACCAGTAACGGATGAAGGCAGAAGACTTGTCAATCTACTAGAAGCTATTCGGGGTTTAGAGGATTTAATCCGAGTGTACCTTTGATTGTTTTTATGTCTCTTACAAGATAAGAATTTTTGTCTGAATAAAGATATTTATAATAATGAACACTTTTTCTGGATCAGTGCCTCTAAGCTGCATACATCATGCATTGCATATTTTGCATTCTATATCTCATGTTTATTTCTATATTTTCCATTTTTTTACATTCGTATTAACAAACAGAACATGTCTCAGAAAGTAAAAGAGAAAACATCAAGTCTACCACTACAGACATTAAATACGCATCATCCGCATAATACCCGAGCAAAGAAGAGACAAATGGAGGCCAGAATGGAAAAACTTGAGGAGAACATGACGAGACTGCAAAAAGAATTGGAAGACAGGTTGGCTCAAAATATTCAAAGCACCCTGGAGTCCATCAAGAAGAGCCAGGAGTCATTGGTCGATCAAATTGTGGCCAAGTTATCTAGATTACAGCAAGCTAGTGTAGTTGAGGGAGGTTCCTCCAGAGGGGTAATCATATCACCAGCCCCACAGGTGGTTATCTCACCCGAGATCATACCAACACCACAAGAGAACTCTTCTGCTGTCAAAAGAAAAGCACCATCTGTTGTAAAGGTGCAAACTTCCACAACTAATCCTGATCGTCCGATGATTACGGTATCCCGGATTTCGATGAAGACAAAGCGAAGAAGATAGAAGAGAAGATCAGGATGCTAGAAGATCGAATGAAGTTGGTCCAGGGGGATCATGACTATTATGGAGTGGACGCAAGAGAGCTGAGCCTAGTTCCAGATTTGGTGCTTTCGCCAAAATTTAAAGTTCCTGAGTTTGAAAAATTTGATGGAAATAGCTGCCCATCTTCCCATATCACTATGTTCTGTCGGAAGATGACAGGATATGGAGGGAATGACCAACTCCTATCCACTGCTTTCAGGAGAGCCTGTCCGGTTCTGTTGGTACAACCAGCTCGGCCGAACTCATATCAAAACATGGAAAGACTTAGCCAAGTCATTCCTGGAACAATATAAACATATCAACGATATGAGACCAGATCGGGTTATGCTACAGAGCTTGGAAAAGAATCACAATGAAAGTTTCTGACAATATGCACAGCGATGGAGGGATTTGTCTGTGCAGGTTCATCCGCCCTTGGATGAAAAAGAGACTAGAAAATTATTTGTACAAACTCTGAAGGAACCTTATTTCGGGCACCTGATGGCAATTATATATGGAGGTTTCTCATATCTAGTTATGGCTGGCGAAATGATTGAGTTGGCCATTAAACAAGGGCAAATCGAAGGAGGAGACTCTAGTAAAAGCCTCCCATGAAGAACAAAGATCGAGGTCAACAATGTCAACACCTACAACGTCAAAGGGTGTTACGGTCTCAAGCTCAAAGTCCGCTGCAGTTGTACCATCTGGTACTTCTAATCAAGCTCAGAGAACCAAGGAAAGAAGGTTAAAGAGAGCAGTTCGATCCCATTACCATGACATATAAAGAATATATCAACAACTCTTTGATACTCATGCAGTGTCGCCTTACCCAATGGATCCGATGAAACCCCCATATCCGAGATGGTATGACGAGAATGCAAACTGTGAATACCATGGCAGTGTGCAAGGACATTCGATCGAAGGTTGTCTCGCATTCAAGAGGCTTGTACAACGAATGCGGAACAAAAATTGGATCACTTTAAACTCTGAAACACCGAACGTCGCCCAGAATCCCTTGCCTAATCACCCAGAGAGATTAATGCAATCACCACCAGGGACGGTAGGAGAGTCAAAACCAATGTTTCAGAAGTCAAAACTCCTTTGGCCTGGGTATGGAACCAAATGGCGAAGGCATGGCTTCTTACACCGCAGTCATGTCCAACAAGGAATGAAGGTGGCAATTATTGCTGCTACCACGATGAAGAGGGGCATAAAGTGCAAGGATGTTCCGAGTTCTGAACATTAATCCAGCTCATGATGGACCATAAGGAGCTGGAGTTTTACGAAGAAGTTCAGGATTCCCCG
Source organism: Hibiscus syriacus (assembly GCF_006381635.1). Lineage (NCBI taxonomy): Eukaryota > Viridiplantae > Streptophyta > Magnoliopsida > Malvales > Malvaceae > Hibiscus > Hibiscus syriacus. Next base: position 1,027,339 of record NW_024062657.1, read on the forward strand.
GAAGCATACATTTGTGCTACTGAAGGAGCATCAGACAAAAGATTCGGTAAGGGTAGTCCTTTGATCATTACCCCTAAGGCGAAGATGTGAACAGTAGCTCCACAAGAAAAGGTGGTGATTACGCCCCGCGACCTTTTCAGTACAAAGACAACGGCAAGTGCCATGGAAGTACGGATGCCAGGTGAGTACTTCCGAGGAAGGTGACAACAATGTGGGGCAAAGACAACTAGAGCCCTTCAAGGAAGATGTATTGACTATCAATGAACCTATCAAGGAGGAAGAAGATAAAGAGTTCCTCAAATTTCTGAAGCATAGTGAGTACAATGTTGTAGAACAGCTCCACAACTTGCCAACACGCACTTCAATGTTGGCACGTACTGTTGAAAGTCTTAAATCAAACATTCGTGCCACAGGACATACCAGTCAGTAAGATGGATCGACTGGTGAATAATATTCAAGCCGATAATCTCATCTCGTTTTCAGATGATGAGATTCAATCCGGAGGAAGAGGCCGAACAAAGGCATTGCACGTCACTACCTACTGCAAGGGGCATGCTCTGCCAAGTGTATTGATTGACAACGGCTCAGCCCTGAACGTAATGCCTTTAGCCACTTTGAAAAGGCTGCCAATAGATACCTCTCATATGAGGGCATGCCAGAACGTGGTCCGAGCATTTGACGGAACCAAGAGAGAGGTAATTGGCAAGATCGAGGTGCCATTGACCATCGGACCAGCCACCTACAACATTGAGTTTCTGGTGATGGATATTATGCCTTCTTACAACTGTCTTTTGGGAAGGCCATGGATTCATCAAGCTGGTGCAGTACCATCCACACTACACCAGAAGGTTAAATTTGTTATTGACGGGGCCTTAGTAATTATCAATGCTGAGGAAGATATTGTGGCAAGTGTGACCACGGAGGCCCCATACATTGAGGTGGATGAGGAAGCAGTGGAGTGTTCATTCCGCTTATTGGAATTTGTGAATGCCACCTTTGTAGCAGAAGGAAAAACGATTCCAAGACCCCGGCTTTCCAAGTGTACCAGAATGGAGATCATGCAAACATTGGGACAAGGTGCCAAGACTGGAAGAGGTTTTGGGAAATTTTTGTAAGGGAGGATTGATCCAGTCTTTCCCGTTTCAAAGCCATACAGGTTTGGGCTCGGCTTTCAGCCCAGTTACCATGAAAGGAGGAAAGAAGTTCAGAAGAATCGAGAAAGAAGACTAGCCAGGTTGACTAGAAGTGAACTTCAATGGGAGCCCATGACATTCCCGCCTCTTTTCCACACATTCAAGACAGGTGGATATGTGTTTGAAACCACCCCAGCAGATTTAGAGACGGAATTGGAAGAACTGAGCATCAATGTCGTAACCACTAGAAATGCTGATGACGTCGTTAGATCTGGGATATGCCCTTTGCCACCTGGGTTCGTGCCTAGCAGTTGGACGGTCGAAGAACTACCTGTGTTTTACAAGAATTTTTCAGAGTAATATTCGAACTATCCCTATTTACCTATACCCGGGGCAATAGGTGGTCTTTTGTAAGGGTGAATAAATATTAGGTTTAAGTTCAATAAAAGATGCATTTTTACCCTCTTTTCATGGCAAACAAATTTTCCTTTATTCATTATCAATCCTCTTTATTTCAATACTTTGTTTCCACTTTCCCTAAAAACTTAATTCTTGATTAATTAGTGTGGGATATTTTCAACTCACACATGCACATTTTCCCATCTTTCAGATCCCCATATAACGATAATGTTGGCACTAATGATCCTGATCCAGAGGTGGATTTTGAATCGGCCATTTGTCTCGGGGAATTTGATGAACACAACACTGAAGAGGAGTGCAACTTGCCTGCTGAATTGTTGAGAATGGTAGAAAGAGAAGATAAACAAATAATGTCCCATAAGGAGACAATCGAAATCTTGAATCTGGGCACTGAGGAAGATCGAAAGGAGGTTAAAATCGATACAACTCTTTCGACTAAAGCAAGACAAAACCTGATAGATTTACTTCAGGAGTACAAAGAGGTGTTCGCCTGGTCATATCAAGACATGCCTGGACTAGACACAGATATGGTGGTCCACAAACTTCCAATTAAACCAGAATGCAAACCAGTACAGCAGAAAATGAGAAGGATGCGGCCAGAAATGCTCCTCAAGATCAAGGAAGAAGTCAAGAAACAATTTGATGCCGGATTTCTTCAAGTGGCCAAATATCCAGAATAGGTGGCCAATATAGTGCCTGTGCCGAAGAAGGACGGGAAGGTACGCATGTGTGTCGATAACGAGACCTTAACAAGGCAAGTCCCAAAGAGAACTTTCCACTGCCACACATAGACACTCTTGTGGACAATACAGCCGGGAGCAACTACTTTTCATTCATGGATGGATTTTCAGGATACAATCAGATCAAGATGCACCCTGAGGACATGGAGAAGACCACTTTTATCACAATATGGGGAACTTTCTGTTACAAAGTGATGCCTTTCGGGTTAAAGAATGCTGGGGCGACGTATCAGAGGGCCATGGTAACCCTGTTCCATGACATGATACACAAAGAAATCGAGGTTTATGTCGACGACATGATTGTCAAGGCACAAACCGAAAACAAACATGTCGAGCATTTGAGAAAGCTCTTCCAGAGGCTAAGAAAGTTCCAGCTTCGATTGAACCCTAATAAGTGTACTTTTGGGGTAACATCTGGGAAACTCTTAGGTTTCGTGGTCAGCAGAGAAGACATTGAGGTTGATCCTGACAAAGTTAAGGCTATCCAGAATTTACCTCCACCTCGAACACAAAAGGAGGTCTGAGGTTTTCTGGGCAGATTAAATTACATAGCACGGTTCATATCTCAGTTAACTGATAAGTGTGATCCAATCTTCCGACTTCTCCGAAAGAACAGCCATGGAGCATGGAATGAAAACTGTCAGATCGCATTCGAGAAGGTGAAAGAATACTTATCTCATACTCCTATTTTAATGTCTCCCATCCCGGGCAAACCTTTATTCTTGTACCTTTCCATATTCAAGAACTCAATGGGTTGTGTCATGGGTCAACATGACGAGTCTAGAAGAAAAGAAAGAGCCATCTACTATCTGAGCAAGAAGTTCACTGATTGCGAGGTCAGATATCCGCCTATCGAAAAAGTTTGTTGTGCTTTAGTTTGGGCTACAAGAAGACTCAGACAATACATGTTGTATCACACCACTTGGTTGATTTCCAAGTTAGATCCTTTAAAATACATGATGGGTATACCTGCTCTGTCTGGAAGGTTAGCCCGATGGCAGATGTTATTGTCTGAATTCGACATTGAGTACGTGAGCCAGAAAGCCATAAAAGGAAGCGCCATATCGGATTTCTTAGCAAGTAGAACCGACAAGAATTATGAGCCACTAGACTTTGATTTCCCAGATGAGGACTTAATGGCTTTATCTTTAGAGGAAGCAGTTACTTCAACAGACAGTTCCTGGAGAATGTACTTCGATGGGGCATCCAATGCATTAGGACATGGTATTGGGGCAATACTGATCTCTCCGGAAGGGAGTCACTACCCATTTACCAGTAGATTAAACTTTGATTGTACCAACAACATGGCAGAATATGAAGCTTGTGTCTTGGGAATTCGAGCTGCGCTGGGGCAAAGTATAAATACCTTGCGGGTGTACGGAGATTCGACATTAGTAATCTATCGGCTCCGTGGAGAATGGGAAACCAAAGATACAAAATTGATAGAATACCGGAAGCTAATGTTGGATTTGCTCGAAGAATTCGATGAAGTCACTTTCCACTATGTACCAAGAGAAGAAAATCAAATGGCTGAGGCACCAGCACATTCAAGGCAGGGAATCGAAAAAAGACACTAAGCCTTGGTACTACGACATTTTGCAGTATATCAAGCATCAAAGTTATCCATAGGAGGCCACTGAAAATGACAAAAGAACCATTAGAAGGATGGCAGTTGGGTACGTTCTTTATGGGGAGGTCTTATACAAGAAAAGCCATAGTCAAGTTCTGTTAAGATGCGTCGATGCTGAAGAGGCGAAAGTGATAATAGAAGAAGTACATGACGGAGTTTGTGGAGCACATGCAAATGGACATATGATGTCGAGACAAGTAATGAGATGCGGATATTTTTGGTCCACACTGGAAGGTGATTGCATCAACTATGCTAGAAAATGTCATAAATGTCAGATTTACGGAGATAAAATAAATGTTCCACCTCATCCGCTTCATGTCATGACATCACCTTGGCCTTTCTCCATGTGGGGCATGGATGTTATTGGGCAAACCCATCCGAAGGCTTCGAATGGTCATCGTTTCATCCTTGTAGCCATCGATTATTTCATGAAGTGGGTAGAAGCTGCTTCCTATGTCAGCGTCACTCAATCTGTTATCTGTAAGTTTTTGAAGAAAGAGATCATATGTCGGTATGGTTTACCTGAAAGAATCATTACCGATAATGCTAAAAACTTGAACAATCATATGATGAAGGCTGCTTGTGAGCAATTCAACATAAAGCATTACAATTCTACTACCTACAGACCAAAGATGAACGGTGCAGTAAAAGCAGCAAACAAGAACATTAAAAAGATAGTGGAGAAAACGACCGAGACTTACAAAGGCTGGCACGAGAAGCTGCCCTTTGCTTTGTTTGCTTACCGAACCTCGGTATGAACCTCGACTGGGGTAACTCCATTTTCGCTGGCATATGGAATGGAAGCAATGCTACCCATTGAAGTAGAAATCCCATCATTACGGGTCTTTACAGAAGTCAAACTGGATGACGCGGAATGGGCTCAATCCAGATATGATCAGCTAAATTTGATAAATGAGAAGAGAATAAAAGCCATTCGCCATGGCCAAATCTATCAGAAATGAATGATTCGAGCACATGACAAGAAGGTACGCCCGAGAATATTCCGGGAAGGAGATCTGGTGCTAAAGAGAATTTTGCCAGTTCAGAAGGATTTCCGGGGAAAATGGACGCCAAATTGGGAAGGACCCTATGTTGTGAAAAAGGCCTTTTCTGGAGGAGCCCTTGTCCTGGCTGAAATGGACGGACCTATCAATTTGGATGCAGTCAAGAAGTACTTCGCTTAGGATGAAAACCCGAAGAGGCGTCCTAAATCAAAAAAAAAATGAAAAACGTTTAGGGTGAAAATCTGAAAGGGCGCCCTAAATTGGAAAAAATTAAAAAAGAGAAAAAGAACAAAAGGAAAAGAAAAAGAACAAAAAGGTGGGTTCAAGATGAAAACCCGCAAAGGGCGTCTTGTAACCAAGGATGTGTCCAAGTTGAAAACCCGAAAGGACAATTTGGATAATTCAAGAAATCCGGACAGTTGAAACTCCCCGGCATCTGAATGTTTCACAGGAAAAGTTGCAATCTCCTGAATGTTGTCGCATTTTCAAAGATCCCTTGGCAAAGGCTGTATTCAAGGACACCTAACGGTTTTTCAGCTCAAGAGTGCCCGCATTATTGAAATCTAAAACACTCATTTATACCTCATCATGTCTTCACCTTCCAAAATGTTTGTCATGTATTATTTGTTCTTTTTCCTCGTGAATAAAAGACCATTCTTTTCTTTACACCAATTCCTTTTGAGCATCTTAGATTGAGCTTAAACTTAGTGATTTATTTATTTGTGCAAAAGATATTCGCATATTACTGTACAAAGGTTCATTAAAAAGTACAGGTACTCGGAAGCTGATCAAGGCTCATGCATTTAATTGAGGTGGTCAAGAAGCATTTCCCAGATCAAGGATAAAAAACGAACATCAGATTAGAACATTTGAAGAATTGAAGATCAGGAATCGAAACTTCATGATTCCATAATCAAGATTTCCAGACAGGCCTTAGCTAGAGTCAAAATCAACTTCGCAGCGAAGGATATTGAACTCAAAGCAACACAACTTGATCGAGAGTAGTTTTCAACTTCACGACGAAGGATATCTAGCTCGAAGCCAAACATCCACGATTTCAACTCCACAACAGAGGGTATTGTGATACTCAAGACAACACAAGTTCAACTTCACGACGAAGGGACCGCTGGTTGTCAACAACAACTTCTCAATTTCATAGCCAATTTCAACTTCACAGTGAATGATATTGGACTCAAGACAACACAAGTTCAATTTCACGACGAAGGGACCGCTGGTTGTCAACAACAACTTCTCAATTTTAGAGCCAATTTCAACTTCACAGTGAAGGATATAGGACTCTAGACAACACAAGTTCAACTTCTCGATGAAGGGACCGCTGGTTGTCAACAAAAACATCCCAATCTCAGAGCCGATTTCAACTTCACAGCGAAGGATATCAGACTCCAGACAACGCAAGTTCAACTTCACGACGAAGGGACTGTTGGTTGTCGATAAACAACTTCCCAATTTTGGATCCAATTTCAACTTCACAACGAAGGATATTGGACTCTAGACAACGCAAGTTCAACTTCACAATGAAGGGACCACTGATTGTCAACAAAAACATCCCAATCTCAGAGCCGATTTCAACTTCACAGCGAAGGATATCGGACTCCAGACAACGTAAGTTCAACTTCACGACGAAGGGATCGCTGGTTGTCAATAAACAACTTCTCAATTTCAGAGCTAATTTCAACTTCACAGCGAAGGATATTCGACTCAAGATAGTACAAGCTCAACTTCACAGCAAAGGGGCGGCTGACTGTCAACAAATAACTTCGGGGCCAATCTCAACTTCACAGCGAAGGATATTGGACTCGAGACAACACAAAATTCAACTTCACGATGAAGGAACGACTGGTTGTCAACAATAATTTCCCAGTTTCAGGGCCAATTTCAACTTCACAGCGAAGGATATTGGACCCAGGACAACATAAGCTCAACTTCGCAATGAAGGGGCGGCTGACTGTCGACAAACAATTTTCCAGTTTTAGAGTCAATATTCAACTTCACGGTAAAGGATATTGGCCTCAGAACAAAGTAACCTACATTGGATTTCAACTTCACAACGAAAGACATCCAATTCCCAGGCTCAACTTCACGACGAAGGGGCCATGCACAACTTCACAACGAAGGGTATCATACCCTAATAGATGAACCCAACTTCACGACGAATGAGTCATCTGTATCACCACAACACCAAAATCTTCCAACCGAGTTTCAGCTTCACAACGAAGTACCTTTGGCTAAGAAGACAATATATTTCCAAGTACTCTAAGTTCGATTTCAACTTCACGATGAAGGATTCAGGCTCAAAAGTTTCCAGTTTAACTCGACCTCACGATAAGGGAATCATTTTATATTTTGGTTCAGGTCGACAAACCAGTCTTAATATCAGATTTCAACTCTGTGACAAAAGATGTCCGATATGGCCGAAATTTGTGTCTTTTAATCTTTGCTCTATTGTCGTTACACGATAATGAGCAAAGAGGGGAAGCTGAAGACACTCAATTTCGACCACATGAGTTATAATGTCACAATGTCAGAATGCACGTGACATTTATGTTTATGTGTTACCATTTATAATATATATGCGTATTATATAATATACATTTCATATAATAATAACACATTTATTTACTTATTTTTTATTTACATTTCAGGGCCATTACAATCAGCCCGCTTACGAGTGGCCCAACCCAGCACACGCTCCAGAAACCCTAGCTCACTTCTAGCTTGCCCCAGTTGCCAGCAACAATGGCCGTTGGATCTAGATGAGATCCAACGGTCTACAATAAAGTCAACATCTTCCCAGCGTCGCAAGGACTTATCACCCATGACTGAGACTTCCACAGCCGCACGCCACCCACTCTGTTCTTAGAAACCCTAGCGTCGCACATCTCTTCAACTCCCCACAGCCGCGTCGCACGTTTCTTCAACATCTTCCCAGCGTCGCAAGGACTTATCACCCATGACTGAGACTTCCACAGCCGCACGCCACCCACTCTGAGACGTTTGGTGCAAGGTCGTCACAAAGCCATCCACAACCAATAAACAACAAACCACAACTAGACTAGACTCAAATATGTAATCTAAAATAGGTTTGTTTTTCAGTAATAAATAAATCACTCATTGTAAAGGACATTCGGATTACGAATAAAAGCAGAAAGTTTTAGAAATATCAGAGAAAAAATTCGAACCTTTTTTGAGAAGAACTAAGTAAAGTTCGTACCTTTCCCTATTTTTGATGGCTTGCATGTCGTTATTTTCATGCCATAATTGTTTTTTTAGATCTACTCTTCCCTAAATCTCGGTTTTAAAAAAAGTTTTGATTTTTTGGAAGAGAGGGGAAGAAAGCATTTGAAAAAAAAATTATTTTTGGCCGTCGATGAACGGCGGCCGTCGTCGCTTAACGGTGGCGGCGAGGCGGCACCCCATTGGAATCTGGAAACCATGGGGCAGTGTTCATCCTTGGATGAACAAGTTGAGAGCAATTTCTGGAATGGGGGGAGGCTCTCTTACGTGAAGAGACGAGAAATGAGCTTTCTGAAAATTTTTTGGCTTATATGTTAAGCCCATCCGACCCAAGAACCCGCGTGCGACCCGATCCATACTCAGAGGATCCACGTGTTTCCTATTTAAGAGGGGTATACTTCACTTTCAATTCCTCTTATTTTAAAACCTTCCATTTTGATCCCAATTCCGATTCTAAAGCCTATTTTCCTTTGAATTCGACCCCCAAATTCATTTTTCCTTCAATATGGTCATCTAATATTTTAATTTTTTTTATTATTTGAATATTTTATTATATATACATATATATTGTAAACTATTTTCTTTACGCATACTGTATTTTATCGTTTTATATGTGTGTATATTCTTGATATTTTATTATTATATATTTTAATTATTGGATTATTTTATTGCGTTTTATTGTACATACGTGTATTTGTATATATACATTTTTTATTTAATTATTTGTTCTATCTAAATACTATATTTTATTATTTTTTTCCTTATTTGAATTATTAATATTAATGGTAGTATTTGTAAGTATATTATTTGTTTTCTTTATATCAATTTTACTTATTCACCTAATTTTATTTTCTTCTTGTCTTCATTTATTTATTATGTGTAGGTTATTCTTGTTATTTTCCTATGTTTGGTTTATTTTATATTTCTCTTCCTTGTTTTCCATTACCGTTTTATCTAACATGTTTGTTTGACTTGTTAAGGATGTTTTCAAATCGGTCAACGGTAAGTAATTGGGATCGTATTTTTTACCTTTTAAATTTAACTTACAGTTTTCTTAATTAAAGACAACTGGAAATTACGTAGTACCGAAAGGGCAGTTCAAGGGTGCTAATCCTTCCTTGACTGTAACCGACTCCCGAATCTGATACATCTTTGGTAAGACGCAGATCAGGTAAGAAATAGGGTATCCGATCAACCCATTTGTTTTAAAATAAATGATCGGTGGCAACTCCAATCCATTTTCCTAAGTCGAAGCCCAATTTCGGGGCCCAACCGAAAGACGGTTGCGACACATCTGAAATTGGATTGGAGGATATTCTGACAGTTCAAGAATTTCCATATATATTTCCTGATGATTTACCCGGATTACCTCCTAATCGAGAAGTGGAGTTTAAAATTGATGTTTTCCCGGGTACTGCATCTATCTCAATGGCTCCGTACAGGATGGCTCCAACAGAACTCAGAAAATTAAAGGTGCAATTATAGGAACTAATTGATCGATGTTTTATTAGACCGAGTATATCTCTGTGGTGTGCATCGGTACTTTTCGTTAGAAAGAAAGATGGATTGATGCGATTATGTATAGATTATCGTAAACAAAATAAAATGACAGTGAAGAATAAATACCCTCTTCCGAGGATCGATGACCTATTTGATTAGCTCAATGGTGCTTCAATATTTTCTAAAATCAATATTCGATTAGGGTATCAACAGGTAAAGATAAAAGATGAAAATATTCCAAAGATAGCTTTAAGAACCCGATATGGTCACTATGAGTTTGTTTATAAATGTCTAACCTTTCAGTAGGTAAAAATATAACACCAAGTACCTTTGGGGTTATTGCAACCTATCTCCATTCCTTAGTGGAAATAGGAACGAGTTACCATGGATTTTGTAACAAATTTACCTCTGACACCCAATAAGAAATATTCAAAATGTATGATCATGGATAGATTGAAGAAGACATCACATTTTATTCCAGTTTGAAATGATTACTCTATGAACAAATATGATGAATTATATATCAGATAAATAGTACAACTTCATGGAGTAGTTGTTTCGATAGTTTTAGACAGAGACCCAAGATTTACTTCAAGATTTTTGAAGTCTTTGCACGAGGCATTGGGAACTCGAGTAAATTTGAGCATAGATTATCTTCCTCAAACACATGGTCAATCTGAGCGAACTATTCAGATACTTGAAGACATGCTAAGGGAGTGTGTTATTGACTTCAAAGGATCATTGGAAAAGTATTTGACTTTAGCAGAGTTTGCTTATAACAACAGTTATCAATCAAGTATAAAAATTGCTCCTTTTGAAGCATTGTATGGAAGAAAATATTGAACGCCACTAAATTGGTATGAATTAAAAGATCGAGATATAATTTTTCCAGATTTAATTAAAGAGGTGGAAGACAAAGTGAAAGTAATCCAAGATAATCTCAAGATAGTTGCCGACATACAAAAAGCTTATGGTTATTTTTTTTAAAAAAAGATATTGAATATCAAGTAGGTGATAAGGTATATCTTAAAGTGTCACCTTGGAAAAGAATTCTTACATTCAGATGAAAAAAAGAAATTGAGTACAAGATTCATTGGGTCATACGGGATTATAAAGAGAGTTGAATCAGTAGCTTATCAGTTGGCGTTATTTCCAGAGATTGACAGGATTCATAATGTATTTCATGTATCGATTCTTCAAAGATATCGATCAGATCCTTCACATGTGATTACACCGGATGAAATTTAGATTCAGTTGGATTTATCATACAAAGAGGATCCAGTAAAGATTCTAGCACATGGAGTTAAAGAACTAAGAAATAAGACGATTCTGTTGGTAAAAGTTCTTTGGCAGAACCATAAAGTTAAGGAAACAACTTGGGAACGAGAAGAATATATGAAGAAAATGTTTCCTCATCTGTTTAATGCAGGTATGTAGATACATATAGAAAATTTGAGGATGAATTTTCTTTAAGGGTGGAGGAATTGTAATACCCCAAATTTTGTCTAGTGAATAAAATGTATGTTTTGAAAGTTTAGTGGTTAAAGTATAAACTTTGAAAAGTTTAGGGATCAAAATCATAATCTTTAAAATTTATATATTTTAGCCTGTAAATGAATAGTTTGGATTAAAATAGAGATTTTAGTGGGAATCATATTTTCAGTACAAGATTTGTATTAAAAGTTATAAAGTGGTAAAGTTCGGTATTGAAATCAGATATTCAGATTGAATCGGAATTTTACGAAAATTTGAAGGATTTTACGAAAATTTGAAGGATTTTATAAAATGGTTGAAAATATTATTTTTATATTTTAGATCAGAGAAATTTGGCTCAGAACAGTTCACTTTTTCAGATTTGACCGAAATAGTGAAATTTTAGTGACTAAAATGCAATTTTGAAAATAGCATGGCTGAAGTGAAAAGTCAAAGCCAAGTTGATTCATCTTTGACAAAGGAATATTTTAATAGAGAATATGACAATGGAAATTGGTAATTTTTAACTTTGATTAATGGAGAAAATGGAATTTCTTAATAATTGAATAAAAAATTCAATTATATTAGTATTTAGCCATGTGTTAAGGCTAATTATCATTAGAATAATCGAGAAAAGTTAAGCATTTTCATATTTCTTCTCTCCAAGGGTCGAAACTTCAAGTTCTTCAAGGTAAGATTTTTTGTTTTGATTTTTGAAGCTATTTACTTGACTTTTGAGTTTAGTTATTAGATAAAGAATTAATCTACATGAAATTCTCTATCATTTGGTACCAAAATTTCATAATGAAGATAATTGTGTGATGAGATTTGATGATTAGGGTTATGAAGAGTTTAGTGATTTTAAAGAGTTGTTGAAGGATTTTTATGTTTTTAATGTTAGTGATAATTTCTAAAGAATGTACAATGATTAAAATTAATTGTACATGTGTATATAAGATTTGGCCATGATAGGGTTTGTGTGAACGATGAGAATTTGATTCAATTTGATGTTGAGAGGATTGGAAATGCATGAATTTAATCATAGGAGGTTGAATTCATGCTTGAAATTGAACAAAAAGTTCCCCTAGGTGACTTAAATTATTCGGCCATAAGGAAGAAAATTGGGGGAAATGTTGAAAATTTTTCTATGGATTAGAAATGATATTATAAGTATTTTATGTTGTTTAGAGATTGATTTGGATCAATTTGTAACCTTAAAAGTGCAAAAAGGCTAGTGTATATGTTTTTGAAATTGTAGGATATTATTGTAAGATTGAAATATTTAAAGGATTCCATGTTTATTATTGATATTTGTAATGCTAGAAATTTAGTTGAAAAGTTGTTTGGGAACCGAATTGCAAATTTGGTAACTTTTTTGGTGGAATTCGAAAGGTCCCAAAACCTTGGGGACTTGTTCGCACGTTATTAAATGTAGAGGTATTATTTGGGTAAATTATTGAATGCTGGAAAATTTATTAGTATGATAAATCTTGAATTAAATATTGAGTTGGGGTTGAATTACAAATTCATAAAGTTAGGTGGTTGAAAATCGAAAGTTAAGAAAGTTTGAGGTTAAATTATAAATGTTTTGAATGTTGAGGTATTGATTTGTGTATTTTATTAAATTCATGGAATTTTAGTAATTAATGTGCAATGATTTTAATGGCGAAGGACAATTATGAACTAAATGGAAAGGTTGAGGTGAATTCTAAAAAGAATTCACAATTTCTAGCTTATTTGTGTAAATTAGCAAAAGATGAAGGGTTAAAGATGAAAATAAATATTCATGGATTTGTATAAGTATTTTGAGAAGTTAGAAATTTTAGTGGAGATATGATTTAGTTTGATATCGTTTAAATCCTGATTTTTATTTTATAAATTTTTGAATGTTAAAATCAACTTATGTTAGTATGATACTAATATGTAGTTTGAACACTTTGTGTTATTATTTGATATTGTCAGACCACGATAAATCTAGCAATATGAATTAATTCGAAAGGATAAGGAAAATCACGTGATTAGGAATATTGCGTAAAGGGTACTATAGTGAGGCAAAGGAGAGTGTAATTATTTACTTAATTATTTTGATCGAGGACGACTTGCGATAAGTCAACCTCATTCCAATTTACAACATGATTTATAAAGTTTATAAAGAATATTTTTATAATAGTTTATATCAGTTTTATGAGTGATTTAGGGTATGAACTACCCAAGCATGATATTTTTTATGATAGATTTACTTATCATACATGAGCCCATTGTATGTATATTGAGAATTATTGGTACACTTGGTATGCCGTTAGTTGAGTACATTTTAGTTGTCAGCTTTGGTACATTCGAGTACCAATGTAATCAGTTATTAGATTAGTTTTGGTACATTCGTGTACCAATGTTTAACACCATTGGTGTTTAGGTTATATTGCACTGAAGTGCGTCATATCTTAGTATCAATTATAATTTGCACCGTGTTGTGCATAGTGCGCAACTTACTCACGTTTCTTATGTTCTCATAAATCTGAATTGGGCTATGAAATTAAAGATGAAAGTTTGAATGATTTCCAGTTGACAGAAAGCATGATATGCTTATTTTATCATATATTAATTATCAGAATTTTCATGAGTTCATGACTTAAAAGAAATTTTAGATCTCAGTGAAGTAATCAATTTGGATAAGTTGGTTTCACATTTTAATGTTTTAATTAGAATTATTTTATTTATGTTTATGATATTTTCAGATTTTTCTCACCTTAGATTACTGCTTCCTAAATAAGTTATACTTAGCGCGTGATTATTTTCATGCGTAGGTTCAAGTTAAGATAAGTACGAGCAGCAATGAGCCTCTGGAGCATCTTTTTGGAAAGACATACCTATCATTTGGATCAGTAAGACATCTATGATGTTACTTTTGACTTTTAGTGGTATGTATAATTATGTCAGTAGTTCTATTTATCGTATTTATTTTAAATAGTCTGTAATAGTAAACTAGAACTACTTTAGTCTATTTTACTTAGTTTAGTTTTACAAGTATTTATGCATGAAAAGAACATATTATATTATTATGTTTTAAAAAAGATTTCACAAAAAGACATGAAACGGTAAAACCACTGGGTAACAAATAGAGTTATTTTTCTACGACAAAGAATTTATTTATAAGTTGAGATATTCATAAAATAGGTTTTAAAGTTAAAATAGAAACATTTTAAAATGGAACAAATTTTTACGCAAATTTCAATTCAGTAAATGTTTTATGAGTTGATGTGACATCTTTGACTCGTATATCGAGATGTATATGGGTTAGGGGTGTTACGTTGTGATTCTTCATGAGATTACTCCATTGTTTCCATTTCTTTATTCATGATGATGATGAACTGGTACGAATGAATGATCTTGGTATTACTGTCGTATAACCTTCCATAAATTATTTTCATGCTTTCATAATTAATGCATCTAAAATGCTTAAATAAACAAATGCGATGCAAATGCATGCATGTAAAATGTATCATTCTAGAGTGACCATCTTAAAAAAACTTTCATTGAACATAAAGGTTTCAGTACATCAAATAAACTTTACATATAAGGAATAACGTTTAACTCATAACTTCTCTATTTCTCTCAAAAGTCGAGTTAACTTCCTCCTATGCTCTGGCGTTGAGTTGTCAATCTACTTCAATTCTCCTGCAAAGCCAGCTAATTCAAATATTTTTTTGAGCTACATTGTTTGCTGGAGTAATAGCCTCCTTCATGGCATTGTTTTTTTCCTACATATTTTGTTTCAATTCTCGAAGCTATAAACACAGTTTTTTATTTTCCTTGTAAGAGACTCATTGTGGTTACGAAGTCTCGTACAAAATACCCATAATCATCTACAAGCTTCATCAATGTCTTGTTCTTGGCACTAGTGGCTTCTAGCTCAGTATCATTCTCAAGCTTATGGCTCTGATATAATGCTTCTGCATTGGCTATAGATATGCTTAACATCTCATTTTTGGCTTGACATTTTCCCAAATCATTCATGGTTGTATTGTGTCTTTTTTATACAATCTTTAAATTATGAGAGAACCTCTTAGCTCAACTTTTATGCACCTTGCAATTCTTTCTCCATTGTTCAACATCATTTTTCAGTTTAGTGACTCCTAAACTAGCATTTTTAAAGGATCGACTAATCTTTTGTTTAAATTATTCTTTTCAATCTTCAATTGATGCACTTGGGCTTCTTACTTCAGCAAACATTCTTTCCCCTGGGTTCCCCTACTGATACCTTTATCTTTGAATACTTTTGGCTCCATCTTAACAGGACAATCAGTTACCAAACTAGTTTGATCTTTTATATCGAACTCCAATACTCCATGATCCAAAAGATGTTGGACTCGATGCTTGAAGGTGGTGTAGTTCTCAATAGAATGTTCTTGAGCTTCGACATGATATTCACAACTAAAATTGATGTCATACCAGTTTAGATATGGAGGTTGTCAAGGTTTCATGTAATGTGGGGCTACCTCTCAGGCTTGTAATAGCTTATCGTATAACTCCTTATATGATATAGGGACAAAATCAAAATGAGGGCCACCTCTCGGCTTGGATTGAACACAAGTCACTAGGTTTTTCCCCCCAGTATCGAGAGTATACTCTTAAATACCAACGAGTTCTGATTAAATGACCTCTCTCCATCTCTTTGGCCTCTCTCCAATGAGTCACTAGGTTGTGCGATATTTCCCAGGTTAGCTAGGATCACCTTGTTCTAAAGTAGTCTCTTGTGTATTTGACATCGTAGGATTATTTTCATCGAGATTTTTCTCTTCTTGTGCAAAAATCCCTTTTCCTTTGACCAAAGCATCTATTATATCCATCATCTTGGACGCTTGCTCTCTCATCTCTCATATTTCCTTTTGCTCTTTATCGGACATGTGATCTTTAGGTACGTAACTTTCTACTCTTTTTGGAGCTTCTTCAAGATGTCATCCCCTAGCTGTCTTATAGTCTACTTGATCATGAAACCCTTTATCCATCATGAAAACTTGAGAGTAGTTTCTCACAAAAGTGAACCATAAGGCGTGAGCCCCCATGAGCGATCTACTATCCCATAAGGAGGTACAAACCATCACGAGAGAGTAGTTTCTCACTCCTACTTAATTGGGACGGAGCGGGGTTTTAGCTCAATGTCATGATGATACAAGTGTAAAGTGTGTGAGGAAAAGTGAAAAAACATACAATCAGACAAAAAAAATTTCAATTCTCAATTCCCCTTCAAACATATTTAATCTGAAAACATTAGGAAACAAATTAGTCCAACTATTTAGTGGTTAATTAGATTATAAACGAATTTGTAATTTTTTTACAAAGAAAACTAGTTAATTAACTAATGGTCTAACTCTCTAAATATCCCCAGCGGAGTCACCAAGCTGTCGAAATGAATCTAAAAATTTAGGGATTTAAAGCTTGTCTCGACTAATTTGGGTTTTCCTTTTAAGACCGAAAAGAACAATGATTGGCAACCTAGAAAAAGGTTGTCATTAATAAAACTTTAATTTTATATTATTAAAACAACATTTTTAGGTCTATCGAGAAGAAAATTAACAATTCCTATCGAGAAGAAAAGGCATCTCATGCCTAAAACAACCAGTTCTATTTCCAATTTAAACAAGAAAAATAACGTTCCATTAAAAAATCATTATCAGTTCATATTTCAAATGCATGAAATGCATGAATGAAGATAAGAAATAAATTAAATCCAAAATCAATCATTTTAGACAGAAGAAGGATGTTCGATTATTTAAATAAAATCATCAATCATTTTAGAAAGAAGAAGGATGTTTGATTATTTAAAGATATCGAGATCGGACCTTTTATAAGTTCTAATGATCTTTTCTTGACAAATTTAAATAGACGAACATATCTTTTCCTCTCGTTTCCAAATATTAGGTGTGATCGTTTTTTAAGGTTTCACTAAATAGGATACAATTTCATTTTAAAATTATTGGATGTATTTCTTATACCTTAAGACAATCACTTCACAATGATCATAAAATGAAATGGTATTACCCTTAATTTAATTATTTGACCAAGTGAATATATACTATTAATTAAAAGATGTCATGTATCGAAACTTATATGTACAAGTGAATACAACCATATATATAATTTATTCACACACCGATATACTATAAGAAAATACACATTAATAAGCGTATCATATATGCATAATAGACAATTATAGAAAGCAGACCAAATACTGATAAATGAATAATACATGCACATATAGATTATAATGGTCTACAATGAAAATGTGAAAATGTGGCAAGCCAAAATACAATTAATTAAAACTAAACATATTTAGTAAATAAGAGACTAAATGATAAAAATGCAAACATTAGGGTTACAACAACCAACCAAACAAATTTCAGGGCACCAACAAAAACATCATACAATACATGTACTGGAAAAGCAATTAATCCACAAATATTAAACAGGACTAAAATGAAAGTATTTAAAATAAAACATCAAATGCAAAAATACATAAAACAAAAAAAAATCAGCATCAGTGACTAAAATGTAAAAAGGGAAAGCATCAAATATAACAAAAAATAAGGTGCAAAAATTAAATGACTGAAATGTAACTGCTGAAAAATAAATGCTTAAAATAAAAAGATAGAAATTTAAAGGACAACAATGTAAATTATAGAAATTAAAAGAATCGAATAAAATTAAAGTTAATAGTTAGAATTTTACCTGGACCATAAATAACGCGAGTCATACACTAGGGTAGGTCATATGGAGGTCGTAAATTAATTCAAATAAGAAAAATAAAAGTTAGCGATTAGAAGTTAGAAGTTAGTAAATTAGTAACTAAAAATAAAAAATGTTATGATTTTAAATAAAAGTAAAATATAGTAGATCAATTCAAAATAAAAAACATAAATAAGCAACGAAATTGAAATAAAATAAAGCTAGCATGTTAAAAAATGAATAAAATAAAAAAGCTAAAATGGTGACCAAAATCTATATACATGCTAAACCTACAGGGACCACTATATGATTTTCCACTAAACTTTAATATAAAATACACTTTTCTCTAATTTTGGTTAACTTCAAACCCTAACCTGAATAAAAAAGGGTAAAATATAGTAATGGTAACTGAAATTTTCTAAAACTTGCATTTAGGTCCCCCAACTTTTAAAACTTACAATACAGTCCTCCAACATTTAGTTCGTTTACAATATGGTCCCGACGTAACCGACCGTTGGACGTCGTTACACTGCCGTTAGAAGAAGATGACGTGGTAGTCCTTCAACATTTGGTCCATTTGCAATATGGTCACTGAACTTTTCAGGCGCTTGCATTTAGGTTCCCCAACTTTTAAAACTTACAACACAATCCTCGATTTTATTCTAAACCCCAAATTCCAAAATAATTCAATTATATTTTAAACCCAAAATTCTAAAATACTTCAAATTAGGGTTTATAATATAATTAAAGTATTTTGGAATTTGGGGTTTATAATGTAATTGAAGTGTTTTTGAATTTTGAACATGAATTTGCTATTTGACAGTGTTTACTTCAATATATAAATTTGAGGTTTGTTGCATGCACATCCAACGGATGTCGTACTTTGAACATGAAAAGTGCACCTATCATGTTTATTGCATAAACTGTTGAAGTAAAAGTAACAAGGTCAATTTGTCTTGTTCGCAGCTGTCGTACTTTGGTATGACAATCCAGTAGGTTTGGATGGAACGTGAGCATGCACATCCAACGACTGCGAAAATAGTAAAGAGTTTTAGTTCATAGGACTACAACATACAACCAACAAATAACTAAAATAAACCAAGAATATCAATTAATAACTCATTCAAAAGGAGGACTTGATAAATAAAGGGAAAGAGGTTCGATCATAGTCACTCCAAAAGCTAAGGCGTCAAATGGGTTGTTTAAGATAAACATTAGATTCCAAATACAACATTACCAGTTGTGAATGCATTAATGGCCTACCCTTTAACATATAATTTCTTCTAATGCTCCATGTTTAATGTTCCTCAATAGCCAAACATGATAAGAATCTAAAGCAGATAGCGAAATTAAAATCACATGACCCCATAATTCTTGTAAATTCATGGCATGTCAGCAATAAAAGACATTGTAAAACATAGATGATACTGTAACAAACATATATATGCCAAAAATTAAGGTGTAAATGTGCAATGATCGGGTAGCATATCAAGTAGTTGCTCAAAATATACTACCCTGTCATGATGTATTTCAAGTTGCGTGCATGCATAATTGTCTTCTAAAGCTATAATTCAATACAGATTCAACTGTAAAATTTTCAAAACATGTAAAAAATCCAGTTCGTACATGATATATCAGTCCTATAATCAACATGAACTTATTAAAAAAGAATACGAACTCACAGGACGCCGAAAAATATAGGTCAAATCAATACAATTCCCAGCAAACTAGTACCAGCAGTCTCTCAGATTGAGCCTGACGATTTCACTATATTGATACTCACAACCAATTCCTTGATTTAAAGAAAAACCAAACAATAAGGTCAAAAAATTTAGCCTAGGACCCTTTTTCACTTCTATTATGATGGACTGAATATCATTCATAAGGAGTACTAAAAGTTTTGATTAAGAAGAAAGAAAGAAAATTAGATGGTTTTGGTTCAAAAATAACACTGAATATCCATATCCTTGACATGCAGTTCTAGAAACATAAAAATTTCAACAAAAAACACACAATTCTTCCTCCATTTTTTCTTTGTAAATAAAAAGGTGAAAGACAGAGCACTGCTTGGGTTTACAATTTTGCATGACGGAAAACTGAAGAACAAAAACCAAACGAGAGTGCATGTGAGCGAAAGAGATAGAGAGGTGAATACGCTGTTTTGGATTTCATTATAATTGATCATCTGTTGGAAAATCTTTAACCACAAGGATTAAATGAAGAAATTATTATATGCCATTTATAAAAAATAATTCCAACTTTGTTGGTGACTTTCAACAATGATACATAGTTCATCTTAGTAGTATTTGTCAACTATGCATTTCTAACCCCATTTTTTTCTCACAAGCATTTCATCGAACATCTATTCTTCACCTGAGATGACATGTATCTAACATTACACCTTGAATCATTGATGGTCGTGATAGTCCCTTGGTCAAGTCTTCTCTCAATGTACTCTTATTATTCAAGTCAACACCTCCACATAATTCAAAGTTAGATTAGAATTTCTCATGCATCCCCGATTGAAAAGTTGCACTGGAAATGAGAAGAGAGAAGCGAAAAAAGAAATTTGTGATCGAAAAGGAATTTGGGGTTTAGAATGAAATTGAGGACTATGTTGTATGTTTTAAAAGTTGGGGGACCAAAATGCAAGAGCCTGAAAATTTCAGTGACCATATTGCAAATGGACTATGTGTTAGAGGACTACCACGTCATCCTCTTCTAACTGCAGTGTAACGGTGTCAAACGGCCGGTTACGTCGGGGACCATATTGCAAACGGACTAAATGTTGGTGGACTGTATTGCAAGTTGTAAAAGTTGGGGGACCTAAATACAAGTTTTAAAAAAGTTCAGTGACCATTACTATACTTTACCCTAAAAACTGCATTTGGGAAGAACTCTTACTCTTCTTCATCAAGCGATCGCGACCCTCCTAAAAGCCAACGCCAACGCCGCTCCGGCTACCGTCTTGGTGGCGTTCTTCCTTTCGATCATCCCCAACATTGACCGGAGAAGGACATAGGCCAACCCAAACGAACCAAAACACTTCGGCATCCCTCTCTCAACCCTCTCATCCCTTCGATCGAACCCACCATACAGTAAATTGGGTGGTGTTCCTCGCTCCGACCACCCCTAACGGTGATCGGTACACTATATTGAAATCAACTAGCCCCAAGATACCTCTTTTCCTATTATAAACCAAAGCAAACCCCTAAGTCAACATGCAACCCTTAATTGACCTAAGGACACGACCATAAACTCCCCGATGACCACAACGTCGATAACAACCCTCTCTTTTAAGGTAAAGGAACCACTCTCCCTTCTTTCCCCTATTTCAATTGTTCAAAAATATCAAAAGAAAAAGAAGCCTTATCTACTTAAAAAATACTCTGCTTTTATTACTTCATTGCTTTTTTGAATCTGGAAAAAATAGTGCATTCATTGTCTTGTTTTTTCGAAAATGGGGAAACCCCCTTTTACATAATTTTTTTAGGGTTTTATATTATCCCCTTTACTGATTCATCGTTGTTACAACTCATATATTTTTGGTTTTTGCTTTGTTTGTATCTGTGCTAATGAGGAGGAGGAAGGCTCCACTTTGTTGCATGCATGGCGAGGCTCAATCGAGGAGGGGATGGACCACTGTTGAGGCTACTATGTTGACCGGAGAGAGCACGTTGTGTGTGTGGCAGTGGATGCTAGAACGTGAAAGGCCACATTCACAGTGGCGGCTGGAACGGTTGCCTAGTTAGGCTTTCATCTTTTGTTAATGTTGGGTTAACTGGGTCCACTATGGTTGTTGGGCTTCAAGTTTGGGTGATATAATGGGTTAATATTTGGGTATAGTATTTGTATTGGGTTTTTAGTTATGGAAGTAGGTTGGGTTATTTTATTTGTAAATGGACATTTAGTTTGAATTGTATTTGGGTATCCAACAATGAAAACTTTAATTTGGACCCTAAATCCTAAAATGAATGTGGGATTTTAATCCAATCAAGCATAAAAAAATTCTCCACACTTCGGCTAATCAAATGTAAAATTCCATGAACCAAGTTTACCAACGCCGATAATGACATCGACACCGGAATAGCCTTTAAATTGTTCCTTGAATGTCCTCAATTCGATTTTATTGGTTCGGAAAAAATTAAGGTATTACTGGGTTAATAATCATACAAATTGGTACGATTGATAAATTTAAGGATAAAGTATAAAAATGATCCCACGACTATAGGGTGCTATTTTATACATATATGTCAATTGGTTCGTGTACCTAAATCACTTAATTCGTACATATATGTCACCTTTTTATTACTTGGAGAACTATATATTTATATTGTTGAGTATCTGAAAATATAAATATCCAATTATGGAAATCCTAATATCAATAGTCATCTATTTATATATTTGTTCTTTTTGTGAAACTTTTCTATTTCTCTTTATGTGAGAAGAGAAATACTAATTGAATTCCATCTTTATCCTTTAAACATACAAATATATAAATATTGTTATAATCTTGAATACAACACCTATTTTCTTATTTTACTTAATCAGAATAAAATTATATGCAAGGTAATTAACTAATTATTTTTTTTGAAAGAGAGGTAATTTGTATTAATAAGGACACAAAGTACACCATCCCAATGAACTCATTAAAAAACCTCTCTAAACCTATATAGAGGAAAAATAGTGTGCCTTGAGGTGAATGATTACAGATAGCCAGAAACTTCTATTACATCAATCCAAAGTGTACCCCAATCAAACCATCTAAATTCTATCCGACCAATACTGAATAAAGTCGAACTAACTTACAGACCCCCAAACATTATAAACGAACATGACTAACACAAGACTACAAAAAAACATAGAAACTAGCACTAAGAAACTAACATGGAAGAACAACCAATTCAGCGTGCCAACTGTGAGGAACAAAACTAACACAACAGCAAAACTCATCAAAGGCAGCAATCAAATATAAATGACCCCGTACTTCGAACAAAATCCTGGACACATGGAAACTTCGATGGCCACAAAATTAATCCAAACTCCTCTCTGCAACGATATTAAATATCCGTTCTACTGTAAATAATTTACCATCGAACCTTGATTTGTTTTTGCACAACCATATATTTCAAATCAACCCAAAAAATCCAATTTTCCATAAAACCCGAACTTTCCTTCCAATTTTCTGTGAAAACCAAATTTCTATTAGTTCATTAACGTTCATGGGAAAAACAATATTGACTTCCCACACATTACACCAGCATTGCCAGACTTTCCAAGTAACATCACAATGAAACAACACATGATTTTGATCTTCCGTATGGCGTTTGAAAAAGATGCAAAAATGATGTACGTTGCACATAATACCTCGCTTAACCAACTCAGTAACCTCTGGCAGTCTTTGATACGAAGCTTTCCACACTAAAGCATAAATTTTAAGCGGTACATACTTAAACCATACCAGATTCCAACTTGGAGCAGCCATTTTACCAATAGAATCTAATTTAGTGTGAAAATCATTTGTATTATATTTACCATCAGAAGGGCATGTCCACTTTAAACTACCTAATCCTAGACCAGAACCAACAACTCTTTCCATAACTAAATTGAACTCTCTCCAAACCGCCATTTCCCAAACAAATAATCCTCTTCTCAGCTGAATCTTCCACTCCTAGACACCAAGAACCCAACTCCCAAACTCAACAATATTACCAGTTTTTTTAACAGCAATCCCATATATTCTAGGAAAGGATTATTTTAGAGAACAAACTTCAGTCCAAAAATCTGACCAGAAATCAATTCTGGACCCATTGCCCATAACACATCTTACCTCAGATAAGAACCCTTCCTCATTCAAAATAGTCGGGTTAATAATGTCACGCCACACCTAAGAAGATTTATGATTGTTAACAGCTATAGGCAGAATCAATTCTAGAGCATAGTTATCCCACGCAACTATAATCTTTTTCCACAAGCTATCACTGTCCTCACTAAAACACCAAATCCATTTATTCATTAAAGCTCTATTTCTAGACTTTACATCGAAAATACCCAGGCCCCCATGAGATTTCGGACCACAAACATTTTTCCACTTTATCCAATGAATCCCTCTGTCAGACTTTATATTCCACAAAAACCTAGTTATTAGCTTATTAATCAACTCAACTATGTGTTTAGGGATTAAAAATATGGACATGTAATACATCGGAAAATTAACCAAAATAGATTTTATCATTGTTATCCTACCCCCAAAACAAAGCATTTACCTTTTCAGCTTTGAAGTGTAGTTCTGACTTTGTCAACGATAGGTTGCCACATCAATTTAGAATTCTTTTTGTACCCTAGTGGAAGACCAAATACGTGGTAGGCAGCCTTGGCCAACCACAAGAGATCGATTCAGCCCAACCACTAATCCTACTATATTCCACGTTAATCCCATAAAGCTTAGCCTTCTTCATATTTAGCTTTAGTCCAACCACCACCTCAAAAATTTTGAGCACACGATAAAGGTTTTTAATTTTTTCAGCCTTTGTTTCCAAAAAAATTTAGATCGTCAGTAAATTGGATGTGAGACACTCCTACTCCAGAACCAATACATACCCCTCCAAACAGACCAGATATAACCGATTTCTTAAGCAACCCGCTAAGGGCCTCACTAACTACATTAAACAGAAACGACGACAACAGACACCCTTGCCTGAGACCCCTCTTAATTAATAAACTCTTAGAAGGTCATCCATTTACTAGGACATCAATCGAAGGTGTTGAAATAAAAAGATTGATCCATCTTCTCCATCTTCTACCAAAGCCCATTTTTTAATATTAGACTAAAAAATTTCCAGTTGATTATATCATATGCTTTGTTGAAATCTGCCTTGAACAAAACAACTTCTTTCTTGCTTTTCCTCAGCTTATAAACTACTTCATTCGCAATCAGGGAACAATCCATAATATGTTTTCCAGCCATAAAAGGAAACTGGTTATCCCCAATCACTTCTCACATACTACTAGCCATCCTTTTTGCCAAAACACAAGCCACGATCTTATACAAACTGCCGACCAACGAAATAGGCCTGAAATCATCCGGAGCAATAGCCTCGGATTTCTTTGGGATAAGAGCAATAAACGACTTGTTGAATGAAAAGTCTTCAACTTTCCCCCAATAAAACTCATCCATAAAATTCATAACATCTACTTTTATGAACTTCCAGAATTTCTTGAAAAAATCTAGGTTAAATCCATTTGAACCTGGCATTCTGGATCCATCCGATGATTTAATAGTGAGCCAAACCTCTTCTTCTGAGAAAGGACCTTCGATAAACCGTCTAGTGGCAGCATAAATTCTTTTAAGTTGAACATCAAACCTCTTCACCGGAAGTGTTCTCACATCATTATAACTCTATCGGAAATAATTAACGAAAGCGTTTTGAATCCCCGACTAATTTTTGTAAATAGAATTATACACTTTCAAAGTCGAAATGTGATTCTTATGTCCTCTTAACGCTACAGTTAGATGGAAAAATTTGGTATTTTTATCCCCTTCGTTGAACCACTTAAGTCTTGACTTTTACAACCATTCTCTTTCTTCCTTCCTCAACAATACCCACAGCCAAGCTTTCAATGACATGAACTCATATTGGACTGAACTATTGCTCGGATTCATAATACACAAGTTATATAGTGTATCATTTTTCTTTCCAATCTTTACAACCGAGTCATTATTATTCGCACGGATTGTATTTTCCCAATCCTTGGTCACTGACTTAGGTATCATCAACACAAAATTCACATCTTTACCTTTGTTGCCTTCACAAACCCCTTTAATCCTATCGAAGAAAGAAGGATCATCCGCCCAATGGTTAAACCATTTGAATAGCCTGCAAGCCTTTTTTTGGATTCTTTCCTCTTAACACAGCAGGTTTATGATCAGATTAACTTCTAGGAAGGGTCAATTGCATCAAATTAGGAAATAGGCATGCTATTTCAGTTGAGATTAAAATCTTGTCTAGTATACTCGAAGCCATATTCAAACCTCCCCTAAACCAAGTAAACACACTCCTAGAAATTAGGACATCAATCAATACCCATTTAGATATAAAATTTTCAAAAATTGACATTGAATTCGATATATCGTGACCACCTGTTCTTTCCAAATCTTATCTCACATTATTAAAATATCCTCCCACGATAATCGGTAGCTTCAAATTTTTAAAAACCTCATTCAACTAATCATATCTCCATGCATATTCAGACCGTAGACATTAACTATGCCTATTTCCATGTTATTCCGAACCAGAATATCTTTCAATGCTACAATTCTCCTAAGAATTATATGACATGAAGCACTAAAAACACTGCTATCCCACAAAGTAATCAAACCACCCGAAGCACCATCTGCAGGTGAGAAGATCATTTCCCTATTAAATCTACCTTTTAACATTCTCTCAACATAAGGAGTAATTGAATTAGCTTTAGATTCTTGTAACATTACTACATTCAGTTTTTGCAATTCAACAACCCGACCGATATCCCTTACCTTTTCACTTCTTCCCATTCCACTCACATTCCAGGTTAATACAGATAGGCCAAAATCCATGAAATAACAAAACCCGCAAATTAACACCAAGCACAAATGAAAAACGTTCTCAAGGCTTACCCGATGGCTCCAATCTGTCAAGCACCATCTCTCTTGAAAATGAAAATTGCATGCCCAACATCTCACCCACTACTAATGTCGCCTCTGCTTCGTTTCCTGGACCCAAATGGCATCCATGATTTCCCCCACCAGGATTATCACTCTAATTCGGGTGACTTCTTAATTTTACCATCAAATAGCGGCCACTAGCAATCTTGTTCTTTCTTTTCTGATCTTTGCTGAGCAGAGAAATATTTCCCCTGGTCGAATTAACTCCCATTTTGGAACACTTATCTGTATTCCCCAAAGCTAAATTAGGAGCACCTAGTATATCAGTTGGAGCTTTCCTAAAACTAACAACGCGTGCTTCAGCCCAAGCACCCTCGTCCAAAACTTGCAATAAAGATACTTCTTCAATAGGTACATCCATCAGTCTTGAGCTATTGGATAAAGATTGGGACATCCAAGATTGGGCTGCACCTATATTCAATTCCATCAGCCCAATACTTTCATCAGCACACTGGTACACAGGTCTATCGTTTGATAAAACAGGCACTTCATGTAACACATCACCCACACCAGCCGTTTGTGCTACATTAGAGGCTGCATGCTTCATTCTGAAAACCATCATTCCATTATCACTCATCTGGCTCACCGAATCAACATTCATATCTGCATTAAAATCTAAATCAGAATAGACGCCATCAACACAATCCTCCTGAAGTCTTGGAACTATCCCCTCTACTTCGTCGGCTGCTTGCCACACTCCGCCGTCGGTCGTGGTACCATCAATGAAAACCCTAAAAACCCTACACTCATCTTATGTCTCTGTATGAATTTTAATGGTAAAAACTCTACTATTAATAATAATATTGTACTTCTCTGGTAAGTCTTATTCATACTGCACTTCCAACAATAATCTAGCTTCATCAAATCTATCCATTTTCCTTGTTTTTTCATGGATCGATAGAACTGTACCCCACGAGCTGCCAAGTTCCTTGAAAACTTTTCAGACCATACTAATAGAAGAACATCTTTAAGGATAACCCAGACTTTTATTTTTAATCTTTTCTTATAACCTTCCATTAGTTCCAGCTCATCAAATCAGAGACTCATCCATTCTACCCTTTTACCTCAACAAACCTGACGATCCTCTTTCCCACTAAATTGTATAACCACCAAAAGATCGTGCAAGTTACTGACCTTAACATCCAAACCTTCAGCTGTAAAAGTTGTTTGTATAATATTCTCATTGATCATTCTTTTAATTCTCCCCACCAAACAACTTTCACTCCACCGTAACTCCTTTCTAGGAACAATGATGTTCCTGCTTGCAACTTGGCTATTAGAAGATGAATTTGAAATGCTGTCATCGACTATACTTACATGAAACACAATTTCAGTATGTATTATTTCATGAGTCTGGTTAATTACTTCCCTTTCATGAAGCTTTCCACCTACTTCCTGCACACCATGGACAACATCCTTAAAAGACCTAGAATCCCTTAAAGCTGGTTTCCACACCATCTTTACCAATCTGTCAGTCTCAGCTCCCTTATTACTAACTCCAACCTCTTTGTTATGATAAACTAAGCTGGTTTCCACACCATCTTTACCAATCTGTCAGTCTCAGCTCCCTTATTACTAACTCCAACCTCTTTGTTATGATAAACTTTAATTTTAAATCCATCCATACTTCTACCATCTGCCCTAAGAACCAATAAGTTTTCTTCAGCCTTACTCTTAAACCTAACAAAAGCAAAAGTTAAAGCAGCTGCAAGTCTTTTCCTACTTCAAAATGCAATGAAAACTTCTATCACGACTCCATACACCTGAAACGCTTCCTTAAGTGCAACCGGATGAATCCTTTTACTCACGTTATTGACAAAGACAGAGTAGCACTTTGGCACCTGAGCAGATCACTTTCCTCCTCCAACCCTCCCTGACTCTCTCTGACTTTCCATATTCTCATACCTGTGTTTGAACTTTCATTCAACTAATTATTT
Organism: Hibiscus syriacus; assembly: GCF_006381635.1. Classification (NCBI taxonomy): domain Eukaryota; kingdom Viridiplantae; phylum Streptophyta; class Magnoliopsida; order Malvales; family Malvaceae; genus Hibiscus; species Hibiscus syriacus. Next base: position 1,055,858 of record NW_024062657.1, read on the forward strand.
ATTTCTATTACGATATAATAATCTTATTTTATTTCATGTAATTAAGTTTATCAATCATTATTAACTTTTCAACATATAATAGTATTATTTTTAACGATTTTAAAACGATATACATGATAGTATTGTTAAAATATTGCCCTTGTGAATTAAAGTATAAAATTACTGAAACATTTTTATGTACAAATTAAAATGATTGATTAATAGTTGTTACGAAATATAGAGCCTTGGCTTAATGTTAAAATTAATCCCAACATTTAGTAAATGGTCATTTTGATCCTAATTCTATTTTTTTAGCATTTTGGCCCCAACGTTTCATTTTAGGGTAAAAAGAACCATAACATTTGACAGAATAATCACTTTGCTCCTTATTCTTTTTTTTCTGTGGCATTTTAGCCCTCAACGTTTCAATTTATGTTAAAAAATACTCATATTTTGTAGCATTAATTGTTTGTTAACAAATAGTTTTCATTTATGGAGTTTTTAGCCTCAAAGTGAAACGTTGGGGCCAAAATGCTCAAAAACAATAATAGGGGCCAAAATGATCATTTTGATAAATATTGAAGACTATTTTTTCCATTATACCTAAAGCCTTTACGAAACATTTTAATGATCCATTAATCGCATAATGAAACATATATATAATTATATACTTTAAATTTTAGCTTTTCAATAAAACAAACTTCAATTATATAGATTTGAAAAATATTTATATACAAATATATAATTTTAAAACTATTCATTAATTATAAAAAAATAATTCAATAATGGTACATATAATTATAAAAAAAATATAAAATTTTTGTATCGATCATAATTTAATCTAAACATTATTTGTATTAACCATATAATAGTTGATGAAATTAATACAATAATTATAAGTGTTTTTTCATCTTCAAGTATTAAATTCAGGTCCTTCAAATTCATTTATATTTTTCTTAATTTTCATCAATAAAATGATATGTAATTATATTATGTGAGATTTAAATTTATTAAAATATATTTTAATTAAGATTAATTTGATTAAATGCTAAATACAAAGATGTAGACACTAATTTTCGTCCGAGACTTCATGGGTCTTTATTACATTATATAGTATATATGATAATATATATATATAATAATTTCAATAATATATAATATATATAGTTTTTGGAAATATATATTATAGTTTTTGAAAACATATTTTTGAAAACATATAATATATAGCTTTTAAAAAATAGTTTTTGAAAACATATATAAAACAGTTTTTGAAAACATATTTTTGGAAACATATAATATAGTTTTTAAAACGATTTTTTGAAACATATATCATATAGTTTTTGAAAACATATTATTTTGAAAACATATTATATAGTTTTTGAAAATATAATATATGTTGTATAGTTTTTAAAATAAATATAGTGTAAATATTATTTATTATAGTATTATTTATTATACTCTACTCTACTCTACTATACTCTACTCTACTCTACTCTACTATACTATATTAGGTCCAAGTCTAGCCAAATCCAGTCCAGAAACGGAGCCTAACCGGGTAGCCTGACCCAGCAAGCTCGTGGAGGCCCAACTAAGCCCATCTGTATGACCCAACAAATTAGGGTATCATAATAAGAAAAGGTGTCACACCAAAGGAAGCAAAGAACACGTAAGGACCATGCACCAACAGCACCGAGAATCCCGTTTCAGTTTCTGGTGACCAGTCGACCAAGATTCTCGGTAACTCAAAGTACCCAAATCGTAGTAGAATCGGAGCTAACAAGAACCATATTTCCACGATCCTCGGTGAGAGGGAAATATATCCCCAATCCGAGCAAGTAGGACAACGTGGAGAACAACGTGGAGAACAATCCCTTAGTTCTCCGCTAATCACCACCAAGTTAAGAGGAAAAGAACACTTCCAAAGGGCTATATATATACTTGCAAATCAAACAAAGAAAGGCACCGTGGAAAACACGATCGAAACACCAAACAAAAAGCATCAAAGAATCCAACAAAGTAGTACACGAACCATAAAAAACATCACAAAAACAAAAAAAGATTTGGTTTTGGCTCAAATAAGGTGCGGTCACCGAAACTCGAAAGGTCATCATCGAACAAAGATAAAAATCGTAACTGAGGTCTAGATCTAATTCGATTGAGGCATTATCTCAATTTGTGAAGGCTAGATTCGGGGTCGAGGTGTTGAGAAAAGTGTTCGATGATAGGTTTTAGGTTTCTGACCACCGGAGGCGGTGACCGGAGCGGCGGTAGACGGTGATCTGACCGGCGGGTGTCTACTTTTTGATCGGCTATAGGGGATAGGGGAGAGAGTTTGAGAGGGGTTGGGAGTTTTTTTTGGTGAAATGGGTTAAAATCATTTTTTGTGATTTTGGGGCTATTTATAAGGAGGGCCTCTATGTAATTATAAAATTCTTAAATTATTTCCATAGTCCCTTCAGTTTTGGTGCTTAATTCATTTTGTTCACCTGTTGTAAATTTACCCTTGAATTTTAAATTAATACAATTTAATCCCCATTTATATTTCTTATACTTTGCAAATTGACCCCCTAACTTTTGTTTTTTTCTTGCAACTTTCAATTAACATCAATTTGGCACCTATTTTAATTTTTTTCTAAATTAATCTTTCTTTAATTTTTTTTCTTTAAATTTAATACCTCTTAATTTTATTTTATTTAACATCAATTTGACTTTTTAGGGCAATTTCAAACTTGGTCAAAGGTAAATAATTCAGATCAAATATTTAGATTTAAATTTTAAGTTTTAATTTTTTTAATTAAGACAATCGGAAAATCAAATTGGTACCAAAAGGGCAGTGCAAGGGTGATAATCCTTCCCTGACTGTAATTGACTCCCGGATCCAACAAATTTCTGGTAAGTTGTAGATTAGATAATGGTAAGTAATGGTCTATGATAAATTAAATTAAAATGATCAGCGACGACTCCAACACATCAAATCAAGTCGGAACCTGATTTCGGGACCACCCGAAGGAAGGTTATGATAGCTTAGCTGGGGAAATGTAAGCGAGTCAAGCCATAATTGATTTCTGGTTGTCTTCTTAAGAGAACATTGTAAGTATAAATTATAATTTATCCTTTTGACCCTTGTTGTTTACCTTTGATTATTATTTTTCAAATAACTAGTTATATGGATTTTTTAATGATTTCAGCTTTTTCAAACTTTATTCAATCTCAAGCTCTATTCCCGAGCTCCAAACCCTTTTTTAAGTAGAGGTGAAAACGACACCTTCGTGGGAATTTATTCTCCGTATAGGCCTAGCAATTCGAGATTCATATACCTTATGTCTTCGTGTGAATTTATTTTCTGTACAGATATAAGGAATGTATCATCTCGATTTAACTATAGGAGCCTGAAATGGGCTTAGGACTAAGGGTCTGGCAGGCCCAAGGGGAACCAGAAAAGAGAACTCGGGTACCTTTTTTATAACCAAATTGTGATGCTGCAAGGAATTATAACCCACCCCAAAACTCCATTTCAATGCCTAGGATGTTTGATTTATTTCTTACTTTATTTTATGTTCAAATCATGCGAGTTAAAAATATATGTTGTTAGAATTTGTTTAAGAAAATAACATGTGGGATAGAGATCATGTACGGGTAGGAATAAAATCATGTGGAGTAAATATCATGTAGGGTAGAAATAGACTTAAAAGGAAAAAGGGGACAGTCTGCAAGATAATTATGTGTTAGATCTGGTTGGCTACGCTTCCATCAACCTCAAACAAAATGATACCCAAGAGTTGCGGAACATTTGGGACAGTTAGAAAACTGACAGAAAACAGAAGTTTTGTCAGCGATACGGTGATATCACACACCTGCTCTATGTCAAGATAGATGAACCTTTAATTCGGGCTCTGGTGCAATTTTGGAATCCAAGGTATAAATGCTTCACCTTCAACGAAGAAGACATGGTGCCCACAACTGAGGAGTATACCACTTTGTTACACTGCGAAGGAACCATAGTGGACCGAGTCTTCGTCAAATATATCAAGAGTCATCCTTTCAAGAATGGGTTGGCAAAGGTTGCAGGGGTCGACGAAAAGTGGGTAACTGACCAGATTCAACACAAATGCAAAGGTGGATGAATTTCTTGGACTTACATCAAGCAGTTAATGAAGAATCATCCCGATGAATGGAAGGATATTGATATTTTTTCACTTGGTATTTATGGCTTGGTTATCTTCCCAAAAACTCCGGGAAACATTGAGAAATATGTGGTGTAATTGTTCAAACAACTATCAAAGCGAGTGAATCCTGAACCATCAATCCTAGCTGAAACTTTCCGCTCACTAAACCATTGTATAAGGACTGGTGGAGGACATTTTATAGGATGCACGCAACTACTTCAGGTTTGAATCCATAGTCAGTTTTGGAAAATAGATGGGATTTCTTACCACCGGTTCAATACGACATATTCACCCTTGGAGGACTTTCTTACAAAAAAATGATGAGAAGACGTTCCAAAGGAAATGTGGGTGAAGGTATTTAGGAACCTCCAGGATAAAGACATCGTATGGAGAGCTCCTTAGTTGACTCATAGTGACATCCTATTCCGATGCGGAGATTCAGGCGTAATAATGTTACTTGGGCTGTGGGGAGAAGTTGGCTATTTCTCGCTTTTAGCACTCCGACAATATGGGGCACGTCAATTTGTCCCAATCTCACATGAGATATCTATATTCGACAATCATGAGGATAATTACAAGAAGAAGGTGAAAGATAAAGCTGAGTCTTGGAAGATATATTTCGTATAGATGTTTTGACTGCTAAAGACATGCTTACTCCAGACTATACGAAATTGAGAAAATTGAGGAAGAATGACACTATTCCTATACCAGATCATGAAGACACTCAGACCATTGAATAGCATCTTAAACTAGTTCCGTCTGAGCTAGAGATGTAAAAGAATGAATTTAAAGCTGAAAAAGATGAACTAAAATAGAGACTGAGGGAGTTAGAAGCTGAAAAATTACAATGGAAACTAGATGTCGATACTCAAAAGGATCGACATACATATTAGAAAAGGAACAGAAGAAAGTATGCTTTGAGCAGGAAGATTTAAGAAAAGGGTATCAAGAACAGGTACAGAAAAATATAAGCTTGAAAAGGTCTTCCGAGTATTAGAAAGACGAAGTCGGTAACCTGAAAAGGAAATTTGAAAGACAAGATGAAAGATTGAAGTCGTCCCAAAGACAGTTATCAGAAAGTCAATAGTAGAACAAGTGGTTGAAGACCAAGGTAACTGATCTGGAAAGGTCCCTTCAAAAGCAAAAGGAACAAGATGGAAAAATATAGCTGAACTGGAGATCATTGTGGATAAATTCAAGAAACAGGCGAATGAACTCCAAATTGTTCCTTTTAAATGAGGAATCCAGTGGCGTTTATATTAGGAATAGGCTCATCAAAGGGTGATGTCTATAGATACAGTCATTCAAGACTTCTTAGAACAGGTTCAAAAACTAACTTGTCATTTGTATGGTTTGGCTCGACAAGGTATTCAACCAGTGACATAAGAAGTAAGAAGACTTGTCAACTTATTAGAAGTTGTTAGGGGTCTAGAAGATCTAGCTAGAATGTACCTTTGAATTGTTTTTGGTCTATTAGAAATAACATTTTTGTCAAAATAGAGATTATTTATAATAACATACACGTTTTCGATCAATGCCTAAAAAATTTCATGCATCATGCATTTTTGCATTTTCATTTTTTTACATTCAAATTAACTAACATAAAATGTTTCATAAAAAAAGGAACAAACATTGGTCACACCCATCATCACAATACCCATACATAGAAAAAGAAGATGGAAGCAAATATTGCTCAACTTGAGGAAAACATGTTGAGATTGCAAAAGGAACATGAGGAGAAAATAAGTCAAAATCAAAAAAATATGTTGGATTCCATCACTAGGAACCAAGATTCATTGGTTGACTAGATTGTTACAAGGTTGTCTGGCCTGAATCAAATGAATGCTTTTAGGGCTGGGGCATCTGAAGGGTTAGATGTACCACCTAATCTACAATTAATTATTTCACATGGAATCTTGCAAGGACTTCAAGGGGATTCATCTGTTGCAAAAGCAAAGGCCTTTGAACCAACCCTCAAAATAATCCAGATAATTACAATATTCTGGATTTTGATGAGGAAGCCAAAGAAAAGAAAATGAGGAAAAGATCAAGCAGCTCGAAGAGCAAATAAAGACAGTTAAAGGATAGGATAATTATTATGGAGTTGACGCTCTAGAACTAAGTTTGGTCCCATATTTGATTATTCATCCTAAGTTTAAAATCCTAGATTTCGAGAAGTTTAATGGGAATAGTTTCCTCAACTCACATCACCATGTTCTGTCGAAAGATGACAAGATATGTCGAGAATGACCAGCTCATAATTCATTGCTTTTAAAAGATTTTGGCAGGTTCATACATTCGATGATACAATCAACTGAACCTCTCTCACGTCAGGATGTGGAAGGATCCTGCCAAGTTGATAACTCCGTAAAAAGGTCACATTTTGGGACCTTTTCACTTAAGTTATTGAAAGTTGAAGAGTTCATTTAGACCATATAGATGCATTTAGGAGCATATAGTTGCATGTAGTGGAATTCTGTTTGCTGCGGTATTTTATTTTTAAAACAGTGCTGCTTTATGGGAAGGTGTTTGTCTAATGATGTGCATGAATTGAGAGTAAAGAGAAGAAGAAAGGAATTATCGTGACATAAGGAGGCTGCTGAGCAAAATGAAAATGCCGAGTTGGATTGGCATTTCGAGAGCGAACCAAATGAAAGAAGAATTTTTTGAAGCTAGTTGTCCCCTAATTTCACGTTACCTCTGACCGTGAAATTTGCCTCGAGGATTTGCCTGGAGGGATCATCACTGCTACAGCCGATCCTGCTGACCACATTGCCTGTTGCAGATCCTGTCTATCCTTGAGCCTCTGCAGCGGGATTATGTCGGGTACTCATCCAGCAACCCAGGCTGGATCAATACCAGCTTTGCCAGATCCTCACGTGATTCAAGCATCTTATGGGGTATTCTAGGAATTTCAACACCATGTCATAGGGTTAATCTTCCCCTATAAATAGAGAATGAAGCCACAATGAAGAAGACTTTGGTTCCAAGTTGTTTTGTGCTTAAAAGTCAGAGGGAAAAGGTCTCTCCTTTCTCCGTCAATCGAATTTGGCGTGGCATTTCTCAGTGAGAAGCTTGAGGGAGTGGCGTTCTAGGTGTCCGAGAGGAGCTAGTTCACTAGGGGCAGTTATTGGTGGTCGTGGGAAGCTCCGACAGTGCATGTCGAAGGCTTTTCCTCCTTCCCTTTGCTCTTTGCTTTCATATTTTATCATTTGGGTTGTAAGGAATGGATTAACTTGCTTTGTGCTTGATTATTTTGGAACACACCATGATGAGAGTTCATTTTGGATATTTAAGTTTTATTTCAATGAATGGTTGTTTTTCTATGTTATAATCTATTTTGTTTATGAAGCTTAGTGCCTTAAGGTTGTAGGAGCTATGAGAGTATCCGTTTCTTAGGAGATTACTTAGGGTTCGAGAGAATACCTAGGTAGCACATCCTTAGTGTTCGAGAGAAACTAGGGAGGAACCACATAAGCAAGGGGTTCTAGATAGTAACTAGGTCTAATCCACCTTAGAGATAAGGCTAGGATTTCATTCGACTAAAAGGAGTTGTGCATGAATGATATGTTAGATGTTAATACTGCCGCAAAAAGGTATTGCTGAGACATATCCTGTTATCTGGACCAATAAGATCACTGTAGGGGCTTACGCCAATCGGTTTTACCAAGGCATCTTCAATATGTCGAGACCCTTACTAGAGATAGCGTAGGGCACCCTAGTAGACTCTGTCGGATAGATAAGGCATAGAAGTAAAACCATTCTTAGAGGTGGACTTAGCTTTTCCTTAGTGACTACTATCACACATTCCCATAATAGCTTGTCGTGTGAGAAAGACAAAGTCATATCAATTAAATCTCGTATTTGCGTTTTATTTTTCCTTGACATTTCCATTTGTTTGCACTCAATACAATTTAATTTGCCAAGACATTTCCATCCAATTTTCCACGACATATCCATTTGCTACCATATTACCATTATTCTATTTCCACCACATCCATCTCAATTTGCCACAGCATTATCATTTGTACATACCATAACTAACTTTACTTTGGTGACAGAGTAAAGAGCTTTGACAAACTTGTTAAATTTCCTCCAATCCCTGTAGAGATGATACTCACTTATCATTGTATTACTTGTTCGATTGTGTATACTTGCACATATATCTGTACCCATATTTAGTACTCACACAGAGCAGACAAGTTTTTGGCGTCGTTTCCAGGGATTGGCAACTTGAAGTTAAATTATTTTGTCATAGCATTTTTATTTTACTTGTTATTTTTATTTTTAGATAGTTTTAATTTCAATTTCCTTATCTATTTCAGGTTTTTCTTGGTGCATGACAAGAGGACATCCTGAATAGCCATTAGAACCGGTTGAACCTGAGATTGAGAGGCTCTTTAGGAGAAGAAGATGTACTAAACATGCAAATATGTATCAAATCGAAAATCAAGGCATTGGTCATGAGGAAGAATCAAATGCCGAGGCAATTCTAAATGCTGGGAATGTAGCCAGACCTCGTGCCATTCATGATCACTTAAACCCAATCTTAGATGACTGAAATCTTGGAATAGTGGCACCAGAGATTCAGGAAACCCACTTTGAGCTCAAACCTGTCATGTTCAATATGCTAAATTCCATAAGGCAATTTGGGGGCATACCAAATGAAGATGCCAGGCAGCATATTTGGAACTTCTTAGAGTTGTGCGATTCATTTTGTCAACAAGGAGTGCATGAAGATGTTTTGAAATTAAAGTTATTTCCATATTCTCTGTGTGACCGAGCAAGGGCTTGGTTGAGTGGTGTTCCAGTGGGTTCAATTGAGTCTTGGATTGATCTGTGCAAAAATATTTTACTTCAGTATAATCTTCCAAATATGAACACCCAACTGAGGAACGACATTGCTTCTTTTCGTCAAGCTGATGACGAGTCAATGTATGAATGTTGTGATCGATACAAAGGATTGCTTTGTAAATGCTCGAATCATGGTTTTCAAGATTGGACGCAAGTGGTGATGTTCTATAATTGAGTAAATGCGCCCACGAGGATGATGCTATATGTCTCGGCAAATGGGATATTGCTTGACAAATCACCAGCAGAGGCATTTGACATTCTGGATAGGATTGCCACCAATGATTACCAATTTCCATCTACAAGGCTTGGACTTGGGCAAAAATCACATGGAGCTTTCGAACTATATTCTAAGGATATGGTGTCCGCCCAACTTGCTGCTATCACGAATATGTTGAAGAATTTGCAAAGACCAAGCGAGGTGAGAGAAGTGAAGGCAGCCAATTCAACATGTTTATTATGCCACGACAATTACATTGAGAGTGACTGCCCGACCAATCAAGAATCCACAACCTATGTGAGCAACTTCAACCGAGGTAACAACAATCCCTATTCTAACACATATAATCCTGGATGACGTCAACATCCAAACTTTTCATGGGGAAATCAAGGAACCAACAATACTCATAAATTAGTTTGGCAGCTGAATTTTAATGACTCCCAGGGTTTTTAATTGAATATGCCATGGCATAATTCTAACAAATGAGGGTCATCTTCATCTAACACCAGTTCTTTGGAGGCAACAATGCAAGAGTTCATAGCAACAGCGAAGATAATGTTGCAAGATCATGCAACCTTCATCAAAGATCAAGGAGCCCTACTTTAGAGCCACAGTTCGTTGCTGCAGGCATTGGAGAGTCAGGTTAGTCAAATTTCTGCGGCATTACAAGAACGACGACCAAGACATTTACCGAGTGACACTAAAGTCACAAAAACTCATGGCAATGAACAATTCAATGTGCTAACTTTCCGAAGTGGTATATAAATTAATATCAAAGATAAGTTTGGGGGAAGACAGAAGGCTGATTCACCCCCTGAGATAGAGCAAGCTAATCAAGAAGTGCTGGAAGAAGCACAAGTGGAAGAGGATAAGGTTGAGGGTTCATCAAGTAAAGAAACTGAGGGGGCAAATAAAAATGCCAAGGAATCTTCTATTCACACCCCGTTAATACAAGAAGTTAGACCCCCACCTCTTTTTCTGCAAACACTGAATAAGCATAACGAGGATATTCAATTCAAGAGGTTCATTGACATTCTGAGTCAACTTCAAATCAATGTTCCTTTTTTGGAGGCTATGGAACAAATGTCGTCATATGCTAAATTCCTCAAGGAAATTGTTACCAAGAAGAGAAAGGCTGAGAAGTACAAGATAATTGCCACGGTAAAAAAATTTTGCTCATCTTTAAGCAAGATGCCACCGAAGAGACATGATCTGGGCAGTTTCATCATTCTATGTTTGATATGAAACAAATTTATTGGGAAGGCACTATGTGACCTTGGCTGAAGTGTAAACATGATGCCTAAGTCAATTTTTGTAAAGCTTGGAATAGGAAATGCAAGACCCACCTCTGTCATCTTGCAATTACCCAATCGTTCCCATGTTCGTCCCGAAGGGCGAATCAAAGATGTCATTATGCGGGTTGATAAATTCATTTTTCCAGTCGATTTTCTGATTCTAGACTGTGAGGTTGATTCCACAACACCCATAATCTTGGGGTAACCCTTCATATCTATCGGTTGCATTCTCATCGACTGCGAGAGGGGTGAGCTGACCATGAGAGTGGTCATCCAATCTGTCACCGTGAATGTCTTCCGATCTCTCAAATACATGGATGATTATGAAGAATGCCAGAGCATTTTAGAAGTGGATACAGTAATCACAAGAGAGGGAGATCAATTTTACCATGATAATTTCATTCAACTGTATACTGATGAGGGGCTACTAGAAGATTTAAAGGCCGAAGAACCTAATAATTTTTCGTCCGAGGAACAGCCGGCTAACTTCCTCAAAGTTAGCCCAGGTACGCATTTTGAACCTTTGAATTTTGATGAATTTGTTCCTCCTAAGCCTTCATTACAGTATGCTCCTACCTTAGAAACTTAAGAATTTGCCACAACATCTCAAATATGCTTATATGGGTAGTAATGATACTTTACCTGTGATTATTTCCTCTGCCCTTACTCCTAACCAAGAATCTATTTTGTTAAGTGTTTTGTCATATCATAAGAGAGCATTACGATGGACGATGGCAGATCTAAAGGGAATAATTCCAACAATTTGCATGCACAAAATCCTGCTAGAAGAATGCCATAGCAAATCCATAGAGCCACAACAAAAGATTAAACCCAATCATGAAGCAAGTTGTAATGAAAGAGATTCTCAAATGGCTTGACGCTTGAGTGATTTACCCTATTTCGTATAATTCTTGGGTGAGTGTCGTCCAATGTGTGTCAAAGAAGAGAGGCACGATCGTGGTGACAAGTGACGATAACGAGTTGCTACCAACACACACCGTCATCGGGTGGCGAATCTGCATGGACTACCGTAAACTCAACAAGGCCACCAAGAAGGATCATTTCCCTTTGTCGTTCATCGATCAAATGCTGGATCGACTTGCTGGCAAGGTATTTTATTGTTTCTTGGATGGATACTCGGGGTATAATTAAATTGACATCGCACCAGAAGACCACATCACGTGTCCCTTTGGCACTTATGCTTTTTGAAGAATGCCTTTTTGGACTTTGTAATTCCCTGACAACTTTTCACGACTGCATGCAAGCTATATTTTCAGACATGGTTGATGATTTTCTGGAAATTTTTATGGATGATTTTTTTATTTTCGGCGATGACTTTCAAAAATGCTTTGGCAATTTGGCAAAGGTATTGAAGCGATGCGAGGAGGCCGATATCGTGCTGAACTGGGAAAAATGCCACTTCATGGTGATCGAAGGCATTGTTGTAGGCCATAAAATTTCTCCAAAGGGCATTAAGGTGGACAAAGCCAATATCGAGGTGTTCGAGAAGCTACCCCCACCAACTTCTGTCAAGGGCATTCGGAGTTTCCTTGGACACGCTGAGTTTTATATACGATTCATCAAGGACTTCTCCACGATATCCAAGCCCTTGTGCACCTTGTTTTAATAGAACCAACAGTTCGTGTTTGATCAGAAATGCCATGGCGCATTCAATGAGTTGAAGCGAAGACTTATCTCTGCATCGATCGTAGTTTCCCCATATTGGACGTCACCATTCGAGTTAATGTGTGATGCAAGTGATTTTGTCATGGGGGCTGTGCTTTGGCAACGTAGAGGTAAAATTTTTCATGTTATATATTATGCTGGTCGTACCTTGAATAAGGCACAATTGAACTATACTACCATTGAGAAAGAATTACTTGTCATGATATTTGCATTTGACAAGTTTAGGTCATACTTGATAGGCACCAAAGTCATAGTTAACACTGATCACTCAGCTATGAAATACTTAGTGAACAAGAAAGATGCCAAGCCTAGACTTATTAGGTGGATATTACTGCTGTAAAAGTTCGACTTAGAGGTAATCGATAGAAAAGGTACTAAGAACTAGGTTACAAATCATTTATCTAGGCTAGATAACATTTTAGAATGCCATGACATTTTTTATATTAAAGAAGAATTCCCTAATGAGAAAATTTTATATGCCAAGGCAATTCTATGGTACGTTGACCTTGTTAATTTTTCTTGTTAGTGGGATTTTTCCTTATGAATTAAACAGCCAGGGAAAGAAGAAGTTTCTGCATCATGCCAAGTTCTATTTTTTGGATGAGTCATACTTGTTTAAACAATGTGTCGATCAAATGATCCGACGATGTGTCCTTGAAGATGAGCAACAAGAAATCTTACACCATTGCCACATAGCACCCTGTGGAGGGAATTTTGGAGGTGCGAGGACTGCTACAAAGGTCCTCCAATCAGGTTTCTATTGGCCATCACTGTTTAAAGATGCCCACGAGTTTTACAAAGCATGCGATAGATGCCAGTGCACTGGAAACATTTTCAGACGACACGAAATGCCATTGCAAAATATTTTGGAGTTAGAGCTCTTTGACGTTTTGGGCATTGATTTCATGGGACCATTCCCATCTTCTTTTGGAGACTTGTATATCTTGCTTGCGGTGGACTATGTATCTAAGTGGGTTGAAGCGATTGCTACACCGAGGAATGACTCTAAGACGGTCCTCTAGTTCATTCACAAGAACATATTTACTCGATTTGGAGTACCGAGAGCCATCATCAGTGATAAGGGCACCCACTTTGATAACAAGCTAATTGCCAAGGTATTGCAAAAATATGGAGTGTGACATAAAATTGCCACATCATATCACCCACAAAAAATGGGTAAACTGAAGTGTCCAATCGAGAAATCAAGCAAATCCTCGAGAAGGTGGTGAACCCTAGAAGGAAAGACTGGTCCCCAAAATTAGAAGAAGCACTCTGGGCTTACCAAACGGCATTCAAAACACCTCTGGGAATGTCACCTTTCAAGATGGTGTATGGAAAAGCCTATCACCTACCAATAGAGTTAGAACATAAGGCATATTGGGCGTTCAAGAAGCTGAACTTCGACGCACAACTGGCTGGGGACAAAAGGTTGCTCGATCTGAATGAACTGAAAGAGTTTCAAGCATAATCATATGAAAATGCCAAGCTCTACAAAGAAAAAAACCAAGGAGTGGCATGACAGAATGCTTTTACCACGTCATTTTCCTGTTGGGTAGCAAGTGCTCTTGTTTAACTCTAAGCTCAAGCTCTTCCCTGGCAAACTGAAGTCACGATGGTCATGGCCATTCAAAGTCCACCATGTTTACCCTCATGGCGCTATCGATATCAAGAACATGGTCGATGGTTCCATTTTTAAGGTCAATGGCCAGCGTCTGAAGGCTTACCAAGGAGTCCCGCCTATGCGTGACAAGTGTGCACTTCTCTTGCACGATGTTGATACTGGCCAAGCATCTTGAGGATGACGTGACATTTTAAATTTACTCTTATGTATATATAATTTTTACCTTGTTATTATTTTATTATATCTTCTTTTTAGTAATTAGTTTTGATTTTCTTTTGTTACAAGAATTGTCCCACGCAGCCAGCACGTGCGATGTACGGTGAAAGAAAAGTAAAACAACAAAAATTGGGAGGCAACAAGGAAAGAGAAAAAAGAAAGGAGGGAAAACTATTCACTTTTTTAATTTTTACTTTTTTTTAGGGTTAACTTTTTTTCACTTTTCATTTGTCTTTCCCGCCCATATCCCACCGCCTAATTAAATACTCCCCCCAAAATCTTTATTTTATTCTTATCTACCCCACTTTATCCCTTTTACTTTTTCACTTTACCTTCTTTCAGCTTCTTCTTCCCTCCTTTGCGCGAAACCTTCATAGCCAACCAAGGCTTTAAGCTTTCTCACTCTTTTTTTTTGTTGTAATCATGGTGCGTTCTCGTCCATCTACCTCTGCTATTGCATCTCTGCCCCGCTTTGTGGATGAAGTCGCCCGCGATCGGTTATAAAACACCAAGAACCGTTGGGTATTCTTCGAGTTGGGATTTGTATTCTCCGATGAGGAGGACGCCGACTAGGTAGTGATGTGCTCGACATAATCAACACGCACAAGTGGCAAAAAATTTCCGGGCACCCTGCTAATGTAAACGCATCGTTGGTGAAGGAATTCTATGCCAACATCACTGAGTTGAACCAACATGCCATTGTGGTTCGTGGTATTTCCATTCGATTTGCTTCCACTGCTATAAATTGTTATTTTAAATTGTAGGATGTTGTTGACCACCACTCCACTATTGCGCACGAGGCCGACAGTGAAACATACCAAGGCATTCTGGAAGACCTTTGTCTTCTAGACACATAGTGGAATGGCCAGCAACTGAGCCGCGGGATGATGGACCGAGAGAGGTTGCTACCGCAAGTCATGTTGTGGAATCACTTTATGAAACAAAAGCTTTTTCCCACTTCACTCAACACTGTCATTTCCTGTCAGTAGATACTTTTGTTGCATTCAATTATATTCGGGCGTTCCATTGATGTGGGAAAAATTATTGTTGAACAAGTCCATACATACCTGAAGCGACCTGCCAACGCCCTAGTATTTCTGAATCTCATTACGGATTTATGCCATAAAAAGAAGGTGTCCGAAGAACAATTTGACGAGACTTTACCTGGCATCGCTGGTATTACCAAGGCCAAGATCCCTATGTTATTGAGCTTGAAGGAATCAAAAAGGAATGAGAATGAGGCGACCACTTCTCGCGCTGCTGCAACTCCACATGCCAGGGCAAAACCAAATGCCCTGGAAGAGGTCATTCAGCGTACTCAAGAGCAAGTCGGGCAGCTGTCTGCCAAAATGATAACCTACTTTGCCTACGCCAAGCACCGAGACGAGTTCCTCACCAATATTTTCTTGGAGATTCTCCCACATACAAATGTCAACATCCCAGTCTTCCCTGAAACGCTCATGCCACCAACTAAGCATGCCGAAGCATATGCAGATGTTCCCCATCCTTCCACTGAAGATGCTCACCAATTAGCCAGTGAAGAAGTTAACCAGTACGCCAATGAGGAAGAGCCCGCTGACCCTGATCCATTCTATGCTATGTCACCACCAGAAAATAGAGAAGCCAACCTCCAACTCGCACATGTTCCAAAATCCCCACAATTTGTTGAACCCCTGGCGGCAGAACATCCTGACATGCCACAATCTATCGCGCCAATTGAGGAGGAGAACCTCAAAATACCATAACCCACTGAGTCAATGGAGGGGGAACAATCTGGGATACCACGGCAAGTTCTTTTGCGAATGAGCAGACGCCGACTGAAGAAGGTGTTTAAGCGCCAGGAGCCCCAGCTCTCAATCATCCCAGAAGGTCCCAATACTCCCCCTGCTGCTCCACTATCTGACTCCGAACACTCCATCCCCGTAAAACTGAGAAAGCACACCCGTCGTGCAACCACCACACCACCACACGTATGAAGTCAAGGTACCTTGCATTACATTGCATTTCATTACATGTAATTTAATTTTCCTTAGTTTTAGTAAGCATCGAGGATAATGCTTCTCTCAAGTTTGGGGGAGGTAGGGTTCTCAAATCATTACATGATAGTATTAGTAAATTAAATATGCCATGACATTAGTAAGTGTTTGAATAGTTTTCTGGAATTAGTTAAGGATACTCGATGATGATGAATTCTTGATGGCTAGGATATAATGTACATGGCTGGTTGAGGATGATAGAACCAACTTTAGGAATTGCTTCTTTGAAACCCTTGAACACACGATAGTATGTTTTCCATGCTTAAGTAACTTAGGTGGCGTTTGGTTCGCATAAATCCCTTGGAATTAGGGGGAATTGGAATCCAATTCCACCACTTTCCCATGTTTGGTTCAAGTTTTCCAAGGGAATTGGAATCCCTCATGGCTTCAACTTTTCATCTAATGAGGGAAAGTGAATTCCATCCATTTTATGATGGAATTCAATTCCCTTGTTGGAGGGAATTGAAATTTGACCATACTACCCTCATCAATCTTTTGGTAACTTATTCATATATTCAATAAAGATATTTTTTATTATTTCGGGTCAGGTCAGGTTTCTAATTCATATGTCGGGTCGGGTGAAACTTTAATTTGGTTGGGTCGGGTCGGGTTTTTTAAGTGTGATATTCGGGTCAGGTCGAGTTCGGGTTTAGGGTGAAAAATACCCGACCCGAAAATATATATAATTTTACCTTATAAATTTAGGAATAATTACAATAATACCCCTCTCTATATTTTTTCCAATTAAGTCACTGTTTTTATTGAATAAAAATAATTTTTTTATTATTTCGGGTCTGGTCGGGTTTTTAATTCATATATTCGGGTCGGGTCGGGTGAAACTTTATTTTGGTCGAGTCAGGTCATTTTTTAAGTGTGATATTCGGGCCAAGTAGAGTTTTGGTTTAGGGTGAAAAATACCCGGCCCGATCCAAAAAATATATAATTTTACCTTATATATTTAGGAATAATTACAATAATACCTCACTATATATAATTTTTTTTCAATTAAGTCATTGTTTTTATTGAATAAAAATAATTTTTTTATTATTTCGGGTCATGTTTCTAATTCATATATTTGGGGTCGGGTCGGGTAGACCAAAAACCCGACACAACCTGACCCATAACCATCCCTAATTGGGATAATTTTAACTTATGATGTATATTAGCATGATTTTTATAATTTATTGAAATGAATAATCAATCAATAAAATTAAAATTTAATTTTTTTTAAATTTTTATAATATATTGCTACATGTAATTTATAAAGCAAACTAAAATTAAGCAAAAAAACAAGAAGGGCAATCCTATTATTTTACATTACTGAAATCAAATTCATCTGACATGTCTGCAAACCAAACTGAATATGGAATTGGATTCCAATTCAATTTCCTGTCAACCAAACAGAATATGGAATTGGATTCCAATTCCTGACAGATTCCAATTCCTTCACAGATTCCAATTCCCTCATAAACATTCAAGTGAACCAAACGCCACCTTAGAAATATTTTATAAGAATTCTTATATGTCGTGGCATAAAACTTTGAATGATGAAAACCCCCCATTAAAATATGAAATGAATGAATGTAGCTATAAATAAATGCCTAGGCATATATGTAGATGGACACTCCGCTATGCTATGGCATATGAGTGAATGAAAGTAGTCACGGGATGACTCTACCTGAGTAGCTTGGGGTGAAAGGTATGCTCCCTTTCACATAGAGTGTGGGATGGTAGAGTGATGGGCTGACTCCCCTCGTAGCAGAATTAATGTAAGAAAAGAAAGCAAGGTGAGATTAAAAAGTGTAATTGTCATGGAAAATTAAGAAAGCTTGCTTAGAAAATTTTTAGGTTTGTTAAGCATGGACTGGATACAAACACGCACACACCCACATAAAGAATCTTGCTCTAGGGGACAGTACTTGATTTCTCAAACTAGTCTAGCATGATTAAGCCAAATGCTGAGGGCTGAAACTTTATCCTATAAAACTATTCTGCTTATGAACTTGTCATTGTATTTTTTTGTTTGCATAATACTGTCCATTGCTTGAGGATAAGCAATAGCTTAAGTTTGGGGTGTGATAACTCCATAAAAAGGTCGCATTTTGTGACCTTTTCACTTAAGTTATTGAATGTATAAGAGTTCATTTAGGACCATGTAGATGCATTTAGGAGCATATAGTTGCATGTAGTGGAATTCTGTTTGCCGCGACATTTTATTTTGAAAATGATGCTGCTTTATGGGAAAGGTGTTTGTCTAATGATGTGCAGGAATTGAGAGTAAGGAGAAGAAGAAAGGAATTGCCATGACGTAAGGAGACTATTGAGCAAAATGAAAATATCGAGTTGGATTGGCATTTCGAGAGCGAACCAAATAAAAGAAGATATTTTTGAAGCCAGTTGTCCCCTACTTTCACGTGACCTCTGACCGTGAAATTTGCCTCGAGGATCCGCCTGACCGCGCCGCCTGTTGCAGATCATGTCTGTCCTTGAGCCTCTGCAGCGGGATTATGTCGTGTACTCAGCCAGCAACCCAGGTTGGATCAATCCCAGCTCTGCTCGATCCTCATATGATTTAAGCATGGTGTGGGGTATCCTAAGAATTTCAAAATCACTTCATAGGGTTAATCTTCCCCTATAAATAGAGGATGAAGCTACAATGAAGAAGACTTTGGTTCCACGCCGTTTTGAGCTTAAAAGTTAGAGGAAAAATGTTTCTCATTTCTCCATTAATCCTATTTTTCGTGGCATTTCTCCGTGACAAGCTTGAGGGAGTGGCGTTCTAGGTGTCCGAGAGGAGCTAGTTCACTGGGGGCAGTTCGTGGTGGTCGAGAGAAGCTTCGACAGTGCACGTCGAAGGTTTTTTCCTCCTTCGCTTTGCTCTTTGCTTTCATATTTTATCATTTGGGTTGTAAGGAACGGATTATCTTGCTTTGTACTTGTTTATTTCGGACCCCACCATGAACTAATCCTATTTGGTGGGAGTTCATTTTGGATATTTATGTTTTTGTTTCAATGAATGGTTGTTTTTCTATGTTATAATTTGTTTTGTTTATGAAGCTTAGTGCCCTAAGGTTGTAAGAAATATGAGAGTAGACGTTCCTTAGGAGATTACTTAGGCTTCGAGAAAATACCTAGGTAGCACATCCTTAGTGTTCTAGATAAACTAGGGAGAAACCACATAAGCAAGTGGTTCTAGATAGTAACTAGGCCTAATCCACCTTAGAGATAAGGCTAGGGTTTCATTCGACTAAAAGGAGTTGTGCATGAATGATAGGTTAGATGTTAATGCTACCGCAAAAAGGTATTACCGAGGCATATTCTGTTATCTGGACTAATATGATCACTACAGGGGCTTACGCCAATCGGCTTTGTCAAGGCATCTTCAATCTGTCGAGTCCCTTACTAGAGATAGCATAGGGCACCCTAGTAAACTTTGTCGGGCAGATAAGGCATAGAAGTAAGACCATTCTGAGAGGTAGACTTAGATTTTCCTTAGTGACTCCTATCACTCATTCTCATAGTAGCTTATCGTGTGAGAAAGACAAATTCGTATCAATTAAATCACGTATTTTCATTTTATTTTGCCTTGACATTTCAATTTGTTTGGACTCAATACAATTTAATTTGCCAAGACATTTCCATCCAATTTGCCACGACATATCCATTTGCTGCCATATTACCATCATTCCATTTCCACCACATCCATCTCAATTTGCCACAACATTATCATTTGTACATATCATCACTAACTTTACTTAGGTGACAGAGTAAAGTGCTTTGACAAACTTGTTAAATTTCCTCCAATCCATGTGGAGACGATACTCACTTATCACTGTATTACTTGTTCGATTGTGTATACTTGCACATATATCCGTACCCATTTTTAGTACTCACACAGAGCGAACACAAGTCGTTCTTGGAGCAATACAAGCATGTAAATGACATTAGACCAGATCGTATTATGCTGAAAAGTATGGAGGAAAAGCACAATGAAAGTTTCAAGTAGTATGCACATCGATGGAGGGATTTAGTCGCATAGGTTCATCAACTTCTAGATGAGAAAGAAACAAAGAAGCACTTCATACACACTTTGAAGCCTCCCTTCTTCGTGCATCTGGTTGCAATTACATCTAAGAATTTTCTGATTTTGTGATGGCCAGAGAGTTGGTGAAAATGACCATTAAGCAAGGAAAGATAGATGGAGGTGGGTCAAGTAGGAGACCTCCTATGAAGATGAGAGAATGGGAGATCAACAACATCAACGCTTTCAACACCAGCAAAAATGTTACGATCTCTAAATCAAAACCAACTACAGTTGTATCATCAGCTACTTCTAGACAATATTCGAAGGAACAAAAGAGAGAAAAAGGAAATGAGTGTTTCGATACTATTCACATGACATATAAATAGCTTTATCAATAGCTTTTTGACACACGTGTTGTGTCACCATATCCAGAGGAACCTATAAAGCCCCCATACCCCAGGTGGTATGATGAAAATGCACACTATGAATATCATGGCGGTATCCTGAGGCATGTTATCGAAAACTATCTCGTCTTTAAGAGAATTATCCAAAGAATATGCAACAGGAACTGGATTCATTTCACTAATTCAGAGTCACCTGATGTTGCACAGAACCCTTTACCTAATCACCAAGAAAATAGGGTAAACGCAATCACCTAGGAAAATGGTAGGAAGATCAATACCAAAGTTTATGAAGTGAAGTCTCCTTTAGCTTGGGTATGGAGGAAAATGGTAAAGGCATGATTTCTTACACTGTATTCTAGCATATTAGAATACAAAGATGGTAATCATTACTATTATCACAATGAAGAAGGACATGATGTGCAAAAATGCTTCGGATTTAAAACTTTGATCCAGCTAATGATGAATAGGAAAGAGCTGGAATTCTACAAGGAAGTTAATGACACTCCAGAAGTAGACGTATGTGTGATTGCAGATTCATATGAAAAGGGATACGACGCAGGTCACCCTTTGATAATCACCCCCAAAGCGAGGATGGTAAGCAAGACACCGACAAAAGTGGTGATTGTAGCACCAAAACCTTTCCCTTATAAAGATAGCAAACAAGTGCCTTGGAAGTATGGAAGCCAAGTAAACTATGTAACAGATTTCAATAAAGTGGGGTATTCAATTGGGAAGTGCTACTCCAAAAAAATCTAGCTTACCCCAGAGAACACTTGAACCATTCAAAGGGGATGAACCGAAAATGAATGAGCCCATAAAAGAGGAGAAAGTTGTGGAGTTCTTAAGCACATAGAATATAGCATCATGGAATAATTATATAGCCTGTCAGCACGAATCTCAATGTTGGCACTACTGCTGAGTTCTGAAGCACACAGAGAGGCATTTTTGAAGGACTTAAATCAGTCATTTGTACCAAAGGACATACCAATCAATAAGATGGATCGACTAGTTAACAACATTTAAGCTGATAACCTTATCTTATTTTCTAATGATGAGATTTTGTCTAGAGGAAGGGGTCGGGCTAAAGCATTGCATATCACTACTCATTGCAAGGGGAATGCTTTTCCAAGTGTACTAATTGACAATGGTTCCGCCCTTAATGTAATTACTTTGGTCACTCTTAAAAGGCTACCAATGGATATTTCCCACATAAGAACATGTCAAAGTGTGGTTTAAGTATTTAACGAAACAAAGAGGGAAGTGCTCGGCAAAATTGAAATATCATTCACTATTGGGCCTGCCACTTATAACATAGAGTTCTTAGTGATGGACATTATTTCTTCATACAACTACTTTTTAGGGAGGCCATGGATTCATCAAGCTGGGGCAGAACCATCAACACTACACCAGAAGGTCAAGTTTGTTATTGATGGGGCTCTTGTAATCATCAATACTGAAGAAGACATAGTGGCAAGTGTGACCACCGATGCCCCTTACATTGATATGAATAAGAAAGCTCTGGAGTGTTCATTTCTATCGTTAGATTTTGTTAATGCCATATTTGTGGATGAAGGGGGTAAGATTTCTAGACTCGTACTCTCAGAATGCACCAAGATGGAAATCAAGCAGACTTTGGGCAAAGGTGCAAGGATAGAAAGAGGGTTCGAGAGTTCTCTACAAGGAAGAATCAACCTCATTTTTCTTGTTGCCAAGTTAGATCAATTTGGGCTTGGATATCAGCCCAGTAATAAACAGAGAATGAAGGAAATTTAGAAATGCCAAGAAAGAAGAAGGGTAATATTGACTGGGGAAGAAATTCAATGAGAACCAATTATTTTTTCTCTCCTTCATAACACATTCAGGTCTAGCGGCTATGTGTTTGAGGGAGAAGCAATGATGGCCTTACCTGATCTGGAGGAAGCTCTGAGAGACTTAAATGTCAATGCAATAACAAGGGATATTGTTGAGGATGTTGATAGATGTGGAATCCGTCCATTATCGCCAGGGTTCATTCTTAACAACTGGACTACTGAAGAATTACCTTTGGTTTTCAAATCTTTTCAGAGTAATACTCAAACTTCCCTATTTGTCTATACGCGGGCAATATGTGATCTTTTATAAGGATTAATGAATTATTTTTATTTTTATTTCAATAAAAGATGCAATTTTCCTTTCTATAAGACATTTCTTCCTTTCACTTATTTTTTCTATCCATATAATACACTTATTTCTACATTCTATATCAGATATTTTCCTCTCGCATATATATATATTCCTCTCTTTTCCTTTCAGGTCTTTTGATATTAATGATGTAGGCAATTATGTTTTTGACCCGGAGATCAACTTTGAGCAGCTCAAGTGTCTAGGGGAAATCGATGAATGTGACAATGAAGAAGGATGCAACTTACCTCCCGATTTGTTAAGAATGGAGGAAAAAGAAGAAAAACAAATCTTGCCCCATGAAGAAAAAACTGAAATTTTGAATCTGGGCACTGAAAAAGTAAAGAAGAAAGTTAAAATTGGTAATACACTTTCATCCGAAGTGAGACAAAGCTTGATGGACTTACTTCAGGAATACAAGGATGTGTTTGCATGGTCGTACCAAGAAATGCTTGGGCTAGACACGGATATGGTACTCAATAAATTACCAATCCAGCCACAATGCAAACCCGTACAGTAAAAAACTAATGAGGAGGATGCCAAAAATGCTCCTTAAGATAAAAGAAGAAGCTAAGAAACAATTTGATATTGGCTTTTTTCAAGTAGCCAAGTATCCGGAGTGGGTGGCTAACATAGTATCAGTACCAAAAAAGGATGAAAAAGTACGCATGTACATTAACTATCGAGACCTAAACAAAGCAAGTCCTAAAGATAACTTCCCATTGTCGCACATATATACTCTGGTGGATAATACATCAGGGAATTCCTTCTTCTCATTCATGGACGGATTCTTCGGATACAACCAGATTAAGATGCATCCAGGTGACATAGAGAATACCACATTCGTAATAATATGGGGAAAGTTCTGTTACAAGGTGATGCCTTTCGGATTAAAGAATGTCAGGGCAACATACCAAAGAGCCATGGTGACCTTATTTCAGGACATGATGCATAAAGAGATCGAAGTTTATGTTGATGATATGATTGTCAAAGCACAAACTGAAGATGAAAATATTGAGAATCTGAGAGAACTCTTTCAGAGACTGAGAAAGTTTCAATTAAAGTTGGATCCAAACAAGTGAACCTTCAGAGTAACATCTGGGAAGCTATTGGGCTTCGTTGTTAGCAGGAAAGGTATTGAAGTTGATCGAGACAAAGTCAGAGCTATCCAAAATTTACCTCATCCACGAACATAAAAAGAAGTTCAAGGTTTTCTAGGTAGATTGAATTACATTACTCGGTTCATATCTCAATTGACAAATAAGTACGATATGATTTTTCGTCTTCTTCGAAAGAATAACTCTGGAATATGGGATGTTGACTGCCATATTGCATTCGAGAAAATAAAGGGGTATTTGTCTCACACCCCCGTTTTAATGTCTCCTATCCCAGGCAAACCTTTGTTCCTATATCTATCCATTTTTGAAAATTCAATGGGATGTGTCTTGGGAAAATTCGATAGGATGTGTCTTGGGATAACATGATAAATATGGGAGAAACAAAAGATCCATTTACTACCTTAGCAAGAAGTTTACTGATTGCGAGGCCATGCATCCACCAATGGAAAAAGTTTGTTGTGCTTTAGTCTAGACTACACGAAGACTCGGGCAATACATACTATATCATACCACCTGGCTAATTTTCAAGTTGAACCCACTAAAATTCATGATGGGTGTACCTGCTATCTCTAGAAGGTTAGCCCGATGACAGATTCTATTATCTGAATTCGACATTAAGTAAGTGAGTCAAAAGGCTATAAAGGGTATTGTCATATCTAACTTCTTAGTAAGCAGAACTTCTGGAAATTATGAAGCATTTGACTTCGAATTCCCAGATGAAGATTTGATGGTCATATATTTAGAAGAAGCAAGTACTTCCATATGTGGTTCCTGGAAAATACATTCCAATGGTGCATCAAGTGTGTTAGGGCACGATATTGGTGCTATTTTGGTCTAACCTAAAGGAAATCATTACACATTCATTAGCAGATTGAACTTTGATTGCACTAACAACATGGAAGAATATGAAGCCTGTGTTTTGGGGATTCGAGGTACTATTAGATAGAACATAAAGACTTTGAGGGTGTATGAAGATTCTATCTTAGTAATCTATTAGCTCCGAGGAGAATGGGAAATAAAAGATAACAAACTAATGGAATATAGAAAACTCATTTTGGATCTACTTAAAGAGTTTAATGAAGTCAATTTTCATTACATGCCCATATAAGAGAATCAGATGGCAAATGCTTTAGCTACATTGGCGACAGCATTCACGGCTGGTGGAGAGTCTGACATGATGTCAATCGACATGCAGTCATATGAATACCTGGCATATTACTATCACTTCGAATAAGTGAGAGATAAAAAACCATGGTACCATGACATTCTGCAGTATATTAAAAATATCAAAGCTATCCAGAAAAATCTATTGAAAATGAAAAAAGAACAATCAGAAGAATGACAACAATATATGTCTTTGATGGGGAAGTCTTATACAAGAAAAGTCATTATCAAGTCTTGTTAAGGTCTGTGGATGCAGAAGAGGCAAAGATGATCTTAGAGGAAGTACACGAAAAAGTATATGGAACTCATGCAAATGGACATATGATGGCAAGATAATCCATGAGATGTGGATACTTTTGGTCTACATTGGAGAGTGACTGCATTAACTATTCTAGATGATGTAATAAATGCCAAGTCTATAGGGATAAAATAAATGTCTCGTCTTGTCCTTTTCATGTGATGATGGCTTCCTGGCCTTTTTTTATGTGGGGCATGGACGTTATCAGACAAATCCACCCAAAAGCCTTAAATGGTCATTTGAATCCTTGTGGCAATCGACTACTTTACTAAATGGGTGGAAGTTGCATCATACGCTAATGTCACTTTGTCCACTATTTGTAAATTCTTAAAAAAGTATATCATATGTCGGTATGGTTTAGCGGAAAGATCTTTACTGATAATATAACCAATTTAAACAATAGAATGATGAATGTTGCATGTGAACAATTCAACATAAAACATCACAACTCTACTGCTAATCGACCAAATATGAATAGAGTAGCAGAGTCAGCAAATAAAAATATCAAGAAAATAGTGGATTAATATGTACAAAGAATGGCATGAGAAGTTGTATTTTGCCTTATTTTCTTATCGAACTTCGGTATGGACTTCGACCAGGGCAACCCCATTTTTATTAGCATATGGGATAGAGGTTGTGTTACCCATTGAGTGGAAATTTCATCACTCTTTGTTCTCTCAGAAGTAAGGTTGGATGATATGGAATGGGCACAAACTTGTTATGATCAACTGAACTTAATAAAGGAAAAGAGGTTCAAAGCCATTCACCACGGTTGAATCTACCAAAAACGAATGATTCGAGCACAGAAAATAAAGTGCGTCCAAGAATATTTCATGAAGGAGATCTCGTACTGAAAAAGATTTGGCTAATTCAAAAGGACTTCAGAGGAAAGTATATGCCGAATTGGGAAGGGCCTTAAGTTGTAAAAAGGCTTTCTCCAGAGGAGCACTAATCTTAACTGAAATGGACGGGCATGAACTACCCAATCCCGTTAACTTTGATACCATCAAAAGATATTTTGCTTAGGGTAAAAACCCGAAAGGGTGCCTTATTTCGAAAAGTAAAAACCTGTTTAGAGTGAAAACCCGAAAGGGCACTCTAAATTAAAAAGAAAAAAAAACAAAGAAACAAAAAGAAAAATAAAAGGGTGGGTCCAAAATGAAAACCTGCAAAAGGGCATCTTAAAACCAAGGGAGGACCCAAGCTGGAAACTCAAAAGGGCGGTTTAGATAATGATCCGAGGTTCACGCACGGGGAGGTCACAGATCAAAGCAATAAAGCATCACGACATCCAAGTCTTCGGAGACTTAATAATTTGGGAGGGACTTTGCACTCTTCCAAATGTTGTCACAATATTCGAAGTCCCCTCGACAAAACCTACACTCAAAGTTATCTAACGGTGTACCAGTACAAAGTCATCCACATTATCGAGAACTAGGGACTTTTTGTATATTTTTTCTCTTTTTAAGAATGTTTGACATGTATTTTTATTCCCCATAAATAAATATGGCCATTTATCTGAGAGAAATCAATTTCTTAGCATCTTAGATTGAATTTAAATAAAAAAATTATTCACCTTCAAAAGATAATTGTGTATTATTACACAAAGATTTTCTAAAAAATGCAGGTGTTTGGAAGCTAATAGAATTTCTTGCACAATACTCGAAAGAATGACATGGGCAACAGTTCAAAACCCATCAAGAAAAAGGAAAGGCATTGATTAAAGATCAGGAGACATCTAAATATCAAAAAAATTGAAATTGACAGTATAAAATCAAGAATTCTTTCTAAAATAAAAATCCCAAAGATGATATCAGATCAAAATCCGTTAAGGATCAGAGAATCTAGAACCAAGAATCAGAAAATCAAGATTGGCAAGAATCAAGAAACGTCGGAAAAATCAAGACCGACAACAAGAGATTGAGATTTCTCTCTAAAGTCCTAAAATAACATATTATGCATATGCATTTTAGGCATACATAAGAACATTACATCCATAGCATCGCACACATGCATAATTTTGCAGTTTGTTTTCGTCATAGTCAATTTCAACTTTGCAATGAAGGATATTGAACTCAAAGAACATTCAAGTTGGATTTCAACTTCATAACGAATGATATCCAGCTCATAAAAAAACATTCAATCTGGTGGACTCAACTTCTTGACGAATGAGTCACCCACAATTTCAAGTTCACAACGAAGGATATCATGCCCAAGATACTCGAGATAGACTGAACGTCATGGCGAATGAGTCATCTACAACATAGTTCAACTCAATGACGAAGAACTATTTCTCAATTAAGGTCGTATAGTTAAATTTCAACTTTACGATGAAGGATATTGGACTAAGACCCAAAATCAACCATGGTATTACCACCTAACCCAGACTTCGAGTTAGATTTCAACTTCATAGCGAAGGATATCATGCTCGAAACACCCTTGACTCAACTTCATAATGAATGAGTTAATCATGATTTCAACTTCATGACAAAGGATATCATGCTCAAAGTAATTTCGAATTTGACTCAACTTCACGACGAATGAGTCATATATAATTTAGCTCAACAATAGGGAGCCAAGTTCTATTAGAATTTTCAAGTCGAATTTCAACTCCGCGATGGAAGATATTCAATAAGAGAGTCAACAAACATTGAGTCAGATTTAAATCACAGAGAAATATATCAAACTCACAAGAGTAAAATCGCTTCTGGAATCCATTCATACCGAATGAAAATTTATGTCCTTTTATCTTTGCCTTATTTCTTGTTACACAATAAATGGACAAAGTGGGGCAACTGTAGACACTTATTTCCATCCGAGACATCAAGGGTCTTTATTACATTATATAGTATATATGATATATATATATATATATATATATATAATTTCAAAAATATATAATATAGTTTTTGAAAACACATTTTTGAAAAACATATATAATATAGTTTTTAAAACAGTTTTTTGAAACATATATCATATAGTTTTTGAAAACATATTATATAGTTTTCAAAAATATAATTTATGTTATATAGTTTTTAAAATAAATTTAGTGTACATATTATTTATTATTATATTTAGTATATTATATTATATGATTATTAATATTATTTTATATTTATTTAGGTCTAATATTAAGTCCAAGTCCAGCCAAATTCAGTCCAGAAACGAAGTCCATCTACATGTCCCAGTAGATTAGGGTTCTATACTAAGCAAAGGCGTCACACCAGAGGAAGCAAAGGACACGTGAGGACCACGCGCCAACTGCACCGAGAATCCCGGGCTAGTTTTCAGTGACCAATCGGCCGAGATTCTCTGCATCTCAAAGTACCCAAATCTCATTAGAATTGGAGCTAACAAGAACCATATTTCCACAACCATCGGTGAGAGGGAAATATATCCCAAATCAGAGAAAGTCGGACAACGAGGCCCAACTAAGCCTATCTGCCTGACCTAGAAGATTAGGGTTTTATACTTAACAAAGGTGTCGCACCAGAGGAAGTAAAGGATACGCGAGGACCACGCACCGGTGGCACTGAGAATCCCATACCAGTTTTTGTTGACCAACCGAAATAGATTCTCTGTATCTCAAAGTACCTAAATCACAGTATAATTGAAGCTAACAAGAACCATATTTCCATGACCCTCGATGAGAGGGAAATACATCCCCAAATCTGAGAAAGTCATACAATATAGAGAAAAACCCAATAGTTCTTGGATAACTACCACCGAGTTAGGAGGAAAAGAACACTTCCAAGGGGCTATATATATACCTGCAAATTGAACAAGGAAAGGCACGTGGGAAAACAAGATCAAAACACCAAATAAAAAGCATCGAAGAATCAAGCAAAGTAGTACGCGAACCATAAAAAAATCATCACAAAAACAAAGAAAGCTTCAGTTTTGGCTCGGAGAAGGAGCGGTCACCAAAACTCGAAATGTCGTTATTAAACAAAGGTAAAAACCATAACTTTAGGCCTAGATCTACTTCGATTAAGGCGTTATCTCGATTTATGGAGGCTAGATTCTGGGTAGGGGTATTGAGAGGAGTGTTCAGGGATAGGTTTTAGGTTTCCGACCACCAGAGGCGGTGGCCAGAGGAGCGGTCGACGGTGGTCCAAGTGGCGGGTGGTTAGTTTTTGGCCGGCTATAGGAGAGATGGAAAAGAGTTTGAGAAGGGTTGGGAGAATGTTTTTGGTGAAATAGGTTAAAATGATTTTTTGTGATTTTGGCGTTATTTATACGGAGGGCCTCTATGTAATTATAAAATTATGAAATTATTTCCACAGTCCCTTTAGTTTTGGTGTGTAATTCATTTTGGTCACTTGTTGTAAATTTGCCATTGAATTTTAAATTAATTCAATTTATCCCCGTTTATATTTCTTATACTTTGTAAATTGGCCCTCTAACTTTTATTTTTTCCTTGAAACTTTCAATTAACATCAATTTGACCCCTAATTTTAAATTATTTCCAAATTAATCCTTCTTTAATATTTGTTTTCTTTAAATTTAATACCACATTATTTTATTTTATTTTATTTAACATCAATTTGACTTTTTTAGGGCAATTTCAACATGGTCAAAGTTAAATAATTCGGATCGAATATTTTAATTTTAATTTTAACTTTTAATTTTCGTAATTAAGACAACCGGGAAATCAAATTGGTACCGAAATGGCAGTCCATGGTGCTAATCCTTCTTTGACTGTAATCGACTCCCGGATCCAAAAAATTTCTAGTAAGTTGTAGATCAGATAATGATAAGTTATGGTATCTGATCAACCAAATTAAAATGACCGATGGCGACTCCAATACTTCAAATCAAGTTAGAACCTGATTCCGGGACCACCCGAAGGACGATTATGACAAAAGGATTAAATGCATTATTATACAAATATTAATATCATCATATCAACCTCATCATTGTTGATTTATGACAAATAATCTGATTAAACCAAAATAAGAATATAATAGTTTAATTGGTAAAATATTTATTCAATAATTAAAATAGAATCAATCTCATAATTTAATGACCAATAAATAATGAGTTAATTGTATCATATGTTCCCAAACTATAATCCTCACTTTATATTGGTCCTTACACTTTTGAATATTTTAATTTGATCTCCAAATTATGACTCTCATCCTAAATTAGTTCTTAAACTTTTGAACATTCTATCTTTGTCCCTAAACTATAACCTTCTTTCTAAATTGATCCCTTAACTTTTGAATATTCCAATTTCATCCAAATATATAATTAGTTTCAACCATAGTTTAACCTAATTTTTTTCCATACATATAATAATACAATTTGGCCTAATGATTTTATTAAAAAGGGATATGATAAGTATATGTATATAGTTTGGGATGAAATTGGAATGTTCAGAGAGTTTAGGGATTAATTTATAATGAAGGTCATAGTTTGGGGATGACATTGAATGTTCAAAAGTTTAAGGACTAATTTAGAATAATAGTCATAGTTTATGGATAAAATTGAAACGTTTAATAGTTTATGAATGAAATTGAAACGTTTAATAGTTTATGAATGAAATTGAAACATTTAAAAGTTAAGAGATTAATTTTATACTTTGAGGACATGTCATGTAATTAACACATAAATAATTTATCCAAAAAATTAGGCTTAATATAAAAATAAGTGCTCAAATTATATCATTTTTCCTAAAATGATGCCTAAACATTTTTCAATCAATCTAGGTATCAATCAATCTTGGTATCTAACATCACAAACATTACCATTTTAGGAGCCTAATCTATAACGACCGTTAAATTATGCCGTTAAAGGAAACATGTCACGTTCTGGTAATTTTGAGAATATTTATTTAAAATAAAAAAACATAAAATATAATTTTTTAAAAACCCATAATTTTCTCAAATTACAAAAACCCTTAAAAACTTTTAAAATCCTAATTTTAATTTATTTACTACAATTGGTCGCTACCACCCTCGTCAATCAGCCAAAAGTCCAATGGCATATGACCGAAAGAAAACCCAACGGTTGAAACCCCCTACTCCAACCTCTAATTGCAGTGAAAATCGATAATATATATGGAAATTGACGTTCATAAAATGTTGCACCAACACAACTGTCGGGTGCTTGATCGATTGCGGAAACAAGAAGGTTTCAGTAGTGGGTGGTTGGTCATACTTCATTGGGTGGTTGGTCGATTGACAAAGGTGGCAAAGGGTTTGGAATTAGTGTTTTAAATTTTTTAGGTTTTTTGTAGTTTCATTTAAAAATATATATATAATTTTAAGATTTTAATTTAAATAAAATTTTTAAAATTTTGTAAAGGCGACATGTGTCCTTTAACTGTAGAATTTAACTGTCATTACTGTTCGGGCACCTAAAATAATAACATTTACAACGTTAGGCACCTGGATTTATTGAAAAAAAGTTCGGGCACCACTTTGAGAAAAACACTATAATTTAAGCACTTACTTTTATACTAAGCCAAAATATTATAAGTTATGATAAATATCTATCTAAACTAGGGGTAAACGTGTAATTAAATATATAAACAACGTTTGGCGCCATCCCATCATTTTGAGAAAAAAACCCAAATAGAGAGTACCACTAAAACTGTGAAAATATTCAGCGCGAAACCACCAAAACTCCCTCCCAAATTCTTCAATACAAAAAGCTCTCATCTTTTCCTTCTTTAAATTACTTCTTCCCTTCATTGAATTAACCCTAACGTTTTCCCAAAAAACAAACACTCCGAAAAGAAAAAAAGAGGTAGAAATTGCTAAATCTGTGAGCCAAGATGCGATATCAACAATTTTGGCCAATCCATCTCCCGATTCTTCTTCAGACCTTGCTGAGATCGTCGTTCAAGTCTTGGATTTCAAGCTCACCGGAAACCGCTACACGTATGCTTCTTCATGTTCTTCAATCTGTTTTTTTATCGATTTGCTTGATTAGTAGTTGTCGCAACTATCTTTCGAGTGGACTAGGAATTGGGCTTCGACTTAAATAAAACATGTTAGAGCCGCCACCGATTATTTTTTAAGAAAACTTAGCTTGACCAGACACCTTAATTTACCATCTTACATTATCTGCGTTTTATCATAAATATGTCGAATTCGAGAGTCGGTTACAGTCAATGAATGATTAGCACCCTTGAACTTCTCTTTCGGTACCATTTTAATTTGTCGGTTGTCTTAATTGCAAAAATTAAAATTTAAAGACCAATTCGAATTACTTACCTTTGATCGATTTAAACTACCTCTAAAAAGTTGAAAATATTAGATTGAAACTACTTACCTTTGATCGATTAAAATTGCCCCTAAAAAGTCAAAAAGATGTTAGATTGAAAAAAAATATTAAATAAAAAGAAAAAATTTAAAAAAAGGTTTAAAAAAATAAAATCAAGTTAAAAGAAACAATAATAAAATAAATAAATCAAGAAAATTAAAATTTTAAATGAAATAAATAAATAAATAAATGAAGAAAATGTTAATTTCTAAAAAGGGGAAAACAAAATAAAATAAAAAGAAAGAAATTTTAGATTTTGGAAGTAAATAAAAAATAACAGAATAAAAGAAAAGAGTATTAAATTTAAAAAAAAAACTTAAAGGACTAAATTCGAATAAATTGACATTCATGGATCAAATTGATGCTAAAAATAAGCTGCAAGCGAAAAACAAAAATGTAAGGGGCTAAATTGTGAAAAACATAAATTAAAAATAGTGATTAAATCAAATTAATTAGAAATTCAATGGTGAAATTGATATAGGTGACCAAAGTGAATTACACAACAAAAGTACAAAGACTGCGGAAATAATTTAAGAATATCCTAACTAAAACCTAGTCCCCCTATAAATACACCCCAAAACACAAAAATTATCACTCAGCATCATTTCTCCATAAAAAAAATTCTCTCCCAAAAAGCTCTCAACTCCTCTCTCAACCGGCCAAGTGACCGGCCAACCTCCGACGACTACCCGTCGCTCGATCTGCCGCTCCGGCCATTGCCTCTGGTGGCCGAAAAATTGAAAAATCCCCCAAAATATTCCCCTCAACCTCGTGAATATAAAACCAAAGTTCGATCACCACAAAAAAGCCCCAATCGGAGTAGATTTAATAAAAAGATCTTTGCTTTTACCTCTCGATGGTGGAATTTCCGATTCAGTTGAACGTTCGTGCTCCAGTGAACGTCCTTTCACCTTTTAAGAGTCCGAATGCTCTTGAAGCTAAGTGGCCTTCTATTAAACTTGACTCTTTTTTTGTTTCTTGGTGTTTCGAAAACTCATCCTAAAAAAATTAATGCATTTTCCTCTTCTTATTTGTAGGATTTTATAGGTGATTTGGGGTTCAGATCCTCTCTCATCAATCCCGAGATCCTTGGGATTTCATTGTTGACAAGGGATTTGTTTCCCACATCGTTTCGATCTTTGCTGTTTTACAATGATTTGCTGTTGAAAATTAATCTTGTTTGTTTTCTTGCTTGTTTTTTTGGGTTTAGTTTGCATGTTACTGGAATCATGGGGCATATTGATTTGTTTGCTCTGATTTTTCTATTTTGGGTAACGAAATGCTTCAGTTTAGCATGTATCAATGCATTTTGCTCCTTTCGCCAGCGCGTTGTCCTCACACGCCGTCCGTGTGCTTGTTGTGATATTCTGTATTCTAGAATATTCTGGGGCCCTCCTGGCCATTGGATTGGGTCATATCCAACGAACTAGATTAATCTGCGCATGTATCCCATTTCCTTTGATTTATGTTGTTGATCTGTGACTTGATCTGAAGGTTCTCTGTTGTGCGACTCTGAACTTAATGACGAAACCCAATTGTAGCTTGGGCTTCCTGGGTTGGCTGGCTGGCTGGGTCAGGCTTGTCTACCCTGTTGGGCTTCTCCTCAGACCAGATTCTGATTTGGACCTAAAACTCAAAATAAAAAAATAAAATAAAATAAATAAGTGAAATAAATAAATAAATAAAATAATATAAAAACTAACTATATAATACTAAACATAATATATATATATATATATATATATATATATATATATATATATATATATATATATATATACGTTTTCAAAACCGTTTCAAAATTATTTTAAAAACTATATATTATATATTTTCAAAACTATTTTTAAAAACTATATATTATATGTTTTCAAAATTATTTTAAAAACTATATATTAATGTTTTCAAAATTGTTTTTTTAACTATATATTATATGTTTTCAAAAATTGTTTTCAAAACTATATCAAAAATTGTTTTCAAAACTATATAATATATATTTTCAAAAATGTGTTTTCAAAACTATATAATATATGTTTTCAAAAATTGTTTTTCAAAACTATATAATATATTTTTTCGAAAATGTGTTTTCGAAATCATATTTTCAGAACCATATTATATATTTTCAAAAATTGATTTTTTAAAAACTATATATTATATGTTTTCAAAATCCGTTTTCTAAAAATTATATGTTATATGTTTTTCGAAAATATTTTCTAAAACTATACTATATTATTATATATAACTAAATAAGCCCCAGATGAAAATGGGTGTCTGTAGTTGCTCCTCTTTGTCCATTTTTCGTAACAAAAAATAGGACAAAGATAAAACGACACAAATTTTCGTTCAATATGAAGGGGTCCCTGAGTTTAATATCCTTCATTGTGGAGTTGAAAATTGACTATGATATCGCAGCTCATAATATTTTCCCTGTTAAATTGAGTTATAGATGATTCCTTCATCGTGAAGTTTAATTAGTTTTGAAATGATATCCTTCGTCATGAAATTGATTCAGTTTTGAAATGATATCCTTCATCATGAAAATGAGTCAATCTTGGATGTTTCGAGCATGATATCCTTCGCTCTGAAGGTGAAATCTAGTTCGACATCTAAACTGGAAAATGGATTCTTGTTTCCAAATCATAGTCAACCTTGGTCTTCTTCTTGGCTTAAATACCTTGGTTTAAAGTTCAACTGAAAAGTAACATGCAGTTGATATGCCTTCAAGCTGAATGGAATTGAACTCAAAAGTTTTCGATGACAGATAGTCTTTCTCGCCTTAAGCTATATTGTAAATTCAGCTGGGAGATAGTTCCTTGTTGCTAAATCGCAGCCAACCTAAGTCTTCTTTTTGACTTAAAAACCTTAGTTTGAACTTCAACCGAAAAGTAGTTCCTCGTTACTACCATACGGTTGATACGTCCTCGAGCTGAATGGAATCGAACTCGAAAGTTTTCGTGGACATATAGCCCTTCTCGCCTTGAGCTATATTGTAAATGGTTCCTCTAAATGAAGGATGGCTCCCCTTTGAGGGTCTAAGCTGGTAATAATTCTTTAGATGACTCCTCTTCATGGGAAAGTCAAGTGAGACGACTCCCCTTCACAGTTTAAGTTGACCTTGATTCTTCGGATGACTCCCCTTCACTGGAAAGCCAAGTGACATATTTTGTCAACCGGATATTATCCGTTGTGGAGTTGAAACTTGGCTTGAAAACTTTAATTGGAACCTAGCCACTCGTCGTTGAGTTAAGCTGAATTGAATCCGTTCTGAATTGGCTCTCGAACCCATCTGAAGTTGATTTTAAGATTTGTCGATCTTTCAATATGTCAAGTTGGTTGAGGTGTAGCTCCTCACCACTGAGTTAAGCAACCACCATTGATTTTTTTGAAGAGTTTTTTGAATCGAGTATCTTTCTTCATGAAGTTGAAACTTGACTCTAAAGCTGCAAAAATTATGTATGTGAAAATTGTTAAATGTGATGCTCTTAAGTTTGTCTAAGATGTAACACCCATCTCCCGTATACTTTTTTCGTACACGAGATATAGATGTCACATCACTTTTAAAACAGTTTTTCATTTTTAATAAGCCAAATATGCATTCATAAATAAAAATACGAAAATCACACAATTAGGACAACAAGATTTCAAAAAAAATAGTCACTGCATGTGACCAGAATGCAAAAACAAGCTAAAACTAGGGGACTAAAAATTAAATATACCAATAATACATAACACACATAAAAGGGATAAATAACAAATTACAAAAACATGACCAAACTTAGGGGACTTAAAGGTGAATAACCCTTAAACTTCTCTATAATACTCATTTTTTCTTTTTTCATTCTAACATATTTAAAAAAACTAAAAAATAAAACTCTTTCAAACCCTTCATTCTCTCTCTTGACTGACCCCCTACTGACCTCTCACGCCTCCACCCGATCACCGCTCCGATAACCACACACGGTGGCCTGAGTATCTAAACTAAACCCTAAATACCCCATTTACTTCTTTTCATGCTCTTAAACCTCGATATGGGGTTAAAATCACCAAACAACAATCCTAAGTACCCAAAAACCCATCAACTTTTCAGCTTCCTTTTTTCCGATTACTTCAAGACCACCTAAAATCGACCCAAAACTCATCAACACTTTGATATGCTCACCAAGCGCTTGTTTCGACTACCCCTCTTGGCTAAACTTTTCGAATTCCCTCTCTTTTTAATTTTTTTTATTTTGAAAGTTATTTAAAAAAAGAAAGAAAAGAAAACATTTTTACCTTGAAATTTTAGTACCATTATAAAACAGTTGTTGAAATATACTACCAGTATTTCCACTTTACATACTTTCCAGAGCATTTTTTTCTTAATTTTGATTACATTCTAGCAATGTTCAAAATAAAAATGATTGTCCTACCATTATTGATGAGAGTCAACCTTAGATTTATAATAGCTGCTATTGCACCCCATATCCAACTAATCTTTGCTTTTACCTACGCGTGAAATTAACACATGTTAAGTATTTACTTAGTGATGCATAATATTATAAAGAAACTGAAATTTATACATACGTATCTCATGACTATTAAATGACGAATTAACTCACATAGCCATAAGGATCAAATAAATCCTTCTCAGTTCAACCAATTTTCTATTATAGACTCATCGAATTTATTCTTAGTAGGTCCACCCTACCTATCATTTCGTATATTCTTCCCAATTATTCTTTATTTGCCCTATGTATGTTAAATGAGAAAGTAATACACATGTATTGCACCAAAGTGTAAATTAGTCCTTTATCTTTTATAATTATCATGAGAGACACCATATACACCATTAATATATCGTTATGTGTTTTCATTTGTGGCATCCTTTCATGCCAATTATGCACTATTATATATCTATATATATATTCATTTATGGCATTCTTCCATGCCAATTATGTGTGGATATACATTTTCATTTATGGCATCCTTTCATATCAATTAGCACGAGTAAGCAATTAGTCCTTCATCCAACTTTCATTATTGGCATCTTTCTTCCAAATACACCATTAGACATTTAGTCTTTTACCCAAAGGTATTTAACCTTTCATCTAACTGGCATGATTGACACATTTCTGTCAAATACACAACTAGGCCATTAATCTTTTATTTTAGAATAGACCCTACTCTAATAATTACTCATATTATCAATTAACTAATTAATTTCATTGTAAATTTTATAGTTTACAATTGTAGTGTCAAAACAATCATTTCCCAAACATTACTATAATTTACATGGGTTGCACACCTACTACCAATATGAAAATTCATAAACTTATTATTAATTTCTTAGTTTTTTTTAACTAATTCGTATCATCCATAAGGATTAGATAATTCCCTATTATTGAAACCAAACTTCTTTCATACTATTATCATAAACATCCTTAGTACCTCCAAATACCTTTCTTTCTTATACATTTTTCTTTTCATTTTTCTTTAGTAATTATTCGTTCATTTCATTTATGGCATCCTTTCATGCCTTAATGTAAGAACATGCGATATATCTAATCAGAAATTAATAAGCAACGACACATGAAAAACATTATAAGTATTATCCATTTTGGGAGGCAAAGCTAACGGATAAAATCTCATAAAGTTAAATAAATTTTCGGACTTAGTCCAAACTGTAATACTTCCTTCCAAGACGATACTTTCAGAAAAACTTTATTACCTTCTTGTTATTTAATCTCTTTTCTCTTTAGATCAACATAATACTTTTGTTAATCGGAAGCTA
Source organism: Hibiscus syriacus (assembly GCF_006381635.1). Lineage (NCBI taxonomy): Eukaryota > Viridiplantae > Streptophyta > Magnoliopsida > Malvales > Malvaceae > Hibiscus > Hibiscus syriacus. The sequence goes on from NW_024062657.1 coordinate 1,094,135, forward strand.
TCTTAAATTTATCTTGGGTGACTTTCATTTTATATTCAATTGTTTAATTAATTCAAGGCTAACTAGATTTATATCTTTTAACTCAAATCAATTTAATGGTGTTCAACCTTTTCTCCCATATAAAACTTTGTATATGACTATCTTGATGTTCAATTAATAACTGTTATTATAAGCAATTCTTCTAAAAGCAACTATTTTTCCTATGTTCCCTTGGAATCAATTACATATGCCCTCCATATACCTTCCAATATCGAAATAGTTTGGCATCCAAGTTCTTCTCTCGAAGAGTCATATTTAACTGCCAAAACTATTACCTAACCCTATCAATTTATCTTTCTTTTCTCTAATAACACAATTACTTCCCAAAATGAAATACTCGGGCTGATAAAACTTTGATCTACCAACTCTTATAATTGAGCCCCTAAATCTCTTGACTCACTCAAATCATTAGATATTAAATCATAGAAATATGTTCAATACCTTAATAGCCATCAACCTTAAATTTCTACCTCTCAATCTAGAGGTAATCCCAAGAATTTATCTGAAAAGACATCTATAAATTCTCAATTTTTTGAAGTTAACTGACAATTCTACTTTAATTAATTGTGTATCTATCACATTATCCAGAAAATCTATATATATATATATATATATAATTATGACATCATTGTCTTCAGAATCATTATCGATATCACCTTGAGCGATGATTTTACTTTCTCACCAAAAACTACAATTTCCATACCCTCTTTATTTTTCAAAATTAATCATCTTTGGAGATAAGAAACCTATACCCAATATGATCTTACTCATCAAATGATAATTCCATTCAGGTTCACCAGGAACATAGCCCCTGGAATCTTTATCAAATGTTTACTACCTGTCCCGCTCACACTTGCACTATGACCCACTAGGGTTTACCACCATCATCTCACTCAAGATTAAATTGAATACACTACTTTTATTTTTTTTAATCCTTTCATTTCCTTTTTGATGAAATCCATGTAACTTTTCTGGATCCATTTAAAATATTCTCGTGCAGTTGAAACATTTTCTATCTCAACTATAAAAGTCTAATTATCCACATCATTTAATAGAAAGACTTGACAACTTTGTAGCAATAACTTCATATCAGTTAATGCTAAAATTACACTAGTAACCAAGTAATATGATCCCCAATAACAAAGACCCGGAGAAGTACCCAAGTGGCCCCATCACACGAGCAAGGGTTAAGAAGTTTCAAGCAGCCATGGAGAGTATGTTTACATCAAGTTTGGAACATGATGAAGAATGAATAATAAGTGAGGAACACTTTACCTTGCTTATGCATGACTTTGCATGAGAATTTAAAGTTTGCATAACATTCATTGCATTTAATAAATGTGTTGTTCATTCAAGCATGCATTGCATTTAAATCATCTAGTTCATTTAGGGAAGTAGTTCATTCATCAAACTAGTTCATTTATTAAATTAACTCTTAATTGTTTCATGCATGTTTTCAATTAAATATTGAATAAAGTTCACATTTGTGTCTAGGTGCATGAGAGAAGTTGAATGGTTTCATCATATGAAAGAATGTCAGTCAGACTGTCTTCCAATTCTGGATGTGATACATATTTGTTTGGTTCTAGAAATAAATTGGACGTTATTTCTCTATCTCTTAGCTTTCCAACGCCTTTTGAATCACCTTAATCCGATATCAGGAGCTTGAGATATGATCGATTTATTGAAGATAGTGTAGGCTGGAATTTTGTTATGGGAATTTAATGCATGGATGATTTGGATGAGTATGAGCCAAGGGAGAGTCTTTTCAACTTCAGCCAAATGACAAGCCATTGAAGGACTCTTAATTCACTCATTCAAGGCATTCAAAGCTGATTGTTATCATCTAAGTTCAAGGGATGTTCATATTCTTCAAGGGAGCATGCAATGAAGGGTGATTTAATTCACTTGTTAAGACAATTTTCAGCATGGAATAGCAACAGTCTTTCACCCCTTGGACGAAATTAAGGTCAAATTCAGCTTCAAATTGTCTAGATTCATCCCCAAAGTGATCTAGAATTTTCAGCCAACCTTGAAGATAAGAAGACAAAGCATTCAAGTGCATTTTATTGCTAAATTGATGAGAATGTTTTCATCTTTTGAGTCTTTTCATATGTTGCTTAGAAAAACTATAAATAGGCACCTTTGGGATCATTTGTAGACATACATTGAATATATAAAAAAATCTTTGAGAGGTTGCTTTCATTCTTGTTCTCTTGTAGAACTCTATCGGCTTCAAGATAGTCTTATTGTCTTCATCCATTTCCTTTTGTTATAGTGTTGGTTCCTAGCTCATCTATAGCTAGTGGGTCACGTTCCATCTATTTTCACTTCGATTCCATCTATTTATATTATCAGTTCCTAACTCCATATAATTAGAGGGTCACAATCCATTTTCTTTTCAATCCATCTTTCATATTCCACAACATTACCAACCCATACCTTCATCGTACTTTCATTATATCCAAACTACAACTTCCATCATCTTTCGTTCAAAGCAAGCAATTCAAATTCTTACTAGAATCATGATCGGGCAAACATATATATGATTTGAAACTCATAATCGAGATTATATCATTTGATATCAAAGCTAGCCAATTCAGTAAGTGTATCGTTTCATTTTCTCTCTCCCGAGTTAGTAAAAAAATAAAAAAATAAATCAAAAAAATAAAAGAAAGAAAAAAGTTTAAAGAGGGAGGGAGTAATTATATTTACATCATATTTATATTCAATTATTCAATTTTGTTACCTTTACTTACCATCTCTTTTCCTTGTAACCAATTTCTTTTCATTATCTTTACTACCAAGCCACAATTGTTTCAGCCGAATTCAACTAGCCTTGTAAGCCTTGAGGAAGTTCCCAAAAGGACTTGTAATCAAAGCACGAGTGGTAAAAGGCAAGAGTGATCATTAAAGGTAAAAGCCATCTCGAGTGAAACAAGAGTAGGAGTGACTTTTCTTGAAGTGTTTGGTGAGGTTTTTTTTGTGAAGTTATTTTTTATTACTAATTATGTCTCATCATTCGAGAGACAATTCTCAAGTTACAGGTAACATTAAACCAAACCTACAAATGCAAGCCATGGTGCGTTAATTGACCAGGATTTTGAGGGAAGAGTTGAAATCTCTCCATGAACGTATTGATCGTATTGAAGAGGAGCGTACTCAAGGATTTCGAGAGCAAGAAGATGCTAATCAATGAGAAAATGAAGAAGTGGGAAGACTAGAAGAAGATCGTGCATCACAACAAAGAATGGGAAATCGAGGTATAAGGCCCCAAAGGTTTCATCCATTAATGGATGATAATCTTGTTAATATCAAGATTTCCATTCCACCATTCCAAGGTAAGACGGATCCCAAGGCTTACCTAGCATGGGAAAAGAAGGTAGAGCACATCTTCGGGTGCCATGATTATTCTGAACTCAATTAGGTAAAACTCGCTGCCCTTGAGTCTATGGATTATGCACTAATATGGTGGGATCCATTAACATCAAGTAGAAGATGCAATAGAGAACATCCTATCACTACATGGGATGAAATGAAAGCAGTGATACGAATGTTATTCATTCCAACCCACTACCATCGGGAGTTATTCAAATGTCTTCAAAACTTTCACAATGTAACCGAAGTGTTGAAGATTATCACAAAGAGATGGAGGTGGCCATGATTCGAGCCAACATCGATGAGGATCAAGAAGCAACAATGGCAAGATTCCTAGCAGGACTTAATCTGGACATTGCGAATGTGGTTGAGTTGCAACATTATGTGGAGGTGGAAGACATGGTGCATATGGCCATAAAGATGGAAAAGCAACTCAAAAGAAAGGGTGCCACACGATCTTATGAGAGTACAACTTTAAAATGGGGGAAAATCTCATACAAGAAGACTCCTCTGTTGCCATCCCACGAAGGAGGAGGACCACCCAAAGGAAGTAAGCCCATTGTCAAAACCAGCAAGGGTAAGACTGTCGCCACTCCAAATCATTCCTGTGGCATACAATGTTTTAAGTGTTTGGGGCGTGGACACATTGCAAGACAATGTCCAAATCATAACACCATGCTTCTTCAAGATGATGGAGAAGTTGAATCTGAACAAGAAAATGATGAGGATAAAGATGCTACAATTGATATGGAAGAATTAGAGCATGGCGTGGAAGGAGAGGTTCTTGTTGTCAAAAGAAGCCTAAACGTGCAATCCAATGGAGGAGATGAACAACGTGAAAATATCTTCCATACTCGCTACCACGTTGGAGGAAAGGTATGCTTTGTTATTATTGATGGAGGTTGTTGCACTAATGTTGCTAGTACCTTAATGGTAGATACACTTGGCTTGTCAATAACAAAGTATCCACAACCTTATAAACTGCAATGGCTCAACGATGGAGGAGAACTCAAGGTGACCAAGCAAGTTTGAATTATTTTCTCCATTGGGAAGTACAAAGACAAGGTTTTATTTGATGTCGTTCCGATGCACGCAAGCCATTTACTACTTGGAAGGCCTTGGCAATTTGATAGGTGAGTGATCCATGAAGGTTATACCAACTGGTATACATTCACCTATGGGGCAAGGAAGATCACTTTAGCTCCACTTTTACCAAAGCAAATACATGAAGACCAAATTCAATTGAGAGGAAAATTTGAAAGAGCCAAAGAGAGATAGACCAAAATGGAGGTAAAATCAAAAGAGTGTGATCAAAATGAGGGAAGGAAAATCATCATTCTTTTTAAAGAGAAAGAGTTGAAAAAGTGTTTAATGACGGCAAAGGAAGCACTTGTGCTCATATACAAGGAAAAAAAATTAAACACTAACTACCTTGATCTAAATTTGCCTGCTTTTGTTGTGTCTTTATTGAAGGAGTATGATGTCCTAATTCTGGAAGAAATACCAAGTAGGTTGCCACCTATTCATGGCATAGAACATTAAATAGACTTTGTTCCTAGAGCCATCATTCCAAACCGACCAGCTTACCGAAGCAACCCCGAAGAAACTTAAGAATTATAAAGGCAAGTATCTGAGTTAATGGCAAAAGGCTACGTGAGGGAAAGCCTTAGGACATGTGTTATGCCGGTTCTACTTTTGCCAAAGAAGGATGGAACTTGGCGCATGTGTGTGGATTGTTGAGTGGTAAACAAAATTGCGGTAAAGTATCGTCACCCTATTCCTCGCTTAGATGATATGTTAGATGAGCTTAGCGGTTCTAACCTCTTTTCCAAGATTGATCTTAAGAGTGGTTACCACCAAATACGAATGCGAGAAGGTGATGAGTGGAAAACAACATTCAAAATGAAGCAAGGTCTTTATGAGTGGTTGGTTAAGCCTTTTGGCTTAAATAATGCATCAAGCACATTTATGAGGTTAATGAATCATGTTCTTAGGCCATTCTTGGGTAAGTTTTGTGTGGTTTATTTTGATGACATTCTAATATATAGTAAAACCATGAAAGAACATGTTTAACATTTGAGGTCAGTTTTACTTGTTTTGAGAAAGGAAAAATTGTTTGCCAATTTAGAAAAATGTACTTTTTGTACTGACACGGTTGTTTTCCTAGGTTTCGTTGTGAGTTCTAAAGGTTTGGAGGTTGACAAAGATAAGGTTAAATCCATTGAAGAGTGTCAATGACCAACTAGTACTTCTCAAGTTAGGAGCTTCCATCGACTTACAAGTTTTTATCAGAGATTCATCCCAAACTTCAGCACCATAGCCGTCCCACTAACAAGTGTTATTAAGAAGAATTCTATATTATTTTGGGGGAAGATCAAGAGAAGTCCTTTAATAGCATTAAATATTTTTTAATACATGCCCCTTTACTTGCTCTACCTGATTTTAATTTAACTTTTAAAATTGAATGTGATGCATCAGGTGTAGGAATTAGAGCAGTCTTGTCTCAAGGTGGATGTCCTATAGCCTATTTTAGTGAGAAATTAAGTGAAGCTACGCTTAACTATCCTACCTACGACAAAGAGATATATGCTCTTGTGAGGGCAATGGAACCATGGCAACACTACCTTTAGCCTAAGGAGTTCATCATTCACACCGATCATGAGGCATTGAAACATATTCAAGGGCAGCATAAATTCAACAAAATGCATGCCAAATGGGTAAAGTTTCTTGAAACTTTTTCATATGTTATCAAGTACTAGAAAGGTAAGGAGAATATAGTTGTCGATGCATTGTCACGAAGGTATGTTCTTTTAAACACTTTGGAATCTAAGTTGTTGGTTTTACTTTTATTAAAGACGTATATGTTTTTTACTCTGATTTTGGAGAAATTTACAAAGCTTGTGAGAAAGGACGATTGATAAATACTTTAAGCATGATGGTTTTCTATTCAATGAAGGGAGACTATGCGTCCCTCAAGGTTCCATGCGAGAATTTCTCAATAAGGAAGCCCATGGAGGAGGATTAATGAGACATTTTGGGATAGCAAAGACTTTGGCTATACTTCAAGAACATCTATATTGGCCCAAAATGAAATGAGATATGAAAAGGTTATGTGAGCGTTGTATTACACGCAGAAAGGCCAAATCTAAAGTCATTCCACATGGACTTTACACACCATTACCATACCGGAAATACCATGGATGGATATTTCAATGGATTTTGTTCTAGGGCTTCCACGCACAAAGAAAAAAAAGACTCCATCTTTGTAGTTGTTGATAGATTTTCTAAAATGGCTCATTTTATTCCCTGTGACAAAATTAATGGTGCCTCACATATTGCTACTTTGTTTTTCAGGGAAATTTTAAGGCTACATGGTATACCCAGAACTATTGTGTCTGATCGGGATGTGAAGTTCTTAAGCCATTTTTGGAGAGCCTTATAGAGTAAGATTGGTACTAAGCTACTATTCTCCACCACTTGCCACCCTCAAACAGATGGTCAAACTGAAGTGGTTAATCGAGTACTTTCCATGTTATTTCGATCTATCATTTGGAAGAATTTGAGAACATGGGAGGAAAGTTTACCACATATGGAGTTTGCATACAACCATTCAAACCATGCTACTACAGGGTGTATGCATTTTGAAGTGGTGTATGGGTTCAATCCATTAACACCGATAGACTTGTTACATTTACCCACTGAACAAATTGTTAATAAAGATGGGACTTAACAAAGCTGAGTTTGTTAAGAAGCTTTATCAACAAGTGAGGAAGAACATTGAAAAGCGGACTAAGCAATACGAGCAGCAAGCAAATAAGGGTTATAAGAGAATTACTTTTGATCCAGGGGATTGGGTGTGGCTGCACATGAGGAAAGAAAGGTTTCCGGCTCAACGAAAGTCCAAATTAATGCCTCGGGGAGATGGGCTATTCCAAATAATCAAGAAGATCAATGACAACGCCTATCAATTAGATCTTCCAGGTGAGTTTAATGTCAGTGCAACCTTCAATGTTGCTGACTTGTCTCCTTATGATATAGGTGATGATTTGGAGACAAATCGTCTTAAAGAGGGAGGGACTGATATGATCGCCAATAGCAAAGACCCGGAGAAATACCCAAGTGGCCCCATCACACGAGCAAGGGCTAAGGAGTTTCAATCAGCCATGGAGAGTATGTTTACATCAAGTTTGGAACGTGATGAAGAAGGAATAATAAGGGAGGAACAATATATGTTGCTTATGCATGAATTTGAATGAGAATTTAAAGTTTGCATAACATTCATTGCATTTAATAAGTGTGTTGTTCATTCAACCATGCATTGAATTTAAATCATCTAGTTCATTTAGGGAAGTAGTTCATTCATCAAACTAGTTCATTTATTAAATTAACTCTTAATTGTTTCATGCATGTTTTCAATTAAATATTGAATAAAGTTCACCTTTGTGTCTAGGTGCATGAGAGAAGTTGAATGGTTTCATCATATGCAAGAATGTCAGTCAGACTGTCTTCCAATTCTGGATGCGATACAGATGTGTTTGGTTCTAGAAATCAATTGAACATTATTCCTATATCTCTTATCTTTCCAACGCCTTTTGAATCACCTTAATCCGATATCGGGAGCTTGAGATATGATCGATTTATTGAAGACAGTGCAGGCTGGAATTTTGTTACGGAAATTTTATGCATGGATGATTTGGATGAGTTTGAGCCAAGGGAGATTCTTTTCAACTTCAGCCAAGTGACAAGCCATTGAAGGACTCTTAATTCGCCCATTCAATGCATTCAAAGCTGATTTTATCATCTAAGTTCAAGGGATGTTCATATTCTTCAAGGGAGCATGCAATGAAGGGTGATTTAATTCACTTGTTAAGACAATTTTCAGCATGGAATAGCAACAGTCTTTCACCCCTTGGACGAAATTAATGTCAAATTCAGCTTCAAATTGTCTAGATTCATCCCCAAATTGATCTAGAATTTTTAGCCAACCTTGAAGATAAGAATACAAAGCATTCAAGTGCATTTTGTTGCTAAATTGATGAGAATGTTTTCATCTTTTAAGCTTTTTCATATGCTGCTTAGAAAAACTATAAATAAGCACCTTTGGGATCATTTCTAGACAAACATTGAATTTATAAAACATCTTTGAGAGGTTGCTTTCATTCTTGTTCTCTTGTAGAACTTTATCGGCTTCAAGATAGTCTTGTTGACTTCATCCATTTCTTTTTTGTTATAGTGTTAGTTCCTAGGTCATCTATAGCTAGTGGGTCACGTTCTATCTATTTCCACTTCGATTCCATCTATTTATATTGCCAGTTCCTAACTCCATATAGTTAGAGGGTCATAATCCATTTTCTTTTCAATCCATCTTTCATATTCCACGCCATTACCAACCCATACCTTCGCCATAATTTCATTATATCCAAACTACAACTTCCATCATCTTTCGTTCAAAGCAAGCAATTTAATTTCTTACTAGAATCACGATCAGGCAATCATATATATGATTCAAAACTCATAATCGAGATCATATCACTAAGTTTTACTCTTTTTCCTATCATTATGGACTTGACACTTTTCCAAGTTCTCGAGAATTAATCTCACTTTTTATATAATAATTCATTGAAGTATAAAATGGGTAGAAAATCCATTTTCACATTTTACCTTATAAAAGTAAGTCTATTAGGTCTATAAAACTTAACATTTATTCTTAAACAAACTCATAATCAGTTTATCCACTAATAACTCATTTTTCTATAAGTTTTTAATAGCCAATGTATTTACCGCTTACTCAGTTCCTCTTACTCAATTTAACAATACTTTGAACAATTAAATGCTTCACTTAAATATTTCTCAATTATTTATGCTTACCTGAAGAAATCTCAGAATCATCACTAGATTCAGAAACCTCCTCTGGATCCTCATCCAATTCAACTTCTCTTGTAAATTGTTTAAACTTTTTAATAGATTCCTCAACTACAGAAACGTCGTTAAACGTTGGGGCATTCATTCCACAGAATGGAAGAAAATCCCTAGCAGCTTCTACCCTTCTACGGCATGATACTAAAATCATATCGGATACTCTTGGGTCGATTTTGATGTTGACCTTCTTTTCAATATCATATACTTTCGCACATTTTTCTTTAGTTTCCGACATTTATTAGGACATACATAAGAATAACACTCAAGTTAATAAAGAGTGACATCAATCACACTCTAATTGATACCATACCGTAACTTTTGACAGTCTTAATGACATGTAATCCTTTTGCTTAATTCAATCAAATCCGGTTTCGACCGAAAATCAACTAAACATGTAGCTCTGATACCAATAAATGTAACATACATCTCCCGTATATTTTTTCCGTACACAAGATATAGATGTCACGTCACTTTTAAAACAGTTTTTCATTTATGAACGCGTAAAATTTTATTTAAAAATTTAAACTAAAACATTTTAGTACCATTATAAAACAGTTGTTGAAATATACTACCAATATTTCCACTTTACATACTTTCTAGAGCATTTTTTTCTTAATTTTGATTACATGCCATCATTGTTCAAAATAAAAATGATTGTCCTATCGTTACTGATGAGAGTCAACCTTAGATTTATGATAGCTGCTACTAAACCCCGTATCGAACTATTCTTTGCTTTTACCTACGCATGAAATCAACACACATTAAGTATTTACTTAGTGAGGCATATTATTATAAAGAAACTGAAATTTATGCATATGTATCTCATGAATATTAAATGACGAATTAAATCGTATATTCCATAAGGATCAAATAAATCCTTCTCATTTCAACCAACTTTCTTTTATACACTCATCGAATTTATTCTTAGTAGGTTCAGTATACTTATCCTTCCATATATTCTTCCCAATTATTCTTTATTTGCCCTATGTACATTAAATGAGAAAGTAATGCACATGTATTGAACTAAAGTGTCAATTAGTCCTTTATCTTTTATAATTATCATGAGTGGCGCCTTATACACCATTAATATATCGTTAAGTATTTTCATTTGTGGCATCATTTCATGCCAATTATGCACTGTTATATATCTATATATATTCATTTATGGCATTCTTCCATACCAATTATGTGTGGTTATACATTTTCATTTATGGCATCCTTTTATATCAATTAGCACGAGTAAGCAATTAGTCCTTCATCCAACTTGCATTATTGGCACCATTAGACATTTAGTCTTTTACACAAAGGTATTTAACCTTTCATCTAACTGGCATGATTGACACCTTTCTATCAAATACACAGCTAGGTCATTAATCTTTTATTTTAGAACAGATCCTACTCTAGTAATTATTCATATTATCAATTAACTTTTTAATTTCATATTACCAAAATAGTCATTTCCTAAACATTACTATAATTTACATGGGTTGCACACCAACTACCAATACGAAAATTCAAAAACTTATTATTAATTTCTTAGTTTTTTTTGAACTAATTCGTATCATCCATAAGGATTAGATAAGTCCCTATTATTGAAACCAAACTTCTTTCATACTATTATCATAAACATCTTTAGTATGTCCAACATACCTTTCTTCCTTATACATTTTTCTTTTTCATTTTTGTTTAGTAATTATTCGTTAATTTCATTTATGACATCTTTTCATGCCTTAATGCATCCTTTCGTGCATTTCATTTATGGCATCCTTTCATGCTTTAATGCATCCTTTCATGCATTTCATTTATGACATCCTTTCATGCCTTATTGCATCCTTTCATGCATTTCATTTATGGCATCCTTTCATGCCTTAATGTATCCTTTCATGCATTTCATTTATGGATTCATTTTAGAGCAGTTCATACTCAAAAACTCATTCATAATATTCTTTCCATACATATAATGATAACATATTAAATACTATAAAACATATATTAACTTAAAACATTCTAATTTGAATAATTGCGAATCTTATTCTTCTCAAATAATTACAATAAATGTACTCACATGGCTTGCCTCGTGATTATATCCAGAATGCAAATCTGATTACTCATCTACTTTGCTTTTGTCTTTCATTTTGCTTGACTTGGGAGTTTGATTTTGATCTACTCAAGCATACATTAAAGATACGTACAATATCAAATGTTAGTATATTTCCTAACATTTATACTTTAATAATATTCACAAGTACTATTATTTACATTTCTATAACAACTTCAACCTAACTAGTAGTTCCAGGTTCAATAGTATTTGATACCCCTACCATGGTATCGATATTTCTATACTATGGTATCGATATCTTTCTCTCAGTATCAATATTACAACATTATGGTATCGATACTCCCTTTTCAGTATCGATACCATTTTGACATTTTGTTATCCATGGTATCGAAACTTTCCTTTATAGTATCGATACCCCATCAGTATCGATACCACTTGCATCGGTACTGATATTGTTCATCACATTTTTGCCCATTTAAGCCTATAGTAACGGTACTGTTCTATCAGCACCGATACCCATACCCATATTTTCCATTTTTCAGCCTGATTCTTACCCAAATTTGGTCAAATTTCCTTAGGTTTACACCCAAAAATCCTATTAAACTCTTCTTTACTTATCCTTACTAACTTTCCTTCATTTAGCTTCTTAAAGCATCTAAAATCTCCCAATAACATTTCAATCTAATAATCACACCACTTTTTCTAACATGTTTTTTACTCATATCTAAAGCTTATAATCTCTTAGTTACTTCTTTGACAAGTCAAATACACTAATAAACATCATTAAAAACTCATATTCCAACATATCCTTCAAAAACTCATTTTCTCTAATCTCTAATAACTTATCCATCACCTAGTTTTAACCTCATTTAACCCTTCCTTAAGCTTACATATCACTTAAGGTTGTAATAACAAACCATAATCGAAAGGAAAACTAATTAAATGAGATTTACCTTTTGCTTTGGAGAAGAGTACCACCTACGGGAAGAAGAAGATGAAGATGAGTAATTAACTTCCCTTTCCCCTTTTCCCCTATTAAATCCCTAATAAGGATATGTATTTTAAATTCATTTTATTCCAAATGACCAAAATTCCCTTTTAATCATCCATTGTTACAATTTAGTCTAAACCACTATTCCAAATCATTTCTCTCATCTATTATCATTTAATCAAATAAATCCTCACATTTTAAATCTTTTCAATAAAGTCATTGACCTGATATTTGGGGTATTACAATTACCCCCTTAAGAAAATTTGTCCTCAAATTTAAAGACTTTATGCTTTTACCACAACACTTCAACTAGAGTAATCGTTTTGTTACACGGTTTATGGATTTCTTGAGTCCAGATCTCATTGTTTTTTTCATACTTCAAATCTGATCGAATTTCTATTTTCCCTAATGTAAGAACATGTGATTTATCTGATCAGTAATTAAAAAGCAGCGATACATGAAAAACATTATAGGTCTTGTCCATTTCTGGAGGAAAAGCTAATGGATAAAATATCATAAGGTTAAATAAATTATGGGACTCAGCCCAAACCACAATTCTTTCTTCCAATGCGATACTTACAGAAAAAATTTATTACCTTCTTGCTATTTAATCTCTTTTCTCTTTAGATCAACATAATACTTCTGTTAATCGGAAGCTATCTTAAATTTATCTTAGGTGACTTTCATTTTATATTCCATTTTTTTCATTAATTCAGGGCCAACTAGATTTAGATCTTTTAACTCAAACCTATTTAATGGTGTTCAACCTTTTCTCCCATACAAAGCTTCGTACAAACTATGTTGATGTTCGATTAATAATTGTTATTGTAAGCAATTCTTCTAAAAGAAACTATTTTTCACATGATCCCTTGGAATCAATTACATATGCCCTCCATATACCTTCTAATATCGGAATAGTTTGGTATCCAAGTTCTTCTCTCGAAGAGTCTTATTTAACTGCCAAAAATTTATACCTAACCCTATCGATTTATCTTTCTTTTCGTTAATAACATGATTACTTCCCAAAATGAAATACTCGGGCTAATAAAACTTTGATCAACCAACTCTTATAATTGAGCCCCTAATTCTCTTGACTCACTCAAATCATTAGATATTAAATCATAGAAATATGTTCAATACCTTAATAGCCATCAACCTTAAATTTCCACCTCTCGATCTATAGGTAATCCCAATAATTTATCTGAAAAGACATCTATAAATTCTAAATTTTGTGAAATTTACAGACAATTCTATTTTAATTAATTGTGTATCTATAACATTAGCCAAAAAAAACTATGTATATATATATATATATATAATTATGGCATCATTTTATTCACAATCATTATCGATATCACCCACAGTGCTTCTTGCAGAGTGCTTTGAATTTCTTGCATGAGAATCTTGGAAACAAATCTTATTTGAACGTCGTTGAGTTATAAGCGTCTCAGTTTCTTCTTTTCATACTCATTTGGGTTGTCATTATCATCAAGGCTTGCATTCCTATTGTTTGTCTTTGATATGGCATCCTTAAGTAAACTCATGCTTTAGGAGGGGCCCGATAGTGAATGAATTTATCGTCATCATGGGTTAAAATATTTATGGCAAACTCATTGTTGTAGGACTTTTACACCTTTCTAGATGACCATCTTCATAGTAAAGAGAGACACCGTGCTGGATAAAGCAACCATCTGTATTGCTCATACTCACTTTGAAATGATTGGTTAGAATGGTTATTTTTTTTCCTTCGATCTAGTATCACGTCTGGCCATGGATTGTAACACGGCCTTCTTATTCGCAACGTCAAGCTCTATTTTTGATAGGAACCACATCATGAGGCACAGGTGGTAGAAAGAGAATATATTGGAAACTTGGAGATGCCATGTAACACCCCCAACCTGTATCCAACTCAGATCCAAGTCTGAGGTGTCACATTGATTTTTCAAAACTTATATTTGTATACCAACATGAAAAACAATTTCCACTTTTATTCAATAAAAGTTCATAATTCATATTATTACAAATAAAGTATCTTCAAAACTGATCAGAGCGTATGTAATTCAAAACATTAATTAAATGCCAACTATTTCCAATAAACAAAATACAGATAATTCTAAACCTTTTTCTGATCTGATCATTGGAAATGAGAGGTTGACCTGTCTTGCATTGCCTATTATTGCTTTGCTCCTCTTTTTGCTTCCAGGAACCTACGTGTGAAACACTCACACGCTAAGTCGATGACTTAGTGAGGCATTAACTTATAAAGTGAACTCTAACTACTTAACCATGCATAAACATATCATACAATGCTATCACCCAAAATAATATAACATTACATATAAACAAATGTGCACATACACAAATCATGTCATTAATAGCAATGTTATATTCATTCATATCTTTTAATTATCTATTCTTACACTTAACTTTCTTAATTATCATATGATTCATTTCGAACATATAATTTGATAGTTAACCTTTGTAGCACTTCAAGCCATACCTTTCACAAATTGATCATACAACATTACAAGAGGTTTATTTATGTTATTTTTTTTTATTAGCCCATGTACAATTTGAAGAACTAAAGATATGTGAGTACATTGAGATTGTGCACATATGTTGTCACCACAGCTCGTATAAATCCCACTAAGGACACTTAGAATTTGTCCCGAATGACCACTATGCCCCAAAGGACCACATATCACATATATCCCGAAGAACCACTCCTTAAGAACCATATACATAATACAATGGATAAAATAGGTGTACCAAAGTACCATATATATGTTCCACAGAATTACATATATGTCCCGAAGGACCACGTAGAACCCTCAACTCTTGGCATGCCAACTATACCTCTAGCTCTCATGACACATAACGTGGGAAATATCATTTATCTTATTTCACATAATCATATAACATAAAAACATTTTCTCATCACTTCTTATCATATCATGTGATCATATCACTTATAAGCGCATAACTCATATATACATGGCTTATCTCATACGCATATGTTCACATACTTTATAATAGAATAATTTATACCTTTTCACACATAGTCACATAGATCATATAACATTCTTATAACTCATAGTCATATATATATATATATATAATAACTTATAGCATGTCATATAGCTTATGTTTCATTCTCTTATAATCATCTAGATCACGTAACATATTTTATACTTATAAGTATACATCATTTCTATTATTTCACTTATATACTATTTAATCTATTTACTTAATTCAATTTCATATAACTCCTATAACCTCTCATATGGCTCCATAGATATTTATCATATAACCTATGTGTCATAATTTTATTTAAGCACATGAATTTTTTCCATCTAGCTTATCTTATATGTTCATATCATCACTTATGTTCAAATCTCCTAGCTGATATACTATTCTCATATCATCCTATAGGTCAATCTTATTTGGCTTATTTCACTTCTCATTTCATCCTATAATTTATTTTATTATTTCATATAAATTATCATACCACTATATACTTTCCCAACTCACGTTCCTATTGTTTATATAACCTTTACATTTGCTTACTTAGCTCATATCATTTCTCATCAACTCACTTTTATTACATTCTCATATTATTACCTAATTTATCTCATATCAAGTATTCACATAGTCTTATATTTCATTTTCATATATCACATAGATCTTATCACATAACTTAATTTTTATACTCGTATAATTTCATAACTTATTTTATATTCTCCTATTATCACTTAATAGTGTTTTTACATGAATCACATAGCACATACAAGAACATATCAATTCATATAATCAAGCATACATATACTCATATTAAACACAAGTTCATGTTCATAAATTCATGCGTAACACTATAGGAAATAGACTTGTCGCAAGTCTTATTTCCATCAAACATCATATATTGTCTAATATGCACTCACCTGGCCTCGCTAGTCAATACCGATCTCTTATCTTTTTCTCGATGACTATTACTTGTCAACTTGTCCGAACCTTGCTCTCGATCGATATCTACACGAATACAAAATTTAATGAATGTCGAGATTCGAATTACTTGCTACGATTCATATCAATACAAACTAAATAAAACTATAATTCAAACTTTTCAACTTAAGTAGTATCGGTACTACCCTCACAATACTGATACCCCTATTCTAGGGTACCGATACCCCTACCCTGGTACCGATACCAAAATTAGCTTTGATGTTCAATGGTATCGATACCCTCTACATAGGTATCGATACCTCTTCCATATGGTATCGATATTGTTCATACAAGTCTCGATACCCAATGAATCAATTCCTCATTATTTGTCTTGTAGTATCGGTACCTACTCAACAGATATCGATACCCCTTACCCAGAAAATGCTTCTTAGCCCAAAAATTTCCAACACTTTACTTAATTCTTCTTATATAACCTCATTTTAGCCCTTTAAACTTAACTACACTTATTCTAGCCCACTTATAACACTTTAACTCATCTTAATATCCAATATTCTATATTAAATTTGGAAGCCAAGAATCTTACCAATTTATCAACATGTTCTAAATTCGTTTCTAACACTTTGAATTTCTTATTCATACCTATGACAAGTCAAATTCATCTTCTAATTCCATTAACTCCTTATTTTTCAATAATTCAATCAAAAACTCATTTTAATTATTCTCTCATAACTTATCCACTTTTAAGTTTTTACTTCTCTTAAAGCTTCCTTAAGCTTTATTAATACCCAAAGAGTCAAAACCAACTTAAAAGTTCAAAGAAAAAATAACTTGAAATCAACTTACCTTAAAATGGAGCTTACGGGAAGAGGAATAAGAAGAAGTTCCAGACTTTTCCCTTTTCTCTCCCAACTCCACTTGTTTATATCACTTAAAGAGGGAAGATAAAATATTTCCTTTGAAAAGACCATAATACCCTTCCATCTTTCCTTCTTTTCCAATCAGTCCTACCCAAAGAAATTACGATTAAATCCCTGAACCTTTTACTTATTTTAAAATTAAGCAACAAATTTCCAAAATTTACATTTTAGTCACTGACCCGATTATTGGGATGTTACAATTCTCCCCTCCTTTAAGAAAATTCGTCCTCTAATTTTCATTGCACACATTGATAAGTACATATCTTCTAATGTTCTCATGTTGTTTCCTTTACTTAATCTCTCTTTCCTTTAGTTATTCAACTACCTTTTTCCTTTATACATTCATCTACTGTCACTTATCATATAAACAGTAACATTCATTCTTATTACTTTATATCATAAATTAATTGATTTCCTTCATCATATATGATTAAACCATACACTTTACAAAATTAAACAATCTCTTTATACAACCTTACATACTTTCCTTATTTCTGTATCAACTTATAATCTACTCTTCCATATAATCCTTGTCACACTAGGTCCTTTAAACTTCATATTTTTATTTTCCTTCATATTTCTGTACTCTTTTCCTATCACTTATACTTATCTTCGATCACCAAATCTTTATCACCTTTTTATGACTTTAGTAGTTAACTTTGTTTATACAAAATCTTATTCTTTATCATCTCTTGTACTTGTATTTCCTTCAAACATACGAATCCTTATCTTCTTTACTACCTCACAATACCATGATCAAAATATACAACCGTATCCCAAATTCACTTCATAATTGATTAACTTAGCCTGATAGTATCTTAAAATTTTTTAACTCCGATACACTTTCCATCACATAACCTTGTTAACTAGCGCTAACTCTTTTAATCTAGGATGCAACCCTTATCATATCAACACTCTTACTTATACAAAGTACTATTCTCTTGTTTCAAACTCATAAACTTTGGTTTCATTTATCTTATAAATTTGTCACTGATGCACTTATTCTTGAACTCTTCTACAAATTCTACCCACATCGTTTCATCTTTTAAAGTTCTAATGATGACACTTGAACACCATATTCTATCTTATCCACACCATACTTGGTTAGCTTAACTTATCAAATCCACATCCTTTTCCATACACCATGAAATTTCCTTTGTTCAAACTCAATATTTCAACTTCCTTGTCTTATAAATTAATCACCAATGTACCCATTCTTAAACTCTTCCGAAACAGTATCCACATCACTGAATCTTCTATTATTCTTGTGTTAACATCTGTTCACTATACTTTAGCTCGACCGGATAGAAACTAAACTACTTCATCTAACTTCTCCACTTTGAAACAATGGAGATCCTTTAACACTATTCGATTTTATTTTCAATCTTCTGAAAACAATCCTTAATTTTTACAAAGGCGTATATTACTACCACCATCAGGTCTATCACCTTTCACTTATTTTGAAACTTTTATTACTATACTTTTAATATAATCTTCTAATCCTACTCTATTAACAAGATAGCTCACTCCTTACTCTATCAGATCAGAAAATTTTCACTTTGTGTTGGCATGTAAACATTTTAAAACTTCTTTGACTTTGGTTTAAGCCTAGAACCGGCTAAACCTTAGCTCTAATACCATTAAATATAACACCCCCAACCTGTATCCAACCCGGATCTGAGTCCGAGGTGTCACAATGACTTTTCAAAACTTATATTTGTATACCAACATGAAAACAAAATCCACTTTTATTCAATAAAAGTTCATAAATCATATTATTACAAATAAAGTATCTTCAAAACTGATCAGAGTGTATATAATTCAAAAAATTAATTGCTATCCAATAAACAAAATACAAATAATTCTAAGCTCTTTCAGATCATAGGAAATGAGAGGTTGGCCTGTCTTGCATTGACTATCATTACTTTGCTCCTCTTTTTGCTTCCAGAAACCTACGTGTGAAACACTCACACGCTAAGTTGATGACTTAGTGAGGCATTAACTTATAAAGGGAACTCTAACTACTTAACCATGAATAAATATATCATACAATGCTATCACTCAAAACAATATAACATTACATATAAACAAATGTACACATCCACAAATCATGTCATTAATAGCATTGTTATATTCATTCATATCTTTTAATTATTTATTCTTACACTTAACTTTCTTAACTATCATATGATTCATTTCGAACATATAATTTGATAGTTAAACTTTGTAGCACTTCTAACCATACCTTTCACAAATTGAGCATATAATATTACAAGAGGTTTCTTTATGTTATTTCTTTTATTAGCCCATGTACATTTTGGAGAACTAAAGATATGCGAGTACATTGAAGTTGTGCACATATACTGTCACCACAGCTCGTATAAATCCCACTAGGGGCACTTAGAATTTTTCCCGAATTACCTCTATGTCCCGAAGGATCACTATGTCCCGAAAGACCACATATCACAGATATCCCGAAGGACCACTCCGTAAGAACCATATACATAATACAATGGATCAAATAAGTGTACCGAAGTACCACATATATGTTCCACAGAATTACAGATATGTCCCAAAGGACCACGTAGAACCCTCGACTCTTGGCATGCCAACTATACCTCTAGCTCTCATGGAATATAACAAGGGCAATATCATTTATCTTATTTCACATAATCATATTACATAAACACATTTTCTCATCACTTCTTATCATATCATGTGATTATATCACTTATAAGCACATAGCTCATATTCACATGACTTATCTCTTATGCATATGTTCACATACTCTATAATAGAATAATTTATACCTTTTCACACATAGTCACATAGATCATATAACATTCTTATAACTCATAGTAATATATATTTATATATTTATATATTTATATATATGTGTGTGTGTGTGTGTGTGTGTGTGTGTGTGGTGTGTGTGTGTGTGTGTGTGTGTGTGTGTGTGTGTGTGTGTGTGTGTGTGTGTGTGTGTATAATAACTTATAGCATATCATATAGCTTATGTTTCATTCTCTTATAATCATCTAGATCACGTAACATATTTTATACTTATAAGTATACATCACTTCTATTATTTCATTTATATACTATTTAATCTATTTACTTAATTCAATTTCATATAACTTATATAACCTCTCATATGGCTCCATAGATCTTTATCATATAACACATGTGTCATAATTTTATTTAAGCACATGAATTTTTCCCTTATAGCTTATCTTATATGTTCTTATCATCACTTATGTTCAAATCTCCTAGTTGATATACTATTCTCATATCATCCTATAGGTTAATCTTATTTGGCTTATTTCACTTCTCATTTCATCTTATAATTTTAATTTACTATTTCACATAAATGATCATACCACTATATACTTGCCCAACTCACGTTCCTATTGTTTATATAACCTTTACATTTGCTTACTTAGCTCATATCATTTCTCATTAACTCACTTTTATCACATTCTCATATTATTACCTAATTTATCTCATATCATGTATTCGCATAGTTTTATATTTCATTTTCATATATCACATAGATCTTATCACATAACTTATCTTTTATATTCATATAATTTCATAACTTATTTTATATTCTCCTATTATCACTTAATAGTGCTTTTACATGAATCACATAGCACATACAAGAATATATCAATCCATATAATCAAGCATACATATACTCATATTAAACACATGTTCTTGTTCATAAATTCATGTGTAACACTATTGGAAATAGACTTGTCGCATGTCTTATTTCCATCAAACATCATATACTATCTAATATGCACTCACATGGCCTCACTAGTCAATACCGATCTCTTATCTTTTTCTTGATGACTATTACTTTTCAACTTGTTCAGACCTTGCTCTCAATCGATATCTACACGAATACGAAATTTAATGAATG
Organism: Hibiscus syriacus; assembly: GCF_006381635.1. Lineage (NCBI taxonomy): Eukaryota > Viridiplantae > Streptophyta > Magnoliopsida > Malvales > Malvaceae > Hibiscus > Hibiscus syriacus. The sequence continues at coordinate 1,115,323 of NW_024062657.1, forward strand.
TTAAGATTCGAATTACTTGCTACGATTCATATCAATACAAACTAAATAAAACTCCAATTCAACTTTCCAACTTAAGTAGTATCGGTACTACCCTCACAGTACCGATAGCCATATGCTAGGGTACCGATACCCCTAACCTGGTACTGATACCCCTACCCTGGTACCGATACCAAAATTAGCTTTAATGTTCCCTGGTATCGATACCCTTCATATAGGTATCGATACCTCTTCAATATGGTATCGATATTGTTCATACAGGTATTGATACCTGATGAATCAATTCCTCATAATTTTTCTTGTAGTATCGGTACCTACTCAATAGGTATCGATACCCCTTACCCAGAAAATGCTTCTTAGCCCAAAACTTTCCTTCTTTTTCAATAATTCAATCAAAAACTCATTTTAATTAATCTCTCATAACTTATCCACTTTTGAGTTTTTACTTCTCCTAAAGCTTCCTTAAGCTTTCTTAATACCCAAAGAGTCAAAACCAACTTAAAATTTCAAAGAACAAATAACTTGAAATCAACTTACCTTAAAATGAAGCTTACAGGAAGAGGAATAAGCAGAAGAAGAAGAAGTTCCAAACTTTTCCTTTTTCTCACCCAACTCCACGTGTTTATATCACTTAAAGACGGAAGATAAAATCTTTCCTTTAAAAAGACCATAATAACCTTCCATCTTTCCTTCTTTTCCAATCAGTCATACCCAAAGCTATTACGATTAAATCCCTAAACTTTTTACTTATTTCGAAATTAAGCACCAAATTTCCAAAATTTACATTTTAGTCACTGACCCAATTATTAGGATGTTACATGCCCCATATCGTTTCAGGTCCTTCAGCCGATTTTTTGAGAAACTATGTCTTATCTGAGATATATCTCATTTTTTTAGAGGTTTGGTATAAAAATGTTGTCAGAGTAATTGAAGCAAAGTATCAGTCCACCGAATATCTAATAAATGAACCACACAAGTTGTTTTTCAAAGGTTATAGCCATTTGACAAGTATCAAGATCCATGCGATTTTGGAAGGCAATGCGATTTGGTTTTGAATTTCATGATTTTCAAATAGGGTATAAACAAAATAGCACAACTGATGTATTTTACTGTAAGGCCCTTTAGAGAGCATTTCTATTTCAGTTCTCAGGAATCTTCTATTTGTTCAAGTTTCGTAAACTCCTTAAGCAGAGATAGCACCGAAATTTTAATATAAAAAATAAAACCCCTGAGTGTTTTTGTGTAGTAACTATAACAGATGTTTCTTGACTCCCTTAGTCCACCTTTCATCAAAGTTTAATTTTAAATCCACGTTATTTCAGGCCTTATTGCCTTTCTTTAAATTATACTTTGTTAAACTTGAGGACCTTGATGTCCTCGCTTTAGATTTTACTGGGAGATTCATCTCGACACATAAATACTAGTGTCAGGATCTGAATTTACTCGTATTCATAAAGTTAGGGAACTTAACATTACCCATTACTTTAGAGGAATACCTATAGTGAAAGGATTCAAGTGTCAGAAAGTCTTCGACTTGACAAACTAAAATGAAACTCACTTCATAAAGCTCGGACATTACCACCATAGTTGCTTCAGACATTACCTCCCAAGATTAACAGCCTACTACTTTCAGCGGCGTGCCCCCAGCGCTATTAAAATTATCGTTCATTAATATCACATTAATTCTTCGATTTTGATATTTTCTAAGTTTTTCAGAAAGAATATGTTATAGTCTGAGTGTTAGTGAAAATAAAAAAATTTCATCTTTAGAGCTCAATTTCTAAGCAACTGATCTAAGCCAAATTTGTTTATCCACCATTCCATTTGTGAAAATTGTATATCACCACAGAAAATCCTTAACATATATGAAAACTAAACTGATCTTGCAATGTGATGCATCGGAGATGCCCCATATTGTCTACTTCCATACTTGTATAAGTGAAATAACATTTTTCTTTTTCGAGTAAAAGATATGGATCTTGTTTTTTTTAATGAAAAAAAGGAATTTGATCTTGACATATGTTAAAAGGCTATAACCTCATTTCTCAAAATATGCATTTCATTATACTTTTTATATTCACTAAATTTCAAGCAATTCTTTATTACTCAAAGAAATGTCATTTTAAAAAAATTAAAGCATATAAGAGATAAATTCAAACAAGATATTATTTCACATGCAACACAACTCTGTGGTAATAGTGTTATCTCCTCTTGTCTCGTCCCCAAATACCCTGCTCCTTGATTCACTTTTCAGATGCATCTTCAGTTGCACAAACATCTACTTCGGGAATGCCATTACTTTCATCATAAAACTCTAGCTCTTTTCTGTCTATCATTAGCTGGATCAAGGCTTTAAATTCGATACATTCTTGTACATCATGTACATCCTCATTATGATAACAACAATGAATGCCACCTTTGCAGTCTGATATGCTAGGATGCGGTGCAATAAACCTTGCATTTATCATTTGCCTCCATACCCAAGACAAAGGTGACTTCACTTCGAAAACTCTAATTTTGACCTTCTTACCCTTCTTCTTAGTGATTACATGTTCCTCATTCTCTTGATGATTAGACAGAGGGTTTTGTGCAACGTTGGGTGATCATGTACTGTTAAAATGAATCCAGTTCCTACTGCACATTCTTTGGACAATTCTTTTAAAGGTGAGGTAGTTTTCAATAGCATGCCCTAGAACACCGCCATGATATTCACAGTGTGCATTTTTGTCATACCATCTGGTGTACGGGGGCTTTAGAGGTTTCTCTGGATATGGTGACACCACATGTGTGTCAAAAAGTTATTGATAAAGCTCTTTGTATGTCATGGGAATAGGATCAAAATGCTCATTTCCTCTTTCTCCCCTTGATTCCCTTGAATCTTGTCTAGAAGTACCTGACGGTATAGCTGCAGTTGGTTTTGATTTAAAGATCGTAACGCTTTTATTAGTGTTGAAAATGTTGATGTTCTTGATATCTCCTTCTCTCTTCTTCATGGGAGGTTTTCTACTCGACCTACCTCTTTTTGTCTTTCATTACTTAATGGTCATTTCTACCATCTTTTCTTTGACTTCCTCATCAAACTCTGAAACATGGTAATAATCTGAATTATTTTGAGGGTTGGTTACAACGACTTATGCTTTCGTGGAATATGAATCTCCTTGACGTCCTGGTAAGATTCCAAGTGAAATAACCACCTGTGGAGTAGGTGGTACGACCATCCCTTCAGATTCCCCTGCCCCAGGAACATTCATTTGATTTAGGCCATACAACCTTGCAATGATTTGATCAACCAAATATTCTTGGCTTTTAGTGATTGATTCCAAAGTGCTTTGATTATTCTAACTTATTTTTTTCTTCAAGCTCCCTTTGTAACCTTCGCATTTTTTCTTCAAGTTGAGTGATCTTAGCTTCCATTTTCCTTTTCCTTGAATGGGTATTGTGAGGATAGGGTGTGTCCAATGCTCGGTGTGTCTAGTGTTTGTCCCTTTTTATGAGACATCTCTTATTAGTTAATGTAAATGTAATAAAAAGAAAAAGAAAAATAATGTGAAATATACAAGAATGCATGATGTATGAAGTTCTGAGGCACTTATCCAAAAATGTGTCTATTATTATAAATAATCTTTATTGGGGCAAAAGTGTTATTTCTAAGAGGTCAAAAACAACTCAGAGGTACATTAAAACTAAATCCTCTAGACCCCAAATGGCTTCTAGCAGGTTAACAAGTCTTCTTCCTTTATCTGTCACCGGCTGAATACCCTATCGGACCACTCCAGCTTCTTTTGCCAAAACGTGAAAGTGATGTGCAACTTTCTATACTTGTTCTAAGAAGTCTCGAATAGCCATATCTCTGGTTTTTACCCTTTGTTGAGCTTGTTCCCAACGAAGACGCCATTGAAATCCTCAATCAAAGGGAACTATCTGAAGCTCACTTGCATGCTTCTTGAACTTGTCAATAATGGCCTCTAATTCATCTATCATTTTGTTATCCTTTTGTTGTCTTTGAAAGGATCTTTCCAGATCAGTGACCTTGGTCCTCAATCGTTTATCTTGGTGTTGGCTTTCTAACAAACGTCTCTGGGAAGTCTTTAATTGTTCTTTCAATGTCTCTTTTTTATCTTGTTCTTTGAACTTCCTTTTCAGGATGTTGGCTTCACCTTCCAGTATTCGGAAGATCTTTTCAGAATGGATTTGTTCTGAACAGTTCTACCCCAGCTGCCTCGATGTATCCCAAAGTTTTTGGGAAAATAACTAAGTCGTAAATACCCAATACGAAGAGATCAATCACCTTCCATTCGTCAGTATGATTCTTCATTAATTGCTTGGTGTGGGTCCAAGCAATTCTTTATCCTTTACCCTTGTGTTGAATCCGGTTGACCCACTTTTCATCTACCCCTGCAACATTTGCCAGCCCATTATTGAAAGGCTGACTTTTGATGTACTTGGTGTAGACCTGGTCCGTTCTGATTCTTTCACAATACAACAAAGTAGTATATTCTTCAATGGTGGGTACCATATCTTCTTAATTAAATGTGAAACAACTGTACCCGGATTCTAGAATTGCACTAATGCTCGAACTAGGGGTTCGTGTATCTTGACATAGAGTAGAAGCACGATATCACCATACCGCTGGAAAAATTTCTGTTTCTAGTCACTTTTCTAGTTGTCCACAGTTCTTGAACATTGTTTTGCTTAAGGCTGACAAAAGCATAACTAACCAGATCTGACACATAGTTACCTTGCAGATTGTCTCCCTTTTCCTCTTGAGTCTTTTCTGACCATAGTTGGACATCTGCTTTTTTACCTCTTGCATTACAACCCCTTTGTTCATTAATGAAAACTATTTATGTTTAACGAACACGTTTTTATGGATCAACACCTCTTTTAAATGATGTAAATGATAAATAAAATAAAATAAAATAAAAATGAAGGAAAAAAAGTTAGTGAGATAAAGATAATAATCAAAATAATAATAATAAGTCCTACCCCACATGATATCTACCTCACATGCTTATTATTCCTACCCGGACATAATCTCTATCCCGTATGAACAAGTCCTAACCATATAAACTTCTAGTTTACATGCTCTAAACATAAAATAAAGTAGAAAATGACTCAAGATAGCCTAGGTTTTGAAATGAAGTTTTGGGGTGGGCTCTAATTCCTTGTCTCCCGGTTTAGGTTCTAAAAAAAAGGTACCCGAGTTCTCCTTGCTAGTGCCCCCTTGGGCTTGTCAGACCCTCAGTCCTAAGCTCATTACAAGCCTATGTGGACCAAGTTAAACTCGAGAGGATACATTCCCTTATGTTTATACGGAGAATAAATTCACACGAAGACATAAGGTATATGAATCTCGAACGTTACTTGCTAGTCCTATACGGAGAATAAACTCTCACGAAGGCGTCGCTTTCACCTCCACTTAAAAAAAAGGTTTGGAGCTCGGGTATAGAGCCTGGGATGACAATTTTAAAAATCTGAAATCATTGAAAAAATGTCAATACAACTATTTATTTGAAAAATAATCAAAGATAAATAATAAGAATCGAATAAATAGATTAAAATTTAAACTTGTAATTTTCGCTTAAAAAGATACCCGAAAATTAACATTAGCCTGACTCACTTACCTGTCCCTGACAGAGTCGTCAAGCTGTCGCAACCGTCTTTCTGGTGGGCCTGGAATTGGGCTTCGACTTAAATAAAACATGTTAGAGCCGCCACTGATCATTTTTTAAGAAAAATTAGGTTGACTGGACACCTTAATTTACCATCTTACCTGATCTTCGTTTTACCAAAAATATGTCGGATTTGGGAGTCAGTTACCGCCAAGGAATGATTAGTACCCTTGTACTGCCCTTCCGGTACCATTTAATTTCTCGGTTATCTTAATTGCGAAACTTAAAGTTTAAATTGAAATTTAAAAATTCGATTCGAACTACTTGCCTTTGATCGATTAAAATTTCACCTAAAAAGTCAAAAAGATGTTAGATTGAAAAATATAATAAATAAATAAATATTAAATAAAAATAAAATTTTAAAAAAAGTTTTAAAAAAATAAAATCAAGTTAAAAGAAAGAATAATAAAATAAATAAATGAAGAAAATTAAAATTTTAAAGGAAATAAATAAATAAATAAAAAATAAAAAATGAAGAAAATGTTAATTTCTAAAAAGGGGAAAAACAAAATAAAATAAAAAGAAAGAAATGTTAGATTTTGGAAGTAAATAAAAAATAACATAATAAAAACAAAAATTATTAAATTTAAAAAAAAAACTTAAAGGATTAAATTCGAATAAATTGACATTCATGGATCGAATTGATGCTAAAAATAAGCTGCAAGAGAAAAACAAAAATGTAAGGGGCTAAATTGTAAAAAACATAAATTAAAAATAGTGATTAAATCGAATTAATTGAAAATTCAAAGGCAAATTGATATAGGTGACCAATATGAATTACACATCAAAAGTACAGAGATTGCGGAAATAATTTAAGAATCTCATAATTACGACCTAGTCCACCTATAAATACCCCAAAACACACAAAAAATATCATTCAACCTCATTTCTCCAACAACAAAAAATATCTCCCAAAAAGGTCTCAACTCCTCTCTCAACCGGCCAACCTCCGACGACCACCCACCGCCCGATCCGCCACTCCAACCAGTGGAAAAATTCCTCAAAACATTCCCCTGACCTCGTGAATATAAAACCAAAGTCCGATCACCACAAAAAAAAAGCCCAATCGACGTAGATCTGATAAAAAGATCTCTACTTTTTACCTCTCGATGGTGGTGTTTCTGATTCAACCGAACGTTCGTGCTCTGGTGAATGTCTTTTATCCCTTTCAGAGTTTGAATGCCCACGAAGCTAAGTGGCCTTCTATTATACTTGACTCTTTTTTTTCTTAGTGTTTCGAAAACTCATCCTAAAAAAACTGATGTATTTTCCTCTTCTTGTTTGTAGGATTTTATAGGTGATTTAGGGTTCAGTTCCTCTCCCATCGATCCTGAGATCCTTGGGATTTCATTGTTTACGAGGGATTTATTTCCCATGTCGTTTCGATCTTTGTTGTTTTATCGTGATTTGCCGTTGAAAATGAATCTTGTTTGTTTTATTGCTTGTTCTTTTGGGTTCGGTTTGCATGTTACTGGAATCGTGGGGCATATTGGTTTGTTTGCTCCGATTTTTATGTTTTGGGTACCGAAATGCTTCAGTTTAGCACATATAAACCTGTGTTGCTCCTTTCGTTGGCGCGTGGTCCTCACACGCTGTCCGTATGCTTGTTGTGGTATTTTGTATTCTAGAATATTATGAGGCCTTCCTGGCCATTGGATTGGGTCAGATCCAACAGACCAGTATGATCTGCGCATATATCCCATTTCCTTTGATCTTTTCCGTTGATTTGTGCCTTGATCTGAAGGTTCCCTGTTGTGTGGCGCTGGACTTAATGACGAAACCCTAGAGTGGCTTGGGCTTCTTAGGTTGGCTGGTTGGGTCAGGCCTGTCTACCCGGTTGGGCTTCTCCTTAGACCAGATTCTGATTTGGACCTAAAAACCAAAATAAAATAAATAAGTGAAATAAATAAAAAAATAATATAAATAAAATAATATAAATTACTAACTATATAATACTAAAAATAAAAAATATATATTATACGTTTTCAAAATCGTTTCAAAATTATTTTAAAAACTATATATTATATGTTTTCAAAACCGTTTTTAAAAACTATATATTATATGTTTTCAAAATTATTTTAAAAACTATATATTAATGTTTTCAAAATTGTTTTTTTTAAATTATATATTATATGTTTTCAAAAAAAAATTCAAAACTATATCAAAAAATGTTTTTCAAAATTATATAATATACATTTTCAAAAATATGTTTTTAAAACTATATAATATATGTTTTCAAAAAAAAATTCAAAACTATATAATATACGTTTTTGAAAATGTGTTTTCAAAATCAAATTTTCAAAACCATATTATATATTTTAAAAATTTGATTTTTTAAAAACTATATATTATATGTTTTCAAAAATTATATGTTATACATTTTTCGAAAATATTTTTAAAAATTATATTATATTATTATATATACTAAAAAGCCACAAATGAAAATGGATGTCTACATTAGTCAAATGTATTCTGGGTTTTGGGTTTCTGCGCCCAACTTGTCAATAGCTATCTTGAATTTTCTTCATTTATCACTAGGGGTGGGAATAGACCAGGCCGACCTACAGGAGTTTACGACCTGACCTACATAAAGTCTGGCCTGGCCTGGCCTATTTAATAAAAAAATCAGGCTCAGGCTTTTTTAAAAGCCTATTAAATTAAATAGGCCAGACTTAGGCTTATTAAAAAACCTTATAAGTCTGATAGACCAGTCTATATATATATATATATATATATATATATATACTTATAGTGTTTTTTGGGTACCAATATAAATGAGCAAATACTAAATTACTAATTGAACCAAAATACAAGGTAGTGACTAAAATGAAATAATTATACATATCCGGACCAAAGTCAATCATAAACAAAAATGGTATAACATGTAAACTGGTGACTAAAATATAAATATGGAAAGATAAAGGCCAGGCCGCCAAGGTATCTTCGTTCTCTTCTTTCTACCCAAATGCAGCGACCGACCACTCTCAAGCCACGGCGGCCTCTTTGCTTCGATTGGTCATTCCGAACCGACCGAGGAGCCGAACCAGTCCTAATCAAGGCCAAACCGAGACCCCAACTAGCCCCTTTTGTCTTCTTCCTCACTCAACTTATAACCGAAAAGCCGAACCAAACGATTGCTAACCCGGGGACTTCAACGCTGACGAAATCTCCAACAAAAGGTAAGCACTCCTCCTTAGTCCTTACTTTCTATATTCTGTTTTTTTTTAAATCTGCTTGGAAATTGGAATCGAACGAAAGTAAGAAAGAATAGAGAAGAAAAACTTTGCTTGCTTTGTTTAGTTTGTTATATTGATAACGCGTTAAAAATGAGGAGAGAATACAACCGCTTGTTTTTTTAGTTCGAATCGGGGGCCTCTCTTACATTTTTTGAATCGGTGAGAGAAAAATGGAAAATGCTGAGAAATTTTATTGATTTCTCCATGCGTTCAATGATGCCAAAGCATGGGCAGGGGATGGGCGCTGTTGTCGGGCATGGTGTGGCGTGGGGAACAGCAAAGTATGGGAGCTGTTGTCGGGAAGGGTGCTTGCATGGGAAACGACAAGGTATGGTCAAAAATTGGTCCTAGCCAAAGCTCACGCAGTTTTTAATTTAAACATAGTTTCAAAAATTTTACCTGAACCCAATTCAATAATTCTTGTTGTTAAATTCATTAACCGAGATAATAAACCAAACTAAATTATTATTTCGATTAGCGTATCATTGTCAGTAAATTAATGGGTTATTTGTTTCTCTTTTTATAGCCAATCCATTAGACCATTATCAATTCTTTTTGAACTGAACATACCACTGGTCCACTGGAATATATTTGTTAATGCCTGGTTTCAATAATCGTGCTTATTGAAATTACAAAAAGTGTTATAGAACAGAATTGTTTCTGATTTAACTAATGATATAAGTGAGAATAAAGTTACACGTCAACTCCCATTATGAGATGAAATGAAACAATAATTGCATGTATTATTGAAAATGAATTTAAGACTTAATTTTTCATCTAACTTTAGGCATTTGAATTAATGACACTTGGACACCAAATTCGATAAGAGGCAATATAGATAATAGAGATATTAAAGCATTTAACCACTAGGTCCTACAAACATTAAGCACTTTAAACCACCCACCAACCTCGTTGAAGATGAAGAATGATAAACCTCCCACTAGGTCCTATTCCTTTTAACGTTTCCTTTTCCTATTACGTCTGTTGAAGTAAAATAGAGAACACAAGTAACAAAAATTGCAAAGCAAACAAAAATCGTATCCTTTTCATTTAAAGCTTTGATAGAGGTAAAACTTCAGAACCTTGCCATTGTTTCTTTCATCTTCTTATTCCTTTAACAAGTTTCATTATGAGTCTTGATTTAGGCATGTTCACGTTGGTTTTTTGTTACTTGGTGATATATGATTTCTATCAAGTTTCTTATTCCTAAGTTGTCATGTTTTAATTCATATTTTTACTATGTTTAGCAGATGTCTTCTCCCTTGGAAATTAGTGAACCAATAGCATCCACTCATACAAATGATAATGAGGTGAATGTACAAGTTCCTGCAGATTCAACTCAAGTAGAAGCTAACAATCAAGAAAATGAACATGAAGAACCAGTTGTCGGGAGAAGGAGGAAAAAAACTTCAGTTGTTTGGAATGATTTTGATGAAATTGAAATCTCCCGTGGGTGAAGAAAGCTTGCATGCTTCATTGAAATACTTACGGTGATTGTGTATGATATGGAGGAACTAATGATGAAATGTCGTTACTATTAATTTTATTGGTAGATATTTTATGTATCAGTTCTGTTCAAATGGAATGGAGATGTAGGCTTTATTTTTTTGTTTGTAATAGTTAATATGTTGGTTTGATAGATTGGATTAAAAATTAATGTGAAGGTGTTTATTTTTTTTTTGGTAAAAACAATTATCAAAGTAATATTAAAGGTTTAATTGAAGAAGGCTTTTAAAAAGGCTATCATGCTAGACCAGGCTAAAATAAAAGCCTTTGATAGGCTACAGGCCAAACTCATGCCTAAAAAATTTATCGTAGGCCAGGCTCAGGCCTTATAAAGTCTAGAGTTTGGCCTGGTCTATTACCACCCCTATTTATCACCCTGATGCGCTATTGTATATTTACTTCGGAAGTTTTTTTTAGATCTGGTTTATTTTAATTGAGAATTTACTTTTTTTGTTTTTTTGTAAAGCAAATTCTAGGTTTTGGGTTTTTGAGATAAACTTGTCGATGGCTACTTAATTGAATTTTCTTCACCCTCTTGATATGCTGTGATTTATTTACTCAATGTGTTGTTTAGATATGTGTTATTTGCTTGAACACTTGTTTTTTTTTTATTTCCCGCCGTTTTTCTTGTTTTGTTGTTTGTTCAGCGACAAACTGAACACCATCAGTGCATTACTGTTTGAAGAATGATACTTTTTCCAATGAAAGTGGAATGACTGATTATTATTTTGGTTTATATTTGATTTTGAAGGTTTAATGCAAGTGATGGTAAGATGAAACTGAGAGCGATATTTCCATCAAACATGTCATCTGAGATCTTTGTAGGCAGTGTTCAGAACAAGGGTCTCGTTAAAATTCTTAATTATACCCTCAATAATATCCCCAACAAATCAGAGAAGTAACTTTTGATTACCCTTCACTGTTTATTTATTTGTTTGTTTAAAGGTTTCTTAAACAAGATGTTTGAAACGTGCACTGGGTTTCAGGTACCTAATTGTGACAAAATGTGAGGTAGTATCTTCTGCACTTGAGACAGAGATCAAAACCGAGGAACCTGATATTGTTTTAAAGAAGCCGAAACTTGAACGTGAGAGTCAAAATGAGGCTAAACCCGATTTGGCTGGTATTATTTTTGAAGCCAAAGCAAGAAGTGGCTTTAAAGTCTGCAGCACAAATAGTACATGAGCAGCGAGAAAAGTAAATTTCCTTAATTTTTCTAAAGTGCACTCTTCTTGATTGTCATCTATAAGATTTGATTGTTTCTTTAGTAGTGTCTTACATTGTTCTTAAATTTATAGTATGGCTCCAGTTGCCCGGATGTCAACGACTACAAGAGTGCATCCTCCTGTTTCATTGAATCCTTACCAAGGGAATTGGACAATTAAAGTTCGTCTCACAAGCAAGGGAAACATGCGTACCTATAAGAATGCTAGAGGAGAAGGTTGTGTTTTCAATGTGGAGTTAACAGATGAAGATGTAAGCTGCTAATAACTTATGATCTTCTTATGCTGTGTCTGGAGAAACCTTTTAATAACTTGTAGAAAATTGGGTTCTAATTGATTGAAGGATTTGTATTTTATAGGGTACACAAATTCAAGCCACAATGTTTAATGAAGCTGCAAGGAAGTTCTATGAGAAGTTTCAACCGGGGAAAGTCTATTACATATCAAAAGGCACACTAAAAGTTGCTAACAAGCAGTTTAAGACTGCTAAAAATGATTATGAAAAGACTTTGAATGAGAATTCTGTGGTGGAAGAGGCTTCTGATGAAGAAACATTTATTCCAGAAGCTAAACTCAACTTTGTCCCTATTGATCAATTAGGCCCTGATGTTAATGGATGGGAGCTTGTTGGTAAGTACTCATTCCTAGAAATTTAGAACATGATGTATTTTAGTCCTTCAATGCCTTGGATTCTTTTTTTTTTTTCTTTTATTACGTTGAATTCCAGATATTATCGGAGTTGTTCAAAGTGTCACTCCTGTATCAAATATTAAAAGGAAGATTGAGAATGAGAATATTCCAAAGAGAGAGATATGGTTGTTGCAGATGAAACGTAAATGTCCACTTCTAGACTCCTATGTGTTTTTCCCCTTTTAATTATGATTTACCAATGTCGTACGCTTTTGGATGCCAGGAAGAAAACAGTGGTGGATTCTTTGTGGAATGAGCTTGCAAATGATGTTGGTCAGAAGTTGTTTGACCTTGCTTATACATATCCAGTAGTTGCAATTAAATCACTCAAAGTTGGTGATTTTCAAGGTACTCTAAGGCTGGAGCCTTTCTGACAGAAAAACTAGAAATCTTGCATAAAATGGTTATCCTGAAATCAATTTTAATGTTTTAGGTGTATCTTTGTCAACATTGGGTAAAAGTACAGTGATGATTAATTCAGATATTCTAGAAGCAAAGAAGTTGAGATCTTGGTAAGTTAATTGTTGCCGAGGAACTACAGGTTATTCCATTTTTAAGTAGCATTTTCCGATACAGTTTTTTTCCATGCAGGTATGATATGGAAGGGAAGGTGAGTTCCATGGCCAACATTGGTATGGGTTTGAGTCCTTCATCCAGGACTGGAGCAAGATCTATGTATACTGACAGGGTTTCCCTTTCTCATATCACTGGTGACCCATCCTTGGGTGATGGAAAGGTATATTTGTATGAACAACTACAGGTTTTGTTTCCTCTTGGAGTGGGATTGTAACACCCATAAACCGTATAATTATACCTATACAGATTATAGATGTCACCCGAATTATTAAAATCATTTTCCAATTCAAAAGCGATTTAAAATTTATTTTCTTAAAATGGTAAATGATATTATAAAAATATCATATCATATAAATTATGTTTCGTTATAACCAATTTAATTCAAAAGATTTTTTTAAATGAATGGTGAACAATACCCGTAAACAGTGAATAGTGTACATTGGCGATGAACAGTAGGGGAATCGGTAGCCCAAAATCATTCTAGAAAAATTTGTTTAAAACCGTGGTTACTGTTCATGCTACAGTACTACTACAGTAACTGCAACAGTAACTTCCGAAAATACATATAAATTCATAAAAATTAACCTTTCATCACTATAAAAATTTCCAAAATTTATTCAACAAATAAATTGAACAATTTCAAATTACATGTCACTATCTAAAATCAAATTTCATTGTAGGATGTCTTACTGATATTGAAATATACCTCTCGCGATGCTTGATGTCACTTTGAACTCTTTAATCCACTATTGGATTTTTACCTACGCGTGAAAATCATCACACGCTAAGTATAAACTTAGTGAGGCAATTAAAACATTTAACAATGCAATACAATTCATGCATGATTTTCAATGTAAAAAATCGAGTTTCCATAAAATCATTTTACTAATATAACCAATATTTTACCATGATCAAATTAATATAAAATCCCTTACCATTTATCGCATAAACTCGTAAGCTTATTTTACCAAAATACCTACCATTTAAATTTCATAAGCTCATAAGCTTATTTTATCAATATACTTGCCATTATTCCATAACCATATGCCATAGAAAATACCCATAAACAATAGGCAATAGCCCAAAATACAACCCTGAGGACCCTGGGTACACGAGTCAAATATAAGCACCGTAGTGCCATCCCGAGTATGACACATAAGGTCTTGTCCACCCTCTGTACTAGGTATCCTTAAGTATAGTCTCGTATGGCACATAAGGTCGTACCCACCATATACACTAGGTATCCTTTAGTGTATTCTCGAATATTCAGCCTGCTGCTGGACTCTATGGCATGCCAACTACACCATGTCCCTCAATGACTTATTTGGGCATACAGTCTATTTTATTTGATCCATCCATGGAAAAGTATATTATCAATATTTAACAATTGGGCAGTTGATACCTGAAATAACATTCATGGTAAAAAATCATATGCAAAAATCAGTGATCAATGCATTTTAATTTCATACTCTGACATATCAATGTCAAATTATAAAAAATGATATAAAATCATGTCGATATAAACAAGGTCGACTTATCGCAAGTCTTCCTGATGATGTATAAAACATCCATGTATAATTTCATGCATGTATTGCACTCACCTTGACACTTTATGTCTTTCAAAATATATAAGCCTCACTATTGTCCATCATAAGCCCTTTTATATTTGATTTGTTTCGATTACAAATCAATCACAATCTGTATAAATCATCAATTCATAATGATACATATGTTAGTATTGTACTAACATAAACATATCCCATAATAACTCCATAATATATTTGAAACTCATTATCTATCAAAATATTTATCTCTTAATAATTCCTTTAACATTGGAATCAATTTTTCCAATTTACACAAAATGGTCATTCACTATTTTATCACTTAGATTCTTAATATCAAAAATTACAGCATTGAAATTACTATCATTCAAATGCTTTACAAAGGCATAATTATCTTTAAGTACCCCAACTCTACAAATGTTGTAAATAAACCACAAATCTTTTCAAACTTCCAAAACAGTCATATATCACATATAACTCTTATTTTAATTCCAAAATAATATTTTCCAGCATAGTATATCAATTATACAACACATATACAACAACCCATCAATTTTCCATATTCAGACAATTCGCACTACCTTCAAAGAATCAATACTCTGTATTGATATACATACTGGAATTCAATTCCGTTTCTTCAATTGAAAACTAGACTCGAATACGAATCTATCCATATAAAGAACTCATTCTAATTCATTCTGTACAATTTATGGTGAATTTTCGAACCTACTGCCAGATTCAAAATCCAAATTGTTTTCTTTAACTTCATTTTTAGGTTCTTCATCAATTCTTACAACCAATTCTTTAAAATCACTTAACTCTTCAAAACCCATAAAACACAAGAATCAAAATCCCCTTCATCAACTCAAGATGAACTTGAACATGAAACCCTAGTAATATTCATGTCAAAATGTAGAGAATTGAACGTAGAACATTTTTCCTAACCACACCGACTCAAATTCTCAAGAAATAGCTTCAAAAGTCAAACTAAAAATGCTTACCTTTCTTGCTTGAAAGTGTCGGCCCTTGGAGGAAGAAGAAGTTGAAATGTTCCCCCAATATTGTTATTCTAATATTAATTATATCTATCACATGCTAATATAATATCCTAATGGAATTTTTTATTACATTCCATAAGAATTTCCATTTTTGCCCTTAATGAATCTCCATAATCACCATTAAACCAAGTCATCTGATCATTATCATATTACAAAGTCAAACATGAATTATTTTGACTTTTATTTCTAAAATTACCTTGAATTTTCACATAAGAATTTTAGTCACTAAATTCCACTGTTTCGATTAAATCTGAAAAATTGCATATTTTCAAACCAAATTTCTCTAATCCAAAATATTAAAATAATATTTTCAACCATATTATAACATTCTTCAAATTTTTGTAAAATTCCAACTTGATCCGATTTACCGATTCCTTATCAGATTTAACCTTTTCTAGTTTTTTTCTTTACTAAAAATTCCAAATCCAAAATTATGATTTCTATAAACTCCACTCTAAAGAGTAAACCATTTATTTATGGAAAAAAATTCTTTTTAGGAAATTATCACTTAATTCCTTAAACTTTTTCCCAATTTTCTACTTTGATCATCAAATTTTCAAAATTTTTATTTTGGTCATTATCTAAATTTTTGGGGTATTACAATTCTCCACTACTTAAGAAAATTCGTCCTCGAATTTTAAAACTTTCTATGAAAACACTAACTTCCTTTTTCCCTTGAAAATTCATAACCTTAATTTAAGGTTGTACTGACTGGTAAGACATACTCTCGCCTTATGCAAAATCTCTTCTAGTCTTGCCAACTTCTTGAATTCCGATTTTTCCTCCTTAATTTGGAAATTTTGTGAAGATTATGCAAATCATTAGATTTGGAAACTATTTAATCCAAATCTTCAACCTTATATGAAGATATGTAGATATTATTTCTTTATATCATCCTCTTTTTCCCCAAGTAACGTCCTCGTCATTAGGATTTTTCTAAATCACTTTGACTAGAGAAATCATCTTGTTATGCAGTTCTTTAATTTCTCGAGCTAATATCCGAACTAGTTCTTCTTTATAAGTCAAATCTGATCGGATCTTAATTTTCGTCTGATGCAATGACATGTGAAAGATCCATTCGATACTTTATAAGCATCAACACATGAAAAACATTGTGTACTTTGTCCAACTCTGTATCTCAATTACCTCCATAATTAATGCTAACTGATAAGTCATCAGTCCAACTCTCTTTTTAATATCTCATAAGGTCCAATAAATCTTATACTTAGTTTTTCTATGCTCTCGAAACACAAAATTTTGTTTTCCAAGGCGATACTTTAAGAAAAACTTTATCACCTTCATAAAATTCAATCTCTTTTAACTTCAAGTCTGCATAGGACTTTTGCCGATCAAATATCATCTTGAGATAATCTTTATTTCATCCTCAACCTATTTCAATAAAAATCTTGGTCAACAAGATTTCGATCTTTTAACTCGAACCCATTCCATGGTGTTCGACATTTTCTCCCATATACAATTTCATACTGAGCCATCTTGTTACTCAATTGATAACCGTCATTGTAGAAAAATTCTACTAAAATTAAATATTTTTCCCATGATTCCTTGGAATCAATCACACATGCTCTCGGCATATCTTCTAATATCTAAATAGTACTTTTTAACTTACCATCCGTATGTGGATGAAATATCGTACTGAAATTCAATCAAGTACCCAAAACTTTATGCAAATATTTCCAAAATCTTAAAGTGAACCTTGGATCCCTGTCAGATATAATTAATATTGGCATTCCATGTAGCTGAACTATCTCTTTGATATATATAAAGCTGCATATTTATCCAATGCATAGTTCATTCACATCGGAATGAAATGTGCTGATTTAGTTAACCAATCACTATCACCTAAATGGAATCCTTTTTATTTGATGTCAAAGATAGTCTAGTAACAAAATCCATAATGACTCTTTACATCCTGATACATTTTGTTCCCACTTGTATGCATAGTCAATGGACTATAATGTACTTTAAAAAGAATATCTTTTCCAAGCATCTACCATTTTCCTTTTGTAGCTCTATTATTCTATTTAAAAACATTGGTTTTACTTTTAATTCATCCAATAGTGCGCCATTTTGATTCAACAATAGTTGCACATCCATAGCTCGCAAAGCTACAAAAGTTTTCCGACTAAATGCATTTGCTACAACATTTGTCTTACCTGAATGATAATCAATGATCAAATTATAGTCCTTTAAAAGTTCTATCCATCTTCGTTGTCTCAGATTGAGCTCTTTTTGAGTCAACAAATATTTCAAACTCTTATGATCCATATAGATGTGGCATCCCTCACCATACAAACAACGACGCCAAATCTTTAGAGAAAAAACAACCGATGCTAACTCAAGATCATGAGTAGGATAATTCCTCTCATACATCTTTAATTGTCGCAAAACATAGGCTACAACCTTACCTTTTTGCATAAGTACACAACCCAAACCATTATGAGATGTATCACTATACACACATACTCTTTGTCCAATTCTGGTTGTACCAACACTGGTGCTTCCGTTTAAAATATTCTTTAAACCTTTAAAACTCTCTTGACATTTCTCAATCCAAGCAAATAAACCATCTTTTCTCAAGAGCTTGGTCAAAGGAGAAAAAATCATCGAAAAAAAAATTCACAAACCTTCGATAATAACCAGCAAGTCCCAAAAACTTCAGACCTCTGAACATTCTTTGGAGGTTTTCACTCCAATATTGTTTGAAAAAAAATTTACTTTCTGTTGAGACAACATAACCAAGAAAAGCAATTTCTGATAGCCAAAACTCACACATTGACATTTTTGCATATAACTTTTTACCCTTAATTATCTCAAGCACAATTTCGAATATGAACATCATGCTCTATCTTTGTATTCGAGTATACCCGAATGTCATCAATACAGACCACCTCAAATTAATCCAAGAAAAATTGAAATACTCGATTCATCAAATCCATGAATGTTGCTAGAGCATTTTTCAAACCAAACTGTATTCTGAAAACTATCTTTGGAACATCTTCCTCTTTAATCTTTAACTGATGATATTCCATTCGAATATCAATTTTAGAGAACATTGTTGCTCCTTTTAAGCTGATCAAACAAGTCATAAATCCTCAACATAGGGTATTTGTTCTTGATAGTTACTATGTTTAACTATCGATAATATATGCACAATCGCATATATCAAATTTTTTTAAAACAACACCGGTTTACCCCAAGGTAAAATATTCGGTCTAAAGAATCCTCGATTTAGAAGATCTTACAATTGGTTCTTTATTCTCTTAGCTCAATCGAAATCATTCGATATGAACCCATAAATACAAGATCAATGCCTTGATAACCATTAATATTAAATTTCCACCTCTCAATCTGGAGTAACCCAATTAATAAATCTAAAAAGACTTATGGAGATTCCCAAGTTATGGAAATATCATATGATCTTACTTCAGATACTTTAGTATCTATCACCTTAGCTAGAAAGTTATACATCCTTTTTACATCATCTTAATCGCAATCATTGCTGATATCACTTAATGATGATTTCACTTTTTCATCAATCATTAAAAAAATTTAATTTCTCTGTATTTTTCTAAATTAATCGCTTCTTGCGACCATTAACCCAACCTTAATGTAGAGACAACAAAATCATGATCAAAATGATCTAAAACTCGTTAATGATAATCCCATCAGATTCATCAATAACATAAGCTACTGAATCTTTATTGGACATTTACTATTTGTCCGTCTAACACTTGTATCATGACCGTGACCTATGGGTCTTCCACCATAATAATACTCAATATCAAGTAGAACGGAATATTTCTACTTTGAAATTCCTTATTTCATTCTTAAGGAAATCTGTATAACTTTTTCAGATCCAAAAATAATATTTTCGAACAGTTGAAACATTTTCAATCTTAAATGAAAGTTTCAATGTTCACATCGTTCAATAAGAAAACTTGATAAATTTGTAGCAATAACTTCATAGCAGTTAATGCTAAAATCACACTATTAAGCAAATTTACTATTTTTCCTCTCACTACGAACCTGACACTTTACAAGTTCTTGAGAATCCATCTCAATCTAAATAATATTTTCATTACAGCATGAAATGGTTAGACAATCCATTTCTGCATATTTATCCTCGCAAGGTAACTCTATCCAATTTTATGGACTTGATATTTATTCCCAATCCAACTTATAACCATTTGATTCACTAATAACTCAGCTTTCTTTAAACTTTTAGCGGACAACTTATTACCGCTTATTCAATTTCTCTTACTCAAATCAACAATGATTTAAACAATTTAATACTTAGCTTAAATATTTCTCACTTATTTAAGCTTACCTGGAGAAACCTCAGAATAATCACTAGATTAAAAAATCTCCTCTAGATCCTCATCCGATTCAACTTTTCTTGTAAGTCGTTCAAATATTTAATCGATTCTTCTAATTCAGAATCTTCATTAAAAACTGGGGCATTTCTTCCACAAAATGGATAAAAATCCTTTATAACATCCACCCTTCTAAGGTGTTTTACAAAAGTCATGTCGAACCTTTTTTTTGGTTGATTTCAATCTCAACATTCTTTTCAACATTTTCAAATTTCTTACCTTTGTCTTTCATTTCCGACATCTAAACATATTCAGATTCATCATACATTAGTAAAGAGCAACTTTACTCCCAATAAGCATCATCCCAGTATATATACAACTATTAGTAACTTTTAACATCCTAGTGGCATGTATACACTTTTTAACTCAAAAATAACCTCGGTTTAGTCCTAGAATCAGCTAAACCTGTAGCTCTGATGCCAATAAATGTAACACCCATAACCCGTATAATTATACATATACAGATTATAGATGTCACCCGAATTATTAAAACCATTTTCCAATTCAAAAGCGATTTAAAATTTATTTTCTTAAAATGGTAAATGATATTATAAAAATATCATATCATATAAATTATGTTTCGTTGTAACCAATTTAATTCAAAAGATTTTTTTAAATGAATGGTGAACAATGCCCGTGAACAGTGAATAATGTACAATGCGATGAACAGTAGGGGAATCGGTACCCCAAAATCATTCTGGAAAATTTTGCTTAAAACCGTGGTTACAGTACTACTACAGTAACTGCTACAATAACTTCCGAAAATATATATAAATTCATAAAAAATTAACCTTTCATCACTATAAAAATTTCCAAAATTTATTCAATAAATAAATTGAACAATTTCAAATTACATGCCACTATCTAAAATCAAATTCCATAGTAGGATGTCTTACTGATATTGAAATATACCTCTCGATGTTTGATGTCACTTTGAACTCTTTAATCCACTATTGGCTTTTTACTTACACGTGAAAATCATCACACGCCAAGTATAAACTTAGTGAGGCAATTAAAACATTTAACAGTGCAATACAATTCATGCATGATTTTCAATGTCAAAAATTGAGTTTCCATAAAATCATTTTACTAACATAACCAATATTTTACCATAATCAAATTAAAATAAAATCCCTTACCATTTATCCCATAAGCTCGTAAGCTTATTTTACCAAAATACCTACCATTTAAATTCCATAAGCTCATAAGCTTATTTTATCAATATACTTGTCATTATTCCATAACCATATACCATAGAAAATACCCATAAACAATAGACAATAGCCCAATATACAACCCTGAGGACCCTGGGTACACGAGTCAAATATAAGCACCATAGTGCTATCCTGAGTATGACACATAAGGTCGTGTCCACCATCTGTACTAGGTATCCTTAAGTATAGTCCCGTATGGCACATAAGGTCGTACCCACCATATACACTAGGTATTCTATAGTGTATTCCCGAATATGCAACCTGCTGTTGGACTCTATGGCATGCCAACTATACCCTGTCCCTCAATGACTTACTTGGGCATACAGTCTATTTTATTTGATCCATCCATGGCAAAGTATATTATCAATATTTAACAATGGGGCAGTTGATACCCGAAATAACATTCATGGTAAAAATCATATGCAAAAATCAGTGATCAATGCATTTTAATTTCATACTCTGACATATCAATGTTAATTTAGAAAAAATGATATAAAATCATGCCGATATAAATAAGGTCGACTTATCGCAAGTCTTCCTGATGATGTATAAAACATCCATGTATAATTTCATGCATGTATTGCACTCACCTTGACACTTTATGTCTTTCAAAATATATAAGCCTCAATATTGTCCACCATAAGCCCTTTTATATTTGATTTGCTTCGATTACAAATCAATAACAATCTGTATAAATCATCAATTCATAACGATACATATCTTAGTATTGTACTAACATAAACATATCCCATAATAACTCCATAATATATTTGAAACTCATTATCTATCAAAATATTTTCTCTTAATAATTCCTTTAACATTGGAATCAATTTTTTCAATTTACACAAAATAGTCCTTCAACATTTTATCACTTAGATTCTTACTATCAAAAATTCCAGCATTGAAATTACTATCATTCAAATGCTTTACAAAGGCATAATTATCTTTAAGTACCCCAACTCTACAAATGTTGTAAATAAACCACAAATCTTTTCAAACTTCCAAAACATTCATATATCACATATAACTCTCATTTTAATTCCAAAACAATATTTTCCAGCATAGTATATCAATTATACAACACTTATACAACAACCCATCAATTTTCCATATTCAGACAATTAGCACTACCTTCAAAGAATCAAAACTCTGTATTGATATACACACTGGAATTCAATTCCGTTTCTGCCATTGAAAACTAGACTCGAATACAAATCTATCCATATAAAGAACTCATTCTAATTCATTCTGTACAATTTATGGTGAATTTTCGAACCTACTGCCAGATTCAAAATCCAAACTGTTTTCTTTAACTTCATTCTTAGGTTCTTCATCAATTCTTACAACCAATTCTTTAAAATCACTTAACTCTTCAAAACCCATAAAATACAAGAATCAAAATTCCCTTCATCAACTCAAGATGAACTTGAACATGAAACCCTAGTAATATTCATGTCAAATGTAGAGAATTGAACGTAGAACATTTTTCCTAACCACACCGACTCAAATTCTCAATAAATAGCTTCAAAATTCAAACTAAAAATGCTTACCTTTCTTGCTTGAAAGTGTCGACCCTTGGAGGAAGAAGAAGCTGAAATGTTCCCCCAATATTGTTATTCTAATATTAATTATATTTATCACATGCTAATATAATATCTTAATGGAATTTTTTATTCCATTCCATAAGAATTTCTATTTTAGCGCTTAATGAATCTCCATAATCACCATAAAATCAAGCCATCTGATCATTATCATATTACAAAGTCAAACATGAATTATTTTGACTTTTATTTCCGAAATTCACCTTGAATTTTCAAAAATTGCATTTTAGTCACTAAATTCCACTGTTTCGATTAAATCTGAAAAATTGCATATTTCCAAACCAAATTTCTCTGATCCAAAATATTAAAATAATATTTCCAAACATATTATAACATTCTTCAAATTTTCGTAAAATTCAAACTCGATCCGAATTACCGATTCCTTATCGACTTTAACATTTTCTAGTTTTTTTCTTTACTAAAAATTCCAAATCCAAAATTATGATTTCTATAAAACTTCACTCTCAAGAGTAAACCATTTATTTATGGAAAAAATTCTTTTTAGGAAATTATCACTTAATTCCCTAAACTTTTTCCCAATTTTCGACTTTGATCATCAAATTTTCAAAATTTTCATTTTGGTCATTATCTAAATTTTTGGGGTATTACAGGGATTGTCGATTAAAATGTGTTGTTATAAAAGTAATATATATGACATTTCCTTGTAATTGAAAATAATATCACTTCTGATAGTCAAATATGTTTCATGGGCAGCCTGTATTTTTCAGCATAAAAGCATTTGTTAGCTTAATCAAGCCTGAGCTGGCAATGTAGTGTGCTTGCAAAACATGCTACAAGAAAGTAACTGAAGCTGTTGGGTCTGGCTATTGGTGTGAAGGATGCCAGAAAAATGATGAAGAGTGCAATTCAAGGTGAGATGTTGGAATACTTTGAAATTACTGTTAAGTTATTTAGCTGACATTTCTAACGTTTCCTTTTTGGCATTTCTTAGATACATAATGGTGTCAAAGATCTCTGATGCAAGAGGTGAAGCCAGGGTTTCAGCCTTCAATGAAGAAGCAGAGAACATTATTGGATGCTCAGCTGAGGAACATGATAAACTGAAGTCAGAGGTAAGCATTTCTCTGCTGATGAGTTTGTTGTTGTATATGGCATATGTTCATGTTTAAGATGTAGAATATTGACATGGTTCATTGCTATTTTCAGCAAGGAGATGTTGATGGATACCAACAAAAGTTGAAGGAAGCTACTTGGTTTCCTCATCTCTTTCGAGTTAGTGTGGCTTAAAATGAGTATGACAATGAGAAGAGGCAGAGGATAACTGTCAGGGCCGTTGCTCCGATTAACTTCGCTGAAGAATCAAAGTTTTTGTTTGAAGATATCAAGAAGATGACAAATTGTCAGTAGTTAAATTTATTTCCGTTTATGTTTGTAAATGATGGATTCAATAGGGGTTATAAATTAAACTTGTATGAATTCAGTTTGGATCTATCTTATGCTATTCATGAAACAAATTAGGATTAGTTTTCTTTTGTAATGAGCCCTAAGTTCTCTAATTATCTGTGTTGGTATTTTCTTGTGAAAATTTCCATTGACATGGTGACACTGACAATTGATTAACGAGTAGATATAGCTTTTTAAGTTTAAACCTCCCCTGTGGCCTTTAGTCAGCTCGGTTAAGCAAAACTACGCAGCAGCTCAATGTCCCTAAGATGAGAAAGGCAGGGACGAACACATGATTTTATTTTATAAGGGCGAACTTATAAAATTTTAGCGAAACGAAAACATATTTTTAAAAGAAAATATTTAAAATATATAAGAACTTAAAATTTTTACAGGACAATCGCCCTCACCTTTTCTCCTCTAGGTCCATCTTTGGGAAAACGCAAGCATCCCATCAAAAGCCTCCATAGCAAAGCAAAAGACCCTATTCTTTAGAGCCTTTTTTTCCATGCATCAATGGCCGAATAGTTTGAGGTTTCTTCCTCATTCTCGTGGTTGTTTTTCTGTTGAAACAAGTATGATTCATCTGGAGCCAGATGCACTTGCCAAGCAAGTGGCATGGGGATGTTTGTTTTGAGGCAAAATCATATTGTGGGCCAAAGCAAGTACTTTAGAAACACCGATACTTTAGACGAGGCATTGCCATAGAAGCCCTTAGTTTTAAATGGAGCAAGGAGTATCGAGACATAAAGAGTCTCTAGAGTCGACTCTAGACGCAAGACGAAGGCTTGCGCCTCTTATAGACGAGGAACACTTCTGTACTAAAAATCTTTAAATCAATTATATAACATTTTCTACTCAAAATAAAATGATCGATATTAAAATATTCAATATTAATCAATTACTGCTGTTTAAAAAAATATAAATTAAATTCAATAAATATAGATAAAAGATAATAAATTAAGTATTACCAATTCACTGCTATATCTGCATAATTTGGGGAAAATAATCAACTCTTTTTTCTGTTTTTTTTTTCTGTTTTTTTTTTTTTTTTTGCATTTCTTAGAGAAAATCGATAGGGTTATGCAGGTTGACAGAAATGAATAAAAACAAAGAGAAAACACAGTGAGAGTGTGTGACGGAGAAGAAAGATGACCTGGTGGTTGACAGTTGGCGACTGACAGCATGTGACGGTAACGGGGTGGCTGCGCTGTGATGACGGGAGAGGCAGAGACTGCCTTTTTTAATTAATTTTCCCCTCCCCCAAAGGCGCAGTTCTGGAAAAGCACTAATTCTTGATAAGCGCTAAAAGCAAAGGCAGCGTGCGCCCGCCATTCACCGCCTCGCCTGTGCTGCCGGAGGCAATTTTTCCGGCACCCAGCACACCTAGGCACGCTTTTTAAAACTAAGTACATGCCTCAAAGCTCTAAAACAAATAAACTAAAATACTTTCAGAAATGATGGGAATGGGTGCATTTCGTTCAAATTCCACAATATTTAGAAGCATAAATGAGGAAACTACATGAAAGTACTACCATTATTTGAAAATCATCATTGAGTATATAGTTCCCTAACTTGATGCACAAAAGTATCAAATGCATACATTTCCAAACTGCTTTAACGGATAAAACTACAGTGTGCCATTGGAGTAACCACATATGAGACCTCGGAAACTCTTAGTCAATCTAATTCCTTATACAGCCATAAGATCGCCGTAATTGCGCATTAAAAGAATCGATCCGGCAAATAATCCAGTAGATCACAGCAGTTTCTAACAAAAAAAGGGGGATAAAAACATACATTGTTTTTCAGTTGGCAAATGGAATTAGATAATCAATACATAAAAGGAAATGCAATAATATAAGAGAAACATGATTGTATGTGAAGAGAACTTTTGTAAAGCATGATCAAAGTCCACTACTTTAGAGTGCACTCTTTTCTCTATGAATACAGTTAGGCTATATAGACTAACATGCACATTTCAGATGTAAAGGAATCTATTCTCATTGATGTGGCTTGTAAATCAATAAACAATTCTGGTCTTGAATAGTTAAGAATGATCAAGTAATTAAATAAAATGAATATTCCTTCCGAGATAAAGTATATCACAAACAGTAGACATCTTAAATATGAAGTCATTTAAATGTGTTCATGATGGTTTTAGTGCAATATGATCTCATAATGCTGCCATAAGCTCGCCACAGATATTTGGTCACTCTCGCTACATGCCAATATAAATCGAAATTCTGGATGATGGATGCCATTACAATGAAAATTGGAACAGGGAAGCTCTACAAAAGGTTGGTTCTAAACATCTTCAGATAGGAAAAGGGAAGGTATTTAAATGATACAGCTTATATGCTGCTCATTCCCAAACGTTCATGCAAATTGACTATACTCAAATGACATATACTCATCAAGCCTTTCATAGGCCTCTTCCCCTGTTATATAATCTCGTAGCATATTTCAGAGAATGTTCAAGGGATATCAAATGACATTCAAATTTTCTTGGGTCAGTGTTGTCAGAATGTTTGAAATCCATTTCCTAGAAAAGGATATCTGTTAAAGCTTTTAGCTTATCATCATAGAAAAGCTTTCAAACCCCCTCGTGTTGCTTGAATTCGAGTGAGTGTCAGATTGGGTATATGCTCAATACAGATACAGTAAAAACTCTTTAAATTAATGCTCGGTAAATTAATAAACTCTCTAAAATAATAAATTTGTCCGGTCCCGACTTGGGCCAATGTAAAAAATTGAAAAACTCGATAAAATAATAAGATAATAATTTTTCGTGAGATCCCTTTATAATTTTCGGTCCCAAAAAAATCATAAATTAATATTTCATAGAAACTGAAAAAAAATATATTACACTCTATTAAAATATGATTCAATAGTTGTCTATTTTCCTTTAAAGTTCAAGTCTATTTGGAGCTCATTATTAATTTAACTCATCTCTTGCAACGTAATTCTAAGAGGCATAGACTAATTTGCCTTTTTGTTTGGTATGTACAGTATAATTACTTAAAAACTCTTTAAATTAATAATTATTAATTTATCTCTAAATTAATAAATTTCTCCGGTCCTGAAGCTCCCAACTGATTTTATTAATTGTTTTCACACTTAAACGACTCTATTGACTCCACTAATCATCCCCAACGTTCAGAATCAATTGAATGAGTATTTAAACAAGCTTAGAAGCCATTTATCAACAACAAGAAACAACAAGAATCAAGAATTAAGAGAGAATCAAAGAGAAAGCATCAAACCTCAAGTTTGAGCATTTCAAGCTTATTTTTCATTCAATATTCATTTTGCTTTCAAGAACACTACTTGTACTCAATTGTATTTATTCTTGCGTGTTCTTTCTTTTGTTCTAGAATTGTGCAAACACATTTACCTTGTGAGGTTTTTCATTAAGTTTGCAAATTTGTAATATTCTCTTTAAGAAAGAGTGTTCTCAAGAATTGGGGTATATTCTTGAGGGAGTTGTAAGGTTATCTCTTTGGCCTCAAAAGAAAGAACAAATTAGTGAATTTTTTGGAAAATCCTTAGTGTGGATAGCTAAGGTTGTGGACGTAGACTTTGGTTGAGAAAGTCAAACCACTCTAAATCACTGTGTAATTACTTTCAATTTTCTGCAAAAGCTTCCACCAAAATTTTAATTGTCAATTCACCCCCCTTTTGGCCGATTCCATGAATCGATTAACTCAACAGAACCTAACATAAATTCTTTTTAATTAAAATTAATAGTAAAATAATTTTTTAGTTACAATTGAAGGGTCAAAATCCATTTTTAATGGGGTAAGTACAAGGTAATATATGTTCAAAGATAACTCTCAAACTTTTGATATTAAACACTCATATCCATGACATTCTTGGTGCTCAAACTGAGATCTCAAGAAATAACAATAATTTCTTTACTACTGAGGTGATTGAGGTTCGTGCGGCACACCACATCTTTAATGGCAAATAATGGTGTTGTGCCAATTTTGTAATAGAACTCAAGTTGAATGCCTATTATGTAACTTTTAAAAGTTTGATGTCTAAAATATCATTTAGAAATAGTTTAATGTCTATTCATACATTTTACCCTATAAAGTTAGTGGTGGATATTAATGTACGACATCTATTCTAACATTTTCCAAACATTATATATTGTAGTTTAATTTAAATGTTATTTTTATGAATTGCGTATCTAACCTAGGCTGTAAATGAGATGAGATAGATTGTAAGCTACTCGAGTTTGACTCAGTTAAAATTTAGTGAACACTTGATTCAAATAGACATTGTTAGGATTTATAAAACTCAAATGACAATCGAAAATATTGCCAAGATGGGGTGAATTGACTTTTTTGATAAATTTAGAGAGTATGGATATTTAAAGGGGTAGAAAAATAATGCATAGAGATTTATAGTGATTCAATTCCCTTAATGAATTCTACATCCACTACCTAAGCTCCTCACTTAAGATTTTCCAACAAATCCACTAATTTGTTCTTTCTTTTTCAAGAATCAAGAGTAACATTTACAACTCCCTATCTTTTCAATTGGCTAAGATAGAACAAAAACACCTTTTACAATAGGAAAAAGATGTAAACAAAGAAACCTCTAAAAAGAAAGGTGTTTACAAATTAAAGATCACAAAAACATAACTATTTACAAGAGAATAAAAATAAATAGTGAAAATCTTGTTAAACTATCAAATCCCAACAAATATCTTCTCTTGTGTTTGAATACTTGGATAGGTGTTCTTATGCTTCTTCAAGTGTCTTGATCTTGTATTTATATATTGGAATGTGTTTGTGGTCATTTCTAGCCGTTGGGGATGATTTCTAGATGTTTGGGGATGTTTTCTCTTCAAAAATAAACTGCACAGGACAGGGAGTATCGGTACTTCCTTTAATATTTTTAAATAAAACTAGCTGTTACTAGCCGTTGGGCCTGACGATATCAATATTGTGATGATGATATCAATACTACTATGTAAAGTAGTATCGATACCCCTTTGGGTATTGATTCCTATTTTGCATTCTGAAATTTGAGCAAGATGGTAATATCGATACTACCTAGAGAGTATCGATACTTCTCTTACCTTTGGTATCGGTACCATATGAACTTTATCAGTACTGTTCATATAGTATCGATACTGTAAGAACAGTATCGGTACCACGTACATTGAAAATCAATTTTGTGTTCAAATTCACTTTTAATGGATTTTGAATTATTTTTAAAAACTTTGAAAACTTTGAATAAATTCAATTCAAGTCCAAAAAGTTTGCCTTAATGTGTTATATCAAAATATTATAAAACATGGTTCAACAAACACAACTCGAGCTCAAGCTCGACTCAAATTTTTAACTAATCAAAGGTGGCCTACTTTATACCGACTCAAAAAGCTAGTTGGTAACTTGAAAAAAATAATATATTAAAAATTTAAATTAAGTTATTAATAATATTAACATTTATATGTTGTTTTTTTTAAATATAGTATAAGATTTTCATGTACTTAAAGTTTAGGTTCGAGTTCGAGCTTCAATCTAATTAAGTCCAATAATGTTTCAAGTTCAAGTTTTTTCAAATTTGAGTCAATCTTCAATTTTTTATTTTGATTCCGATCGAGCTTAATAAATTTTAAGTTTACGAGTTTTCAAGTCAAGTCTCATTATGTAATTTTTCGAGTTGAGTTGAGTTCAATAATACTCGAACTCGACATGACTCATTTATAGACTCTAGTCTAACCTTTTTAACATCAACCATTTTAGAAAATTAATTTTATTAAATTATATCAAATTCAAATTACAAAACAAAGATAAGATTGATAAGATTTTTAGATACTAAAAATTAAATTATTTGAATTATAATCAAAATAAAAAACTGTAATATATAGTGACTGAGTTTACTTTCTTTATAAATTATAATGAAATTTGTATTTGAAACCATTTTTAAAATGAAATTAAGATTCAATGCTCAATTAAGTGACGGAAGGAAAGCCCCCTTTAGAAATTAAATTTCGCTTCTTTTTCCTTATTTAAGAATTGTTAAAAAAAACTTAGTATAAAAATGTTTAAATTATACTATTTTTCCTATTTAGGTGTTTAAACTTTTTTCGGTCAATGTAGGTGTCTAATGTTACAAACCTTACTATTTTAAGTGTCTCGACCATAACAAATGCTAAAAAAATTCGTTAAGTGACACGTGTTACGTTTATATTTTTAATTTTTTAAAAACATAAAATTAATATATTTAAAAAAACCTTAAATTTTTTTATAATCTAAAAAATAACCTCAAAATTTTAAAATTTCTTATTCTAGTCCCCTTTACTCCAATCACTGATAATCTCTAGTCACCTATACGTCGGAGAACGAGCATTCATACATCACTGACCACCCATTGACTGACCATAACCCTTACTATCATCTCTAAACCAAAAATTTTCAAATCCCCACATTTTAATCCTAACCCTTGAAATCCTAATAATAATAGTTGGCCACCCTTAGTCAGGAACATAAAGTTGCTGGCCTTAATCGTTGATCACCATTAATTTTATTTATTGTTCCAATCGAAGGGTTGGGGGAGGGGGACAGATGGGGTTTAGGGGTCACGTGATAATTTTTTTATAAAAGAAAATATTTTTTTAAAATAAATAAATAAATAGTATATGTATTCTTTAACTGTCGAGATATTTAAATAATAATATTTGTAACATTAAACACCTATATTAATTGAAAAAAATTAGACACCTGAATATAAAAAAAGTATTAGGCCTTTTAATAAAATTCACTGCTCATTTGGAGAAAGGGATTGTCTCAGGAAAGGCGGATTAATATACGGAATTATCAGATACATTAAAAGATATTTAATAAATTCAGTTTAGCGCTACCGAAAATGTTGAGTAATAATAATGTAGTAGGTCTAAATTATGAAGAAATATTAAAAAATTTGGCAACCAGCAAACTTAACTTGTCGGTTTATGTCAATACTTTATAAAAATGTATCGATCCATATCAATATAACAGGTAAAAATAAGACAAAACCGGTCTCGAAAAGACAAAATCAGTAAAGCGCTACCGGATATATTGAAAGTGTCGACACTTTGTGAATTTAAAAGAGAAGCAGTTTTAGCGCCTATAAAATGTCGATACTTTATAACAATGTATCGATCCACAACGATATAGCACATAAAAATATGACAAAATCGGTCTCTAAAGGACAAAATCGGTATAGAGAGATCAGATATATTGAAAGTGTCGATACTTTAATATAAGTATCGACACTTTGTGAATTTAAAAGAGAATCAGTTTTAGCGCCTATAAAGTGTCGATACTTTATAAAAATGTATCGATCCATAACGATATAATGGGTAAAAATATGACAAAACGGGTTTCAAAGTGACAAAACCGGTAAAGCGCTACCGGATATATTGAAAGTGTCGATACTTTAATACGTACGCGTAATAAATTATCGATACTTGCAAAGAAATAGGTAATTATACTATCGAAAGTATCGACACCTGGCATAAAAGTATCGACACTTTGGTAGTTGTATCGATTAAATATAAATAACATATCCGGTGAAAATATAAAGGGCATAGTTAAATATCCTCTGAAAAATAGATAGAACGGACGAGTTTTTGAAATCGAAGCGTAATTGTTGCTGCATTTCAGAAGGCGTTTCTAAAGCGAAGTTTGTTTGTTTGTTGCTGCAGTCGATTCAAAAAGTATGATGTCAAAACCCTAGTTTTTTATTATTACAATAATCGAAAATAGGGTTTTTATGTGTTGTTTGGGGTTTTGGAGTAAAAAAGCATTTGGGACCGATTACAGGTAGAAAGTGATATTCTAGGTAAAATATAAATATTGATACTTTTATTAAATATTATAGGTAGAAAATGATATTATAGGTTATATAAATGTGCCGATACTTGGAGTATTGAGTATTCCCATTCGTTTGAAGGAAATAGGGATAAGGATTTTGGGTTTGGTTTAGGGATTTTGAATCGAAGCCAAGAAGGATATGGGACCGATTATATAATATTATAGGTAGAAAATAAATATGGATACATGTTTATAATATTATAGGTAGAAAATGATATTGTAGGTTGTATAAATGTGCCGACACTTGTTGTAGTGGCCATTCAAATTCTTTTGAAGGAAACCCTTTTACTATAAGAGTAGTTATCGATATTTGTATATTGAATAAAGTGTATGTAACCGGTATTTGATTTTATTTGCGTAAACTGATATATGAAGGAAAAATGAAGTCAAAGGATCGTGGAATTGTTGGTGGTGAAGATGACGTTGAAATTGAGGCTGAGATTGAAAAGCAACCAAAGGATGGATATATGTACTTCTAGTAAGTATCAATGTCTTTTTGTTATTATTGTTGAAATGGTAATTGGAATAAAGTATTTAAGAACTTTAAATTGATTACAAATTTTAAATGTTGACAGTATGATCGAATGCCAAAGGATGAAGGAAGATGGCGAACACATCAGTTCGGTATATAAATTGAAATTGACATTGAGTATTATTTAGTGTTAATGTATTGATTAAGAAACATTTATGTTTAATATTAGGTGAGAAATGATGTGTTGGAGAAATGGAATTTGATGAGTGATTCTGAGAAGGAACCTTACATCGCAAAGTCAAAGATGGATAGTGAAGAATGCAAAGAATGAAGGAAAGCACATGAAAAGAATATATTCATTAAACTTGTAAATACGTTGATACAAAATATATAAGAACTATAACATTATATATTGTTAAAAAATGTAGGAAGTGTCGACAAGGTGCATCATTAAAAGGGTGAATTCATTAATTAAACACCTTAAGGAGAAGGGTCAGTTGAATATGCTGGGAGAAATGGGGTTTGGATCGTTGGTAGGAGTAAGGGATCAACCTATTCGGAGGGAATTGTGTCGATACTTGATGGAGCAATTTGATGTCGAATAATGTATTGCTAAATATGGTGATTATTCATTTCCTCTGGGGATTCCATGTGTTGCAGCCGTCTTGGGGGTAGGAAATGAAGGCAAAAGTGTTATAGAAGTCTCTAAGAGTAAGAACTGGAAAGCACTTGCCTCCAAATATAGTTTGAAGCAGAAGGTGACATATGCTGAACTTGAAGAGGAAATCAAAAGTGGATCTTACGGGGGGGATGAGCTGAAGGCCCGAGTTCTATTGTACCTTGTCGGGATCTTTCTTTGTCCAACATGTGATACATCAACGAACAAGGACTATATGAAGCTCATTTGCGATGAAGGCTTGAAGGGTGAATTCAATTGGGATAAATATGTCCATTCAAGATTGATTGAATCAATAATCACCTTTAAAAAGGGCAGCCAGAGATACCTCAAAGGGTGCATATCAATCTTAGAGGTAAATGAGTTGAAGAACATTTTTTTATATAAAATGATAGTATAGTTATTATATAAAATTATAAATTTTATTATAAATACAGGTTGCACTTTTCGATTTTTGGTCGGGCTGTGAGGCAGTGCCGGCTTATGAAAGAACCGGAGTGGTATGCATCCGTGCATGGGGAAAGAATAGGTGGTTAGAGTGATGGCGAAGTTGAAGTTTGATAGAGCGAGGAAGCAAGAAAGGGTAATAAATGTAATTAAATAATATTAGAATATAATCAATGTCTTAATATTGTAATTTAATTTTGAAGATTATTGGCAATGAGGCAGTGGAGGTAAAGGAAAAGGAAGAAGAGATGGTTATATCGGGGGATGACGGTGAGGGGATGACAGTGAGGGAAACAGAGTAAATTCGACATTTGATGTCTGAATTGGCTGATATAAAAAAAATCCAATTTGATATCATGCAAAGACAATCAAGAGTCGAAAAGACACTTGAGGGAGTCAAAGAGACACTTGAGAGGAATAAGGGGGAAGTGGAAGGAAAAATAGATGGACTGGTGAAAGAAGTTGAGGTGTTGAGGGGTAAAGTGGTGAAAGAAGTTGAGGTGTTGAGGGGTGAAGTGGTGAAAGAAGTTAAGGTGTTGAGGGGTGAACTTAAGATGGTGACGGGTGAAAAAATTGATGGAGTGGTGACGGAGGTTGTGGAATTGAGGAGTGAACTTACGGGGGTGAAGGGGGTGGTTGATGAATACTTGGATGAAGGGGGAAAATTAAAGGGTGAAATAAAAGAGATGAAGAGCTATGTAGAGCAAAAATACGATGAACTGAAAAAATATAAAAGAAGAAATTAGGAGGAAATTAGGATAAGGGATATCGATGTGATCTATACACCGGAGGGTGTTATAGATGCAGATTTGGATTCAGAATGTCCTGCACCCCAGAAGAAGAGTCAGAAGGTAAGTTGAATAAAAGAAAAATTAATTTGATCTTTATCATGTTGTTGTGACAAAAATTTGTATGAAAAATTGTAGGTTGAAAAAGCGGATATTCCAAGCGGAATTGATGACCTCGAAGCTGCAATTTGTGATTATTTATGAAATAGTGGGTTAGAATCGGGGTAAGTGAAATATATTGCTTTGTGAGTGATATTTAAATATTTCATGACAAGATATTAATCCTAATTATTCATACAAATATTCTGTAATCTAAATGAGAAATCAATTCGCTAGTGTATCCGACGTTGCAACGTTAAAGCCTACGGAATGGGTTGGCGGTGTGGTAAGTAGAAAGTACAAAATGTTAAAACATATTGAATATGTTCTGATTGTGTAATTAATTTTGCTAGGTTATTGATTTGTTCGCCTGGACAGTATGTTATGATTTGAAAAAGTCACTCCGGAGGATTGGCTACCTTCCATACCACTTAGCGGTGAGTTAAATTAATAAATGTTGAAAAGTAGTGTTATAGACAGTAAATTAATAATGATTGTCATGTAATTGCAACAACATACGTTGGATGCTAACAATAAAGTAAATGTTGAGGATATTGCTACCTTTTGGGGTCCCATATTGGGTAACTATGTGAAATTCACCGAATGTGAGAAAGTAAGACACCATACAAATTGCAAATGATGTTTTCAGATATAGAATGTTGAATTTTGTCAAATTGGGTGTGAAATTTGTTGCAGATCATGATCACAATAAACTACCATAATTCACATTGGTATCTGTTGGTGTTGGATATGGTAGATCGTGTTGCAACAATATATTATAGTTTGTTTAAATCTGAAGCAACTAAACAGAGAGTGAATGATGCTAAGAGATTGGTATGTATGAAAGGAAATTATGTAAATTATAATGCATAATTTGTTTGGATCGTAACTTCATATTTTTTAATACAGATGAAAATATTATATAGTTATAATAAGAAACGCAATTGGGTAGAAGCATGTAGATCTCTAGGAAAGTTTCCTTTAAAAAATTTCAAGTTTGTGGAGCATAAGATGAATGAGCAAGTGAATGGGTATGAGATGTTATCATAAATAGAAAGCTTAATTTATGCAGGTTTCATAATTGACGTGTGTGATATTCAAATTTTGTAACAGATATGATTATGGCATGCATGTGATGATGCGGATGGAATCGATCGGTTCTACAGGGGCAACTAGTGATTTTGTAAGTGGAATTAAAAATTCATTTGAGGTTAAATTGTTAAAAGTCATAGATTGAATGTTGTGGTTTACAATACTTAACGTACTGACAATTTGAATATAGATTGTTGGACAGTGGGATCGATCGCGAATATTAAACGATCTCGTAAGCCACAATCAAAATCAACTAAGAGAGGAGATAACAAAAGCTGACATGAGATACAAGAATAACAAAAGGAAGCGATGATGTAAATATAGGGTTAATTTTGTATAAGATTTATAATTTTGTATATGATTTATAATTTTGTATGTGAATGTAATTATGTATGAGATGAGAAAAGTTAGCAGTAGGTTGTTGTACATGTTTCTTATACACAATAAGAGTCATGTTGATACTTACGATATATGGAGATCGTTGTCTGCATTATTCCAAATGTCATCATAATTGTCATCATGTGCGACACTGAATGGCCATTCCATATTGAGGGTATGTACAATAACTACAAAATTCAATAACTTTCAAGTAAAAAGTAAATTTACAATGTAGGTGGTAAAAATAGACTTTTTTAATGACAAAATTAATAAACACATATTTGTTTCCAATATTTTGTCAAGTATGGTTCCCAAACGTAAAGTTTTCAAAAAATAGGTAAGCAGATGTGTCGATACATTTATAAAAGTATCGATCCCAAAAACATCGAAACCCATAATTATAATGTAATGGGTAATTTTGTAATATAACTGGCATAAATATATCAGTTTTATGTGAGAATAGGTCTACATAATGTATCGACACTTTTGAAATTGGTGTCGATACTTTTTGTCCAAAATGAATGCCCAAAATGGTGAACGCATAAAGTGTCAATATATTTATAAAAAGTATCGATCCCAGAAACATTGAAACCCATAATTATAATGTAACCGGTATAACTATATCGATTTTATGAGAGAATAGGTCTACATAATGTATCGACACTTCTGGAATTTGTCAATACTGTTTGTCTAGAAGGAATTCCCAAAAGGGTGCACACATAAAATGTCGATACATTTTTAAAATGTGTCGATCTCTGAGACATCGAAACCCATAATTATAATGTAATAGGTAATTTTGTAATGTAACCGGTATAAATAAACCGGTTTTATGTGAGAATAGGTCTACATAATGTATCGACACTTTTTAATTTTGTGTCGATACATTTTGTTCAGAATGAATGCCCAAAAAATGGTGCACGCATAAAGTGTCGATACATTTATAAAAAGTATCGATCCTAGAAACATCGAAACCCATAATTATAATGTAATAGGTAATTTTTCAATGTAACCGATATGATTTTGTTAAAAAAGTCGGTTGGAAGCGTGTCAAGGATGTCAGATTATATCAAAAGAGAGAGGAAATGGACCCTATTGGCCATGAAGACGACCAACCAATTGGAGACACAATGATGGAAAAAGCTCCAGAAGCTCCAATTGGAGAGGATGTCACAATTAAGACGGTGATGGAATACATGGTCAAGTTTTGGGAGCATATTGATTCCCTTGTGAGTTAAATGCGAGCCGATATTTCATCATTGCGTGATGAAGTCTCCATGTTGTGTGACGAATTACGTCAACGACATCAAACAAGTTAGGTAACTAATTATTTATGTTTCTAAACATTTACACGTTTTGAAATATATTTTATTTTCTTTTAACAGATGTGGACAACCAATAGGTCAATGAAGATGAAGATGACGATGAAGATGACGATGATGATGATGATGATCCAAACAAGTATACCGTGTCTACAACGCCGCCTGCAAGAAAACTTATAATTTTTATGTCAATGGTGTCCTTGCCTACTTCCCAAGACAACCAAAAGGTTTTAATTATGTTCTTTTGTATCCATTAT
This sequence comes from Hibiscus syriacus, assembly GCF_006381635.1. Lineage (NCBI taxonomy): Eukaryota > Viridiplantae > Streptophyta > Magnoliopsida > Malvales > Malvaceae > Hibiscus > Hibiscus syriacus. The sequence continues at coordinate 1,152,858 of NW_024062657.1, forward strand.
TTTAAAATATAAGCGTAGAACTTTAATCTCATTTTCTTCATATTGTAGATGTTGTCCTCAGAATAGGATTATATGAATTTATGCATTTTTGTGTAGACAATTTTGTTGTTGCCATTTGGTGTTCCAATATGAGGTTAGAAATATTGAGCAATTGAATTACTGTAGCCAAAATCGTTAATATACAATTAAATGTTAGCATTCAAACTTGATTACAATCTCAGGCATAACATCGACCCTGTACTTGAGAAACTACCTTTGTTGTCTGACCATTTTCTATTCACTTGGGTAAGATGAATGTCATTACAGTTTGCTGACTTTTATTTGTCTATGATTCCTACATATTTATGTTTGACTGTTTGTGAATAGGATCAAGCAAATTGCAAAACATACGATAATGTTACCTACTGTAAAGATCTCAATGATGTTTGGAACGCGTTTCCTTATTTTAACGACCTAAATACACTGTTGGTTGATGATTCAACGGAAAAAATGATTTATAATCTGGTAAGTTACATTTATGCAATATGTTTTCCATTTAAACATGTGTTCATACATTGATTGATTAACAATTTATGTGTTTATATAGAAATACAATTACATATGTCCACATTCCTTTGATGCTGCTTCCCATTCGGGCGACAATGCTCTAGGTATGACACAAATTTATTCCTGCTTAAGCGAATTTAGTTTATTGTTAGTAAAATTGCACCTCATTAGTTTGATAATTGAAATTATTTATATATGTCCTCAGAAAAAGGTGGTAACATACGAGAGTATTTGGAAAATTTGTTGAAGGCGCCTAATGTTCCGGACTTCGTTAGAAATAACCCTTTTTTCATCGGATTAATTTCATTGTGGGTACATTATTTGAACATTGTTATCATTAAATTTCTTGTGTATGTCTATTTTGGTTTGATTATATTGTGTGTATATTTTCATTCGGATAGGATGGGTTGTGCATAACAAAACAATCTATCTATCTCTTCCATGTGAATACTTTATTCCCACCATGCGACAAGTGTGACAACCCCATCAACTCACAACTCAGCTTTGAACTCAATCAATATTGTCTTTTACCCGCTTGATGGTTCATAACGCATGTTACTTGAACAATATGAATCAATTATGCAATTTCCATGTTCAATTTAACACTTAATTTCAAATTCATTTCATATGTAATTGGAGTTTGAATTTCAATATAAATTTCGGCTCCACTATAAGTATTAGCCCTAGCCTTTGTTCCATCCAAACAATAACTTACTCAATGGAAGCATCGAGAGTGTTTCAAATTTCATTTATAAGGTAACAACTTACATTTTTCAAAACTTATTAACTTAGCTAATATGCATGTTATCATTGATTATTCCTACTTAGAAATATTGGTAACTTACAAACATGTATCGACACTTAAAGTTTCCAAACTTAAAGTTTCCCATAAAATGTTGATACATTTTTAAAAAGTATCGATCCAAAAAACATCGAAACCGAAAATTATAATGTAATAGGTAAATTTACAATGTGATCGGTATAAATATACTGATTTATGAGCAAATAGGTCAGCATAAAGTATCAATACCTTTTAAATTTGTGTCGATACTTTTAGTCCAAGCTTTTGCTCAACGAGCTTCACATATAAAAGTGTCGATACATTTAAAATTGTATCGATCCAAAAAATATCGAAACCGAAAATTATAATGTAATAGGTAAATTTACAATGTGACCGGTATAAATATACCAATTTTATGAGAAAATAGGTATACATAATGTATCGACACTGTTTAAATTTGTGTCGATACAATTTGTCCATAATGAATGCCAAACAAGATGCACGCATAAAGTGTCGATACATTTTTAAAAAGTATCGATCTAAAAAACATTGAAACTGATAATTATAATGTAATAGGTAAATTTACAATGTAACTGGTATAAGTATACCGATTTTATGAGAAAATAGGTGAACATAATGTATCGACACTTTTTAGATTTGTGTCGATACATTTTGTCCAGAATGAATGCAAAACGGGGTGTACGCATAAAGTGTCGATACATTTATAAAAAGTATCGATCCAAAAAACATCAAAACTGAAAATTATAATGTAATAGGTAAATTTACAATGTAACTGATATAAATATACCGATTTTATGAGAAAATAGGTTAACATTATGTATCGACACTTTTAAATTTGTGTGGATACGTTTTTAAATTACACGTTTTTCCCCTTCATTATTTATATGTAATGTTATACAAACTCCAAATCAACAAACCCTAAAGCTTCTCTTCTCTCCCACTCCGACAAATACCAGCGTTCATAACGGTAACGATCAGTTATTCATATAAATTTATCGAATGCTAGGGTATTGATTTCCAGATTGGACATTTTTTTCCCTTAACCTGTTCGATAGGTATGTTGTCGAAACCCTAATTTTTTAGAATGTTAGTCTTCAGAAAGAGGGGTTAGGTTTTAAAGTTTGTTGTTTTTGAATGGTTATAGGTTGAAAGTTCAATCTTTGTTCGCGAAGATGATGACCTTCAAATGGAGCCCCAGCGTATCAATATTGAAGAAAATCGAAAGCGACCAGTAAGAATTGTTCTTAATTTTATATAAGGATAATTGTTAAGATATGCGTTCACGTTTCGGGACCAATTAGTTAGATGCATGCAATAGTCTATATCCTCGAGGCAGAGCACAAGAAATCTATCTTAAAGATTTACCAAGAGTGGTAGCTTTTGCTCTGCATGAAGACCGAACCTAGAATCAACTTTGCAATCATGCCTATCATGCTGAAGAGAACCTACTGAATAATAGGATTTGCACGCAACTGTAAGTATTTTAAACCCTAAACCCAACTACTCATATGGAAAATTATGCAACAGACATGTCAATCATTTTATGGGAAATCCTGACGTCTCTGTTGCATAATTTTCCATGTGAGGCGTCGGGTTTAGCGTTTAAAATGCTTGCAGTTGTGTCAAAATCCTATTATTCAGCAGGTTCTCTTCAGCATGATAAGCATAACTGCAAATTTGATTCTAGGTTCGGTCTTCATGCAGAGCAAAAGCTACCGCTCTTGGTAAATCTTTAAGTGCCAAATTTCTTGTGCTCTGCCTCGAGGATATAGGTTACTGCATGCATCTAACTAATTGGTCCCGAAACGTGAACGTATATCATAACAACTATCCTTATATAAAATTAAGAACAATTCTTCAACAACTCAATACAACTATTATATGTAATGTTCAATCATGCACTCCTTACGTTGGAGGGCTTTAAACCCTAAACCCTAAAAAAAGCTTGCCTTACCAATTCCTAGCTTACCATTTGGACCCTGCAAGGGTTTTTTTTTTGCTATGCAGTCAACATGATTAACCTGGATAATACCAGTTACAGAACTGATTTCGACCATGATTGTGGGAAACTCTAGTCTACAGATTGTTTGGCATTTATGTGATGATGCAGATGAAATATTAAACGGTCTAGTAAGCCATAATCAAAATAGACTAAGAGAGGAAATTTTGTTAATGTAGGGTTAATTTTGTATAAGATTTATAATGTTGTACGATTTATAATTTTGTATGTGAATGTAATTATGTATGAGATGAGAAACGTTAGTAATAGGTTGTTGTACATGTTTTTTATACACAATAGGAGTCATGTTGATACTTGATACTTACGATATATGGAGATCGTTGTCATCACGTGCGGGACTGAATGGCCATTTCATTCCGTCTTTGAAAAAATCAGTTGATGTAGGTTGTGTGATTGTATTCAAACTGAGCTTGACTTGAGGACATGTTAGTTTGTTATGTCCCTCACCGTTGCATTACCCACATCGCCTAATTTTCTTCTCGACCTTGTTTTTTGATACATCTTTTCGCTTGCTTTGTTTTCGTTGAGGGTCGCAAACATTGTTTACTACATTGCTCTGGTTAACTGAATCATTCAAACCAAACAAGTTTTCAAATTCTTCTGTTAGTCTTTTCATCTCAAACCAAACGTAGAGCAGCGAACCTTGCCATTTGCATCACTTCTGGAGGCACATTCAAGTCAACAAAACTGGGTGCAGAAGCCTTCGCATCCTTAGTCCACCTGCTTTGAATCAGTCCTGGGAAAATATATGTAATCCAAGTGCTTCAAAATGTGAAGTTGATGGCGACTCGGAAGTCCAATGGTCTCGAATTTTCTGCATGAGCAATTTAAGGTTTTCGTACGAGAATCAAAACTAATTTCAAATGTCCTATTTTTTCTTTGTACTTTGTCAAAATATAATGTTGACATTCATCTGATAAGGACTAAATCTCTTCCAGAATCCGGTACAATGTCTCCTATTGAAGTTCATCTTGGAACGCACGAAAAGATTCGCGAGTAAAAATCTCAGCAACATGGCTTTCAAGGTCTACCAGTTTTGTGATCTAGAAGGGCTTCGTCTGGGAACTTAAGTAATCCGCTTTCAACTCATTCATACACATTCTACTAATCCCATCTTCAATTTCACGAACAAAATTTAAATATGTCTTCTTGTGTTTCAGTGCAATCGCGAGTGAAGCATTCATAGACTCTCACCTTTGTGTTGAGCGAATATTGGCAAAGAAATGACCGGTTAGTTATGCTTGTGGCCATAAGTGCCGAGTATTTCCCTTCTCAATCACCTATAGATGTTTTTCGACGTTGAATTCTGAAACAACCGAACGCCATTGAATATAAAATTCCTCGGTTATCCACAGGAAGTCATGCATTTTGAGAATGCTGCTGTAAATTTAGGGTCATCAATGTTAGCTTATGCATTGCGAGAAAGATGCCAAGAACATAATATGTGCTTAGCATAAGAGATATCAGATTTGATAGCCCTCTGCATTGCCCTATCCCCATCGGTGACAACTAAAATAGGCGATTTATTCATCATGGCTTCTAAAACATTCTGTAGCACCCACTCGAAAGATTGAGACGTCTCGTCAGTGATTATTATAGTGGCAAACACAATTGTGTTATGGTGATGATTGACACCGACAATAGGTTTGAAATGCAATATGATGAAGATTTCTTTCCACAAAAGGGGAGCTGGAATTTTAGCAACAAGAAACTAGTGGAGCCAATTATGGTTAAACAATAGGTTGTTGTTAAACATCTCGGTAGATATGGTCCAAGTTGCCTTGTTCGAGATCCAATTAAATGTGGAGACATGAAAAGAATTAGGATAAATCATCCTTATGATGTGTTTCAAGAGTCAAATCAGAACAGACACTACTCTCCCAATTAATCCCTACCAAGTTGGGTATATCTACATATATATTCTTAAAAGATGATAGATTCTATTCAAAGATGATAGATTCTCTTTTCAAAGATGAAAGCTTTATTAGATTTCTACACAAGTCCAAGCAAAAAAAGCCGATTTTATCAAAGGCAAAAATGGGGCATCAAGGTCATAATTCTGATTACGGCAAGAGTTCCATAAATGAAACATTTTCTTCTGAGACTTTAATGAAACAAAGAAGACACAAAGATACAAGTTGATCAGATGGTTCTTCATAAATGAAAGCTTGATAGCATAAGTTGCTACACTAATATCCAAAGGTAACCTTGGATAAATGATCAAGTGAAGGAAGACCAAGTTCACCACTTTGAAGTCAAATGAAAATTGTATCAACATTCATGCATTCATAAGAACATCATTTGCACAATAGACAATGCATTACATTGATACATTTGATTGCATTCAAATATGAAGTTTTTACAGATCTTCGTATGAAAAAGAAGATTCATGATGGAAAATACCTTACAAGAAGAAGGTAAAATTCAAAACCTCAAATGCAGGAATCACGCAAACATCTGAAGAATAGATGAACGCAATCCACAGAAGAAACATTATTTTGAAATGGGGCATGCTACCCAATCAACAAGTTATTTTAAAAAAATGAGAAAACGATTTCCAAAGTTTCTCATTTAATCTTTTCTGAAAATGAAATTGTTGAATAGTAAGAAAATGATTTCCAAAGTTTCTTACTTAGTAAACTATTTCCCACATCTGTAAGCCCTTCAGTGCATGATGTTTTAAAAGCCTTCGGGAGCTTTTTGATATTTAAATCCTCCGGGTCATCTGTAAGACCTACAGTGCAAGATGATAAGACCTCAGGACCATCCATAAGACCTACAGTGCATGATGTTTTCAAATAGCCTTCGGGAGCTTTTTGATAATTAAATCCTCCGAATCATCTGTAAGCCCTTCAGTGCATGATGTTTTCAAAATCTTCGGTCATCTGTAAGCCCTCAGTGCATGATGTTTTCAAAACCTTCGGGTCATCTGTAAGCCCTTCGGTGCATGATGTTTTCAAAGCCTTCGGGTCATCTGTAAGCCCTTCAATGCATGATGTTTTCAAAGCCTTCGGGTTATCTGTAAGCCCTTCAGTGCATGATGTTTTCAAAGCCTTCGGGTCATCTGTAAGCCCTTCAGTGCATGATGTTTTCAAAGCCTTCGGGTCATCTGTAAGCCCTTCAGTGCATGATGTTTTAAAAGCGTTCGGGAGCTTTTTGATATTTAAAGCCTTCGGGTCATCTGTAAGACCTACAGTGCAAGATAATAAGACCTCAGGGCCATCCATAAGACCTACAGTGCAGGATGTTTTCAAATAGCCTTCGGGAGCTTTTTGATATTTAAATCCTCCAGGTCATCTGTAAGACCTACAGTACAAGATGATAAGACCTACAATGCAGGATGTTTTCAAATGAGATTTTAAGAAATTGATTTTCAAAGGTTTCTTGATCTTAAATCCTCTAGGTCATCTGTAAGACCTACAGTGCAAGATGATAAGACCTCAGGGTCATTCATAAGATATATGGGCAGAATGTTTTTAACATTTCCATTCTACTCAAAAGAAGTTAAATGAAAAATTTATTGTCTTTTTCGTCTTTGCACTATTCTTGTTAACACAAGAATGAGCAAAGAGGGACAACTGTAGACATTAATTTATTTTTCATTTTATTTTTAAAATTATTATTATTATTACAATTATTATTATTATTATTAATATAATATATTATTATTATTATTATTATCATCATTATTATTAAATTACAGGCCCAATTACAATGGCCCAGTAGGACCCAAACCCTAATGAAGATAAGGTTTCTAAACCCTATCTCAACTAGCACCGTCACCGCCTCAGTTATCAACAGCTGCTGCCGACGCCCCGTTACCACGCCTCCACGTCTCAGCCAGCTGTCACGCTTCCACGACGCCACCTTCAACCAATGTCTCCAGAAGACATGAAAGCAACCCCACATCGAAGCCCTATAGTGAGTTACCACCATAGCTATGGTGACTCACCGAATGACCCTCTATTAACCGGTTTAAAGAGGACATTGTGGTGGCTATAAAAGTCGCCACCGAACCTGCAAAGAAAAGAAGAGGACGGACAGCAAGCAAAAGAGAAACAGAGAGCAACGCATCAACTATTCGAAAAAGAAAAGAAAAGAAGAGAGAGTTTACTCTGTCATCGGAGGCTTTCGAAACATCGCCGGAAACCTTCGAACTTTGAAGGTAAAATCCTAGATCTAGGAATTTCTAAGGGTTTTTAGGATAAATAGAGGTTGTATTCGGCCTTAGGAAGTAAAGATCTAAGTTTTGGTGTATTTTGAGTTTTCCGGCCACCGTTCAGCGGTGATGTCGCCGAAGCAAGGTGGCCGGCCGGTCCCTGGGCTCCCTCTGGGCAGAGGTTTTAAGAGAGAGATGAGAGAAAAAAAACTCTCTCTTCTAGAGAGAGAGAAGAAAGTGAAAAATGATAAGAATGAAGGATTTAGGGCCGGTTAAAGGATATTTATACCCTCACCAAAACAACGTCATTTTGGTGAGGGCCTCTGTGTAATTTTCCGCATGGGAAAACCATACGCGTTATCCCCCTGATTTTGTAGACTTCTATTTTAGTCACTAAATTAAGTTTTCGAGCATTTTAATTTTGTTCACGAATTTTACCATGTTTATGTATATTTATGATAAATAACAGATTTAACCCCATTAACTTTGCTAAATTTTATTTTGATCACCGAGTAGTAATTAAGGGTTAATTACACTATAATCATTATGTTATATAATATTTGGAATTAGATCTGTAAGTTTTAATATTTTATATTTTAATCCTGTTATTTTAATTTTATTTGTTTTAGTCCCTCTTTAAATTTTAAATATAATTTTTTTTTATTTTTATATATGTGTTTAAATCATTACTTTAATTATTATTTTATTATTTTCTTAGTCATATAAATATATAAATATATATATATATATATATATATATATTTGTTTAAAATAATAATATTTATTTATTTTTAATATCAAAGAAAATGGCAGTCTTAAAGCAACTAGATGTCATATTCTGATATTTTAAAAATAAATAAATATCTTACTTATAAAAACCAGAAAATACATATTGTTTTAGTTAAATTATTTTCTTAGATTTTTTTTAATATTTATTTATTTTTCAATTATTAAGAAATGACAGTCTAAAAGAACCTAGATGTCCTTTTCTGATGTTTTAAATAAATAAATATTTTATTTATAATTTATAAAAATTATTTAATATCTTTTTCTTCCTTAGAATTATCTGATTAAAATACGAAATAATAGAATCATAAATTAAATTTATATGTGAATTCTTAAATTCTACTATTAGAGACAATTTATAATCAACAAGGACCAATTTTGGGCGTTGTGGGGTGTTAATCATTCCCCAAACGTAACCGACCACGAATCCCTTTTTATTATTAAAAAGAATGAATTTTTGGTTAAACGCAGACCAGTTTATCTTTTAACTAATATTTTCTTAAAAACTCTTTTAAAAGATGATTTTTAGGTATTCGACCTACCTGACCCAAAAGGCCGATGGCGATTCCTAAAATATTTCATTAAAAACCATTTATTTATTCACATTACTTTTTCCACCAAGTAAAAATTCGTGCCCGGACGAAAACCGATTACGACAAATAACTCACTTACCATGTTTATTGTGACAATCACATGTAATGATGGGCGCTCGACAGAGAGAAAACATACTGGCAGTGGAGACAGTAATAGAGTTTTGCGGCTTGACGATGCTTGCCATTCGAAAAAATTAGGTAGTATATTTACATAACTCCAAGCATACCAAAAAATATAGGTTAACTTAAATGAGTTAAATATGAAAATGTACATGTTCATGAACTAGGCATCTAAATAATCACATATCTTGGAGAATAGAAGGCTAAATATTATCTTGTTCAAGAACTAAAGACTGCTCCACTTAGCATTTTGAACTTCTGGATTGAGTTATGAAAAACATTGTTGGTACATCAATAAATTAGGAGTCATTTCAAGTTTGGGAAGGTAATAATTTATGTTTAAGGCTTTGATTGGTTTATCTTGGTTAGGCATAATTCTATCTCACCTGGTTGTTTATTTATTTATTTATATTATTATTTGAGTCTGTTTTAGTTTCATTGTATATAATTTTCAAAAGTAAAAGAAACAAATAGATGATAATTCAATATCTAAAGGTTGTTTGTTTACTTCAGAATGATTAAGCGCTGAATGATTCAAATGTTGAATGATTCAGAGGCTCTGTAAGAATTAGCTTTGAATGTGACATGATGTTTGATAATGGATTTGAATCATTTAGAATGTACTTCTGTGCTGAATCATTCAGCACTGTTTTGCTGAATCAGTCATCACTAAATCATTCAGCATTGTTTTGTTGAATTAGTCACCACTGAATCATTCAGAGGTGCGAAACAAACGCGTTGAATGCTGAACGATTCAGCTATTTTGCCAAATGATAGTGTTCTCTTCATTTTCTCGTTCGATGATTGTATTTTATTACGAGCTTATTCATTTTTTTGGAGGTACATTGAATAGGTGAGGTGATTTTCATGGCCTTATTTCTTTTATTATCATTAACCCTTTTATCATTGAAGAGGTAAATTGAGGTTGAATTATGAAACTCCAGTTGCAGATGTCGAAAGCATTGTAGCAAAGGCCATCCGTGATGGTACAATAGATACTACATTGGATCATGAAAATGGTTGGATGGAAACAAATTAACTGAAGTTGCAGATCAATGCTCAAAATTGCCACTAGAAGAATTGTTTTTATTCTAGTGAACAATACTTTTTTAATTCAAAGAGAAAGAGCCTAGACTAAATCTTAGTTAATAATGTTGAAGTATGTTACATTTCATTTTAATTTTATAAATTTTGATTTATTTTTCTACATGTCGTAATTAAATTTTAAGTTTATTGTTATTAAATGATGGCACAAGATATTAAATTTGGGCAATATAGAGTAGAAAATGATATATGCGAAATCAGTTAACCATAGCGGCTTTTGTGAAGAAAACGCTACTAATGGCGTACACATTTGCATCATTGGTAAAAAAAAGTCACTATATACATAGTTAATAGCAACATTTTTTTACCATAAACGCCGCTAAATATTATAACATATTGCAGTGTTTGAGAAAACAAACGCGCTATAGAGCTTAACATTTTACGGTACTTTTTGTTCACAAACGCCGCTAACTATTGCGACGTTAGTTTTAGTGGCGTTTTTACTGACGTCGGAAAAGCTTTTAGCGACGTTTAAAACCTTCGCTATAGAACTAAATAACGCCGCTAAAAATCTATTTTGAAGTGTGACATTTTTGTTACTACCTTCGATATTCAGTGTTTCCCAATTGCCCCGTCTCAAGGAACTTTTAATCCGCGTACGATGTCTTTGAGATCCTCTACCACTCTTTTTCCTAATTCCTGCATGGAACCAAACAATGCTATCCTGCCAAAATATGAAGCCACAAGCATTAAAACGGAGAAGAATGGACTTACCTTGTTTATAGTACCAAACCTGACAGTCAAGGTGGTTGTTGGTTGAGGGTCTATTTCATGGTGTATTGAGAACGTGGGTGTCTCATAGGTGTATGTTACTTTGACTAGTTGTTTTTCTATTGGGGCTGTACTTTATGGACACTTTGTTTTTTTTCCCCGGTGACAAGATTTGACCTGAGGTGACCTTAACAAATGCCGAGTAGGGGGCCATTGTGTAATCTGGAAGGAGAACCGATAGCGAAACCAAGAGAGGTGAGAGAGGAATTTTCTCTCAATAACCATCATATTCTTAAAAAAAAACATTAATTTACTCTAGTAGTATCATCAAAAATTTAGAATTTGTAAGCTGTATTTATATTTAGGGTAAAATGCATAAATTGTCCCCCGATTATAAAGTATTATTTTGTTGAGTATTCGACTATTAAAAGTTACAAAATGATCATTCGATTATAAGATATTATACTTTGTTGAGTTCATCGACTATTAAAAATTACAAAATAGTCACTCGATTATTCATATGTTCCAAACTCGTCCTGTTTCGTTAAAATATCGGTGATCGTCTGAGCTGGACGTTAACATATATTGACTGAGATATATTAATCGTTTGAGATTCTAAGATCAGATTTTATCATATTCAGTCAACAATTTAACGTTCAGCTCAGATTGTCGTCAAATTTTTAACGGAAAAGGACGAGTTTGGAACATATGAATAGTCAGATGATCATTTTGTAGCTTTTAATAGTCGAGGGACTTAATAAAGCAATGTCTATAATTGAAGGATCATTTTGTAACTTTTAATAGCCGAGAGACTCAATAAAATAGTACCCTATAGTCGGGAGACCATTTGTGTACTTTACCCATATATTTATTCCATATTTATATATGATGCATGAATATGTTTTTGATATTTTTATAAAATTAAAAGTTTATACTGATCACAAACATTTGAAAAATAAAATAAAATAAATAAACATGGATGGCAGATATACTCAATTAGTACATGCCATTAACAATGAACTGTAAAAGAATCAAATTTGAGAAGAGCTTACAGACAAACTGAAACTGCATAGTTTTTCATTTTGTTGAAAGAGATCAGAATTAAGAAATCTATTCTAACAAGCATTCACTCACTCTTCAGGCAATGGTTAAAAAATCAACTAAGAGCAGCAACCCGTCTTCTGGTTAACAGGTTGTCCTCGTATCTGCACCATCGATGGCCTCTCATTGTTTACCGCCGGCTGACTCGCCATCCTGCCGAGAAAAGTCGAAACAACATGGATAGTAATCGGAATCCGGAACGAAAACATCAACAATGAGTAGTGAGTACCATGCCCAAATGAAGTACCTGTTCTTAATATCACCGGCCATTGCCATAAAAGCCTGCTCCACATTAGTAGCATTCTTTGCACTAGTCTCCATAAATGGAATGCCAAGTTCGTCTGCAAAGGCCTATTCACACAACATTATGGATGCGACTGTGCTGGTTTGCTTACAGTTCATGAAAATAATGCAGAACATAGAGTTGAACCACGATTACCTTGGCTGTTTCGTATGGAACCGCCTTTTTAGCAGTAAGATCACACTTGTTTCCGACCAGAAGCTTGTTCACGTTCCCGCTCGCGTATCGATTGATTTCGTTCAACCATTGTTTCACATTGTGGAAGCTCGCTTGATCGGTAACATCATAAACTATCTGCCAGATGTGGAACCAATATTACAGACTCGACCATAATACACGAAAAAGAGGACAACGATGAAGAAGCTTGTCAAGAGAACGTACTATAATGCCATGTGCCCCTCGGTAGTAGCTGCTAGTGATCGTCCGGAACCGTTCTTGCCCTGCAGTATCCCACTGCATGTTTCAGCAGCTAGATTAGCAACAGAAAAAGAATGGAAGATATTACGGTGAAGATTTAAAGAAGGAAAGATTCTTACAATTTGAAGTTTTAGAGTTTTCCCATCTTGCTCCACAGTGCGTATTTTCTGTACAGGATAGAACAAACATATAAGTCGAAAAATTCGAATAAAAAGATCGATTAATTTCACCTACGGATCAGAAATGCTCACAAAATCGACGCCAATGGTGCTTATATAACTCTCCAGATATGAATCATCCTGTAGTTGAGCGGTAGAAAATGCAGTCAGATTGGACACTACAAAATTTACTGATGAAGAGTAAGCACCATAAACTGATGAAAACAGTACAAATAAATTAATTGTTGCAGTGAAAGCTTACGGAAAATCTCAGAAGAAGACACGATTTGCCAACCCCAGAGTCTCCTATTAGCAAAAGCTTGAATAAATAGTCACTGCACAAACAAGTTAAAAACTTGTTAACATTTCAACTAAACAAGAAGTCGAAATAAAATCCATGTACTTGTTCGACAAGATCGATGCATGTACTTGTTGATAGTCTGAGTAAGAAAATAGTAGTCTTAAATGGTTCGCCCTCTCTTAATTGAACGGAGAACCTTAATTGGTGGTAGTCTGGAGAAAGGAAAGAAAACAACTGAAGAAAACGATGAACACCGGGTGTGAAATTGAAGATACTCTCATTCAGTCTTACATGTACAGGTATTGGGTGGTTGGTGTCGATAAGACAGTCCTAGAACTGATGGCTATTGAAGGATTGACAGATGGGTAGATTTAAAGGGTCAGATAATAGATTTAACTAGTGAAACTGTGGTCAAAACAACCACCAACTATAACTTTCCATCCGATCTAAAAAAGATGAACCAAATAAGACCAGTACCTTCATGATAAGACGATCAACAATATTAAATCGAAAACCCTAAACATAGAAATTCTAACATTCAAACAACACCTTAGGCACAAAATTGCAGGAACACTGTTCCCGTGATGCATAGGACATGAAATACAATGAAATGTAGGATAGATCAGTCTATAATAAGGTTATATGATTTCATTGCAATACAAAAATATCATAAAGCAGACATTGAGAACTCCAGAACCAGCACTCAACATTTCTTTGATCAGAATTCAACAATCAAACCCCACAATTCAGCTTTGTTTTCTGATTAAAATGGACAAAATTCTGATAAAGGGATAACTTTTAATAAAAAGATGTAGCATTTACCATAAGTAACAAACACCCAATTTCTTTAATATCATAACTGCTGCAGATCTAAACAAATTACAAAACCACTACTCAGTTTGGGTACCGAAAAGAACATCAGATACAGAACATTCTCGACAGAAAAAGGAACCAATTATGGCAAAGAAAGAAGAAAAACATAAGCAAACAAAGAATAACAAATCCAGTGATGATGAAGCATACTATTCAGCGTTCATGACTGTTGGTTTGACCGAACACGAGCCTGCCTGCCTGCTTGATGGGACCAGTTACTGACAAAAAAGGCAAATAAAAATAAAATAAAATTTAGAGCTTTGCCTTGTTTTGTTATTGTTTTTATTGCGGTTGAGTGGAAAAGAGAGACAGAAAGCGAAGAAGATTTTTGTTTGGAACAAGAATAAAGTTTGTTAGACATGTCCGAAAACTTTGCATTTTATAGTGGCATCCTATGAATTCCCAAGTCAAACCCAGATAAATCACCATATCTTTATTAAGAAAAGAGTTAATTGTATCATATCTCTCCAAACTATAACTTTCATTTTAAATTGATCGTTAAACTTTTGAGGATTCTAATTTGATCTCTAAACTATGACTATCATTCTAAATTAGTCCTTAAACTTTTGCATATTCAAATTGTATCCCTAAATTATAACCCTTTATCTAAATTGGTCCCTAAACTTTTAAACATTCCAATTGCACCCTCAAATTCATCCAAATATGTAATTAGCTTCAACCATCATTTAACCTAATTTTTTTAAAAACATGTAATAATATAACTTGACCTAACGATTTTATTAACAAGGGATACGATTAATATATGCATATAGTTTGGGATGAAATTAGAATGTTCAGAAAATTTGGGGATCAATTTAGACTGAAAGTTATAGTTTGGGGATGAAATTGAAATGTCCAAAAGTTTAAGGACTAATTTAGAATGATAGTCATAGTATAGGGATAAAATTAAAATATTTAAAAGTTTAAGAACCAATTTAAAATAAGAGTTATACTTTGAGGATATGTAATGCAATTAACTCTTAAGAAAATTATATGTATTTGAAATTACTATTTAGGTTAACTTATCGTAAAGTATTAACCGATTTTTTCTTAAAATTGTAACTGTAATATATATATAGTTTTTATGAAAATTTTAAGGGTGAGATTATGCACGTTACTTTTTCTTTTCTTTTTTTTTTTTTAGAATTTTAGGCTAAAGCCATGAGTTTATGTGTATATAAGCTTACAATATGGAGGACCTAAAACATCCCGAGAAATAGTAGCAAGTAAGTTTATTGGTGGCGAGTCAAGCGCAATCTGATCGGCTAGCATGTTGGCTTCTCGGGGTGTCCATATGATGTCTGTAATCCAACTCTGTTGCCTGAGCTGATGAATGGCTCTAATAAGAGAGAAGGAGCTGGGCGGAGCGTTAGTTGAGTCCAGGGTTTCGAATCGTAGTCGCGGTCATATTTTCGGTTATTTCGGATTTACTGTGATTGTGGCCGTCGCGGACGCTATTGCGGTCGTCGCGGGTAATTCGGACGGCGGCGAAACCACTATATCGCAGCCGAAATCGCTGTTGCGAACCGTTTTTTAAAATCCTGGTCGAGTCAACAAGGCCAACTGCCTCGAAGCTATCTGAATGAAGCTGTAGGAATTCAAAGCCACCTATCCAAGCAGTCTGAAGTCCGATGAAGATGGCCCACAGTTCAGCCTGGAGGGTATTGGTGATGCTAATTAATTTCTGGAAATCAGTTAGCCATCTACCCTCACAATCAGGTATTACTCCTCCAATTGTGGTGTGGTTAGTTGAAGGCGATACCAAAGCATCAACATTGACTGTATACCAACCTTGTTGAGGCTGTTTCCATTGGATTAAAGATGGAGTATTCTGTGGAGGAGCAAGGCTGGGTTTGTGGCTGCCATGAAAGAATTTAGCCCAAAGTTTACCATGTGCAAGGATAGAATCAATGGGACGCGGAGTTTTGTTAAACACCAGGTCATTGCGGGTCTTCAATAGATGTCAGGCCAGGGATCGGAAAGTTATATTCCATGAGACATCGATGGAGGCAAGGAGATGCATGCTGTTTATATTCAAATGCAACCAGTCAAGCAAATCCCTGGGGAGAAAATCAGTCGAGAAACAGCACCGGGGATAGTTCTATTCCAGAATGAGCGAGCCAGGGGGCAATCTCTAAGACGTGGAGAGTGGTTTCATCAGGGTGTCCACAGTCCGGGCAAGATGAGTCAACTGTGAAGGATCTCTGGCTCTTTACGAGTTGGTCATGAGTTTTCGACGGTAAACAGTCCAAAGGAAAAGGCGCACTCGTTCAGGAGCCTGGAGGCGCCAGATTTGGTTCCAAATTGGGAGCTTATTATCCCAGGTGTGCTCGGTTAAGTTACAGTATGTAGACTTGTTACTAAATTGTTGTTTTCGCCCCTATCGCTAGAGGCAAGAGTCAAGACCAGCTCTATCAGAAGGGGGTTTGATACCCAAAATGTAAGGTATTGAAAAGCTAACAAAAAGGGCGGAGAGAGCTTCAATGTTCCAGTGTCCATCAATAGAAACCAAATCTGATAAGCTAATGTTCTCATTAATCACAGCAGAGCCGAAGAAGCAACCCAAATGTCGTCCCAAATGTGGATTGTGTGGCCATCACCAATGGACCACGCAATATTGGAGAGAATCCTAAACATTGCACAGGCCACGCCAAAGAGAAGAACAGTTTGGGCAGTGTATTTACAGGGGACAAATATCATGAACCTTATATTTCTCGCGAAGTAGGGAAATCCAATAAGAGTTGCGATCGGTCACGGTCACTAGGCATAGCCCAATTTCATCGTGAAAGCCAAATTGTGATCATGAGTTTTATGGAAGCCAAGGCCACCACAATCTATTGGTTGGCAAGTTGCTTCCCAATTGACGAGAGAAGGTTTGTGAGTTGTAGAATTCGAACCCCAAATGAACCGATGAATAAAAGCCTCAATTGCAAGCAAACGTTTTTGGGAAAAACACAAGTTTGCATAAAATATATTGGTATAGCCTCCAGGATGGATTTGGCAAACGTGATTCGGCCGGCAAGCAAGAGGGTGTGAACGGACCAACCATTCAACTTGGCTCGCATCTTATCAAGAATGAAATCATAATCTGAACATTTGACTCGCTTATAGATGACAGGAACGCCAAGATAAGTCCCCATGGAGTCAACAACTTGGAAGCCAAGCTTAGAAGAGATAGAGAATTTTATGGCATCCTCGGTGTGAGGGGAGAAGAAAATATGAGTTTTCCTTTTGCTAACTTTGGGTCTTGAGAATTTGCCAAATTCCAAGAGGATATAAGAAATAATGTCAGATTGATCTTCAGAGGTTTTGGCATAGAGAATGAGATCATCAGCGAAGAAGAGGTGAGAGATTGTCGTTCCTTGTCTAATGAAACAAAAGACTGCCATACTTTCATCTCAACAGCGTGGTCAATGTAGTGTCCGAATCGTTCCATAGCCAAAACAAAGAGATAAGGGGAGAGGGGGTCCCTTTGGCGGACACCACGCTCGGGTTTGAAAGTATTAGAATACTCACCATTCCATTGAATCACCATGGACGACAAAATGAGGCAGTGCATGATGAAATGGATCAATCCCGAAGGGAAGCCTGCACACGTGAGAGTCACATTAATAAAATCCTAACGCATCCGGTCAAAGGCCTTTTCAAGATTTACTTTAATTTCCATCCAGCCAGGGTTGCCTTTGGAGTGGCGCATGGAGTGAGCAATCTCCTGCTTGATAATAATGTTTTCGGTTATTGAACGGCCATATATGAAGCTAGTCTGGTCCTGTTTAATAATGAGAGGCATAATCTGTTTCATTCGTCTGACAATGACCTTGGTGAGGAGTTATTATATTACAGTGCACAAGCTGATGGGTCTGAAATTAGAGAAAGTTTTCGGAGTCTCCATCTTTGGGATGAGGACAAGAATGGTTTTGTTGAGATCCGCCTCCATGTCTTTACCAGTGAAGATATCACGAATAACCCGACAAATAGTGTTACCGACTAATTTCCATTGTGATTGAAAAAATTGGGCATGGAGGCCATCGTGTCCAGGAGCTTTGAGAGGCGACATGTCAAATAACGCGTCTCCAATTTCCATGTCAGTAGGTGCGACATCAAGGGCAGCAAGCATCGGGGTTGGCATATGTGGAAATTTATTTGGGGCCAAAAAGGCACCATGCGTCACAGTTTCAGAGGAGAAAATGCCCTTGAAAACCCTGACTGCTTCACTCTTGAGAACATCACCGTCGTGACACCAATTTCCATCTGCAAGCTTGAGGGTCGAGATTTTAAGCTTCTGTTTATGAATTTGGGCTTTGCAGTGGAAGTACTTAGTGTTGCAATCACCGGAAGTAATCCAATTTGACCTTGGCCTTTGTTTCCATAGTTTCTCTTCATCATCAAGGAGGCGTTCCAATTAAAGAAAGAGTTGGGATTCAAGAGAAACAAAATAAGAAGAGTGTCGACGGAAGAGCGCCTTTTGAATACCCCTAAGGCGGGCCATAATGATGCGTTTCTTTGTGCCAATGTATCCGAAAATTATCTTGTTCCAAGTATCAGCAGCTAGAGTGAAGGAACCCATAGTTTCAGAAAGATTTGGAGTAGGGACCCAATTATCCATAAGCATTCGGGAGAAGTCTTCATGATTCAACAAACTGGAGAACTATCGAAAGTGAGAGCTAGACTTGTTGGTGCCACGTTTGCCAACCTGGAGGAGTAAAGGCCTATGATCAGACCTCATGCGAAGAAGGTGCGTAACACAGGAGGCGTGAAAAGACTCATCCCAAAGAGTATTACAGAGGACGTGCTCAAGCCGAGCATGAGTGTTTCCTCTAGAACAGGTAAAAGAAGGTCCCTGAAAACCCATGTCACGGATGCCACTGTAAAAAACAAAGTCTTGAAAATCATTTTTGGGCCTGGATGAGATAGCACACCCCATTCGATCCGAGGAAGAAAGGGTTGCGTTGAAGTCTCCCAAAATAATCCATGGAGAGTTTATGGAAGTGGCAATAAAACGAAGGTGGTGCCATAGAGCATAGCGTTTGGTGGCGTTCGGGCTTCCATAAACAATAGTGGCTAAGAAAGTGGCATTATCCTGAGAGTAGAATATCTGACAGTGGATGAATTGAAGATGATTAATGAGCACATTGACCTGAACAAAGTTATACCAACACAACCAAATTCCTCCAGAGAAGCCAACGACTTCAACACGGTGAGAGTGGTGGAAACCCAGGGAAGAGATAATAGAATCGACTCTCTTGCCACTGATGCGTGGCTCAACAAAAGCAACTAAGTCTGGGCGATTATCGCGCAAGAACTGATTAGCAACAGTAATAAACTTCAGATGTTCACAACCTTGGACATTCCAACAAAAGAATTTAAGATTCATTAAGCAAATATAAAAGAAATGGGTCATACCAATGATCATTCAATCATAGCAGTGGCTTGCTCATCATTTGCGGCCACATAATCAAGGCCTCTGGCGTCATCACTTTTAGTTGAAAGATGGTCGTTTTGGACCACTTTAGCCCCTGTAGGTTGTAGGTCGTGCATGGGGATGTCGGATGGGTCCCCCAAGTCATCAGGTGTCGAAGAGTGTTAGATGTTTGAGTTGGAATTATTAGATAGGATAAATGTTATGTGCTTCATTTTATCCAGCAAAGAGGAGGTGTGTGTAAGCGGTTAGTTGCGTTCATTGTCATAGGGTGTGCGAGACTTCAGGATGGTCATCGGGGGAGTAACCTTGGATATGGTCAGCGGTTTACGAACAGCCACATGGGCGGGAGCATTGGTAGTTTTGGGACCAGGGGTCAAAACTCCCTTGCCCATAGTAAATGTCTTCGAATGAGAGGAGGATGGATTGGTTAGTGGAGCTAGAGGTTTAGGTCTTGTTGGTTCGTGTTGTGTGGTTGTATCATTGTTATCTTCGGTAAGACCATATATGGAACTGAATCTGGAGCCCTTAACAATGGATTCAGATTTTTTAGCATGTTGTTCAGTTGAGGTATGAGAAGGTTTGCGTGGGCGACGTTCAACCATCATCCATGGCCCATACAATTATTCTTTATCAGTCGATAGTTCCTTTGGTGGAGTAGGTGTCACGGTTGGTGGAGGTGTCACGGTTTGTTTGTTGATATTGGTCGACGGGCACATCTCCGAGCCATGCCCATATTTTTCGCATATAAAGCAAATATGGGGAAGAGCTTCATATTTAACGATTTGTACCCGTTCGCTGATAAGAATCTTGGAGATCAAAGGCTTATTTATGTCTAAGGTGATAGCCATTCTAGCAAAGCGGCCTCGACGTCCGCTATCAGTTTGATAATCAATTCGCGCAACAGGATCAATACACTCGCAAATTTCAATGATAAGACTTCTTTTGTAGAGTGTAACTGGGAAACCAGGGAGACAGATCCAAGCTGTTACTTCGTTGGGTTGGGGTTGGGTTGTGGAGAAATCAGGTGACCATGGTTCGATAGTCAAGTAGTGTCCAAAGACTGTCCAAGGGCCCTCTGCTAGGGTTTAAGGTAATCAGTACGTGTACGGAACGTTACAAGGAAGTAATTGTTCTCAATGTACATTAATTTAATCAGTTGGGTTGGTTTCCACATATCATATATCTGGGTACGTAGAGTGTTATAGCCAATTCTACGTCCAAGAAGTTTAATGATGATTGTCAGATCAAAGGATTTCTTCGCAAGAGCCTGGTTTCGACTCTAGAAGTTTATGGGGATCCACGCCTCGCATAACATCTCCTTGCAAGTCAAGATCTTCGTCGTCAGCTATCTCATTTTCCTCTGGGATGGTGTAAACTTTGTCCTTCATGAGGGTATCTTTGTAGGATATCGACTTGGTGTGGCAGGTGGAGCAGTTGTGGCATTAGGGTTTTCAGTAGGGTTTGGTTGATCAGTGGAGGTTGAGGGTAACAGATTGAGTGGTTTCCATGGCAACATCCTCCGAAGGAGGAGAAGAACCACTTGCTTCTGGAGGTTCTTTGCTGTGGCGACGGAGCTTTTTTGAGGAACGATCATTGGTGGCTACCACAAGATCGGCGGCAGGGTTAAGGAAAGTTTGCATATTAGGGCTTTTAATCATATGTTTTTTTTAAAAAAATTGGAACGACATAGAAAAGATTAGCATAGCCCCTGCACAAGGATGACATGCACAAATCGAGAAAATTATGTATATTATTTTTTCTTTTACATTTTTACTAGGATTTTTTCCAGGTTAATTGCCGTATAAAATTTGGAGTAAACTATAAAAAATATATATATAGTTTTAAAACTAACGTTTTAATCATTAATGTGATTGATTTATAATAAATTGGTCACTCGACGTTAATATTAATTAATGTGACTGATGGAAAGTTTATGTGATGCGTTAACCGCTAACCTGACAACGTCAATTGCCACGTTAGAGAGCCCATTTAGATTGATCAATCATCTCTTCAACTGTAAATAAAGGAAACCAAATCCCTAATATCTAATTTACCATATTTGTGTTTCATCATCCCTTTTGCAAAGAATTTCTAAAGTAAAACTAAGAAATCAAACGTTTACGATGAAGATGGAAGACCTCATGGACGTGCCACTTTGTAACTGTGAACACCCAACTAAGGTGATCACTGCTTGGACGAACGACAATTGTGGGAGGAGGTTCTTTGGTCGCTGAAATTATTGGAGAAGGATGACCAAAAAATGACATTTTTTTTATTGGGAGAAAATTGTGGGAAGAGTTTTCATGATAGAGTTGCTAAAAAAACTGAGAGACATGGAGAGGAGAATGAGAAATGATAAGATTTTTGGAATATTCTGCTTTGGTTTTATGTCTTTACAAGCTTTCGGTTAGCAAGTGAAAAATTTTGCTGTCAGTGAAATCACGCTTTGGATGGATTAAAGTTTTTTTTTAATCGAAGAATACATTTTGTTGAAAAATAATGCTTTCCTGTTGAATGGTGGATTGTATGGATTTTCAAGCAATCAGTATGCTTAGGGTGTTATGAAGCTTCTTGTAATGGTGAATTTAACAGGTTCTTATGTTCTCTTTTTTAATCCTATTGGTAATTATGAAATGAATTTTTTTGTATTAAACTACAAGAATAATCGAATTAACTTCAAATGAAATGAAAATAAGAAAAGCGATAATCAAATTAACTTCAAAATCAATTGTTCAAAAATTGATTTGAATGCAAATTTGCATTAGTTTAATATCACATTAAGTCTAAGTTGATACAATTCAAAATCAACTATAAAACCTATACATAATACCAT
The DNA here is from genome assembly GCF_006381635.1 of Hibiscus syriacus. Taxonomy (NCBI): domain Eukaryota; kingdom Viridiplantae; phylum Streptophyta; class Magnoliopsida; order Malvales; family Malvaceae; genus Hibiscus; species Hibiscus syriacus. The sequence continues at coordinate 1,175,105 of NW_024062657.1, forward strand.
ACCATTATATGGACAAAAGAATGACTTAGTATGATTTAAACACCCAAAATAGGGGTGCTCGGGTCCTATAAAATCCCTTGTAATCAACACAAAAAGGGGATCACAAGATTTTCACTAAAAATTACACAAAAAAATACGAGGAAGGGAGGCAAAAAATACATGTGGAAAATATAGGGGTGGATACCGGGTTCATTCGACGAAAATACGAGAGGAAAAATCGAGGGAGATCAAAACAGTTTCGAAATCAGCATAGTACCAAAAACCCAAAAAAATTGAGGAAAAAGAACGAGAGCCTACCTTTTTCATTGGTCGTCGGGAACTTAAGGGTCGTCGGAGGTTGAGTCACCCAAGGGCGTTGGTGTTTGGTCCCCAATTGCATTGATCGTTGGAGAGTATTCAGTGGGTTACAGAGAGCTTATTTCTCTCTTTTTAATTTTGGGTTTAAGTTCTGCGTGAATTAGACTCAAATGTTTTGATATGTTTCCATTTCTTTTGTATCGGGAGAATTGCTTGCTTGGTCACTTGGCATTTGATGAGTTATGTTAACTTTACTTTTCCTTTAAGTCTGACACTATATTATGCATATAATCCATTTTGGTCCTTGTTTCAGATTTCTGTATCTTTTGGATTTGGCCCCGTTTTTTCATGCGTGTCCTTTCTTAGTAATCGATCACTTGTTTTACCTTATTTTGTTTATTTTACATTTGTTTAAATGTTGGTCTTGTTTAATATCATGAACTAACGACATTTCCGATGTTCCTTTTTTATAATATTTGCATAATGATCAATTATTGCTTATTTAATATATTCCATTTATAAGGATTTACGTACTGCTTACATTTATAATATATGTATTCTGTGTTCGTATAAATTATGTAATATATTTTTATTTTATTTTATTTTCCCTCTTGATTTTTTTATTTATCATTTATTATTTATTATTATTATTTTTCTTTTCATTCTTATGTTTTTTTGTTTGATTTATTTAAATATTTATTTATTCTTTTTTATCTAACATTTTCGACACTTTTTAGAAAAATATTAATCAATCAAAGGTAAGCAATTCGAATCGAGTTTTAAATTTTAATTTTAATTTTTAATTTTAATTTTTAATTTTCACAATTAAAGACAATCGACAAATTAATTGGTACCAAAAGGGCGGTTCAAGGGTGCTAATCCTTCCTTGACCGTAACCGACTCCCGAACCCGATTCATTTCTGGTACGACGCAGATCAGGTAAGAAATAGGGTATCCGATCAACCCATTTGTTTTAAAATAAATGATCGGTGGCGACTCTAACCCAATCAATCCAAGTCGAAGCCCAATTCCGGGGTTCAACCGAAAGACGGTTCCGACAGGCTGCCGACTCTGCTGGAGACAAGTAAGTGAGTCAGGCCGAAATTAATTTTCGGTTGTCTTTTTATGTGAAAATGGTAAATTTAAATTTAAATTTAAATTTATTTATTCGATTCCAATTATTTACCTTTGATTATTTTTCAAATAAATAGTTGTACTAACGTTTTGTAATGATTACAGATTTTTCAAAGTTTTCATCTCTAGCTCTATGCCCGAGCTTCGAACCCGTTTTAAGTAGGGGTGAAAACGACGCATTCGTGTGAATTTATTCACCGCATATGCCTAGCAATTATCCTTCGGGATTCATATACCTTATGTCTTCGTGTGAATTTATTCTCCGCATAGACATAAGGGAATGTGTCCTCTCGAGTTTAACTTAGTCCACACAAGCCTGTGATGGGTTTAGGACTAAGGGTCTGGTAAACCCAAGGGGGCACCGGCAAGGAGAACTCGGGTACCATTTTTTAGAACCTAAACCGGGAGACTATGGAGGATTCGCTCCCACCCCAAAACCTCATTCCAAACCCTAGGCTACTTTGTTTCCGGCTTTATTTTCTATTCAAAGTATGCGAACTAGACAAATATGCGGTTAGGATTTGTTTGAAATTAGCATGCGGGATAGAGATCATGTATGGGTAGGAATTAAAGCATGTGGGGTAAACATCATGTGGGGTATGACTTTTATTTTTTCATGATTATTTTTTATTATTTTCACCTCACTAACTCTTTTCATTTTTTTTATTTTATTTTCATCACTTGCATCATTTAAAAGAGGTGTTGATCCACAAAAAACGTGTTTGCTAAACATGAATAATCTGCATTAATGGATAAAGGGGTTGTAATACAAGAGATGAAAATGCAGAGGATAGTCTACAAGGAGACTATGTGTCGCATTTAATCCAAAAGACGTGGTGCTCATAATTGAAGAGTATATCACTATACTGCACTATAAAGGACTCAATAAACGGGGTCTACATCAAGCACAATGAAAGTCTATCATTGAATAACTGACTGGCAGAAGTTGCAGGGGCAAGATGAAGACCACTGATCTTAGGAGTCACTTCAAAGATGACAATGGCAAAACGATAACTGAAATTGGAGACCATTACTGACGAATTCAAGAAACAGACAAATGGACTCCACATAGTTCCTATCAATTAAGGGCTCCAATGACGTATTCGTTGGGAACAGGCTCAACAAAAGATAAATGCCAGAGGTGCAGTGCTTCGAGACTTTTTTTGGGGGCAAACAACTCGTCATTTGCACGGTTCATACAGAGAAGCCAGAGCGGTTCGACAGGTTATTCAACCGGTGACGGATGAAGGCGGAAGACTAGTCAACATGTCAGAAGCTGCCAGAATATTTTTGTCTCTTAAAAGATAAAACACTTTTGTCCCCAATAAGGGTTATTCAGAATAACAGGCACATTTTTTGGATCAATGCCTCGGACATTTCATGCATCATGCATTTAGACATTTGGCATCTTGTTATTTTCTTTGCATTCACATTAACTAACATATACATGTCTCATCAAAAGGAGAAAATACTGGATACACCACCTCAAGCGTTGGACACACTCCATCCGCATAACACCCACCTAAAAAAGAAGAAGATAGAAGCAAGAATGGAGAAAATCGAGGAGAACATGGCAAAAGTGCAGAAAGAACTTGAAGACAAGATAAACCAGAGTACTCTGAGTACTCTGAATATAATCATGAAGAACCAAGAGTCTTTGGTTGATCAGATCGTTGCCAAGTTAGTTGGCCTACAACAGACTAGTGCGCCTGGGGCAGGTTCACCGGAAGGGGTAACTATACAACCTACCCCGCAGGTGGTTATCTCACCTGAAATCTTACTAGAACTTCGAGGGGACTCATCTGCTGCAAAAGCGAAGCCCTCGTCCTCTGTATTTAACCCTAAGAACAATCCAGGTTATAACCATGTATCAGATTTGGATGAAGAGGACAAAGCAAAGAAGATGGAGGAAAAATCAAACAATTGGAGGACCAAATGAAGGTACTCAAAGGATACCATGACTACTATGAACTCGATGCCACAGAACTCAGTCTAGTCCCAGACTTAGTTTTTCCTCTGAAATTCAAGTCCCCTGAATTCGAGAAGTTTGATGGGAACAGTTGTCCATCCGCTTACATCACTATGTTATGTCGAAAGATGACAGGATATGGAGGAAACGACCAACTTCTGATCCACTGCTTCCAGGAGAGTCTATCGGGCTCAGCCATTCAGTGGTACAACCAGTTAAGCCGATCAAATATCAAGACCTGGAAGGACCTGGCCAAGTCATTTCTGGAACAATACAAGCATATCAATGACATAAGGCTAGATCGAGTTATGCTACAAAGCATAGAAAATAAGCATAACGAGAGTTTCAGGAAATACACACAAAAATGGAGAGATTTGGCTGTGCAAGTTCATTCACCGTTGGATGAAAAGGAAACCCGAAAGCTCTTCGTGCAGACCCTGAAGGTTCCATACTTCGGCCACCTGGTTGCGATCACATCAGGAAGCTTTTCTGACTTGGTTATGGCTGGAGAAATGATTGAGTCGGCCATAAATCAAGGCAAAATTAAGGTGGGGAGGCCAGTAGGAAACCTCCTATACGAGAGCGGGATGGAGAGATTAACAACATCAACCATGCCAGTAAAGGTGTTACGATCTCCAAATCAAAATCAACTACAGCTGTACCGTCAGGTACTTCTAAACAAGATTCCAGAGAACGAAAGAGGGAAAGGGAACATTTCGACCCTATTCCCATGACATACAAAGAGCTTTACCATCAACTTCTTGACACCCATATAGTGTCACCATACCCGGTGGAACCCATGAAGCCCCCATACCCCAAGTGGTATGATGAGAATGCACATTGTGAATATCATGGCAGTGTCCAAGGGCACACAATTGAGAACTGTTACACATTCAAGAGAGTCATACAGAAGATGCGTAACCAGAACAGGATCGACTTCAACAACTTGGGGGCATCCAAGTGAAGAAGACCATTTCATCATTTGAGACATTTTGTTTGAATTTGTTTTTTTTTTCTTTCTCAATTTTGTGTAAGGACATTCGAATAAATTTATGTTACTTTAAAGATGTTAAGCAATAAATCATATTTGCAAACTGGCAATTCTTTGAATATCATTTGAATTAAGAAACTCTGTAAATGATTCAAAGTTACGGGTATTTAACAAAGTAACATGATTTAAAACAAGGACCTTGACCTTACCCAGAATATATCCTCAAACATCGTACCCTGCTCTTGCAATTAACCAATATAACATTTTCCTTTCATAAGGTGCGGACAACATGGGGCATCCTTTTGTATATGAGATTACTATACTTTTTATTTAAGACGTTCAGTGATGATAAAGATCTTCACAGATGGAATAAGTCGAGCAGGTGAATCTAGTTTAGGTCAGTTGCTTGGAAATTGAACTCTAAAGATGAGATTCCTTAACTTTAAAAAACACCTAGACTATAACAGGTTCTTCTTGACAATCTTAAGAAATTAAATCCGCAAAAACTGAGCTATTCCGCTAAGGCAATTGGTTATAGAGGAAACTCGAAAGCCCTGGCTTTATGAATAAATTGCGTTCAAACCATGACATTGCTCGGACACTTGGCAACTCGGTGTTTGCTCCACTACTATTGTCAGGCTGAAGACTTTGTGATGAGATGAACCCTTCAGTTAACTTGATAAAACTGATTATAATATTAAGTTGTCCCTCTAAAGCAATTGGTTAAACTCCTCGGCTTTATGGATTCAGCTAGCCAGATAACGGCAAGTTAAATCAAATTTATCTAAGCGAGGAATTTTTGGTAATAATAGACTAAGGGAGTTAAGAAACACCTCTTATAGTCAATTTCACACGAGCACTCAAGAGTTTCATCTTTAGACCAATATTTTTGCACTACCTTTGTTAGAGGAGCTTACAAAACTTGAACAAATGGAGGATTTTAGAGAACTGAAATAGAAGGTCTAGTAATCGATAATGCTAGTTGCGTCATTTTGTCCGCATCCGACTAAAATGCCAAAGCATGTTGTGATATTTAAAAAATGACATTTTGGGTTACGAAAACCTTAGAAAAGAGGCCAACCTAAGGCTAACTCATCCATTTGAACATTTGTCAAAGAGCTGTAACTCGAAAAGCATTAAAAGAGCTCTTGATTCATTTGATATTCTTTGAACTCACGTTTACAATTTGATTCAATTGCGAACAATATTTTACAGCATTTTTATCATTTTCCCTCCTAACACAAGAAAAAGGAGGAAAAACATTTTCAAATAGAACAGTCTCAGATATGAAAGGTCCGTAAAGCCAAAGCTCGAAAAGATAATGGGACACGATCGATTCCAAGGACCAGATTGGCAGACAAAGCACGAGACTCCATCCAGGAGATAACACATAATTCATTCATGTTGCATGCATCCTAGACATACTTAGGTGCATCACACTCATCATTTTAGCATACATGAATTTTTATAGCTTTTAGAGTCAAGTTTCGACTACAGGATGAAAGATACTCGATTCGCAAGCGCCTTTAAAGAACGATGGTGGTTGCTTAACTCAACAGTGAGAAATTACACCTCAACCGAATTGACATATGTACATATCTTAATGTCAACTTCAGATGAGTTCGAGAACCAGTTCAGAACAAATCCAGTTCGGCTCAACTCAACAACGAACAACATATTTCAAGTTAATGTCATCAAGCCAGATTTCAATTCCACGACGGAAGATATTCGGATGACAGAATTCATCAGTGGGCTTTCCCGTAAAAGGGGAGTCATTCAAAGATCGTCTCATTTGGTTCAGACTCGCTCAGAGGAACCACCTGAAGAATTATGATCGGCTTAGACCTTTTAAGGGAAGCCATTTTTTAAAGATAACATTTGCAGTATAAATCAAGACTAGAAGGGTTATTTGCCAACAAAGACCTTCGAGTTCGATTACGCTCAGCTCCAAGGTGTATCATTTGTAGCATAGCTTAAGTTGAGAAGGGCTATCTACCAAAGACCCTCAAGTTCGATTACACTCAGCTTCGAGGGCACATCATTTACAATATAACTCAAGGCTAGAAGGGTTATCTGTCACCAAAAGACTTTCGAGTTCGACTACGCTCAGCTCCAAGGCACATCATTTGTAGCATAGCTTAAGTCGAGAAGAGCTATCTGCCAAAGACCCTCGAGTTCGATTACACTCGGCTTCGAGGGCACATCATTTACAACATAACTCAAGGCTAGAAGGGTTATCTGTCACCAAAGACCTTCAAGTTCTACTACGCTCAGCTCCAAGGCATATCATTTTGCAGCATAACTTAAGTCGAGAAGGGTTATCTGCTAACCAAAGACCTTCGAGTTCGACTACGCTCAGCTCCAAGGCACATAATTTACAGCATAGCTTAAGTCGAGAAGGGTTATCTGCCAAAGACCCTCGAGTTCGACTGCGCTCAGCTTCGAGGGTACATTATTTACAACATAACTCAAGGCTAGAAGGGTTATCTGTCACCAAAGAACTTCGATTTTGACTAACATCTCTAAGGCACATCATTTGCAGTATAGCTTAAGTCGAGAAGTGCTATCTGCCAACCGAAGACCTCCGGGTTTGATTACATTCAGCTAAAAGGCACATCAAATTTACAGCATGGCTCAAGGCAAGAATGACTATCTGTCAAAACTAATGAGTTTGATTCCATTCAGCTCGATGACACATCAACCGCAGGGTAGCTGCAAGAAATTACTTTCCGGTCAAAATTTTTACACCAAACCTTCAGGTCAAGTTTCACCTTCACGACAAAGTATCTTGGGCCAGAATACGATCCAGGAGCTACTTTCTAATACTCTGAGTTTAATTTCAACTTCACGACGAAGGATTTTGCACTCATAAGTTTTCAGTTCAACTAAACCTCACGGCGAGGGAGTCATTTCATATTGACAAACCAGTCTTGACATCGAATTTAAACTCTACAACGGAGGATATTCGATGGAAGTTAACCCCTATATGGATGGTGTTAAACTTGGGTACATTCAGGTTAAACGAAAAGTGTGTCTTTTAATCTTTGCCCTATCCCCGTTACACGACTATGGGCAAAGAGAGGCAGCTGTCGACACATTTTTCTGACCGGAATAGATTTATATGTTATATGTACATTATATATATATTATTCTTATTAAACTAACACATTTACATTTGTTTTCATGTCAGATCCAAAATCAGATTACAAGACCAATCTGCTGGCCCAGACCACGGCCCAACAAGCACCACACGCTCAACATGCATCCCGTTTGCTCCGCACGTCTCACCCCAACGACCCGCATCCACGCCGATTTCCTCAGGAACAGTCCAACACACCAACAAACATGAAGCATTAGTGTTTTAGTAGGATTTAAACACCCAAAATAGGGGTGCTCGGGCCCTATAAAATCCCTTGTAATCAACACAAAAAGGGGATTACAAGATTTTCACTAGAAATTACACGAAAAAATATGATGAAGGAAAAAAATACATGCGGAAAATACAGGGATGGATACTGGGTTCATTCGACGAAAATACGAGAGGAAAAATCGAGGGAGATCAAAACAGTTTCGAAATCAGCATAGTACCAAAAACCCAAAAAAATTGAGGAAAAAGAATGAGAGCCTAACTTTTTCATTGGTCGTCGGGAACTTAAGGGTCGTCGGAGGTTGAGTCACCCAAGGGCGTTGGTGTTTGGTCCCTAATTGCGTTGATCGTTGGAGAGTATCCGGTGGGTTGCAGAGAGCTTATTTCTCTCTTTTTAATTTTGGGTTTAAGTTCTGCGTGAATCAGACTCAAATGTTTTGATATGTTCCATTTCTTTTGTATTGGGGGAATTGCTTGCTTGGTCACTTGGCATTTGATGAGGTATGTTAACTTTACTTTTCCTTTAAGTCTTACACTATATTATGCATATAATCCATTTTGGTCCTTGTTTCAGATTTCTACATCTTTTGGATTTGGCCCCGTTTTTTCATGTGTGTCCTTTCTTAGTCATTGATCACTTGTTTTACCCTATTTTGTTTATTTTACATTTGTTTAAATGTTGGTCTTGTTTAATATCATGAACTAACTACATTTCCGATGTTCCTTTTTTATAATATTTGCATAATGATCAATTATTGCTTATTTAATATATTCCATTTATAAGGATTTACGTACTGCTTACATTTATAATATATGTATTCTGCATTCGTATAAATTATGTAATATATTTTTATTTTATTTTATTTTATTTTCCCTCTTGATTTTTTTATTTATCGTTTTTTTATTTATTATTATTTTTTCTTTTCATTCTTATGTTTTTTTTGTTTGATTTATTTAAATATTTATTTATTGTTTTTTATCTAACATTTTCGACACTTTTTAGAAAAATTTCAACCGATCAAAGGTAAGCAATTCGAATCGAGTTTTAAATTTTAATTTTAATTTTTAATTTTCGAAATTAAAGACAATCGACAAATTAATTGGTACCGAAAGGACGGTTCAAGGGTGCTAATCCTTCCTTGACCGTAACCGACTCCCGAACCCGATACATTTCTGGTACGACGCAGATCAGGTAAGAAATAGGGTATCCGATCAACCTATTTGTTTTAAAATAAATGATCGGTGGTGACTCTAACCCAATCAATCAAAGTCGAAACCCAATTCCGGGGTCCAACCGAAAGACGGTTCCGACAACATGTATATGACAAAAAAGGAAAGTTCATACACAAAATATAAAAGTTCTATCATCACTTAGTTTTACTTCAATCCTTTGCTATAATTTGTGATTCTTGAGTGGAAAGGTTAGAAACATAAGATTCATGATTGGCTGGCATCGAACGTATTGTTTTAAGTAGTGGAATCATGTAACATACTATTGTAGATTGATTAAGTGGTTACATCCTCATTCTAGGTAATTTTTACCTCAAATTGTTGTTTTTCGTTGGGAGTTCATTCGAAGGGGCATCGAGAGAGCAGCATGCATTAATTGAGTTGGAAGATAGGACAGCCAGATTAAAAGGAGAGAAGAAAACTTTAAGAAACAGTTTTAACTACTTGTCCACTGCATCAGCTGTGAAGGATGTGTTTCCCTCTTCATGACGCTGGATTTAAGTAATTTTAGGCAAATGGTGAATATGCGACCAAGGGAAATTTGCTAGGATTTGTGACCTCATGGAAAGGGATGACAGGTGGGTATGCAACTGACGGCAGTGACATCAGCAATGGTGGTCGAGGACAACGATAACGAAAATGGCGACCGACAAAAGAGTTGGATGATCTGGATTTAAGAATCTTATGTTTGATATTTCTGAAACATTTAAGCTTTTTTTAAATAATATTAATATTTTTAAGTTAATTTTAAAAAATAAAATTTCAAAAAGAATATATAAATGTGACACATGTCATTTAATTTTTTTTAACAGTCGTTACTGTATAGGTACCTAAAAGTGCAATGAAAAAAATGTTAGACATATTTTTAATGAACAATTCTTTAGAAATCTAAAATTAATTTAAGGTATAGTTTAGGCAATTAGTTTTGCATTATGCCTAAAACAAAAGAATACTTAGCACGATATTAACACCTTTGATATTTAAATATTTCATAAGTTTACCTTTGACAAGACAAATAAATTTGGAATATATTGCGAGTAGGGTGGCTTTATAGTAGCATGTTAGACAAAATTGTTAATCCAAGATAAAAATAATAATAATAATAATAATAATAATAATAAATATTATTATATAATCGAATGAAACAAAATAAATAAAATTTAAAGTAGAGGCAAGAAATTGGTTTACTCATATTTAGACAATGAATAGGATGAGTAGAGTATGATAAACCGAAGAAAGATTTTTGTTGAGGCATGTATGAACAGTTTCCTTAAGACGGATTCGTCCTCTCCTCGATGCTTTGAGTAACTTTGGACGTCGGTCTCCCAGGATACAACAACAAATTATCGCAACAGTAAGCACAACCGTAGTGATCAGTCGAACACAATCTTGCATTTATCTATCACTTGAAAGAATTGATTTGAAAGGAATTTTCTAAGTGATTTCCTAATTCAACTTTGTGAGTTGTGTCTCAAAGTTGTCTCTCAAAGTTGTGTCTAAGATTGTGCCTCAACTAACCTATATGTAGGGAAGAGGAAATTAATCAAAAGATTATGACCTTTTGATGAAGAGATTTGTTGAAAAGCTAATAGGTATAATTGATTTGATGCAATTTTATACCAAATAATAAGTTTGTTTACCGAATGACATAACTTATTATTAAAAGACATCAATTTTATTCAATTATTTATTAATTTTTCCAACAATCCCCCACTTGAATGAAATTGATGATTTCAAACACTGACTCGATATGGAGATAGATTCTACATTCGATATTTGCATATGATGGGTAGGCATCACCCTTTAAACCTTCCCTTGTGAAAATATGTTTACCTTACTAGCTGTCCAGTAGACTTGATGTCCTTGAACTGTCCTGCCATTGGTGTAAGCAATGACATATCTCACACAAATATCTCACTAATAAGAATTTGGTTCTCATGGTTATGTCCATATAGCCGTGAACATCTCTTGGTTCTGCAAGAGTTTAGAGAACTATGCCCCAATAGTCCCTTTGAAGCGGATCCACTTCACTCTCACATAGGTGACTTATGTTGTTCGGTTCACCGAAACACATAGTGGTCATTAAAAGCATTGCTTAACCTCTCCACATTTTAGTCACTGTTTTTATCATAGGAATGGACTTAGGGATAAGAACCCCACATTGACCTCACAAGGTCTATGCAAGTAGGTTGTCCCATTGAACTTAGATCGTGGGATCTCTAGTCAACTAAGTTGGGTTTTTCTTCATATAGCGCCTTAAATATTAATGGGCTTTAGTCACATTCCTTTCGATGTTTATCAACTTAATCTCAATTCAACTCATTGTTTAGCGGTTCCACAATGTTATCTTTTGATCTTACAAAATCAATATAGATAACTCTAGTTGAGATCAATTGTTTAATGATATTATGTCGACGACGTATGTGTCTCGACTTACCATTATACTTATACAAGGCACCCCCACACTTTGATTTAGTTGTAGGAAAATTTTCTACATTTCCATAACTCATATGGTGTCTCGCCTTTTTTCTTGTAAGTTACCTTATTTAAAGGTAATTTACTGATAAAATAGTTTCTTCCACATGTTCTATGACAACTCAGAACATGGTCAAATGTCATTCATAATTCTTTAGCAATCTTATGGACAATATACACTTCATATAGTGTATCTGACAATCCATTCAAGATGTAATTCCGACATAGAAACTTAGAATGCTTTCAAGATTTAATGACAGCAATGTCTATCTCATCCTTTCTATGAATAGGAGGATCATCCTATATTTGACCATATTCAGCTAAGTCTTGAAATTCTATCCATGAATTTCATATGTTTCTCGTTATGGCTCACAACCACTTACATCGTTGAATTTTATTCAAAGTCTGAATAGGAATCAACATTTCAAATCACGAGTTAGGTGAATCAGTGGGGTTACCATTGTTTTATTTAAAACACGTAGCCAGAATTTGTAAATATTCCAACAATAAATTTAAAGTTAATTCAATATATTTTACCATTTGTTTCTGTTGAACGACAAAATTTAATTAGAAATTAAAATCCTAAAACAAAATTTGTAACAATGTTGTTACCTCTAAACGATTTATGTTATTAACAATAAATCAAATAAATTTTGTTCAACAACAGGCTTAAAATCCTGAAATAGAATTATAGGTCTGATTTTTGTTCACAGACATATCATAATTCATTTCGGTATCTTATTTATCACAACAAATTTTAGTCAAAACTAAAATCCAACAATTAAGTGATTTCTATTAAAAAGCGAAAATTTAGTAAAATTAAAATCTTGAAATATAAATTCATAATCAACAATATTTTTGTTGAATTCCATAAACGTCAGGATTTGGTAAAACTAAAATCCGAAACAAAACTAACTTTTGTTAGACAACGAGATTAAAACCCAAAAGAGAACCATTTTCTGTTGAACGATGAGAATTTAATAAATTAATTCTCGAAACAGAACTAATTTCTGTTGAACGGTGGGAATTCAATAAACTAAAGTCTGAACATAAGCACAATATTTAACACAAAATATTAATGAAAATGAAATACTGAAGATATCATTTACCGATTAATTTCTTAATCGTAGTCATTTGAACCAACATGTGGTTTAAAGTTCACCCCCGTAAGTCAAGAATCCATAAGCTTCATATTTGAATTTCTTTATCAACATTGTGTCTTCCTTATCACACTTATCACATGGTAATTCTACATCAAAAACTTGCAGACAAATTAACATAGTGTTAGGTATGGCTCATAAATATACCAGTAAAGAGGACAGGAGATGTAACCTAGACCTAAAAAATTCATTGAATAAAAACTTCTAGCGCCGTCTAGGCACCGAGGACGTAAGCACATTGCCGAACCTCGTAAAATTCTCGTGTTCTTTTGTTTTCTTTACCCGTTTTCGTCAACAATTGGTATCAGATGTCAGGAGCAAAATTCGAAGTCGCGAAATTCGATGGTCAGGGTAACTTCGGATTATGGCAAACGAGGGTGAAGGATCTATTGGCGCAGCAAGGGATCTTGAAGGCTTTGCGATCTACAAAGCCGGCGTCGATGGATGAGGAAGATTGGGAAGAATTGCAGCAGCGAGCGGCAGGAACCATATGATTATGCTTGGCGGACGAGGTCATGTATCACGTCATGCATCTATCGTCTCCATACGAAATTTGGAGGAAGTTGGAAAGTCAGTTTATGTCCAAATCCTTAACGACAAAACTGTATCTGAAGCAGCGGCTGTATGGGCTGAAGATGCAGGACGATCACGATTTGGCGCAACACGTGAATGTCTTCAATCAAATCGTTTCTGATCTGGCTCGGCTTGATGTGAAAATAGAGGATGAAGACAGAGCGATGATTCTGTTGTGTTCGTTGCCTCCCTCTTACGAACACATGGTGACTACTCTTACATATGAGAAAGAGACTATCAATGTTGAGGAGATTACTGCAGCCTTGTTGGCTCACAACCAGCAGAAGCAGAATGCAGGGGAAAGCTCTCAAGCCGATAGCTTATATGTCAAGGGTAATCGAGATCGTGGACGGAAGCCAGAGAAGGCAGGGTCCGGGAAGCGGAATTCCAGATCCAAATCCAGGGATAAGAAGACGATTCACTATTACAAGTGCAAGGAGGCGGGACATATGAAGCGAGACTGTCCGAAGTTGAAAAAGCAGACTGATGAGAAGCGTGATGGCTCATCTAAGTCTATGAACGTGGTCGAGGATGATAATTCTGATTGCAGTGAGGGTGATATGCTTTCTATTTCAACGACACAATTGACGGATGCTTGGATTCTTGATTCTGGATGTTCTTATCACATCACGCCAAATAGGGAATGGTTTTCGACATACAGGCCGGTTAATTCTGGTTCGGTTTATTTGGGTGATGATCGATGTTGCAATATTGTTGGTATTGGTGATGTCAGAATTAAGATGCACGATGGCTCCGTTCGGACGTTGAGTGGTGTTCGACATATCCCAGACTTGAAGAAGAATTTGATTTCCTTGGGCACTTTGCACAAGAATGGTTTTATCCCTAAGGCTGACGAGGATAGGGAAACCATTCGGATTGTTAAAGGAGCATTGACTGTGATGAAAGGCAAGATAACTGCAGGGAATATCTACAGATTGTTAGGGAGTACCGTTGCAGGTGGAGTTCACTCTGTTGAGTCCTGTGATGATACGACAAAATTGTGGCATATGCGCCTTGCTCATCTTAGTGAACGTGGTATGGCAGAATTACACAAGAGAAACTTGTTGCATGGTGTCAAAAGCTGTAAGCTCGACTTTTGCAAGTATTGTGTTCTTGGTAAACAGACTAAAGTCCGTTTCAAGACTGCGAAGCACACAACTCAAGGGATTCTTGATTATGTGCATTCTGATGTATGGGGGCCTTCCACGACATCGTCTTTGGGTGGATCTAGGTACTATGTTACTTTTATTGATGATTTTTCACGGAAAGTTTGGGTGTATTTTTTGAAACAGAAATCTGAAGTTTTTGAGAAGTTCAAGCTGTGGAAAGCTGAGGTAGAAAACCAAACAGGACGAAAAATCAAGTGTTTGCGGTCTAACAATGGTACGGAGTACACAGATTCACAGTTCCTACAATTCTGTAAGGAGCATGGGATTCAGAGGCATTTTACAGTGCGCAAGACACCACAACAGAATGGTGTTGCGGAACGAATGAACAGGTCGTTGAATGAAAGAGCCAGATGTTTGCGGTTGAATGCGGGGCTTCCCAAACACTTCTGGGCTGAGGCTGTTAACATGGCGTGTTACCTTATCAACAGATTGCCAAGGGCATCGCTGGCTGGGAAAGTTGCAGAAGAGGTATGGACTGGTCATGATGTTAGTTTTGATAACTTACGGATTTTTGGTTGTCCTGCTTATGTGCATGTACCTGCTGATGAGAGATTCAAACTTGATGCAAAATCGAAGGAGTGCATTTTTCTGGGTTACAAGAAAGGTGTCAAAGGATTCAAGTTCTGGGATCCAGTTGCGAAGAAAGTTGTGATTAGTAGAGATGTCGTTTTTGATGAACAATCCATGTTGCAGCAGAAGCAAGACACGACAGTGGTGGATTTCGAGCAGTTTCCAGTTGAGAAACCAAAAACTTCTCAACCGACTTCTGGTGGTTCCACTACGGATGATTTGCAGGATTATAGTCTCGCCAGAGACAGGGTGAGACGGACGAATATAAAGCCTCCGAACAGATTGGGTTTTGAAGACTTGGTATCTTTTGCACTTATTGTTAGCAGTGATGATCCGGTTACTTTTCATGATGCCGTTACTAGTCAGGAAAACGACAAGTGGATGGCAGCCATGGTTGAGGAGATGGAGTCTTTGAATCACAATCGCACATGGGAGTTAGTTCCCCTTCCTGAGGGTAAGAAGTCGATTGGTTGCAAATGGGTGTATAAGAAGAAACCAGTAGTAACAGAAAAAGAGGGGGAGAAGTTCAAGGCTCGTTTGGTAGCGAAGGGTTTTTCACAGCAGAAAGGAGTTGATTATGATGAAATCTTTTCTCCTATGGTCAGGCACACTTCAATCCGAGCAGTACTTGCATTGGTGGCTAGTTGGGATTTGCATTTAGAGCAGATGGATGTTAAAACTGCTTTTTTGCATGGTGATTTAGAGGAGCAGATCTACATGCGGCAACCTGAAGGTTTTACTCAACCTGGAAACGAGCATTTAGTTTGCAGATTGAAGAAATCTTTGTACGGGTTGAAACAGTCTCCGAGACAGTGGTATAAACGGTTTGACTCCTATATGATCAAGATTGGCTACAACCGATGTGAGTATGATTGTTGTCTATGTTAAGAGCCTTGATGATGGTTCTTTTATTTTTCTATTACTGTATGTTGATGATATGTTGATTGCTGCGAAGAACATGGATGATGTTATCGGATTGAAAACTTTATTGAGTCAGGAATTTGATATGAAAGATTTAGGTGCTGCAAAGAAAATTCTTGGAATGGAAATTTGCAGGGACAGAGACTCAAGAAAACTGCGGCTATCTCAACGGGGTTATGTTGAGAAAATGCTAGAAAGGTTTGCGATGAGCAGCGCGAAACCAGTTAGCACTCCATTGGCGAATCACTTTAAGCTCTCATCAGAACAGTGCCCCAAGACAGATAAGGAAGCTGAAGATATGGCAAAGGTTCCGTATTCTAATGCTGTTGGCTGCTTGATGTATGCGATGGTATGTACTCGTCCTGATTTAGCTCATGCTGTTAGTCAAGTTTGTAAGTACATGTCTAAACCTGGTAAGCAACATTGGGAAGCAGTCAAGTGGATCTTTCGGTACTTAAAGGGTACTGTGGGACATGGAATTGTTTTTGGGAGTCAGCGGGATAATCCTTTGGTTGTAGGATATGTGGATTCAGACTATGCAGGTGACTTGGATAATAGAAGATCTACGACAGGGTATGTCTTTACTCTTGGTGGAGGGCCTATTTGTTGGAAGTCTACTGTTCAATCTATTGTGGCTCTATCTACAACTGAAGCTGAGTACATGGCAGCGGCTGAAACTGCAAAAGAAGCTTTATGGCTTACTGGTTTACTGAAGGAGTTGGGTGTTCAACAAGGTGGAGTTCAGTTGCTTTGTGATAATCAAAGTGCTATTCACTTGGCTAAGAATCAGGTGTATCGTGCTAGAACTAAACATATTGATGTAAGGTTCCACAAGATCAGAGAGTTGGTTGCATCTGGAGAGGTTTTGTTTCAGAAGGTACATACTGATGAGAATGCCGCTGATATGTTCACTAAGCCAGTTACGACAGACAAGTTCAAGCATTGCTTGGACTTGTTGAATGTTTCGAGTTGTTAAAGAATCAAGGTAACCCAACCCACATTGAATTTTCCAAGAGGCAGGATATTCGCCAAGGTGGAGATTTGTTAGGTATGGCTCATAAATACACCAGTAAAGAGGACAGGAGATGGAGCGGAGTGAGCGAACATTAACTGTCCTTACAAAGAAAGTCTCGTTGTGGGGTTACAAATTATGTGGGTTGGGGGTGCGGGGGCGCAGCCCCCGCGGTACGGTACAGGGTTAATTTTGTAATTATGTACCAGGGTTTTCTATTATAAATAGAGATGTAACCTAGACCTAAAAAATTCATTGAATAAAAACTTCTAGCGCCGCCTAGGCACCGAGGATGTAAGCACATTGCCGAACCTCGTAAAATTCTCGTGTTCTTTTGTTTTCTTTACCCGTTTTCGTCAACACATAGAAATGCCTCATCACACATAAAGGTTAGTGGGAACTCAATATTGTGTCCAACTTGCTTTGAACACGTCAAACAACTTTTGGAATCAATTGGAATCGATTGAAAACTTTACTTTGGCACAGGTTCCTCATTTTGGTGGTTTTCCAATGATGCTTCATTAGTACATAGTTAGGATTAAACTCAAATAATCGATTTCCTCTCGGATTAAAAATAATTAAGAGATAATATGTCTTAAGATTGTTAGACAAAAGTGTTAATCCAAGATAATAATAATAATAATAAATATTATTATATAATATAACGAAACAAAATAAATAAAATTTAAAGTAGAGGCAAGAAGTTGGTTTACTCATATTTAGACAATGAATCGATGAGTAGAGTATGATAAACCGAAGAATGATTTTTGTTGAGGCCTGTATGAACAGTTTCTTTAAGACAGATTCGTCCTCTCCTCAGTGCTTTGAGTAACGTTGTACGTCGGTCTCCCATGATACAACAACAAACGATCACAATAGTAAGCACAACCGTAGTGATAAGTCGAACACAATCTTCCCTTTATCTATAACCGGAAAGAACTAATTTGAAATGAATTTTCTAAGTGATTTCCTAATTCAACTTTGTGAATTGTGTCTCAAAGTTGTCTCTCAAAGTTGTGTATAAGATTGTACCTCAACTAACCTATAAATAGAGGAGAGGAAATTAATCAAAAGGTTATAACCTTTTGATGAAGAGATTTGTTGAAAAACTAATAGGTATAATTGAATTGATGCAATTTTATACCAAATAATAAGTATGTTCACCAAATGACATAATTTATTATTAAAAGACATCAATTTTTTTCAATTATTTATTAATTTTTCCAACATAGCATTGATGAATATATGATTTAAACGTATTATTGTGTAGTTACATGATTACTACTGTATGGATACATGAAATGTTTGTCAAATCTCGTAAGAACATGAGAGGAGCCCATATCCACCACACGTTGATGTCATGGCCCATACTTAACCTAATATTTCAACCTCTAACATTTGTAATCCAACACCTACTTACATCAATCAAATAACAATTTATATTATGAAATTGGATCAAATAAATTGGACATTAAAGTTATGGGAGTTACCTAATTGCTTGCTCAATTATGAGGTTCACCTGCTTTTAGATATTTAGACATAATGGTCCATTAATATTTTGAGTTGCTTCATATATGCACAAAATTCTTCTTATCATCTTGATTCTAATCAAATAAGGATTGTCTTGTCCATTACTTTAAAAATGACTTTCACACAAATATAAAAAAATTAAAATTTTGAAAAGATATAAATCATTATCATTCATTAAGTTTATAAATAAGTTTTCAAATCACGAATTAAATAGGTATCTAATTTTTCCTTGTACTATCTTTACTAAAAGGAACATATTTTGAATTTTTAATAGAGAAAATAACCTCATTTTCCAAAAATGCCTTATAATATACGATTTTAACCAACTTTTTTTTTATTTTCCAAAATGACCAACTAAATCGCAATGCGATCGATAATTCGCAACGCGATCTCCGGTATCGCAAATCAGTTTCCAGATTCGCAATGCGAACTTCGACTATTGCAATGCGAACTTGGACTATCGCAATGCGAACTTGGACTATCGCAATGCGAATATGTAAATCGCAATGCGATAGTCGACTATCGCAATGCGATTATGTAAATCGCAATGGGATAGTCCAAGTTCGCATTGCGATAGTCGACTATCGCATTGCGATTTACATATTCGCATTGCGATAGTCCAAATTCGTTGCGATAGTCGAAGTTCGCGTTGTGATTTATTCCAAATTCGCAACGACTGCATTTGTTTCTTAAGAATTTTCTCTAAAAAGATAGTATTCGCGCGAACGTGTCGAAGACACGTATTACCACGACCACGACCACGACCACGACCCGACCCGACCCGACCCGACCCGACCTGAAACGAGACGAGACGGACGGCGGCAGCGCGCGAGAGTCCTCCTTGTTCTCTATCACTCAACTTGTTCTCTATCACTCAACAAGGAAGTGGGAAAGCCAAGCCTTAAATACCATTCCCAATAGTGTTTCCAATACTATGTGGGATTGAGCATTACCAACACTTATTTCCAATACAATGTGATTATTCAGGAAACAATTAACAATCATGCACCTTAAAACAACTGAATCAGAAACCAATTGCATTAGTATTATACGATTAAATATGTCATAATTAAAAGTCAATCTACAATCAATCGCGATTATTGCAATTTTAAGCAAAACATTAAAAAATAATATCACTATTTAAGGCTCAATCCCACATAGTATTGGGAACAAGTGTTGGTAATGCTCAATCCCACATAGTATTGGAAACACTATTGGGAATGGTATTTAAGGCTTGGCTTTCCCACTTCCTTGTTGAGTGATAGAGAACAAGGAGGACTCTCGCGCGCCGCCGCCGCCGCCGTCCGTCTCGTCTCGTCTCGTCTCAGGTCGGCTCATCTCGTCTCGGGTCGTGGTCGGGGTCGGGGTCGGGGTCGGGGTCGGGGTCGGGTCGTGGTCGTGGTAATACGTGTCTTCAACACGTCCGCGCGAATACTATCTTTTAGAGAAAATTATTAAGAAACAAATGCAGTCGTTGCGAATTTGGACTATCGCAATGCGAATATGTAAATCGCAATGCGATAGTCGACTATCGCATTGCGATTTACATGTTCGCATTGCGATAGTCCAAGTTCGCATTACGATAGTCGACTATCGCATTGCGATTTACATATTCGCATTGCGATAGTCGAAGTTCGCGTTGCAAATCTGGAAACTGATTTGCGATAGCGGAGATCGCGTTGCGAATTATCGATCGCATTGCGATTTAGTTGGTCATTTTGGCAAATCCAAAAAAAGTTGGTTAAAATCGTATATTATAAGGCATTTTTGGTCAATGAGGTTATTTTCTCTTTTTAATATCTGATTAAAAATAACTCCTAACGTAGAAATCCATACATAAAAAGACATCTCAACGTAGAAATTTTCAAATCCATAAAATCATCATATTCAAAATCAACTGCAATTTCTTATTCAAAATATCTTTTTATTACTATATATTTTTTAAAATTAAATCTAAAAAATAACTCTAAATACACGCATGAAGATCAAACATCGTCCTCAAAAATTTCTCTAACATATACAGCTAATTGTAATCGTACCCTTCAATATGAGACGTCTTCGGTTCATATCGAGGCTATACTTGTCTTGTACCCATCTCGAAAAGGGTAAACTACTCAAATGACCACATATGAGGTTGGTATCGATATGACCATCAGTTTCTCAATTTTGTCAATATTACCACATAACTATTTAAATATTTTCAATCAAGTCACCGGTCGTTAACCTTTGACAGAACTGTTGACGTGGTAGTTAACAAATTTGACATAATTATACATTTGGTCACAATTTTAATTTAATTCACAAAATTGACCCTCCAATCGAGAGGTGTCACGTTTCAATCGATTATTGTAACATATTTCAGTAGTGACCACCTGTTTAAAGGAGAAATTTTAAGTTTAATTTCTTTTTGTTTTTCCTTAAACAGGCGGTGATATGTGTCCCCATCTGATTGGTGAAAAAAAACATTCGATTAAAATATTAAAACTAATTCAAAAAATCTTCTATCCGATGGTGACACTTCACTGGTGAAATGTGTCACAATAATCGATTGAAATGTGACACCTTCTGATTGGAGGGCTAATTTTTAAAATTAAATTATAAAATATGTAAGCACCGATGATCAAATTTATAATTTTGTCAATTTTGTTAACTGACACAACAACACTTTCATCAAAGGTTAACAATATGTGACTTGATTAGAATCACTTAAATAGTTATGTGATCATATTGACAAAATTGAAAAAATTATAATCATATAGATACTAATTTGGGCAGTTTATCCTCTCGGAAACATATTAGGTACTTGAAACCGCATTGAGTTTCCATTCCAGTCGAATATAGCTGTTTGTAAACGAGTTACAGAAAGAAAGTTTTGAAACTTGCCATACAACAAATAGTTTTGAGAACATTTTCCGATGGGAACACAACCGTAACACTGTCAAATGCTGGAAGCAAATATTTTGTTTGTGACAACAGGTTGCATTGTCTTTGAGTGATGATGCTTCCAGTTAAATCTAGAAGATGATCAAGCATCTTCAACTGTTGGGGCACTTGAAGCGCAACCACAACCTCGAGATAAAACTCCAAAGCCATATTAATATCATAGATTCCTTTACATTGTTCGGTAAATAATTACAAACCCCTGTTCAGTAACTACATAAATCAGCAGGCATTCATTCCAATTTCAATTTTAAAAAGAGGAGGTTTAAAGGTACAATATGCTAGTGAAAGACAGAAAACTATAAACAACCATAAGCTAAAAGCTGCATAGAGTGGTGAGAACTCAGCCGTAGCATCGGATTGGATCGTTGCACCCTTTCTCAGCTGATTGTTTAAAACCGAACCGACCTCCTTTTGCAAGGTACTGCTGGTGATATTCCTCTGCGCGATAGAACTTCTTGGCAGGCAGAATCTCGGTAACAATCTTTCTGTTCAAGAGTTTCTGTCGTTTTTCCATGGACTCACGTGCCGCCATCTCCTGCTCTGGGGTGTAAAAGTATATACCAGATCTGTATTGTGTTCCCACATCATTCCCCTGTCAAATGATTCACAACATATTAGAACCGCATGATTAGGATGTAGGTGAAAGAACACCAACATCATCGACAAAGATTACCCTGTCTCGGATCTATCACTATTCACTAGGGGGTAATAGACATGCTTTTGTCATGACATGTTCGCCATATCAACGAAGGTAAACAAGAAACTGAAAAACAACGGGTATATCAAATCTGTGATTCCCAACGTATTAGAACCGCACGATTAGGATGCAGGTGAAAGCATACCAACATCATCGACAAAGATTACCCTGTCTCGGATCTATCACTAGGGGGTAATAGACATGCTTTTGTCATGACATGTTCGCCATATCAATGAGGATAAACAAGAAACTGAAAAACAATGAGTATATAAAATCTGTGATTCCCAACGTATTAGAACCGCACGATTAGGATGCAGGTGAAAGCATACCAACATCATTGACAAAGATTACCCTGCCTTGGATCTATCACTAGGGGGAAATTGACCTGCTTTTATCATGACATGTTGGCCATATCAATGAGGGTAAAGTAAACAAGAAACCGAAAAACAATGGGTATATCAAATCTTGTGATTCACAACATATTAGAACCGCACGATTAGGATGCAGATGAAAGCATACCAACATCATTGACAAAGATTACCCTGCCTCGGATCCTATCAATAGGGGGAAATTTACATGCTTTTATCATGACGTGTATTGTTGGCCATATCAACGAAGGTAAACAAGAAACTGAAAAACAACAGGTATAATCTATGATTCACAACATATTAGAACCATACGATTAGGACACAGGTGCAAGCATATCAACATCATCGACAAAGATTAACCTGCCTCGGATCTATCACTAAGGGGAAATCGATATGCTTTTATCATGACATTAGGCCATATCAATGAGGATAAACAAGAAACTGAAAAACAATGTGTATATCAAATCTGTGAATCACATTTGCAAGTCACGGAAAACCAATCAACCAAAATGGAAGACAATAGAAACTATCATCCAATAAGTGCCACCATGAAATCTAATTCCATAACATCTGGTATTTCGTAGTTACATTCTTACAGTGCAAGAATTCAGAAAACATTAAACCAGGGGAGACAAACTTACTTTTAACTTCAGAGAAGATGACCACAAATCACCAATCACGCAGCACCTTAATTATCAACTATAGAAATAAACACACATTACAGGTTGTTTATTCTCATTTAAAGCTAAGAATTAACAAACACACATTAAAAGACAGAAAAGGCCGAATTACTAAAGTTTCCCTTGGGTTCACTGGTTTTACATTTAAACTTCGACAGATACCACAAACACATCAGCTTCAAATAACAGAAGTTATCACCATCTAAAAATCCATGCAAACAAAACTTCAAAAAAAAAAAGAACCCATGAATTACCTCTAACTTATCACTATAATAAATAATATAATTCATATGATTTCAATAGTAAACACAAAATTCACCTTCTCATAACAACCAAAAATCACAAACTTAAAGCATAATATTTTTTTTTTAAAAAGGGGAAAATTTCCTATCATAAGAACCCACCTGTCGGTTGGGGGTAGTAGGATCATGGAAATCCCAGAACACATCAAGCAAAGTGTCAAAGTTACACTCTTTAGGGTCATACTGAACCCTAACAACTTCATTATGGTTGGTAGTCCCCGAACACACGTCTTCATAACTGGGATTATGCATAAACCCTTGGCTATACCCAACCTCCGTTTTGGTCACTCCTGGAACTCTCTGGAACGTCAATTCAACTCCCCAAAAGCAACCTGCACCAAACTGAGCAAACTGTTGACCAGGAGCGGGCACGTCTTCGTCTGGACCCTGAGCAATGGAGGAATCCTCCATTGACGGGGCTGGCTTGCTGTTGGCTCCGAAGCCGAGATTTTTAAGGATGTTCATGGGGCGTGTGTGAAGCGAAATGGATCGCTTGGTTTGAGGGAAAGGAAAATAAAGATGAGAAAAAGAGTTGGGAAACTTGGGAGACAGAGAAAATAAAGGATTAGAGATGAGGGAAGAAGAAGTAACAAGCGTAAGACTCCGAAGCATTTTTAAAAATTAATAAAATAAAGTTCTTGTTAAATATGATAAAAAAATTCTGATTAAATTAATATTTCAACTAAAAATAACCAGAAAACCCAAATAATATAATTATATGGATATATTAGGAAGATAAGTTCCAGAACTGGAAGTAAGGTTTTTTATTGGCTGGATGTTGGAAGAGTCTAGAACAAGATGTGAGATTCAGACAGCACGATATCTGTCTCTGTGTCTATCTGAATGTCCGGTAATTAAACCTGAACAACGTGTCGCCAAGGCCACCACACTCACACGGTCGAACCTGCTTTCAATTTCATTGGGTTGTTGCCCCTTTTTCATCTAATCCCCAATGCTTAATATCTTGGCCCAAATCTCGAGTGCCAATCTTCTTCATGTACGCCCAAGATCCCTTAGGATGACAGTTTGGACTAGGGACGGAACCAAGATCTCAAATTAAGAAGGATAAAGGATAATTTTTTTAATTAGAGGTTAATTCATAAATATTTAAATTATATATATAAATTGATTTTTTTTAAAAAAAATTGCAGGTTGGGGGACACATTCCCTCCCATATAGCTAATAGATTTGTCCTTGATTCGAAGGGTAGTTCACATTTTACGAGACATAATATGTATGTCCTATGTATGTGTTAGCATATATGAATGGACATTGTATGTTGTGGTATGATCATTAATGTACAGTTAGTATTAGCAAGCATGTTAAATAGATATTTACATGATTGAAGAAATGAATGAATGATGTAAAATAGGCCTTTTAAAACTAAAATATTAGAAGAAGTTCAATAATATTTCAAAATTTATTATAACTATAAGAAAACGTTAAATAGTGTAAAAATACCTTCATGTAATAAAGTGAAATACAAAGTAAGCTATTCTCTAAATAAA